>NC_044324.1:11089076-11836640 GCF_007399415.2 Gopherus evgoodei
TCCCTCCTGGGTGGCCTCCTTTTCAGCTGCTCGGGTCCGCCAAGCTACGAGAATGACCCTCTGGCTTTGAGTCAGTATTTGGGTTCCCAAGGCCTTAGCTGCCCTCCTTTCCGTTTTTGACTTTCTACCATGTCTGGGAATGGAAAATAAATCTGGGGATATTTCAGAGAAGACTGGGGTTTTGACAGTCTACTGTGGATGCCTCACCAACTTCAGGGTTCCCCTTTTCCTCCAATCCTCCTACTGGGAGTAAGTCTCCAAACCGTGGGAAGTCCCTCCCTATGAGCACCGGGTATGGGAGTTTAGGGACTACACCTGCTGCTACCTCAGTAGTGTTCCTCTGAATCTCAATTTTTACTGGGATGGTGGGGAAATAACCAACTGTCCCATGGACGCATGTTATCCCCGTACGCTTAGCCCACAGCAGCTGACTACACTTCACAAGCTTCCCCAAGACAAGCGTGATAGCACTCCCCAAATCAACCAGTGCTGTGGTCTCTACCCCATTTAGCTTTACTGGTTTGGTGTACATATGTGGGGTTAGAGAGACCCCCACAAGGTGGATTAGGGAGCATGGGTCTGCCCAGTTCCCCAGGTTACACTGCATCAGCTCCTCCGCACTGGGACACTGTGCAGCTATATGTCCCCACTCCCCGCAGGCATAACATCTGTATGGAGCCCTAGGCATTCCCCGGTCTCTTGGTTTGGGCAGTCTAACATCATGAGCCTCTTCTCCCTCAGTGCTCTGACACTTTGTGGTTTCTGGTGAGCCCTCAGCCCCTCTCTTTTTCCACCTGGGCCCTCCTGGTGGCCCAGTCACCTGAGCAGTAGGGCTTGGAGCTGCTAGTTTAACCCGGGGTGCTTCTTCCTTAACTGGTCGGGACAGCTCCCTCGCCGTCCTTCACCTCTCTACCAGTGCAACAGTCTCGTCATAGGTGGAGGGTTCGTTCTGGCTTATCCAGGCACGAAGGTCTGGCGGTAATCCCCTCATGTATCAGTCGATGACCAGAACCTCTAGTATCTCTTCTGGACTCCGGGACTCCGTTCGCAACCACTTTCCTGCGAGATGGATGAGGTCATACAATTGGGACCACGGGGTTTTGTTTTTCTGGTACCTCCACTCATGATACCTCTGGGCCCGCACTGCGGTCGTTACCCCAGATCTGGCCAGGATCTCTGCTTTCAGCTGGGGGTAGTCTCCTGCAGCCTCTTCAGGCAGATTATAGTAGGCCTTCTGGGCCTCCCCACACAGGAATGGGGCAAGGATGCCAGACCACTGATCTTGAGGCCAGGCCTCCCATAGGGCTGTCCTCTCAAAGGTCAGAAGGTATGCCTCTACATCATTCTCCGCGTCAATTTCTGCAGCCAATGGCTGGCCCGTATGAGCCGCGTCCCATCACGGCATGAGTAGCCTCCTGCTGGGCCGCCGTAGCTTGTATCGATGCCTGTACTAAGTCATCCATTGTGGTGAAAAAAAAACCCTCTACTTTTTTTTTTAAATCACCCTCCTTCTGCCGCGCTGTGCACACCAAATCCCACTTCTGACAAAGTTCCTTCTCTACCTTGGTGGGTCCTGCACTTATTGGCAGATTTGCTCACCTCAGTGATCTTCCCCACAGTCTGGGTCAACTCCTTCTGTGTCTGATCAGGAGTTGGGAGGTTTGGGGGGAACCTGGGCCCACCCTCTACTCCGGGTTCCAGCCCAGGGCCCTGTGGATTGCAGCTGTCTATAGTGCCTCCTGTACCAGCTTCATGACAGCTACAACTCCCTGGGCTACTTCCCCATGGCCTCCTCCGAACACCTTCTTTATCCTCACCACAGGATCTTCCTCCTGGTGTCTGATAACGCTTGTACTCCTTAGTCCTCCAGCAGCACAGCCTCTCACTCTCTGCTCCTTGTGCCTCTTACTTCCAGCTCCTCACATGCACTTCCTCTTCTCTGACTCCCCTTTCCCTGACTGGAGTGAGCTCCTTTGTAAACCCAGGTGCCCTGATCAGCCTGCCTTGATTGGCTGCAGGTGTTCTAATCAGCCTGTCTGCCTGAATTGGTTCTAGCAGGTTCCTGATTACTTTAGTGCAGCCCCTGCTCTGGTCACTCAGGGAACAGAAAACTACTCATCCAGTGACCAGTATATTTGCCCTCTACCAGACTCCTGTACCCCACTGGCCTGGTTCTGTCACACTGTATACACCACTACCTTGATATAACGCCACCCGATATAACACGAATTTGGATATAACGTGGTAAAGCAGTGCTCGGGGGGGAGGGACTGCACACTCTAGTGGATCAAAGCAAGTTCAATACAACACGGTTTCACCTATAACGCAGTAATATTTTTTCCTCCCAAGGACAGCGTTCTATTGAGGTAGAGGTGTGTATATATAGGCATTATGATACAGGTTTCAATTACATGATCACATACTATTTTTTCCATGGGACCCCCGTCCACTTCATTCATGTGCATAGGATGGCCAGTGCCCATTGAAAAAGTAGCTCTTCAATATTTTGTTTTATCCTCATTGTTTAAAGCGTGGCCCTATCCCTCATTTACAGCACACCACTCAAACCCGGCACTGAAAGAAGAATGACTCATTTCCTCACAGAGGTTTCTATGGCTCTTGTCACCACAGCATCCGAGCGCTTCCCAAACACGAATGAATTTATTTTCACAACACAGTTGAGAAGTCCTATCTCTCCCCACTTGTCTCCTCATCCCATTCTCGTCCCTTAGTCACAGGTCTTTCCACGCAACCCTTCTGTCCATCCCTTCAAGCCTGTCCTACTCTGTCTTCTCTCACTCACCCTTGGCTCTTCATCCCACACTCCCAACCCCCCGTCTCCCTGTCTAGTCTCCTTTCCCAGCCAGTCCCAGTCACTCCCTGCCACAGCTCCAGTTCCTTGTATCAATCTACTCTCTTTTCCAGTCTACCCCTCTCCCCACTTTTCTTCCCTCTGCATCTGAGTCAGGATGCTTCCTCCTCTATGCTGTCTGGACACCAGCAAGTGGAGCACTGAGAGCAAAGGGAAGTCTGCCTACTCTGAGCTCTTCTGCCTGGTACCACAGTGACTTGCAGCAGTCGGGAGCAGAAATTCCAGGGAAAGTCCAGCTCAACTCCTACAACCTTTGGCAGATAGACTCAATGGAAAATGTAGCTGCCACATTCTAGCACGCAGCTACTGAGCATGTGTGAATCTACTCACAATATTCATAAGAGAAAAAAAAGAAACATGGAAGCTTCCTTACTAGTACTGCAGCCAACAACAGCAGCTAATGCACAGCTGTGAACATTGCTCCTGAAGTCATTAATGATGTTGAGATTTATACCAAAGGTAAACAAGACCCCAATCACCAAGTTCTGCTTCTTCAGAAATATCACAAAGTACCAAACAGAGAACATCAGCAGGGAAGAAAAGTTTGTTAAGTTTTGATAAAGGATATTCAAAACAATGGAGTGTAAAACTAAAAAGCAATAAGAAAAGTTGGCTAGCTCCCCTTCAGCATGTAACTTCATACATGTTCTATGTTTCATTTTATTCCTAACTCTCCAGAGGCAGCTGTCATCTTGTCATGACATTATAGGCAGCACACCTGCATAACTTTGGCTTAATTCTAACAGCAATTAAACACAATAATACTTGGTTTAAGGAATGCCTGGCTAAAAGCAGAAATTCAACTCCAACACAAAAAGCAGCTCTGAGTCTTCAGCAGGTGATGTCAAGCTCAAAACATCATCCCTCCCCAAATGAGCAACATGCTTTGACTGCATTCTTCAACGTGCCTTTAAGATACCTAGAATGTAACAACATGCCTCAGGCACTCTCAATTGAAAAGTAGCTTTTATGTCCCTCTGTCAAGTTCTGGGGTGTAATTTAGACCAATGAGAGGTTGTGTCACTGCTGCTAATAGAACCCTGAGTGCCCCAAAATGCTTCTGTTACTTGTGGCTCCCTGTCTGGGACATACAAAACACAAAGTGTATGCTGGCTGTGTGTATGCTGTACGGCTCTGATTCAACCACTCTGAATCCAACAAGTCGCCAGCAGTTATCACAGACACACTTTTGTCTTTACCAGACTTGGTTAATGTTAGCGGGTGACCCCAATATACTGTCAGTCCCGAACTTCCCCAGACCCATGTGCTCTGATCTGTCCAGCCCTCTCCTGCAACATTCAGAGGATTAACAAGATTTGTCTGCTCCTTCAAGAAGGCAAACCCCATGTTAACATTGACTTTAGTACAAAGATAGTCCTGCTGGTTAGCTTAATGGGAAAACAAGTTTATTAACAAAAGAAGATAGGATTTTAAGTGAGTTCAGGTGTGAGAGAGAAATCTAGAAATGGCCACAAGCAAATAAAAGTGAAAACACACATCTAAATATCTAATACGTAACCTAGCAAGGTTTGGTTCAAGGCTTTGTTCAAGATGGCTCTTCTCATCCAGTCTTCCAACAAGACTCAGTCAGGATCTCCTCCAGAAGCCCAAAGGTGCCAGTTCCTTTGTCTTCTTTGGTGAAAGAGAGATCATTTGGGGTTCTCTGCCCCTTTCTTTTATAGTCCAGTGAATCTTTGACATAGATTCTTCTGAAGAATACCCCTCAAAGTGAAGTTCATTCAAGCTGTGAGGAAGGCATCATTGAGTTTGGGGGTGAAGCAAACTTCTTGCTGTCTCTTCCCTCACTTATGTTTGCCAAAATAAAATTATTTTGTTTCCGGCCATCTCCTCCCATTCTGTCTTGATGGTCTTGTTTACTACTTACATGTAAACTGAGGTAAACCCACATTACTTTGTTAGGACAGGCCTATTTAACAACTTTTGTCTAGGCAGGGCTGTCTAGTTTTGAACAAGTATCGTCATATGGGTGAATTAATAACGGTACATATAATGTTGCTACATGCACTTCATGATACTATTGACCAGCGAGTCATTCGTTTTCAAATAATAGCTCACAAGGTATATTTTATGGAAAGATAGGATGTGACTCGAAGGTGCTTTAGGTCATACCCTCTTACTTTTAAAAAGTATTATTTTGAAGAAACAATATATTGACCAAACTGTTTGGTACTCACAACTCATAACCACTGGGCCAAAGTTTGTGAGTTTAGCTATGAGGAATTCCTTTTAGCACAATCCGCCTTTGCTCCAATCTTGCAGGGTAAATATTCTAATAGACAGCAGTAAGACAACTGACCGAGAGACAAAAGTTTTGTCTGACATGTTCAATACGTACCACTAGCCTGCCCACCCCCTGCCAGACAGGAGACTCCAAAGCAATGGTCAAAACCAGTTATTAATTAATTAATAATTGGAGATATACCCATCTCCTAGAACTGGAAGGGACCTTGAAAGGTCATTGAGTCCAGCCCCTTGTCTTTACTAGTAGGACCAAGTACTGATTTTGCCCCAGATCCCTATGTGTCCCCCTCAAGGATTGAACTCACCACCTTGGGTTTAGCAGGCCAATGCTCAAACCACTGAGCTATCCCTCTCCCTTTGTTCAAGAAATAATGTAAACTGCATACCCGATGAGGGGTTGTGGTAATACAGGAGAAGAGAAAACCTAGGACCAAGGAATTATCAGAAAGTACTTCATCCTTTTTTGACATTCCCTCTTTTCCTAATTTTGGATATTCAATTTGAAAAATTTGGCCTGGGTGGTTGTCATGTTCAGAAATATTGTAAGATCAGAGCAGTCTCTCACACACAGCTGCTCTCTCTCATGATGAGTTTCTTTAACAATTCCATGCCCTCTTTTGTTGGGAGAAATGTTTTGATTCTATGAGCTCTTTGGCATATATTTTGAGATGTATATCGATCAAGGAAAATGGCATGAAATCAGGGTGGACAAGGATTAAAGGCAATGAGATTTTCAAGGTAGCATTCAAACTGTGTGGAAATAAAGTGTATAGGCCAGAGAAAGAGCTAGGGGTCTGCGAAAGATAAATGTGCGTGGGATTACTTCTAAACCCCTCAACTGGGACATCATCATCCCTGGAAATCTTCTTCCTTGAATGAACCAATGATCAAAGCATGGATAAACCTGAATCTCTTCTCTCCTCATGTGAGCTGCTACAGCTGCCAAACACTTGGTGCTACTGAAAGATCAAAGGGCTGGGTGCCAACCCCTTTTCTTCTACAGGTTAGAAAACAATGTGGGTAAAACCTTTCCTAGTGAATCCCAGAGGCATTTTCAGTGCTTTCAGTGCTCTGAGCTTTAGAAGGGAAGTCACTATTGCTTTCACCGTCTCTCCTGAGAGGGGTCCCTGAAAAAGGATGAAGAAGGGGGGTAGAAAGTGTCTGAAACTGAATAGGATATCCCACGCTTATAACTTCTAAAAGGTCTGAAGTAACTGAATACTGGGCCTCTTGAAAATAAAAAGGAAGCTGCAAAAATAGGGCAGAGGCAGGTGTAATAAAAAGTTTTAATTTTTTTAAAAGATGTATGAGTGAAAAAAAGAAAAAAATATACTAACAACTCCACCTAAAATGTACACACACACACCCCTAGCAGAGAAGTGGACACTGCATAGGTTCACTCTTACTGCCCATATAACAAATAGGAACTGAGGGACGGTTTGGTCCACTCTGCTATCTATGCCTTCAGGAGGGGCATTCCGGGTGCAGTCTTAGCCTCAAAGGACACTGAGATTGCATGGTGAGATGGAAGAAAAGGAACTCAATCCAACATCACCATCAAGTGACTCTGAAAAAGATCTGTATCAGAGGGGTAGCCATGTTAGTCTGGATCTGTAAAAGCAGCAAAGAATCCCATGGCACCTTATAGACTAACAGACGTTTTGGAGCATGAGCTTTCGTCAGATGCATCTTTCTTAAAAAGATCTGGGGGTCATGGAAAATAATCAGCTGAACATGAGCTCCCAATGTGATGCTGTGACTAAAAAGACTAATGTGATCCTGGGGTGGTAAACAGGGGAATCTCAAGTAGAAGAAAAGATCGGTATTTGCACTGATGCAACTGGGATAGGGTATAATGCTGGTGCCCACCATTCAAGAAGGATGTTGAAGAGCCACAAGAATGTTTAAAGGATTAGAAAACATGTCTTATAGTGATGGACTCAAACAATGCAATCGATTAAGCTTAAAGAGAAGGTTAAGGGCCAACTTGATTACAGTCTACATGTGAAACAAAGATTTTATAATGGGCTTGTCCATCTAGCCTAGGAAAGTCTAACAGGATCCAAGGGCTGGTCGCTGAAGCTAGACAAATTCAGACTGGAAATGAGTAAATCTTTCAGTGAGGGTAATTAACCATTGCAACAATTTACCAAAGGTTGTGGTAGATTCTCCATCTCTGTCCATTTTTAAATGAAGATTGGATAATTTCTAAATGATCTGCTCTATGAATTATTTTAGGGATGTTCTCTAGCCTGTGTTATACAGGTCAGACTAGATCTCAAAGGACCATTCTGGTCTTGGAATCTATGAATCTATTAAACAAATGTATGTGACCGCATAGAGCAGTGCAGCCACTAATGACAAGACTGTACTCTTTATAATGTGAAGTAAATATAACACAGTAAGCAATGACAGGAAACAAAGCAGGGGTGAACTAGGTATGGAAGTATGTGGTATAGAAAAGCAAAAGATGAGGTGGTGCTTAGCTGTGCTGTTTCTTGCCTCTTTTAAAAAAAGTAATTTAAAGTTGGAAGAACCTAGCATGAAGGTGTGACATTATTGACATAATCTGGGACCATACAGAACATGGTTGTAACCAAGGTCCTGCAGTGGCACTAAATCTTATGTAAAGGGGGTCATATAAGGTGTCTAAGACCCGGTTATGATTATGCTGTCTGTCTGTATGTATCATTTTTTAGTTAAAGTTATGAATATTGGCTCTGTCTGTACTTCAAACTTATGCTACGCTTCTGGGAAACATCCCAGACAGGTTGGTGTTAGCTCTGCCTAGCCTGCTTGATGGCCCATTAAGAACCATCAGCTACACAACTGACCCATTGAGAGAAGGCAGATACACCTTGTAACTCAGCAAAGTATGCAGGAACTTGCCCATGTGACTCCAGACTCCATTTTGCTGTAATTTTCCACAGTAAGAACAAAGAGGTTCTTACACCTGGAAAATACTATAAAAGGTTGATGCCTCATCTCCATTTTGTTTTCAATCCTGCTTCTTACCTCTGGAGGGACTTTGCCACAAATGGAAGCTCTACACAAAGCACTGATGACCCATCCCAGCAGGGGATGTTCCAGAGACTTGATTTGAACCTGTAGTTTATTCTATTGCTGCTACAAGCCTGAACCAAGAACTTTGCCATTACTGTGCGTAATTGATTCTATTTAATCAATTCTTGCTTACATCTATATCTTTTTTCTTTTATGAATAAACCTTTAGATTTTAGATTCTAAAGGATTGGCAACAGCATGATTTGTGGGTAAGATCTGATTTGTATATTGACCTGGTTTTGGGGCTTGATTCTTTGGGAAGGAAGGAACCTTTTTCTTTTATTGGGCTGTTGGTTTTCATAACCATTTTTCCCATAACAAGTGGCTCTGGTGGTGATACTAGGAAACTGGAGTGTCTAAGGGAATTGCTTGTGTGACTTGTGGTTAGCTAGTTGGGTGAGACCAAAGTCCTCTTTGTCTGGCTGGTTTGGTTTGCCTTAGAGATGGAAAAACCCCAGCCTAGGGCTGTAACTGCCCTGTTTTAAGCAATTTGTCCTGAATTGGCACTCTCAGTTGGGTCCTGCCAGAACCGCATTGTTACAGAAGGGCAGAGTGGAGGTCAGTGATGGAACACCAAATTAAATAAGTAAATCTGGAGAGGGGTTTGAAGAAGCAGAATGAGATTGCCTGGTACACAGGGTTAGGGAGACTATTCCAGCTACAGCTGAGTGAATAACTGATTTTTTGGTCTGGTGGCTGAACTGAAAAAGCAAAAAGGAAAAATTTGTTTTAAACTGAAACTGGATTGTGGGTTGTTTTTTCCTTGTCAAAACAAAAACACAAATTGTTTTTGTTCTAGTCAAATGAAACTTTTCAAATGTAGATTAAAAATGAATTTTTTTTGCAATAAAATGTCATTTTGAAAATGGTGATTCAAAGCAAGATGTTGAAATAAAACATCTAGACATTGCGGAAAAAAATGTCAGCAGAAACTATTCATGGAATTCATGAAAAAGTTCAGTATTCTGAAAAATGCATTTTCTGGCAAATTTATATTAAAAAACCTGCCCAGCCATAAGTAGTGCAATGAAGAAAGCCTTGTGGGATAATAAAACCACCACCATGAGCACCAAGGTGAGCTAATGTGGCAGACTTGTTGTGATAACTGAGCCTACACATTTACCCTCATTGTGAACTCAACCGTAAAAAGTAAATTTCATAAAGTGTTACAATAACTCTCGATGGGAAAAGGTGCAAAAAGGAGAGACAGACAGACTGAATTAATTTAAACCAAAAGGCCTCCTGATAGAACTCAAGGACTGTGTTAAGATCATGCCTGGTAAACAAGAAAAGTGTGAGACTGGAAAGTAATTTACTAAAACTGGGGTGTTGGAAATTAGGCCTAATTAGGCCAAAATAATATTCTGCCCTTCACTCCCTACTTATGCCCTCAAAAGACAAGACCTTTTTTTGGGAAAACATAAAGATGGATGCAGATGCTGGCTGACTGGAGGACAAAAAACGGAGATGAAGCAAGCTTCACCCTGATGGCTGTTATCCCCACCATTCCCTGGAACACCAGACCTTCTTCATCCTCGCCCTAACTAGACTGGACCAGAGAAGGAGACAAATAACATCGACATCTTCACCAGCTCCAGCTCAGACCTGAATGTTACCTGTCATGTGACAAAATCTAAATTCTCGGTTGTGTCGTTTTTTCCCTTCCTCACCGCTCTCTTTTTAACTTGTGGTTAATAAAAATCTGAGATGACAAATATAAACCAACATTTTAGGAACAAGGACACAGTTGGGAGATATTATTAAAGTAGTAGCAGCAGGATTAGGCAACAGTCTGCTCTAATGTCCTCTGCTCACCTAGAATTCCCAGAGCAGCTGTAGCAAGCCAGGATGCAAGGCAGCCAGTCAGGCTCCTATACCCTCCTCTGTCTCTCACTCCACCCAGAACGCCAGGGGAACAGCAGGTCTCAGTGGATGTTCCCACACACCCTTACCACGTAGCCCCCACTACTACAGCATCAAGCTGCAGAGGTCTGAGCTTTAAACCCCACAGGAGTCCTGCAGAAGCCGAAGGACATCAGCACTGGCAGCATTGGTGGATGTGCACATGTGTGTTTGAGAGTAAGCTGAAGAGCTCGATTTTAGTCATGCTCAGGAGAAGTTTGTGGCTGGACATCCAGGAGGAGAACTCAAACAGAAGCACAGATGTGAGAAAAAGGATTTTTTTAAACCCACACATTTAAGCTTTGATATGAGTCTTAAATTATGGATGCTTAGCAGACATTTGCAATACTGAATTAATATCCCTGATTATTCCTTCTGCTCGTCTTCCTGACCTTTCTTCTCCTCATTTTCCACACTCTTCTCTCTTACCTTTCCTGTTCCAACCTTTCTCATATCCCTTTCCCCAGTGTCATAACCCCCTAAAATAACAAAAAGATGCTATATTAAAAATAAATATTCATATGTATTAAAAGTATTTAAAAGGTGGCCACACTGTATTTTAAAAACTAACAATTTAGTGCTGAACCTCGTTCGATCATGTATATGAATTATGCTTTCAAAGCCCTTCATGTGCTTATTCCCACTCTACCAGTCATCTCTCATTTGCTATCAAGAAATCAACTTTCGTTTCCGTCCAGCCCTAGCCTCCATTCCCCTCCTGTTCCATTTTCAAACAAGCACCTTTATGCTTTCTCCCATGCTGCCCCTCGTGCCCCTCTCTATGAACATCTGCAAAACTAACTCATTACCTTCTAAAACCCGCCGCAAAACTCTTTTTTTCTGTGATGCCTAAAAAAAAAATTCACAACAGTTAGGCTGCTGGTGTGCTGAGACCACTGCCCATCATGCTGACCAATATCGTCTCACTGTTTCCTTGTACTCCCACATCTGTCTGGCTGTATCCATTTGTTTTCTTGATTTAGAGCTTAGACTGTAAAGTCTTTGGGGCAGGGCCTTCCCTTTTGTTCTGTGTTTGTACCATGCCTAGCACAGTGGGGTCCCTCGTCCACAACTAGGGCTCCTAGGTAATACAGTAATACAAATAATTTATATGACTAGTACCCTCATCCTTCCCTGCTCTTTCCTCCTTGTTCGTCACATTTACTTGCTGCTTCTTGTTTTAAACTAGAATTGTCAATTCTTCATGGCAGGAATTGTGTCTCACCTAGCACAACTGGGCTCTGGTTCTGACTGAGGCATTTAGGTGATATCAGAACATAAGCAACAACAATGTGGGAGGAATGAAATATCGCACAAGGATAAAAGGAAGAATGATAGAATTGTAAACAGTGATAAAGGGTGGGAGGGAAGGAAGAAAGGAGGAAGGGTGTACACATGTGTTTGAGTGGAAGATGAAGAGTTCAGTTTCAGTCATGCTCAGCTGAAGTTGATGACTGGACATCCAGGAGGAGAACTCAGAGACGTGTGGATGTGGGGAAAAAGTGGGAGAGAGGCACATTTGGGAATTATCAGTGTAGAAAAAGTAACTGAAGCCAGGAAAAAAAATGAGATTACTCCGGGTTAGAGTGCAAAAGAGGACAATATTAATAACAGAGCTCTGAAGTACTTCAATGAAGAGTTGAGGTAGGGTGGTCTCCCAAAGGTTGATGAGAAGGCTGGATGACAGTCAGTCAACAGATCTGCAAAAGCCCTGGGAGGACAGGAATCAATGGTACTGAAAGCAGCAGGAGACGAGGATAAGGACAAATAAATAAAGACAGAAATGAGATCCTGGCACTGCCAACAGCAGATAATTAGTGACCGTGGTAAGAGAAATCTTGGTGAAGTGCAGTGGACACATGACAGACTGCAGAGTATCCAGGAAAGAGCTGGAAGAGAGGAAATGGAGGCAGCAATACACACTCAAGGACCTTGAAGGTGAAAGAGAGGGGAGTTGTTTGGATGTTGTGCAGTAAGGTGACCCTATCTCCTTTTATTCTTTATCATTTAAGTTGGAAAAATAATTTCATTGTAGACAGTAACAGTTTTATGGATGTTTCAATAATAATGTGTGTGCAAGTACTTTGGGGTTCAGTGGAGAACCTCACCCCATTTTCTACACTAGAAAGAGTAAAATCCCATTATATATTTAATTTCTATAACACCTATGTAAAAGGTATTGTGTTGGCTACACTCTACCATGGTTGCTGAGAAAACCACTTGGTGTTTGTGGGGTATAAAAAAAATTAACAAAATTTGAAATGTCATTATCCTAGTTGAGTATTCTTGGTCCCTGGGAGTAGAATTCTTGAAGGAAGGATGATCCAGGTTGTCCAGGACAGCAAGAACACAGCTATGGCCAGAGTTACCTTAATAAATCAACTAAAGGAAATTTAGTCTGATAGAAAAGACAGAATCACTCCCAACTGTCCTGGAAGGCTCCTTGGCTGTAGAAATCAGAGAATGATTTCTGCAATATAAGGGTCTGCATTTATCTGAGATAAAATATGAATACTCTGTTTTGTTGTCTAATAGCTGGCATGTATAGCAACATCTTTTAGTCAAGGTCGTTTAAGTATTTGCATTTCAAATGCCCTTATTCTATACTATATTAGGAGTAGCCCTTATTTCGTTCAGTACACATCTTGTGTAACGGAGAGGGTTCTACTGCTGTCTAACATTAATATCCACATTACAGATATTTTTTTTTAATCTAGGAAATTAAATTAAAAAAAGAAAAAATGTTAAAGCTGCAAAGTGGAGTATTCAGATGTCAGAAAATTCCAAAGTGAAGATTAACCAACATAAGCAACCCAGTCTGGATAAACCTCTGTTGCAAAAACTTTTGCTTAATAGAAAAAACTATCTAACCTGACTGAAGTAATGGTCCTTGCCTGATGCAAGATATGGTTAGAGAAATCCTACAGCCAGAAAAGTTCATTTCCACTCTGGATACTGGCCTTTGCCCTAGCGGATGCCGGAGATGTGGAGGGTGAAACTGATACAACAGCAGCTCACATAAGAAGTTTGCATTGAGTAGCACTGTATGATGAGGGTTTTTTTTCAATCTTCAATTTATAAATAAATTCAGCTAAGACATTAAAAGTATATTAAATTTCTGGATTCTTATTACAAACAAGGCATTCTTGTTTGTAATAAGCACTGGAATAAATTGCCCAGGGAGGTTGTGGAATCTCCATCATTAGGGATTTTTAAGAGCAGGTTAGACAAACACCTGTTAGGGATGATCTAGATAATACTTAGTCCTGTCCTGAGTGCAGGGGACTGGACTAGAAGACCTCTTGAGGTCCCTTCCAGTCCTACAATTCTATGATTCTTCGGTGGAGGCTACTTCTCTGTTCCTGATAGCAGCAACAAGACAAAACAAAGCAGAAGATCTCTCTCCCAACCCCAGAATAAACAGTACTGTAGCTTGAAAGAGTTAAAAGGCTCTGCGCAAACTCTGGAGTGTCCTTCTCTCCCCTCCTTCCTTTTAACAATACCAGCACAGAGGGACGGATGCAACCATCAGAAACCAATGACATCACACAACTTGTTACCACTCCTAAAAATATATAACCTGCAGAAATCTCACTACATTCAGAGCTAAATAGGAAAGTCCAACTCTTTGCCCCCAATTTTCCTGCATTAATATCCCCCACTCAGACCTATAACATCTTTCTTTAAGTAAAGCTTATGTGTGTCTGGATCTAATGGTAGCTCAGGCAGTGGAAGAGCGGCTGCAGTCTCCGCTCCACTGCCAAGAGGAAGTGGGAGAGAATGAGACCGCTGAGCTGCCCACTTTAATTCGTGGAGGTGTGGGAGGGGGCCTCCTACTGCTTTCTCAGTGTGGGTATGGGGTGCATCTCATTGGTGGAGGGAGGTTCATAGAATCATAGAATATCAGGGTTGGAAGGGACCTCAGGAGGTCATCTAGTCCAACCCCCTGCTCAAAGCAGGACCAATCCCCAACTAAATCATCCCATCCAGGGCTTTGTCAAGCCTGACCTTAAAAACTTCTAAGGATGGAGATTTCACCACCTCCCTAGGTAACCCATTCCAGTGCTTCACCATCCTCCTGGTGAAAAAGTTTTTCCTAATATCCAACCTAAACCTCCCCCACTGCAATTTGAGACCATTGTTCCTTGTTCTCTTATCTGCCACCACTGAGAACAGTCTAGATCCAATCTCTTTGGAACCCCGTTTCAGGTAGTTGAAAGCAGCTATCAAATCCCCCCTCATTCTTCTCTTCTGCAGACTAAACAATCCCAGTTCCCTCAGCCTCTCCTCATAAGTCATGTGTTCCAGCCCCTGAATCATTTTTGTTGCCCTCTGCTGGACTCTTTCCAATTTTTCCACATCCTTCTTGTAGTATGGGGCCTAAAACTGGACACAGTACTCCAGATGAGGCCTCATCAATGCCGAATAGAGGGGAATGATCACCTCCCTTGATCTGTTGGCAATGTTACTATTGATACAGCCCAAAATGCCGTTAGTTTTCTTGGCAACAAGGGCACACTGTTGACTCATATCCAGCTTCTTGTCCACTGCAACCTCTAGCTCCTTTTCTGCAGAACTGCTGCCTAGCCATTTGGTCCCTAATCTGTAGCAGTGCATGGGATTCTTCCGTCCTAACTGCAGGACTCAGCACTTGTCCTTGTTGAACCTCATCAGATTTCTTTTGGTCCAATCCTCTAATTTGTCTCATGTAACCTAACATTCCAAATCCAGACACTGATAAGCAAAGGAAGAAAGTGACTTTCAGAGCCCCAGTCTCCTCATTTGGAGCATCATGTCTCCAGCAACCACCTGGTTATAGCAGGAGCTCTTAATACAAACCTTGAACCCATATTATTGTAACTGCCATAGTGTCAAAGAAAGAAAGAGGTATTCTCTCAGACAAATAGGACCCAACATTGTTTAAGGCTTTATATATCGGAAAACACACCTTGAAATTTGCCAGGAAATCACCCTGCAGCTAGTGCAGATGATGGTAACTAAATCAGTAAATGAAACATCACTTAATAAAACAGACTGCTGCATTCGGTGCTAGCAGCAATTTCCAAATCATATAATAAGATCAGATATAATTTCCTTTGGCTTTTTCTTCCAGTCTGTAAACACTCACTCAATGTTATCTGGTTTGTGTTTCAGCAGCTGGCCATGCCCCAATCTCTACTGCACTATTTTTGCAGTCCTCCAACTACTATCCGACAAACAGGGACCTCACTCAAAGAAGGGAAAATTACTCACCTTGTGCAGTAACTGATGTTCTTTGAGATGTGTGTCCCTGTGGATTCTCCACTACCCAGCGTCCTCCCCTCTACTTCAGAGTTCTCACAAGGTTCTCTGTGCCAGAGAAGGAATGGAGGGTCGGGTTGGCTGCATAGCGCTAGTTAACCTCCACTGACGGCATGAGATGGGGAGAGCGCATGTGGGGCCCAACCGGACACTGCTGTTGAAATTCTTCAACTAGAGGCGCAGTGGCACACAAGTGCCTGAAGTGGAGCACCCACAGGGACATCACTTGAAGAAGAACTGTCTGTTTACCTGTGTGACCTCCACTACTCTGGGGTCAAGTTGATCAGATGACCCTTCTCCTGTTTAAAGCCTGGCACAGTGCCATTTACACCTAGATTCCAGTAGATCAGCATTATGGTAATATACTCCAGTAGCCTTTAGAACATCTGGGAGAAAGGGGAGACTACAACGGGTCATACTGAAAGATGAACTGTCAGACTGGATAGAGGCTATTAGCGAAGTTCCTCAGGGATTGGTTTTGGGACCAATCTGATTGAACATTTTCATTACTGACCTTGGCACAAAAAGAGTGCACTAATAAAATTTGTGGATGACAAAGTTGGGAGGTATTGCCAATATGGAGGAGGGCCGGAATATCATACAAGAAGATCTGGATGATCTTGTAAACTGGAGTAATAGAAATGGGATGTAATTTAATAGTGCAAAGTCATGCATTTAGGGACTAACAACAAGAATTTTTGCTATAAGCTGGGGCCTTATCAGTTGGAAGCAACAGAGGAGAAGAAAGACCTGGGTTCATTGGCTGATCACAGCATGACTAGGAGCTGCCAGTGTGATGTGGCTGTGAAAAAAACTACTGCAGTCCTAGGATGCATCAGGCGAGGTATTTCCAGTAGACTGGGAAGTATTAGCACCATTATACAAGGCACTTGTGAGACCTCATCTGGAATAGTGTGCACAATTCTGATCTCCCATTTTTTAAGAAAGATGAATTCAAACTGGAACAGGCGCATAGAATGATTACTAGGATGATCTGAGGAATAGAAAATCTACCTTAGGAGAGGAGACTCAAAGCGCTTGGCTTGTTTAACCTAACCAAAAGAAGACTGCGGGGAGATATGGCTGCACTCAAAATATATCAGAGGGATAAATGCCTGGGAGGGAGAGGAGTTATTTAAGTTGTTGGCAGATGTCAGTTTTGAGCCTTTCCCAGTCTTCAGCCCCCACTTCTCTCCCTCAGCCCATACTGTTCCCATTCATTGGTTCACAATCTGCCATTCACATTTTAGAAATGGCAGCTGGACCTGCTGGGCAATCAGCTTCTGTCTCATGCAAAAAGTCCTGACTATCGACTGTTTACAAGCCTATGCCATGGAAGACACATGCCCCATCTACCTATTTTCGTTTTCCTACCACTCATCTGTCTTGCTCGGCAAACACACACACTCCTGCCCCAAAACAACAGCCAGAAACAGAGCATAGCCACAACCTCATGAGACATAAGAGCCTCTACCCCAGCCTGCCTTCCACAGCATATTCAAATAATGAAAATATTCATTTGTGTGAAATTCAACAGTTTATTGAGATAGTGGTTAGAAGAAAAAAAAATTTCCATGAGGTAGATATGGGTATTGCATGCCGCAAAGGCACAGACTACAGCTTGTTGCTGAGGTATATATGCCTCAGAACAGGCATTTGTACAGGAAAATATGTTTACCCTAGGGATAGCATAGCTGTGCAACTCTTAATGGCTTCTGATAGGTTTACACAGAAAAAGACTAAGTTAAGGCTTTGAACACTCAGTGCAGAACCCCATCTATTTTTCTCTGCAATTTCAGCACGTCTACAGGGGAGATAAAGCAGAATCTTAGATGGAGAAATTGTTCAATTTTGATACGAATGTTATGTGGGACAGCTGTGCAGCTGTTTGCTCCCCGAGATAGCTTACAGTTCCCAATAAGAGCTTCTGGCAGGGAGAGAGGGACCATCTTGGTGAGTAACTTCACATCTTGTCTCTCTGGGCTGCCCTTTGTCTTTCTGATTAAGGTCATTCTCTGCCTCCTAGTCACCCACCTCAGTGTAACGTTATCAACACAAATGGGATTACGATCCAGTTTGCTCCCAGAGCCCCTCCACTGACCCTTCTGACACCATATAAGCATCTCCAAGGCACAGCTTAAACTGCAAAGCCAAACTGGGACCATAATCCCCAAAACCTCACAGCCTTCAAGGCACATCTACAAACCCCAAAGTCCCAAGCTAGACCCCCTGCACACACTCCTTACCACCTCTGACGTTCTCCCAAGTCTGGGAAGAATCTCAGGGAGCAGAAACAAGAAATACATGCTAAAATGCTACCACAGCCTCTCTGGAATATCACAGAAGCATAGAATATTAGGGTTGGAAGAGACCTCAGGAGGTATCTAGTCCAACCCCCTGCTCAAAGCAGGACCAACTCCAACTAAATCATCCCAGCCAAAGCCTTGTCAAGCCGGGCCTTAAAAACCTCTCAGGATGGAGATTCCACCCCTGCCTAGGTAACCCATTCCAGTGCTTCACCACCCTCCTAGTGAAATAGTTTTTTCTAAAATCCAACCTAGACCTCCCCCACTGCAACCTGAGACCATTGCTCCTTGTTCTGTAATCTGCCACCACTGAGAACAGCCTAGCTCCATCCTCTTTAGAACCCCCCTTGAGGTAGTTGAAGGCTGCCATTAAATCTCTCCTCACTCTTCTCTTTTGCAGACTAAACAATCCCAGTTCCCTCATCCTCTCCTCATAAGTCATGTGCCCCAGCCCTCTAATCATTTTCTTTGCTCTCCGCTGGACTCTTTCCAATTTGTTCACATCCCTTCTGTCATGGGGGGACCTAAACTGGACGCAATACTCCAGATGTGGCCTCACCGGTGCCTAATAGAGAGAAATAATCACTTCCCTTGATCTGCTGGCAACGTTCACTCATTCACTATAATCCCCAGGTCCTTTTCTGCAGAACTGCTGTTTAGCCACTCGGTCCCCAGCCTGTAGCAGTGCATGGGATTCTTTCTTCCTCAGTGCAGGACTCTACATTTGTCCTTGTTGAACCTCATCAGATTTATTTTGGTCCAATCCTCCAATTTGTCTAGGTCACTCTGGACCCTATCCCTACCCTCTCCCCAGTTTAGTGTCATCTGCAAACTTGCTGAGGGTGCAATTAATCCCATCATCCAGATCATTAATAACGACGTTGAACAAAACCGGCCCCAGGACCAACCCCTGGGGCACTCTGCTTGATATTGGCTGCCAACTAGACATTGAGCCATTGACCACTACCCATTGAGCCTGACAATCTAGCCAGCTTTCTATCCACTGTGATAGACCCAGGCCAGTTGGCTACAGCAGAGTAGTAGAAGGCAAATCTACTGGCCACTGGATAAGCAATTTTCTGTTCCCTGACTGACCAGAGCAGGGGCTGCTCCAGGCTAGGGTGGACATATGACTCCAATTAGCCTACAAAGAGTCAGGTGAGGCCGTTAAGCTAATGTGAATACCTGACTCTAATTAAGGCCCTTCTGATACTATAGAAGGGCTTACTCCAGTCAGGCCGAGGAGAGCCAGGGAGCCAGAGGAGAGGAAGCGCGGCCGAAGGGTTGGGTAATGAAGACACCCTCGAGCCCTAAAATAAGGGTGAAGGCGGCATTGTGAGAGAGAAGCCGGGGAGCTGTGGGGAAGTGGCCCAGGGGAATGTAGCAGCTCTGGTGGTAAAAGTTCAACTGCCAACAGCTGCTGTCATTAGGATCCCTGGGCCAGAACCCGGAGTAGAGGGTGGGCCCGGGTTCCTCCCAACCTGCCACTACAGGAACACCTCCCAGGAGGGGAAGTCAGGCCCCTGTCAGGACAGGAGTCTAAACTGTTCTGGAATAAGCTTGTAGAGATGACAGAGACTGTGCGAGTTCTCTCATCAACCTCCTCACTGGCTTATGATGAAAAGGGCTCAGTAGACTGTAACCCTGGCCCTAGAGAGAGAAGGGCTACGTGGAGGGTCGCAATGAGCCTCTGAGGCTAGCATAAACCACCTGGAAGTGCGGGATCCACAGGGACAAGGTTGGAGCTCTGCCACACCACCTTATAGTCCATTCATGCAATCCGTACTTTTTAAACTTGCTGGCAAGAATACTGTGGGAGACTGTATCAAAAGCTTTGCTAAAGTCAAGATATATCACATCCACTGCTTTCCCCTCATCCACAGAGCCAGTTATCTCCCCATAGAAGGCAATCAGGTTGGTCAGACATGACTTGCCCTTGGTGAATCCATGTTGACTGTTCCTGATCACCTTTCTCTCCTCCAAGTGCTTCAAAATGGATTCCTTGAGGACCGGCTCCACGATTTTGCCGGGGACTGGAGTTAGGCTGACCAGTCTGTAGTTCCCTGGGGTTCTCTTTCTCTTTTTTAAATATGGGCACTATATTTGTCTTTTTCCAATCATCCAAGACCTCCCTCGATCGCCACGAGTTTTCAAAGATAACAGCCAATGGCTCTGGAATCACATCAGCCAACTCCCTCAGCACCCTCGGATGCAGCGCATCCGGCCCCATGGACTTGTGCATGTCCAGCTTTTCTAAATAGTCCTGAACCTGTTCTTTCACCACAGAGGGCTGCTCGCCTCATGTGTTCCATATGAACAATAACTCCTGGTTTTTAATTCCCTATTCCTGCAGCCACAGCGCCCACAGTGGCCAGACCCTCAAAGACAAAGCCTTTATCAAGGTCTGAGCAGCTTGCTAAGCTGAGGGGGAAGAACTGGAAAATTAAAGAAGAAATGTTTGCAGACCTCACTGCAGACTTCCCCCAAACTTGAAAACAATAGCAAGCTGGAGATTGGATCTGAGAAATACTAGAGAAAGTGTTGCAGTGGCCAGAGACAGCATAGCCAGGGCAAAAGTCACTACAGAGAAAGGGTAATGCAGTGGCAACTCCTGGAGGCAACATAGACTCAGAATGCTCTGCTGAAGCACACAGACATTCCAGTGCCCTCAGCCAGGACCCAGTCATGTTCTGCAGCCCCTGGGCAATACAGAGTACTGGGAACACCAGCATATGTTCCCTCAATGAAACCTTACAGTTGTGCTCCCAGATACCATTCCTCTCCCAAGCTGAAGATCAGGGCAGCAAGAACAATTACCCCTGAGAGCCCAGCTCTTTCGTGCCATGTAACACATCTGTAACTTTGAGCCTCCACACCAGAAGGCAGAAGAACAAGAAGAGACAGAGGCAAGATGTATATTCACCTGTGAATTGGAGCCTGCTGTTGTTGTGTGCTGCCTTCCACTGCACTGTGTCACCTTAAAGCTGTGTTTCATTACTTTAATTAAAAATTTATTTTTGGTTGTTACATAACAAATTGTTTTTAATAATAAAAACCTTTAAAATTAATTCAGAAGGACTTGGTAATGCATCTGTGACAAAGTGGGAATTTTCTGTAATGTTTTTATGATTTCTACGTGAGCCTTCGTTTCCCACTGTACTTTGCATTGCTACCGACTGGGTGCAAAAGGTTAAAAAGCTGCTCTTAGGGAAGAGCAGGAAACATAAGGTATTGTCTGACATTACTGATTGGGATGGAATGAATGCGTCATTAAGCACTGATTGAAACTGACCCATATTGATGGAGGCTCCTCAAAGACAATGGGAGATGTAAGGACTGAACAACTGACACTTATACATGGAAAACTCCAGCAGGCTGGATGCGTGAACTCAGGGTACGTCTACATTATGGGATTATTCCGATTTTACATAAACCAGTTTTGTAAAACAGATTGTATAAAGTCAAGTGCACGCGGCCACACTAAGCACATTAATTGGGCGGTGTGCGTCCATGGTTCGAGGTTAGCGTCGATTTCCGGAGCGTTGCACTGTGGGTAGCTATTCCGTAGCTATCCCATAGTTCCCGCAGTCTCCCCCACCCCTTGGAATTCTGGGTTAAGATCCCAGTGCCTGATGGGACAAAAATCATTGTCGTGGGTGGTTCTGGGTAAATGTCGTCAGTCATTCCTTCCTCTGGGAAAGCAATGGCAGACAATCATTTCGTGCCCTTTTTCCCTGGATTGCCCTGGCAGATGCCATAGCACAGCAATCATGGAGCCTCTTTTGCCTTTTGTCACTGTCACGGTATGTGTGCTGGATGCCGCTGACACAGGCGATACTGCAGCGCTACACAGCAGCATTCATTTGCCTTTGCACGATAGCAGAGACGGTTATCAGTTGTTCTGTACCGTCTGCTATGCCATTGTAAATTGGCAATAAGATGACAGTTATCTGTCGTTCTGTACCGTCTGCTGCTGTCATGGGTGCCCCTGGCTGAGGTCGGCCGGGGGCGCAAAGACAAAAATGGGAACGAATCCCCTAGTCAATTCCTCCTTTATGGTATCTAAAAATAGAGTCAGTCCTGCCTAGAATATGGGGCAAGTGTACTAGAGAACCAGCGTACCAGAGAACCAGAGAGCTCAGCCGCTCCGTGTCAGATCCCGCAGAAATGATGAGCTGCATGCCATTCACGAGGGGTGCCCCTGCAACAACCCCACCCGTTGCTTCCCTCCTCTCCCAACCTTCCTGGACTACTATAGCAGTGTCACCCCATTTGTGTGATGAAGTAATAAAGAATGCAGGAATAAGAAACACTGACTTGTTAGTGAGATAAAATGAGGGGGAGGCAGCCTCCAGCTGCTATGACAGTCCAGGCAGGACATTAAGCAGTGCGGGGGAGAGGAGCCCAGCATCCCGCTGCTATGATAATCCAGGCAGTATAGAATCTTTTCTTTACACATGAAAGGGAGGGGGCTGATGGAGCTCAGCCCCCAGTTGCTATGATGAGGACGGTTACCAGACGTTCTGTACCATCTACTGAGAATGACCGGGAATCATTCCTATTTTTACCCAGGCACCCCCGGCCAGCCTCACCTGAGGCCAGCCAGGAGCACTCACGGGCTCATGACAAGGACGGCTATCAGTCCTACTGCACTGTACCGTCTGCCACCAGGGAGGGGAGGAGAGAGGATGCTACTGTTTACTGCTGCAGCACCGTGTCTACCAGCAGCATGCAGTATGCATGGGTGACATATAAAAGAGTCAAGAAACGATTTTTTCCCCTTTTCTATCACGGAGGCGGAAGAGGGGTAAATTGACAAGAGAGACCCTGAACCACCCCGGACAATGTGTTTGACCCTACAGGCATTGGGAGCTCAGCCAAGAATGCAAATGATTTGCGGGGACTGTGGGATAGCTGGAGTCCTCGATACCCCATCCCTCCCTCCATGAGCATCCCTTTGATTCTTTGGCTTTCCGTTATGCATGTCATGCCGCACTTTGCTGTGGACTCCGTATCATAGCCTGGAGATTTTTTTCAAATGCTTTGGCATTTCGTCTTCTGTAATGGAGCTCTGATACAACAGATTTCTCTCCCCATACAGCGATCAGATCCAGTATCTCCCATATGATCCATGCTGGAGCTCTTTTTGGATTTGGGACTGCTTTGCCACCCATGCTGATCAGAGCTCCACGCTGGACAAACAGGAAATGAAATTCAAAAGTTCGCAGGGCTTTTCCTGTCTACCTGGCCACTGCATCCGAGTTCAGATTGCTGTCCAGAGCGGTCACAGTGGAGGACTGTGGGATACCGCCCGGAGGCCAATACTGTCGATTTGCGGCCACACTAACCCTAATCCGATATGGTAATACCGATTTTAGCGCTACTCCTCTCGTCGGGGAGAAGTACAGAAGCCGATTTAAAGAGCCCTTGATATCGATATAAAGGGCCTCATTGTGTGGATGGGTACAGCGTTAAATCGGTTTAACACTGCTAAAATCCGTTTAAACGAGTAGTGTAGACCAGGCCTTAGCGTGAAAGGTGTCATATGGCTGGGATAAGAGGCTTTTAAGAGACAGATAGCAGCTCTCACTTGGGATTGCCAAAGAGAGAGGGGGAGAGAGCCAAAAATGGATTCCACGGTAGCATAGCTGTGAGGAGAGCTTGCTTGGCCAGAATGGACTACATCTTAACATTTATTTCTCTGCCACTTCCCAGAGCTGTGTTCCAGTTGGGCGACAAATCCTGCTCTGTTTTGAAAAGGCTGCCTGGTAACACTGAATATCCTTGCAGAGGTGCATTGATCCCTGGACTGCACGGGCAGAACACGCTGTACAAAGCAGGAGTACTGGAGCCCAGAAGCTCAGTCTCAGAGGCATTGAGGCTATGTCCTGCCCTAAAGAAAGAGTTGGGCTCCTTGGGGGTCTGGCATACTGAAACGGTTCCTGCTAGGGACTGTTTAAAAGATGGGGCAGGCTGGGGATCTGTGACAGCATGGTACACAGAAAAAACATAAATTCTGCACGTCATATGTTTTTTTAAAAGTATACAAGCACAGACATGATAAAATAAGGAGTGCATAATGTGCCACTTCTACCACCCATAAAAGACACTCCAGCGCTCACAATCCATTCTCCCCACTACTCCCTGAGATAATAGCTGGATGTACAGCTGCACATTTTCAGGCCTAAAGAGCAATATGCATCCCTGATAATATTGCCATGGCTGTTTCCATTTTCAATTGGCTGCTTAAATTGCTGAGCAAGTCTCCGCCACTCAATCTCTCATCCACTGTTAAAAATTCTCCTTTACTCTCATAGCTATTTTGCAAAATACAACATGTAGATATAATCCTAGGCAAGTTAGCCCATAAAGAGAGCCACCTTCTTCCACTGCATGCATCTGATGTGAAGTGGGCTTTGGCCCACAAAAGCTTATGCCCAAATAAATTTGTTAGAGTCTAAGGGGCCACGAGGACTCCTCGTTGTTTTTGCTGATACAGACCAACACGGCTACCATTCTGAAATCTTTTCAGATCGCCAAATACACACTCCACTGTCATACTGAGGCACTAGTTAAACAGTTCCTCCCTCCTGTCCAAGTAGTCTGTGAATTGCCTCATTAGCCAGTGAAGCAGAGGATAAACCAGGTCTCCCAGGATAACCAGAGCATTCTCCACACCATTAATGTTCATAGTGGTCTTGGGGGAAAAACCTCCTTTACTCTTTAAAGCAAAGAGAGAAGCAGTCTGAAAGATCCTAGCATTGTGGACCTTTCCACACCACCCTACATTTATGTTTGTGAACATGTCATAGTGGTCAACCAGGCCTCGGAGCAACCATGTAGAAATACTCCTTTCTGTTTATAAATGCTGAGCCCTGGTGTGTGGGACATGGGTCCCATCAATTACCGCAGCCCAGTTTGGGAACCCCATGCATACAAGGCCATCAAAAAATCTCCTGAGCATCACCAAGCTTTAAAAGCTAATACAATGGTACCTTATGCATGACATCATACACCTGCCTCACAATGGAGCCACCAGTGATCTCCCAATGCCAAATTGGCTATAGACAGGTAACATTTGGGGGTGGTTGGCTTCCAGTTGGTAATGGTGACACGCTTCTCAATGGGTATGGGGCACTGCATGCTGGCCTGGTGCTGCTGCGGCTCCAGGGCTAGTTCAGCGCTGATCTCAAAAATGTTGTCTTCACCATTGTGATGGGGTTCACCCACCACTGTGGCACCTCCTGCTGGCTGTCCTGGGGATTAGCTCTGTTCACAGTGCACTCTCTTCTGGTGATGTCCAGCTGTCGTCACTTCTGCTCCAAGACCCACGTCACTCCAAGGACTGCAGCGTCCTCTTCAGGACACAGCCCTCCAGTTGCGCTGCACGCTGTGCTCCTCCACTTCCAGGGGACTGTATCGCAGTTCGCTGTCCAGCCACTTTCCTCAGTGGCTACTGCAGCCAATTGGCCACTTCCTCAGTGGCAAGGTGGGATGGGAGAAACTCGGACCCACCTACTACTCCAGGTCCTGGCCCAGGGATTCTGTAGATGGCTGCCACTTGCTGCATCCCCTCCGACTCCTCAGTAGATCTCCCTGGCCCATTTCCCTGTGGCCTCAGCACCCTCATTGCCCTTGCTTCAGGGCTCAGCCTGCAGATCCCTGCAGCCCATCAGGGACTGTCTTTAGCTTCCCCAGTCTCTGTCTGTAGCACTGCTTTGTCCAGGGTGCTTGCTGCCTTCAGGCTGCAAGGCAGCCGGTCCTCCTCCGTCTTCAAGGTTCAGGGAGTGACTGAAGCAGCTCTGCTCTGCAGTTCTTCTTGTATGGGCCAACCCAGCCTTAATTGGCTGCTCCTCGCTCCTTTTGTGCAGCCTCCCTTGGGCTCTAATAACCCTTTATAGGCCAGTGTGGGGCAGATGCCCCATCACAATCATCCTGAAATTCTGCCACCAAATTCTGCTGATCATTCCAGGTCTGCAGAACTATCTTCTCTCATCAACTGATGCTGATTTCCCAAGCCCAAAAACCGTGCTGTGAAGCTGCTCCAAGAAGAGCTTGTGAAACAGCAGTTGCTCAGTGTCCTCCTCATCTTCCTTGTCCTCTTCCTCTGCTGCTGCTGGAGGAGCTGCTGCTACAGCCACATCATCTGCTCAGTAGTGCACAGCTGTCTTGTGTGCACACCATGAGTAGAGCTGACGTATTGCGCACTAACCAGTGTGCGTCACACAATATGAACTAACCATTCCATGTAGATCAGGCTTCAGGAATCTCAAAAGAAACTATGCAATTGGTTTCTACTTTTTGTGAAGAACAGGCATTAACAAAGGCAATAAAACAGCAAGACCTGTCTTTCTGAACGGCTTTGGAGGAAATACCCTCCATAAAACTTTAGCATCAGCTAGTTCAGTCATATTTCTGTAGTAAAAATTATTCAATACAAGAAAATAGCTCTTTAAAGAGATCAAAAAGCAGCAGTGGCAATCAAGCCTTTTTTTATGAACCTCAGACACACTCAGAGCAGCTGCAGAAGCATTTGAAACAAGTGAGAACACTAACAGTGACGCAAAATTCATTCTATTTATACCTCTTGCAAAGATGTAAACAGTAAATGTAGTAAGGTATAGCTACCTTTTTGTTGGGGAGGGTGCTCCGGAGGACATATGGGTAACCATGGTGTCGTTCATGTTGGTCAGAGTTCGAGGAGGACTAAAATAGAAATAACGTAATCCATGTTAAGGATTAAAAAACAGCAGTAAATACAGATAAACGTGAAAACAAAACTATTATTCTGTGTAACAACATTAGGGCAAAAGTACAACTAATTCAAATACCTAAGTAACAGCAGTCCCTACATAGGTAGGGGTGTTGTGTTCAGATTACCTTAAAGAGTTCATGTGTCAGGTTAAAATGAAGGTAAAACATGGTTATTTATCTGCCCGGTAACTGTTGTTCTTCAATATGTTGTGCACAAATACATTCCACAGCAGGTGTTCGTGCGCCCAATGCACCTGAGTCAGATTTCTGCCTGCAGTACAACTAGGAGAGACATGTGCTCCTGCTCTTCTCATGCTCTCAGGCAAGGGCATAAAAGAGGTGTGGTCACCACTTCCCTCATTGTTCCTTCGTTCTGCCACATGTAATGTTCAATGTAACAGGGAAGCTGGGAGAGTCGTGGAATACATGTATGTGCAATGTAAAATGTATGCTGAAGAACCACACTTACTGTATGTGTAAGTAACTTTTTTCTGAAACTCTGAGTGATTGTGCATATATATATTCCACAGCAGGTGACTCACCAGCAGTTCCCTTGCAGGTGGAGGGACTTTGAATAATCTGAACAGAGACTGTAACACCAACTTGCCAAAGTTGCATCATTATAAGAGGCCTGACTGATGGTCTAGTAAGCAGAACAAGTATGTACAGGCGACCATGTCACTTCCTTGCAGATATCAGCTATCGGAGCATTGCTCCAAGAACATGAAGTATTTCTTCAGCTTTAGGAGAGTGGAGCTTTGGGGGGAAAAAAAAACACTGGCAAATGAATAGTTTGCTTCAGGCAATGGTTATGCTTTAGGCATAAATTTAGGGTGTGGTTGTTGAAATTGCACCCCAATCAAAAATTTCTTCCATTTTGTGGAGTATGTTACTCTTAGTCTAATGGATTATTTTCTGCTATTCATCAATATGTCTGAACCCCTCAGGAGCACAATTTTTCATCAGAATTCAACCAGAAATGATCTATGCTGTAAGGTGGAGACAATGGAGGTTGGGATGTAGAATTTTGCCGTGGTTCTTAGACAGAAGATACTCCATCAGTGGTAAAGTTATCGGCAACCAGACAGAAAGCTGATCTAGGTCCATGAACCAATATTTTCTTGGCCATACCGATGCAATCAGAATTAATATTGGTTTGTCTCTTTTCAGCTTCCTGAGTACCTTCAGAATAAGAGGAACTCAACCAGACATAGGAGATGAATGGACCATGGAAGAAGAAAGGCATCTGTGATGGAACCCAGACTGTGGCCTGCCCCAGAGCAAAATATTATGCACTTGTTATTCAGGTTGGTTGCAAACAAGCCTATTGCTTGGTACCCCCAGTGGTGGAAGATCTGAAGCAGAACACCCTTCCTGACTGATCACTCATGAAAAGCCTTCAGGGAAACATTGAGACAAATGCATAAATTCCATAAAAGAATAGCTTCTTGGTACAGTGGAGGCTATTTTACACCTCCCTGCTTGTTCAGATGGAACAAGACAGTGGTGTTCTATGTAAGAACTTGTACCACCTAGTTCCTGATGCTGGACAAACATTTTGCAGACCCGAAGAATGGCTTGGAGCTCTAATACGTTTATATGAAGGTGAAACTTCCTGAGATGACCAAAGAGGTTTTGTCTGTAGTTGACTGGGATGGGCTCCCCAAACTTTGATAGACAACTTTCCAGAATCACAGCTGGTTCTGGGGACAAAAATGGCACTTCTTTGTGCACATTGTTCAGGGCTCTAGCACCAGCTGAGAGATTGAAACACTCATGCAGGTGCACAAAGCTGGTGTCTAAAAGGGTGATATACCAAATGGAGCCAGGTCTGTAGACAGTGAAGGTGAAATCTGGCATGCAGTTATGTACGTGCGTAAGGCCACGTGGCCTGGAGCTGAAGGCAGGCATGCACTGATGTCACTGATTTGGATTTGAGACTTTCTGAGAGAAAGGCTACACATTGAAACCTTCCCTGAAAGGTAAGCCATAGTGGTCACGCCATCGAGGTCTGCTCCTATGAGTTGTGTTGGTTGTAACTAGGATTTGTCCGAATTTAGTTTCAGGTGCAGATGGGAAAATAGCTGTTTGATGACTAGGATACCGTTTGGGCCTGGTCTCTTGATGCTCCATGTACTAGCCGACCATTTGGGTAAAGAAAATTTGAATGCTCAAATGGCAGAGGTGGGATGCTATTGCTGCCATGTACTAGGTGCAGACCCTTGAGGCGGATGACAGTCTGAAGAGAAGCACTGTGTACTGGTAATAGTTGGTACCTGCTATGAATCAAAGGTACTTCCTATGGCAAGGATGTATTGCTACATGGAAGTGAGTCCTGTAAACTGAGGGTACCATACAAATTTCCAATCTCCAGGAAAGGGATAATAGAAGCAAGCAGACCATCCTGAACTTGCTTTCTTAGATGTAGAATGGGGCAAGGCCATCAGATTGTTTGGGAGCAGAAAGTAATGGGAATAGAAGCTATTTCTTCTGTGTTAGTAAGGACCTTCTTTCATCACTTCCAATTCTAGAGATATAGTTCCTGAAGTAATAGTCTTGTGAGAAGCATCCCTGAAAGGACAGGGAGGGTGGACTCGGAAATGGGAGGGAGTTCATTGGATAACATAACCTTCCTTTGATGGGCTGAGCACCCAGTTGTCTCATGTGATGCTTTCCCAAGCACAGTGAAAGAGGAACAGACATCATCCAAAGCAAGGAGATATAGTTGGTATGCTGTCCTTGACCAAGAAGTCAAAAAGATTGCTTGGAATTTGCAGCTGTCTGGTGAGAAGGGACTCCTGCTGCCGAAGATGGCTGGAGACATCGGGGTCTTGACTTTCTCTTAGAGGCATACTGTGAATGACGAAAGAGGGTCTGGAGTAAGATTATGGACTAAACTGTTTCCTCTTGGTAACCAAAGTATAAACTCCTAATGAATGAACTATTGCACGAGTGTGTTTCAATGTGCGCACAGTGTCATCTGTTTTAGCAGAATACAGTTTAGAACCCTCAAGAGGTAAGACTTTTATGGTGTTCTGCAGCACCCTTGGAATGCCAGAAGCCTGTAGTGAAGAATAATGCTGCATGGAGATTGCAGTGACCACAGAATGCAAAGCCATATCAGCAGCACCTATTGCTGCCTTGAGGTATGCATGAGCTATAAGATATCCCTCTGAAACCAAAACTAAAAACTGTTCTTTATACGCCTCTGACAATTTGTCAGCAAATTTAGAAATGGCAGATAAATTAATAAAGTTATATTTTGACAAAAGAACCTAATAATTAGCAACTCTCATTTGAAGAGTGGCAGTAGAATAAACCATTTGGCTGTATAAATCAGTCTCTTAAATGTCTTATCTTTGGGAGTGGCCTTAAGATGGTGTTGATGGGACCTCTCATTAAACCACGAAAGAATCACGAACTAGATGGGTAAAGAAACAGTCAAAATCTTATTGAGGGACTTGATATCATTTGTGCACAACACTTCCTGGGGCAGGAGCCTATTATTAGGAAAGTGCATGGATTCTCTTGCACAAGTTCCACATGTGCCCCTACAGAACTGCCCACCACTTCATGAAGTCCTGAAAAAACTCTGAAGTACTCTGGGAGGCAGATGCAAGACAAGGACTCTGGAGAGACAGTCTCATCTGGTGAAGATGAAGAACTCTGAGAGGTGGGAAGATCTAGGGTTCCTCCATTAATTCTCCTTTCATGGGTCCTAACAAGAAAACCCCTGACCTAAACAACCCAAACATTTTTGGGTCACAACTCACTTCCCCAGTTTTTGTCAATGCATCTTGATGCTTATATTATGCACTCTTTGGGACACAACCTGTCTTCGTATAAACTGTCTTTACATAAAGTGCAATGTATACCCCTGCTGCTGTATAAATACTATTTATTTGAAGTAAGTGGGATGTATGTGTTATTGAATTGTGAAGACAGTTGTAAAGCAAGGAGCATAACAAAATGAGCCTCAGCAAAATATGCACTAAGGCAACAATGATCAGTTCCCAGTGCACTTCCAACCTGTTGGGCGAGTGTACAGTACATCCATACCCAAAATCCACAAAAGATCAAGAGCATACATAAATGTTCTCTGTCGCTGTCTGTAAAAATGGCAATATACATTATATATTATGAGGTACAGGGATTTTTTGAAGAATTCATTTAAATTAATGCAACTCACAGTAACCAACTGCATTTATTAGGGGTATAATTATTTTCACCTTCTGAAGGTTTAAATATATGTAGTGTTGGTATGTGGTGTCAAAGTCAATGTTTTTATTATAATGCTGCTGTTAGGCAACTTCTTTCATAATAAAAGACGTAACTCAGCATTCTCAATCTGCTCTCAGCTTCATTAAGAGGCATCCATAGGTTCTTTCCAGTTCTATAAATACCACTGTCCTCACTTTTCCACCTAAAATCCCACTCACAGTGATAAAGATATAGGGAAAAAATGTCTAAATATGAACATGTGGCTAAAAGATTTCTGCTTGCAGAATTCTGTCTTCTTTACCACACACACTAGAGCCTTCCTGGTCCAGCTCTTTTCTTGGGGTCATTTAGACATTTCACTGAACATATTCCAAAAAACGTGAACATTCTTGAGGTGGCACTCCATTTCCTTATGTAACCAAGCTAGAAAAGCCATTTGTTCGTGAAATCAGTAGTGTGCTGTAATCATGCACACAGTACTAACGGAAGTAATAACAAAGCTGTCTTAGGAAGGATGCTCTAATACCGAAGCAGAAGCAGTCTGATGGAGTAAAAGAAAATGGCACCATTACTGTTAGTCCAGGGCAAGCCCATTATCCCAAAACTTCTGATTAAAAGAAACTTACCTGAGTTCCCCCAACAAAGGAGACAACTGTGGACATCTGCTATAGAGCAGAAGGAAAAGAGAACAAGAAAGAAAAAAAATTCCTGAATCAAATGTCAAAGCTATCTAAGCAGAAGAATTCTATTCTCAGAGGGAATTTTAACTATCTACGTAGCTATTGAGTATACGCAAAAAGATTTCTAACTTCCAGAACTAGAAGTCACTTAATGATTCAGGAAGTACAGAGTCAAACCAGAGAAGCAGCCACCTTGAATTTCCTTCCTACTTATCAAAAGAAAAGAATTTAGGAAAGGAATCTGTAAGCTCTTCAGAGTCGGGACCATGCCCTTCAATGCGTTTGTGCACCACCTAGCACAGCGAGGTCACAAGAATTATTTCCATTCTAAACAGATTTGCAGAGACAGGGATAAATGTTTCACAGAATGAAGCAGTATATGGGTATGAGATTTAGCAATGTATCCATTTGCAGCACTTTCCTCATCAATGGTCTCTATCACCAAGTTCAGGAAACAGTTTCCCCATGGTTGTTGATGTATCTTTGACTGTTTATTTTATGCACTAAAAATCCATTAGGCTGTTTTGTCAAAGGGATCTTTATTTTTCATGAATGTCGTAGTACTAAGTCTGATTGATGAATGCCTTAAATAAACTGCTTAGGGAACACTACAAAATTCAGTGTTTTCTAATTCTAATATTTATTTTATCTTTTCTTTTAATTTTGGTATGTATATTTATAATTTATCATCTTCATCTCTTCTGTCATCTGCTCACTTGTTTTTAAGGCTTCTCTCACTGTGGCAGGTAAACATACATCATACCAGCGTACGGGCACCTTACACAATTAAGCAAAGAAATAACCTCTTCAAAATAAGACTTAATTAAACCTCTGCTTCCTGCTAAAAAATGATAAAACAGTAAGAGTCAATCAAAGGTAAGAATGACAAGCAGGAACCATATGGAATCTGCATGTGAAATCTCCTGGGGAAGAAAAGTACTCTTTACAATCCTTTGGCCATCTCTGAGAAAGGGAAAAATGAACCCCACTGAAGGTCCTTCCCTTTCCGCGTTACCAATTTCTCAAACAAGTCAACACAATCTAACAGGTGATTAATTGCTACAGTTCGAATAAAAATTAACAAGGATCCCTTATTTTTGTCTTTGTCTACTGCCAAGAAGAGAGAGTCAGCTACAGATAACACTGTGTCTGTACTAAACATAAGCCTAAAAACAGATTTGTAGTCGGGATCATAAGGTTCTGAAGACACTGAAGTTGCTTCAACTTCATCTATTCTGAATAATCCTCCCTAAAAGTGAGAAGCTGAGATTGATTAGTAACTGCGTGCAGGGGCGGCTCTAGGTATTTTGCCGCCCCAAGCACGGCAGGCAGGCTGCCTTCGGCGGCTTGCATGTGGGCGGTCCCCAGTCCCGCGGATTCGGCCGCAGCCTGCGGGATGTCCACTGAAGCCGCGGGACCAGCGGAACCTCCGCAGGCATGCCACCGAAAGCAAACTACCTGCTGCCCTCGCGGCGACCGGCAGAGTGCCCCCCGTGGCTTGCCACTACAAGCACGTGCTTGGTGTGCTGGTGCCTGGAGCTGCCCCTGATTGTGTGTTAATGTCACTCTCTGGTTCCCTGAGTAGGAGGTGTGAATAATCTCCCTCAGTAACAGGCCTAAAATCCGTGCAGGTCTTCAGTTGGCCTTGGGGACAAGAGTTCAGCATACAGGCAATGGATACAACTCTCTCAATACATCTAAGACTTCAATAAATAAGAGGAACTCAGTAACACCTTCACTGCGCTGGGCCCAGTCAGCCCAAATCTGATGGATCTTTTCAGAAAAGCATACGGATTATAAAAAATCAACTCTAACCCAACTGAGACAAGCAGAATTTACCAGACTGTCTTCCACTCTGAACAGTTCCCCTGTATGAGACACTGTTGATCTGTAGCAAAGGAAAGGAATTACCTATTTGCCTCTGTCAGCACAGCAAAGAAAAGTAAAAATTCTCTAAAACGTAACTGATCTGACTGAGAGAAAGTTTTCCACTGCTATCATTCAGTTTCCTCACTTGTTGCTTCATTAGTATATAGAAGTGTCATAGAATTGGAAGGGACCGCAGGAGGTTATCTAGTCCAACCCCCTCCTCAAAGCAGGGCCAATCCCCAACTAAATCCCCAAATGGTCTCCTCAAGGATTGAATTCACAATCCTGGGTTTAGCAGGCCAATGCTCAAACCACTGAGCTATATATATAACTGCGATCACTGAGGACAATGTGAAGGTAGAATGAAATGTAGGTGTCAATCTAACAGTGTTTGTAGACAAAAGGTTGCCACAATACTCACAAAACCATCAGCAAAATGGTTCAGTGATGAAGCAGAACAATCCATCAGTCACATCTGGAACTCAGAGCTATTGACCTCGGGGGGGAGGGGGTTGAGGGGGGAATTAAGTAGGCCCCTCATCCTAAAGGAGCAAGGTGAGGCTGTGATTTCAGCCCGGAGAGGTCAGAAGTCTGTCCATGTCAAAAGTGTAACGTGACATCTCAAATCTCTACTCCCATCCCACAGATAAGACACTAGTGGAGGAGGAGATGGCTCAGGGTGGACACAGCCAGCTGGTTACTTCTGGCGGCAGGCAGTGCTCCACCCCTGCTGCGAACCCTCCTGCTGTGGTAATAGATAACCATTACGCTCTTCTTGATACAGGAGAGAAGGAATCACCCCCAACAGCTAAGGAGGCAAAGCCTCGTACCCCTAAGGCTGGGAGGTCTGCTGCCACCACTGATAATAAGAAACGTAGGGTAGTGGTGGTTGGAGACTCTCTGCTGAGGGGGACGGAGACACCCATCTGTCGCCCTGACCGTTCATCCCGGGAGGTATGCTGCCTGCCAGGGGCCCGTATCCGAGATGTTACAGAGGCATTGTCGAAGATTATCCGGCCTTCTGACTACTACCCCATGCTACTCATCCATGTGGGCACAAATGATACTGCGAGGTGTGACGCTGAGCAGATCAAGAGTGACTACAGGGCTCTGGGAGTACGGGTTAAGGAGTTTGGAGCGCAGGTGGTATTCTCTTCGATTCTTCCTGTTGAAAGTAGGGGCCCGGGCAGAGACAGATGCATCGTGGAGGTGAATGCCTGGCTGCGAAGATGGTGTCGCCAGGAGGACTTTGGCTTCCTCGACCACAGGATGCTATTTGAGGAAGGACTGCTAGGCACAGATGGTGTTCACCTTTCGAGGAGGGGAAAAGCCTTATTTGCGCACAGACAGGCTAACCTAGTAAGGAGGGCTTTAAACTAGGTTCGACGGGGACAGGTGAGCAAAGCCCACAAGTAAGTGGGGAACAAGACCTGGGAGATGGGTCGGAAACAGGAGGGAGCGTGGGCTATAATGGCAGAGAGAAAGGAGGGTCAGGGCAAAGCTGGGAGGCAAGATCAAACCAGTATCTTAGATGCCTATATACAAATGCAAGAAGTATGGGTAATAAGCAGGAAGAACTGGAAGTGCTAATAAATAAATACAACTATGACATTGTTGGCATTACTGAAACTTGGTGGGATAATACACACGACTGGAATGTTGGTGTGGATGGGTATAGTTTGCTCAGGAAGGATAGACAGGGGAAAAAGGGAGGAGGTGTTGCCTTATATATTAAAAATGTACACACTTGGACTGAGGTAGAGATGGACATAGGAGATAGGAGTGTTCAGAGTCTCTGGGTTAGGCTAAAAGGGGTAAAAAACACGGGTGATGTCGTGCTGGGAGTCTACTACAGGCCACCTAATCAGGTGGAAGAGGTGGATGAGGCTTTTTTCAAACAACTAACAAAATCATCCAAGCCCAAGATTTGGTGGTGATGGGGGACTTCAACTATCCAGATATATGTTGGGAAAATAACACCGCGAGGCACAGACTATCCAATAAGTTCCTGGACTGCATTGCAGACATCTTCTTATTTCAGAAAGTTGAAAAAGCTACTGGGGGGAAGCTGTTCTAGATTTGATTTTAACAAATAGGGAAGAACTCGTTGAGAATTTGAAAGTAGAAGGAAGCTTGGGTGAAAGTGATCATGAAATCATAGAGTTTGCAATTCTAAGGAAGGGTAGAAGGGAGTACAGCAAAATAGAGACAATGGATTTCAGGAAGGCGGATTTTGGTAAGCTCAGACAGCTGATAGGTAAGGTCCCATGGGAATCAAGACTGAGGGGAAAAACAACTGAGGAGAGTTGGCAGTTTTTCAAAGGGACACTATTAAGGGCCCAAAAGCAAGCTATTCCGATGGTTAGGAAAGATAGAAAATGTGGCAAAAGGCCACCTTGGCTTAACCACGAGATCTTGCGTGACCTACAAAATAAAAAGGCGTCATATAAAAAATGGAAACTAGGTCAGATTACAAAGGACGCATATAGACAAATAATACAGGAATGCAGAGGCAAGATAAGAAAGGCAAAGGCACAAAATGAGCTCAAACTAGCTATGGGAATAAAGGGAAACAAGAAGACTTTTTATCAATACATTAGAAGCAAGAGGAAGACCAAGGACAGGGTAGGCCCACTGCTCAGTGAGGAGGGGGAAACAGTAACGGGAGACTTGGAAATGGCAGAGATGCTTAATGACTTCTTTGTTTCCGTCTTCACTGAGAAGTCTGAAGGAATGTCTAGTATAGTGAATGCTTACAGGAAGAGGGTAGGTTTAGAAGATAAAATAAAAAAAGAGCAAGTAAAAAATCACTTAGAAAAGTTAGATGCCTGCAAGTCACCAGGGCCTGATGAAATGCATCCTAGAATACTCAAGGAGTGAATGGAAGAGGTATCTGAGCCTCTAGCTATTATCTTTGGGAAATCATGGGAGACAGGGGAGATTCCAGAAGACTGGAAGGGGGCAAATATAGTGCCCATCTATAAAAAGGGAAATAAAAACAACCCAGGAAACTACAGACCAGTTAGTTTAACTTCTGCGCCAGGGAAGATAATGGAGCAGATAATTAAAGAAATCATCTGCAAACACTTGGAAGGTGGTAAGGTGATAGGGAATAGCCAGCATGGATTTGTAAAGAACAAATCGTGTCAAACTAATCTGATAGCGTTCTTTGATAGGATAACGAGCCTTGTGGATAAGGGAGAAGCGGTGGATGTGATATACCTAGACTTTAGTAAGGCATTTGATACGGTCTCACATGATATTCTTATAAATAAACTAGGAAAGTACAGTATAGATGGGGCTACTATAAGGTGCTGCATAACTGGCTGGATAACCGTACTCAGAGAGTAGTTGTTAATGGCTCCCAATCCTGCTGGAAAGGTATAACAAGTGGGGTTCCGCAGGGGTCTGTTTTGGGACCGGCTCTGTTCAATATCTTCATCAACGATTTAGATGTTGGCATAGAAAGTACGCTTATTAAGTTTGCGGACGATACCAAACTGGGAGGGATTGCAACTGCTTTGGAGGACAGGGTCAAAATTCAAAACGATCTGGACAAATTGGAGAAATGGTCTGAGGTAAACAGGATGAAGTTCAATAAAGATAAATGCAAAGTGCTCCACTTAGGAAGGAACAATCAGTTTCACACATAAAGAATGGGAGGAGACTGTCTAGGAAGGAGTATGGCAGAAAGAGATCTAGGGGTCATAGTGGACCACAAGCTTAATATGAGTCAACAGTGTGATACTGTTGCAAAAAAAGCAAATGTGATTCTGGGATGCATTAACAGGGGTGTTGTAAACAAGAGATGAGAAGTCATTCTTCCGCTTTACTCTGCGCTGGTTAGGCCTCAACTGGAGTATTGTGTCCAGTTCTGGGCACCGCATTTCAAGAAAGATGTGGAGAAATTGGAGAGGGTCCAGAGAAGAGCAACAAGAATGATTAAAGGTCTTGAGAACATGACCTATGAAGGAAGGCTGAAGGAATTGGGTTTGTTTAGTTTGGAAAAGAGAAGACTGAGAGGGGACATGATAACAGTTTTCATGTATCTAAAAGGGTGTCATCAGGAGGAGGGAGAAAACTTGTTCACCTTAGCCTCCAATGATAGAACAAGAAGCAATGGGCTTAAACTGCAGCAAGGGAGATTTAGGTTGGACATTAGGAAAAAGTTCCTAACTGTCAGGGTAGTTAAACACTGGAATAGATTGCCTAGGGAAGTTGTGGAATCTCCATCTCTGGAGATATTTAAGAGTAGGTTAGATAAATGTCTATTAGGGATGGTCTAGACAGTATTTGGTCCTGCCATGAGGGCAGGGGACTGGACTCGATGACCTCTCGAGGTCCCTTCCAGTCTATGAGTCTATGAGTGTACTGTGACATTGCATCCATACGATTTTAGAAATTACATGACAGACTTTTTTTAAATGGTAGAACACTGTACTTATACAGGTATAAAATGAATGTATCTGAAAGCTTATGCTTTCTCTTGTTTTTTTTTAATACGTGAAGCGCTAACCTGCTGTGAATCACTGGCTCAGGTTTGGTGCAACGACGTGGCATGTTTCTAAAGTAGTGACTTTTTCAGTAATTATTACTTATCATGTGTAATGTGGATGTGCCTAGGACCCCAGTCATGGACCAAGAACCCATTGTACTAAGCACTGTACAAACACACACCAAAAAGACAGAGCGCTTACAATCTAAGCATACAACTGTATACAACAACAAACGAATATAAACAGCCAGACTGGAGTGAACCATATGAAAACAATATTATTTGCATTACCATAGAACCTAGGAGACCTAGTCATAGATCAGGATCCCATTATGCTAGGCATTGTATAAATATAGAACAAGATGGCCCCTACCCCACTGAGCTTACAATCCAAGTATAAGACAAAAGACAACAAATGGACATGGACAGACAGACACCAGAATACATGGAAACAAAGAAACAACATTGGTCAGCATGGCTGGCAATTGTATCGGTGTACGGGGAGCTCCTCCTATGTGTGAGGGGCAGCATGAGAAAGCAGTAAGGTGCAATGAAGGCTGGTATCGTTAGTAGAGCAGAGGCAGAGTCAACATCTTGATATCATAAGACAACTAGTAGGTAGAGTCGGAATAGGCCATGAAAGTGAAGACAAGCAGGTTGTGTCTGATGCAATAGAGAAGGATTAATAGATTCCAAGGTCAGAAGAGACCATTGTGATCATCTAGTTTGACTTCCTGTATAGTACAGGCCAGAGCAACACTCCAATGCAGAAACTACAGAACCCGAACCACCAAAAAAGAAAATCAACCTTCTGCTGGGGGCATCTGACTCAGATGATGAAAATGAACCCAAGTGTCAATCAGCACTGCTTTGGATTGTTATCAAGTAGAACCCAGAAGGGACATATGAATCTTTAGCACATCTGGCACGTAAATATCTTGCAACGCCAGTTACAAGTGCCATGAGAATGCCTGTTCTCACTTTCAGGTGACATTGTAAACAAGAAGCAGGCAGCATTATCTCCTGCAAATGTAACCAAACTTGTTTGTCTGAGCAATTGGCTGAATAAGAAGTAGCACTGAGTGGACTTGCAGACTCTAAAATTTTACAGCGTTTTATTTTTGAATGTGGGTTTTTTGTACATAATTCTACATTTGTAAGTTCATCTTTCATGATAAAGAGATTGCACTACAGTACTTGTATTAGGTGAATTGAAAATACTATTTCTTTTGTTTTTTTACAATGCAAATACTTGTAATCAAAAATAAATATAAAGTGAGCACTGTACACTTTATATTCTTTGTTGTAATTGAAATCAACATATTTGAAAATGTAGAAAACATTCACAAATAAATAAATGGTATTCTATTATTGTTTAACAGTGCAATTAATCACGATTAATTTTTTTAATTGCGCGATTAATAGTGATTAATTTTTAATCACTTGACAGCCCTAATAGAAATAATTCAGAACCATCAAATTCTGTATGATGCAAGCCTCTGTATCTGCAGAGTCTTATTTCTGTTACTGTGATCTACCTGCTCCCTTCCCTCCTAGTCATTATTACTAGAACTTGGCACATTTTTTTTGCTGAAATTTTCTTCCAGTGAAAAATGGAGAATCAGAGTTTCCCAAAGAGTTTAGCAAATTCATGTGTTCGCTTATCTATAAGGAAGAGTAAAGTATCATGTGAACTGATAGAAAAACTCATCCTAGCTCTTTATTTGCACAGTGTTTCTGATCTTGAACCAATCTCTTTGCAAGCTGCTCTCTTGCTAATAGGCTTGCGATGAATGAATTTATTATCTTCAAACACCCCAGAGGCAGACAAATATTTCTCTCCCTACTTTTACAGATGTGGAACAGATGGATGCCCAAAGTTACACAAAGTTTGTGACAAAGCTGGAAAAAAACCAGATCTGACTCCCAGTCCAGTTTCTTAACTGTAAGACCATTTTAAAAAGCAACCACAACCTGGTTACAGATAATGTAAAGGGAAACACAGCCTGACAACACCATGAGGTGTTTTTGAAATGTATTAAATAAGGTGTTAACTGGAAAACTATTTAAAATGTGATGGATTCTTACTTCAGAGCACTTCATTATTTACTTCATAGCAGTTTAGAAAGGGGTAACTCATTTTATTATAATCCACTGAGAACTGTTTGTACCTAACAATCTTTACAGTACTGATGCTATAATCTTTACAAACACTTCCCTCCAGTCTGTTGCCCCCTGGTAAGAAAAACAGGTTGCAAAATATGATCTGATCAAATTAAATCCTTAGCAGAGTTAGAGTAAGAATGTACTCTACTTTACTCTGCATTTTAATTTAACTTAACTGTACTTTACTTTGTAACTCTTAGAATTCCTTTGGGAGACTCATATGAATGATTGTGTGAAATCCCATCCCTTTCCAGTTTGGTCTGCCAGTCATTTTCACAAAAGAACATAGCCATGATGGTTTCTCATATTTTACTACAGGAAGAATTACGGCAATGTGTTTTTACAGTAAACTAGAAAGAACAATGTGACTATTTCTGTGGGAGAGTCAAAAGGAACTTCCCCAAAGGCTAGGAATTAATTAAGCTCCACATAACAAGGAGCATCCCACTGTATGAGACATAGTATATAGCTATTCCAAGACAGAGAACATTCATGTGCAGGCAACCACAATGGGAGATCCCCTTCAGTAGTATATCAATCCCAGTAGTATATCAATTTAAAAAGTGCAGTTATATCAATGTAGTCACTAAACATAAATCACAGAAATCACCAGTCAAGCCACTGTTCACATCAACACTTTGCTTGCCTTAACCCACAGACCATAATAACCAAACACACACACACACACACACTGCAGCTGCACAAAGAATACTATCAATTCCAGCACAGAATCATGGACTAGCTGCAGACCTCTAGTGAGCTGCAACCCAGTTCAGGATATGTCACCAGGGGCTCTAAGCCAGGGTTTGTGCTAGCAAAGGTTGGTGTAGACCAGGGGTTGGCAGCCTTTCAGAAGTGCTGTGCTGAGTCTTCATTTATTCACTCTATTTTAAGGTTTCCCATGCCAGTAATACATTTGAATGTTTTTAGAAGGTCTCTTTCTACAAGTCTATAATATATAACTAAACTATTGATATATCTAAAGTAAATAAGGTTTTAAAAATGTTTTAGAAGCTTCATTTAAAATTAAATTAAAATGCAGAGCCCCCCAGACCGTTGGCCAGGACCCGGGCAGTGTGAGTGCCACTGAAAATCAGCTTGTGTGCCGCCTTCGGCACCCATGCCATAGGTTGCCTATTCCTGGTGTAGACTGTAGACCCTCAGGGAGGCTGGCACATCTACTAATTAGTCCTCTTCTCACAATAGCTTTAGAAGACCAAGTTAAAAGGTGAGAGAGAGCTTTCAGCAAAGGGGAAAATTGAAGGCAGATTCTCACTGGTCTTCAGGGGAAACAGTCTATAGGGCTATTATTAAATAACATTTAGATGAAAACACCTTCAGGCCATTCCCTAACCAACAGTCTTACTTCTCCACTCTGTGCCTAAAGAGTTTAATAAATGCTGAAAATGCTTTCAGAAAAATGTGTGTTAAACCTGTCATCTACTCATTTCCTTTGAAACAGATGAACCTGGACTTTAATAGGTCATAGTATACCTTTGAAAACACCGTTTGTTAACACAGAACTAGAAGGATGAATTTTCCTCTCAAATGTTTCCTATCCTTACATGTTTGTTATATTATTTAGGAGATAAAATTCTCATCATCAGCTACTGCATTGGCCCTTGTCTGCAATATCTATTGCTACGTAGGAGGAAGTGAATGTTTATATATGAACACCATTATTTACTATTCTAAGCTAAATACCGATTCTCTGCTTTCTTGCACACTACTGAATGAAAGAATAAACTAATTAGACTATAAGAATGGTTGAGATATATCTATTCTATACCAAGTGTGGACAGGGAACAAAGAGAGAGAAGGAAAACCTATTTAAAAACTCAATATTTCACAACCAAGAAAGAAGCTTGCCTCATACAGAGAAAGAGGAAGGTGGTGATATAGTCTTGCTTCCTGGAGCGAGTGGTCTTAAAATGAAGTGATCGAAGGCTCAATATCTAGTTTGCAGCCGGTATCAAGTGGAGTGCCGCAGGGGTCGGTCCTGGGACTGGTTTTGTTCAATATCTTTATTAATGATCTGGATGATGGGATACATTGCACTCTCAGCAATTTTGCAGATGACAGTAAGCTGGGGGGAGAGGTAGATATGCTGGAGGGTAGGGATAGGGTCCAGAGTGATCTAGACAAATTGGAGGATTGGGCCATAATAAATCTGATGAGGTTCACAAGGACAAGTGCAGAGTCCTGCACTTCAGGCGGAAGAATCCCAGTGACTGCTACAGGCTGGGGACCGACTGGCTAAGCAGCAGGTCTTTGGAAAAGGACCTGGGGATTACAGTGGCCGAGAAGCTGGATATGAGTAAGCAGTGTGCCCCTGTTGCCAAGAAGGCCAATGGCATACTGGGCTGTATTAGTAGGAACATTGCTAGCAGATTGAGGAAAGTGATTATTCCATTCTATTGGGGAAGTATATTGCATCCAGTTTTGGTCCCCACAAGACAGAAGGAATGTGGACAAATTGGAGAGAGTCCAGCGGAGGGAAACAAAAATGATTAGGGGGCTGGGGCACATGACTTATGAGGAGAGGCTGAGGGAACTGGGGTTATTTAGTTGGCAGAAGAGAAGAGTGAAGGGAGATTTGATAGCAGCCTTCAACTACCTGAAGGGGATTCCAAAGAGGATGGAGCTCAGCTGTTCTCAGTGGTGGCAGATGACAGAACAAGAAGCAGTGGTCTCAAGTTGCAGTGGGGAAGGTCTAGATTGGATATTAGGAATCACTATTTCACTAGGAGGGTGGTGAAGCACTGGAACGGGTTACCTAGGGAGGTGGTAGAATCTCCATCCTGAGAAGTTTTTAAGGCTCATCTTGACAAAGCCCTGGCTGGGATGATGTAGTTAGGAACTGGTCCTGCTTTGAGCAAGGGATTGGACTAGATGACCTCCTGAGGTGTCTTCCAACCCTAATATTCTATGATTCTATGAACTGCAGTGGGTTTGCAGGTGGAAATGAGGACAGAAGAGCCACCACCATCAGAGGGCACACCCGCTGACCAGAGCTAACGGCCAACAGGAGGTGCCAGTGTGGTAAGTGACCGTCTGACAGGATTCAAAACCTCCCCAAAAATAAAATTGTATTTCCCCCTTTAAAAATGATGGTCTTACTCTTGTTTTTAAAAGGCTTGGTCTTTTTTGGCTCTCCCACCCCTTTAAAATATACATTCATTAGAAATATAGGACTAGGTCCTCACCTGTACTTACAGCCCTCGTTACACTGCAAGGGAATCACCAGGTTGCAACCTCTGGACATGGCAAAAAGTGGGGGAGATGGAACAGGAGTGCAGCTGCACTCCAGCTATCCCTTGCTGACAATTCAGCATCTAGGGCAACCATCTTTGCTTCCCCTTTGAATCCTGCACCAAGAAGAGCTCAGCTGGACCTGAGGATCCAGCCCATATGGTTCTGATTTTTCTCACTGCAGGAGAGAATGGAGCCAATGTTTAGATGTCCTGAATAAACATATGACAGCTGAAGAAACCTCAGCTGCAGCTCTCCTGGTCTCCAGATGAGAGGGGGCTTCTATATACACTTTTCATGAAGCCATATTTGATAAACTATTTAAACAGCTTTCTGATATGCTCCAAGAATTAGTATGGATGCATTAAAACTGCTGTGTTAGACCTGTGCTTAAACAATTTTCTGAGGTAGGATCTTAAGTTAGAAAACTTTTCTTTAAAAAACCCAACACCACATCATCTTACACAGTTTTGCCCCATTAGTATAACAGTGGCATTGTTGAGTTTTAGATTTATTGTTTCTTCATTACTCTCAGTTTAGCTTTCTTCAGTTTACAAGAAAGAACATGGTTATTCTGTCTGATGTTCAAATCTAACCTGGAATCTAAGACAAGATGGATTCTTTCTGGCTTGTGCATCACCACCAAAGATACTGAAGACCAAATTCTGCCCTCAGTTACACTGGCATAACTCTATTTTCCTCAGTGGAATTATGCAGGTATAAATGATAGGAGGATTTGGCTTTCCAGTTTGAAGTTAATGATTCTCTTGATGATGCATGACCCATAACATAATCTGACCCACTTTCCCACAGACCTGATGGCTCTGCAGAACTAACATTTATTTTAGTTACAGAAGTGGGCAGATGTGACTCTAAATGCATCCAGGGATCAATTCTGAATAAGGAGGAACCATTTTTATACAAGCAGCAGAGAGTCCTGTGGCACCTTATAGACTAACAGACGTTTTGGAGCATGAGCTTTCGTGGGTGAATACCCACTTCATCGGATGCACGCTCCAAAACGTCTGTTAATCTATAAGGTGTCACAGAACTCTCTGCTGCTTTTACAGATCCAGACTAACACGGCTACTCCTCCAATACATTTTTATACAGTCACTTTTCAGAGTAGAATTACATGGTTTCCACGCAAGTGCAGACAGCGCTTCAGGGCATCTGAAGATTCAAATCAATTCCCATTCCATCTCTGCTCTATTTAGGTGCTTATTTTAGCTCACAGGGACCCTGGGAGAGCTGCTGCTCAGGTTTCAGTATTGAGTTTTGATGTCACCATTCAGATTCTCCAAAGATTTATCAAAATCCTCCAGCAAAGAGTAGGAAATTGGTACCTGATATTTCTAGCATAAAATAAAATAGAGGGCTGTCTTTATTTACAGTCAAGAAGAACAAGGGCACACTTTTAGCCTTCGCAGTTCACCTTTAAAATGAAATTCAAGCCTGATATATATATTCTGACTTACCATGCCACAGTTTTACAGCAAGTTAAGAACTGCATTTGAGGAAGGCAATCCAATGTAAACCTATAATTCTACTTATAATCAATGCTTATGGTTGAGGGCAAATTTTTATAGTATTGCAAGGGAAACAGAAACAAAAAAGATCTTTAAGTAAGATCCTAAAACAAACTTTGTTTTCCTAACTTCCTTTTCATAGGTTCCCCATTCCGCAAATGCTTCTATTCATTTTAAAATAGGCAGAAGAGAGTAGGAGAGGGAAGAAGCATACTGTGGTTTTTCACTCGTTTTTTATTTTAAAGTGAATTTATTTTTGGTAGGAGATATTCAATAACAGAGTCTGGAGACTCAGATCCTTTGTTTATCCACAGAACAGGCATAGCACAGGAAGAGGCCAAGCAAATTATCTTGTTACCAGCTCAGATATGTCTAAATGACGTTCTGGAGAAATCAACTCTAGGAAGGAAGAGAGACATTCGTTTCTATGGCTTACTCGATATTTGAGTTCTCTGACAAGCGTGCCAACAAGGAGATCAGTAGTACCAAGCTGCCTTTATAACATATTGACCTATGTCCACCAATTCATTTCAGGTGGTTCAAACAACCTTCAAATATGAAGCCTTTTGACTACTGAAATAGCGAAGACCTTGAAATAAAAGGCTCTGTAGTTCTTTACCAGTTCCATAAGTAGCCAGTCTCCAATTTTTTTTTTAACTTTTGTGAACAATGATTATACGGTTATTATAAAAATTGATACAACTATCATTCCAGGAAGGCAGAGGGCATTTTTATTTTGCCTTCCGAGTACAAGTGTTAGTATGACAGTCAGGAATTCTTCATTGTATAATACTACATTCTGACAGTATATTTATGAGAAGGAATGGAGAGTTTTAAATAATTGCTCATACTTTCCCAAGGCGAGCACCAAAAGAAAAAATCACCTATGCCAAGCCAACAATCTGTTCCCACAAAAAGGGGAGGTTACAACAACCATAGTGTAAAGATCGGTGACAACCCTTCTATTCCACTGCAAACCATGTGAGCTACTTTTAAAAGGTTTTATGATAGTTTGCATAATTATGACCCAGTTCCCATTCATTGGTAGTTGCAGTTTTGGCCTGTTTCTTGTTACAAATGATGGGGAAACTGCTAATGGCCTGTGCTTAAACTACTCAATGGAGGGGTTTGATTGGTGTGGATTAGGGTTGGGAAATGCTGTCCTCCTAAATCATTTTTTAAGTAACTTCCCTCAGTATGGAGCTTGTATCTGTTTTAGATTCCTATCTAATTTTCTGCTCTTACTAATTAATAGCCCAGTTAAAAGCTCTCTTGGGGAATGGGGGATAGGGAGCAGGAAAACTTAATGTGTAATCCAATAATTTGGGTTAAATGTATAAGCCAACAATAGCAGACTGAATGTTTGCCAAAGGAGATTTTTGTCATCATCATCTTTGGCTAGTGTAATATTTTTACTACTTCATTGCTAATGGCAGTATAACAGCCTCCTGTCACTCAACCTGATATTACATTACCATCTGTCACTGGAAAAAACAGCCAAGGGTTTTAACATTATTTCTATTTTTCAAAATAGCTAAACTACAGATATCTGGCTGAATGAATTATTAGACACCCTAAACTGTCCTCTAGATTACTGAGACTTCGGTGCAGTTAAAAAAGGTTATTTGTGCTCCCGATAAAATAATCAGCAGACAAGTAAAATAAAAATGCTAAAAAGTTAAAAATCAATTGAAAATCTAACAGTGTATTATAATTAACTTGTTCAAGGTTTAGAAAAGGACTAGTTCCCAATCTCAAGGGATACACTTACACGAAAACTCAGCTTCATATAGTGACTACTTGAAAATACACACAATGTAGTTCTGAATTATTTTAATATGAATTAATTATTAATCAGTTATATTATATAATACAATTTATTTGTATACAGTATCTTGCCTATAAAACATTAGGGAAAATTTTCCTGCCAGTTAGAGTCTTTTATTTGTAAATAGGAATAATATTTAATATTGTTAGTCACTGACATAATAAATCCAATGAGTTCATTAACACATCCCTGCATTCATTCCCAGTAAAGTGGAACATTCATATTACCTGGCATGAGAAAATGCCATTGACAACTCTGCTACTTTCTACTAATGCCATATTTTGTATGAATAATCTAATCATAATAATTCTGACTGTAAACAGGACACACAGTTATATTTTACTTCTTCAAGGCTTTATTCTTGAATCATTTTAGGAAGGTCTAACAAAGATGGAAACTTAACCATTCAGTAAGTTACCAATTACAGCCTGTTCAATAATACATCCCATGCAACGTCCCTACATGAGCTGTTATTGCAGTCTGTTTGCAACAGACAGAAACAAATAAAGCCAAACAGCATGGTCATGCTACAGCTCTGTTAATGGCATCACTCTCACTAGTCTGTAATGTTAACTACAAATAATCACATACAAGGGTTACGTTTTAAAACCGTATTCAGAGAAGTTAACTCTGCCTTAACAACGAGCTCTTGCATCCTTACGGCATGCAAAGATCCTACCAGCCCTTTTAAGCTAAAGCAACACAACAGAAAGGGAAGCAAACATGCCAAACCTTTGCGCTCTGTAGCAAACGTCTCTTCCTTTCTCTACTGAATAAGCATCCTAATGCACTACACACTGCTGTTGTCTCTAAGGAAACAGAACTGTCACATGACCAAGGATCTCCTGTTCACAAGGTATTTCATTCTACAAAATATTTTTAAGCAAGATAAGGCCCTGCTAACAGCTCATTAAAATGTAACTACAGGGCTAAAGATTTTTATCAATCTATAATGTTTGAATGCTATTAAGGATGAAAAGCAATACAAAAACATAGTCTTTGTCTTATTAGCCAGAATCAGCACCGATAGCCGCAGGTACAAATGTAAAGTTGTTTTTTTCAATAAATCCAAACCATACCACATGTTCAAATTTACGCATCCTTCCTCTTAAACAAATTAGGAAGAGAGTTCAAAACTTACACTTCAACAATATATTATTTTTTCACAGGAAATATAAACATGAGATGGAAAAGACAGTCTGGGAAGTTCCATGTTGATATGCAGAAAGTGCTGGCTTCTATTGGGAGAGTACTTTCACCCTGGAGGCTCTTTAATTAAAGGCTGTCTAAGATAGTCACAGCATGAGCTACCTGAACGTAATAAAAATTTTTTAAAAAGGAGAATAAACTACACAAAGTTCTAGGTACTCAAATTATTGACACTTGGACATTTGGGTCTTCACTGTCCTCAATGACTCAGACTTTTTCGCATTTCAAGGAGATGACATAACTGCAGCAGCGGAAGAAAGTCTAACACCTTAATATTTACAGCATTAGTAAACTATCTTCCACTGACCACATGTAAACAGCTAAAAAGATCCACCCATATATTTCCCTCAGAGTGGAGGAGCTGCTGGTTCTTATTTCTAACAAAACTGAGACTCAGAAGCGTAGAGTGAGGAGTAAAAGAGAGAAAAGGATGTGAGAAAGCAAGAGAGATGCAAGAACAAAGGAGGAGTAGAAAGAAAATCGAAAGGACTGATTCAGAATGTAAGTATAGAGCTGCCACTAAAGCTACATTGTATCTAGAGAAGCACTTAGGTAAACTCATGTACACGAAATAATATGTAAATTAATATGTATTGTGCATCACTGGTATAAACAGGTTAACACTTGACTCCATCTAGACATTTATTTCAGTCACATAAAAATAGAAAAACTAAATGAAATAGAGAATGTCAAAGGATATAGGCTCTAAATGTGGCTTACATTAAAGTCTGTGCTACTCCCACCAGGGCTGGCTCCAGGCACCAGTACAGCAAGCAGGTGCTTGGGGTGGCCCATAAAAGGGGGCAGCACATCCAGTCTTCGGTGGCAAGTCCTTTGGTCCCCCTCAGAGGGAAGGACCTGCCGCCGAAATGCCACCGATTGTGCCTTTTTTTTTTTTCTGCCACTTGGGAAGGCAAAAGCGCTGGAGCTGGCCCTGACTACCACCAAAAACAAAATATAGTAACTACTTTTTTGGAGATAGTAGAAGAAACTATGTTTAGTGTCCCCCCTCTTCTGATTGTAGTAGAATGAAAATACAATAGAATTCAGAATTATGAACACTAGAGTTACGAACTGACCAATCAACCACACACCTTATTTGGAACTGGAAGTTCACAATCAGGCAGCAGCACAGACCAAACAAAGGCAAATTTCTTCTGCATAGTAAAGCTTCAAAGCTGTATTAAGTCAATGTTTAGTTGTAAACTTTTGAAAGATCAACCGTAACGTTTTGTTCAGCGTAACGAACATTTCAGAGTTATGAACAACCTCTATTCTCGAGGTATTCATAACTCTGAGATTCTGTTCTACTATTTCCACTACTTTGCTAGTGCACAATATGGTATGGTGCTACATATGTTCCAAAATTTGTTTGTAGATATATTTCATTTCAAGTCCATTGAAATCATATTTGGCAAAAAGGAAAAGGGTAAAAAATTAGTAGAAAAATGTGGTATTTTAATTGTGTAAGCTACAGAAAATGTTGTATTTGTCTATATATATCTAGATCAATATAGGTATATGCATATAAAGTTACAAACACTTAATATAATGGTGCCCCCATAGGGGCACATCTACTTTCAGCACCCTACCTGGATTTGGTGGCGGGTTACAATGGGTTATATATATAATGAAGGAGATATAGAACAACTTAGTAGCGCCTACTTAATTTTGCTGGATAATGCCATAATATTCTTCCATTGCACTCTCAGAACTGCAAATAAATATTAAACCAATATAAACTGATTTCTCTTCAGTGGAAAATCCGGTCTTCCTTCTAGCTCAGATTAGGTTGCCAACTTTCTAGTCGCACAAAAACAAACATCCTTGCCCCTTCCCCGAGGCCCTGCTCCCCGCTTACTCCTTCCCCCCTCCCTCTGTAGCTCACTCTCCCACACCCTCACTCACTCACTCATTTTCAACTGGCTGGACCAGGGGGTTGGGGCACGGGCGGGGGTGAGGGCTCCCTCTGGTGGTGCAGGCTCTGGGGTGGGGCCAGGGATGGGGGGGTTGGGGTGCAGGGGGTGCTCCAGGCTGGGGAGCTGGGTCAGAGGGGTTCCGGGTGCAGGAGGGGACTCTGGGCAGGGAGTTGTGGTACAGGGGGGAGATGGAGGGTCTGGCTGGGGGTGGTGGGATCTGCAGTAGGGCTGGGGATGAGGGGTTTGGGATGCAGGTGCTCTGGGCTGGGGCCAAGGGATTCAGAGTGCAAGAGAGGGTTCTGAGCTGGGGCAGGAGCGTGGGCTTCGGGAAGGAGTTTAGGTGTGGGATGGTGCTCAAGGCTGGGACAGAGGGTTGGAGTGCGGGCTCTGGGAGGTAGTTTGGGGGCAAGAGGGGGCTCAGGGCTGAGGCAGGGGGATGGAGTGTGGGCTCCAGGAGGGAGTTTGGGTGTGGGAAGGGGCTCATGCTGGGATAGGGGTTGGGGTGTGGGAGGGAGTGAGGGGTGCAGGCTCCGGGCTGTGCTTACTTCAGGTAGCTCCCAGAAACAGCCAGTATGTCTGTCAGCTCCTACGTAGTGGCCAGGCGGCTCTGTGTACTGCCCCTGTCCACAGTCATTGCCCCGCAGCTCTCATTGGCCACTGTTCCCAGCCAATGGGAGTTGCAAAGCCGGTGCTCAGGGCGGGGGCAGCATGTGGAGCCCTTCTGGCCACGCCTCTGTTTAGGTGCTGCAGGGACATGTTGCCACTTCCGGGGAGCCACGTAGAGCCAGGTAGGGAGCCTGCCAGCCCACACCAACCAGACTTTTAACAGTCCAGTCAGCACCAGACACCTGACAACCCTAGATCAGATTCAGTACAACATGCTGATGATACAGCAGCTATATGGCAATTGATAACCTAACATCAGCTGCTTAACCACTGAAAGCTAAACTTAAGAACATTGAAGGGCTCCAGCAGTCTTTAGATGCTGTAATAAAATTGTTTTAAATATTTAAATGTGTTGAATTCACAGGACACATTAAAGCTAGACTAAGAGGCAATTTATTGAATTTGCTAAGAGAAACACTCACCATTTCATTAAAATGCAGTTCAGAGTCTAAATATTTTAAGACCTCAAAAGTTTTTTGGCAACTATTACAAAGAATTTCCAGCTAGACCCATCACATCAGAAATTCACATCTGATGTGTTAGACTTGTGATGTGCCAACATATAATTTATCTGGTGAATATTAATTTATATTCATCAATAAGCAAAACTTAAATATACTGGCTTTGACTGTAGGTCCATTGTACTACAATTCTTCATCACTAGACTAGTCAGAGTGGCTTAAACTCAAGATTTATTTTAAACTGGATGAGTTTACTTTCTGTACCCCCACGGGAATCCAATCTAGGCTGTATTACTGAAAGAAAGAAGACAGTCTGATCTAGTGGAAACCTAAGCAACATCAATCACTTCAATTACATAGAAATGTATCTTTCTGTATTGTACAATCAGCACCTACGAATATCCATGAAAATACTGAAATCAAGTGATGCCATCTTAACACACTCTCCTGGGACAAATTATTATCAAACTTGCATTATTCTCTGCAATGAGGCAGTTTGGAGAGAAGGGGGAGCCAGAAGAGGGTGTTGAACTTTCTTGTGTTTCTCCATCTACCAAAAACTACCTCTCTGAGTCACTGATTGTCTTCAGCTTTTATCCTTGAATCTCTTCAAGTTAGTCTGTTATAGAAACTTAAATACACTCCTTTACTTCCTAATCCCTTCATGCTGAAAGTCCTCCATATTTCCCTTTCCCCTAATGACATATAAATTAATGTGCAAGAATGCTTCTGGCAACTATTACTGAACAAGTTAAAAAGGTTGCAGATGGCTTCTTTCACAGAAACTATTAAAAATGTAAGTATTCCCCTGGTATTTTCCATCAAGAACACCATGTGCATGTAAAGATTGTAATACACTGGCAGGATTTAATAAAGAGTACGCGTATTATCAGAACATGCCAGCCAACAAAGGTCAAGACAGAGATTACTAATACTTTGTTTGTAGAAGGAATCCCCCATACACATTAGACCTAACCTCTGGAAACTGCCTCAGGCCCTGTTGCAATAATTGGGCTTACAAATTTACCCTAATTGTGAGCTGAAGTGTAGAATATGAGTGTAAATTCACAAAAGTCACAATAACCCTTAACAACAAATGTTGATGAGAAAAGATGCAGAAAACACAGCAAAACTAAATTAGTCCAAACAACAAAGCCTATAATATAACTCAAGGACTGTGTTAACATCATGCCTAGTAAACAAGAAAAGTGTGAGAGTGGAAATCAATAAAGTCAAGCCTGAACTTAAGAACCTCTAAGGAAGGAGATTCCACCAGCTCCCTAGGTAACCCATTCCAGTGCTTCACCACCCTCCTAGTGAAATAGTGTTTCCTGATATCCAGCCAAGACCTCCCCCACTGCAACCTGAGACCATTACTCCTTGTTCTGTCATCTGCCACCACTGACAACAGTCTAGCTCCATCCTCTTTGGAACCCCCTTTCAGGTAGTTGAAAGTAGCTATCAAATCCCCCTCTCACTCTTCTCTTCTGCAGACTAAACAATCCCAGTTCCCTCAGCCTCTCCTCATAAGTCATGTGCTTCAGCCCCCTAATCATTTCTGTTACCCTCTGCTGGACTCTTTCCAATTTTTCCACATCCTCCATGTAGTGTGGGGCCCAAAGCTGGACACAGTACTCCAGATGAGGCATCACCAATGTCGAATAGAGGGGAATGATCACATCCCTCGATCCGCTGGCAATGCCCCTACTTATACAGTCCAAAATGCCATTAGCATTCTTGGCAACAAGGGCACAATGTTGACTCATATCCAGCTTCTCGTCTGCTGTAACCCCTAGGTCCTTTTCTGCAGAACTGCTGCCTAGCTACACCATCAAAATTGGTGTGTCGGGTATTAAGCCTAATTGGTAGACAAAATAATGAGAGGCTTGTCTATTCAATCCAACACTCTCTCGGGGTTCTTAAAAAAACTTTACAACGATAATTAGCAGAGGGAAAAGCTGCAACTACTGTAACACTGGCTGACTAAAAGATATAAAAGGGGAAGAAGCAAGCTTCACCCACCTGGGCTGCCAATCCCACCATCTCTGTCCTAAACCTGAAAGATCTCCTGACCAGATTGGGCCAGAGAAAGGGAGCTAAATGACATTGCCACCTCCACCAGCTCTGGGTAAGTCTCAAACAAACACCCCACCTGGAATGTGAGACTTCGTCTTCCCCCACCCCCTGGGCCGGCGCTACCATTTAGGCAGCCTAGGCAATCGCCTAGGGCGCCAGAAGAATTGGTGGGCGCCGTTTTGCTGGAGGGGGCGGCAGGTGGCTCCGGTGGAGCTGCCGCAGTGGTGCCTGCGGAGGGTCCGCTGGTCCGCGGCTCCGGTGGACCGCCCGCAGGCATGACTGCAGCAGCTCCACCGGAGCCGCGGAGCACTGGACCCTCCGCAGGCACCACTGCGGCAGCTCCACCGGAGCCGTGGGACCAGCGCACGGGGCAGCGAAATTGCCGTGCGCCTAGGGCGCTAAAACCCCTAGCGCTGGTCCTGCCCACCCCCGGTGTCCTTTCCTTACCCCATCTAATTTCTTCTCTTTCACATCTCCCTTCTTTTGCCTTCTGTATAATAAATCTGGCTTATCTGGCCAAGACTGCATATTTTGCCACACTGTTGTGAGCCTGTGAGGCAACTAAAAGCAATGCCCTAAACAACCCACTGCTGGTACAAGTTTCCCAGCTGTCGGAATGGCTGGGCCTGTGTTTTGCCAGCGGTGAAGCTGCAAGTGAAAGTCAACACCAGAGAGAGAAGTTGCATTTTCTGTCTTTATTGTTCTTTTTTTCTCCCCTTGTGTTTGTTTTTCTTGTTTGCCTTCTGAAGAAACAGGATCAGATTTTAACAGCAGCAATAACAACAGCTCCCTCCTCCTCCCCCCCCAAAAAAGGCTAGTTACAACTATCTTTAATACCCTCTAAAAGATTGTCAAACAAAGGGTGTTTTCCTTCTAAAAGCTCTCTCCAGCTAGAGGAAAAGGGAACAAGGGGTTTTGTTAAAAGTCGTACTAAATATTTTACACATCAAATGCTTTAACTGTTTTTCCTTCTTTTCTGCATCTTTAATAAAAAGCTAAACAAGATTTTTAATGGTGTATTTGCCATGCTACCAAGAAGGCTGAGCTTTCTGTATACCAAACCTGAACCTTGTTTAAAACTGTTTAATGCTGAGCAGTGACTGGGTTATATTAACATCCTTTGGCCCCTATATTCCATCTGAATTAATATAATAGGCCTTATTGAGATGCTTGCAAAGGATGTCTTCAAAACATATCTGTTCATATCCAATATACCAGATGCATAAAAAAGTAGCTTCAGGCCAGGATGAGGTACAGAAACAGCATATGTAGTGCTGATCTCTTATCCCTAGATAAGGAGCAAATATCCATTTTCTTGCTCTGGGACCACACTGCAGCAACTTGACAATGTCAGAGGATACTATTTTCCTGAAAAGGCGGCAAACAAAGGTCCAAAGAAATACTGTGAATTTATTTGAATCTCATTCTCCAGGACCACATTTACAAGGTAGAAATGAGAAACTGCACCTCTCCCACCAGACCTTTTCCTTCAGGAGTGCCACAAGGATCTGTTCTTTTTATTGTCCTAGTCAGTATTTACCATGTGCAATATCCTTGAGGACTATTGTATTCACTTTATGAAGGTTATCTGTACAAGTATTGTGGGCTAGCACTGTATTTTACTCCAGGGGGGAGGGTGACAGTAGGCCCTCCAGGAACTAAATAACACTGGGGTTCAGAGGCAGAAGGAGGGTATAATTACTTCTGGGGCAGGTAAGGACAGCTCCAGAGAAGTACCATCCCTAAGGAGCACTGCATAAACTGGTTCAGATCGGGAGGCCAAAGAAGATAAAGAAAGGATTTTTGGTATAAAAGGCTGAGTTTAACCTGACTGAGCAGCCTTCATTTTGACCCATCAAAAGAACCTTTTGTTCAAGGGGGAAGGCAGGGTGGGGTATCTCTGAGAAAGAGTTGGCAGTCCTGGGACCTACCAGCTTCTACATAGGAGTCATGGATGCCACTGATAAGCTTAAAAATGTATGTAGACCTTTTATTGTTTTACTGAACTGTAGGGTGTGGTCCAAAGAGATTATGTTAAGCACCCAATGGTCCGAGCTTAGCCGTGACTAGGCTGACTGGAAGGGGTGCAGGTGGTTGAGGAAAGAATGAAAAGGTGGATCCTGGGATGTGACTGGGGCACTGTCCTTGAGCGCACCCTCAAAATGCCTGTCTCTGGCTTCCCTGGTGTCTTAAAGGGCCAGGCTGAGCAGGCGAACAAGGGGCATTGTCATTTAAACTCCTTGTCTCTGTCCTTTTTTACTACAGCCCCCCAGGACCTAGGCAGAGGAGGTGGAAGAGACGGAGGACAGAGCTGCTTCCTAGCTTGCTGAGGAGTATGAGGGCCCAGGGAGCGGAGGGTGGCACAGGAGTCTTTAAGGTCATGCAGCCTTGCATCCATGAGCTTGGAGAAGAGTTCTGCTTCCTCAAACGGGAGCTCCAGGAGAGTGGACTGCATCTCCTGGGATAACCCTGAGGACTGCAGCCAAGAGCTGCACCTCATTACCACCACAGAGGCAACAATCCTGGCCGCCCACTCAGAAGCATCCCAGGCCATCTGGAGGGCACCTTTCGCCACTGCTTTGCCCTCCTCCACTAAAGCAGTGAACTCCTGGGTGCTGTCCTGTGAGAGGGCCTCCTTGAATTTACTAAGGGAGCCCCGCAGATTAAAATTGTACCTGACTAACTGGACTTAGTGGTTAAACACCTGAAATTGCAGACTGGCCATCGAATAAATCTTTCTGCCAAAAAAATTCAGTCTCTTGGCATCTGGCCCTGCTTGTCCTTCCCGTTAACTGCGGATACAACCAGTGACCCAGCTGGTGGGTGCTTATAGTGGCATTCAAACCCCTTTGTGGGGATGTAGTACTTCTTTTCCTTTTTTAGAAGTGGGTGGAATGGAAGAGGGGGCCTGTCACAGCATTTTTGCAATTTTAAGGACTGCTAGGTGGACAGGCAGTGCCATATGGGCCAGCGTGGTGAAAGATAGGACATTGAAAAGGTCATCTGTTTGCTCTGCCAACTCCTCAATTTCCAGATTTAAGTTGGCAGCCACCCTTTTAAGGACTGCTTGGTGCTCTTTAAAAGTTGTTGGGGTGTGTGGAGGGGACATGGTCAGTCTGGGCGGGCCCTGCCATTGCTTTGTCTAGTGATGAAGATGACGAGTGCATTGCAGGGGGAGGGGCGAGTGCCCCTTCTCCTTCTGGGAACGGCTCCTTAGACACTGGAGACTGTTATGTTGCCCCTGCATCAGATTCTGCACCATGCTCCGACTCCGGTGTCAGCGGGGCTGGGGGCAGTTTTTCCAAGATGGCCAGAGAGGAGTGGCAGGAGTATGGAACCGACATCATCAGTATGCCACATGGGTTCCAACAGGCATAAGAAAAAGGTCTCCCTGGCACCATCGAAGGAGGAGAAGGGGGCTTTGAGTAAAGGACCTAGTTCAGGCCATGTGTCCCCTCCCTCACCCAAGCTTCAGGAGGCACAGCCAGGGATCTGCCTCTGATTCCCGGAAGCGGCAGGGGATCTGGCTCCTCCTAGGGCCTTCATCGCCTGAAGCGGCACAGGCCACCAAAGAGCTCGTGGCCTGTGCCACATGGCAGAGGGGTATTGCTGGCACATGATGGCATATATCATGTTGATAGATGTGCAGGTGAACGAGCCCCTGATGGCGTGGCTGATGTGATTAGGTCCTATGATGGTGTCACTTGAATAGATATGTGGACAGAGCTGGCATCGGGCTTTGTTGCAAGGATAGATTCCTGGGTTAGTGTTTTTGTTGTGTGGTGTTTGGTTGCTGGTGAGTATGTGCTTCAGGTTGGGGGGCTGTCTGTAAGCAAGGACTGGCCTGTGTCCCAAGATCTGTGAGAGTGAGGGATCATCTTTAAGGATAGGTTGTAGATCTCTGATAATGCGCTGGAGAGGTTTTAGTTGGGGGCTGTAGATAATGGCTAGTGGCATTCTGTTATTTTCTTTGTTGGGCCTGTCCTGTAGTAGGTGCCTTCTGGGTACTCTTCTGGCTCTGTCCATCTGTTTTTTCACTTCAGCAGCACTTCAGTAGATTTAAGAATGAAGGTGGCAATTTTGCAACAAAGCAACTTCAAAAACAGACTCCAAAGAGAGACTGCTGAACTCGAATTAATATGCAAATTAGATGCAATTAACTCAGGCCTAAACAGAGTCTGGGAATGGTTGGGTCATTACACTAATTGAATCTATTTCCCTATGTTAAGTTCTCCTCACACCTTCTATGGGTCATCTTAATTATCACTTCAAAAGTTGTTTTTCTCCTGCTGATGATAGCTCATCTCAATTGATTAGACTCTTCCTGTTGGTATGCACACTTCCACCTTTTCATGTTCTCTGTATGTATAAACATCTCCTGTCTGTGTGTTCCATTCTGTGCATCTGAAGAAGTGAGCTGTAGCTCACGAAAGCTCATGTGGAAATAAATGTGTTAGTCTCTAGGGTGCCAAAAGTACTCCTGTTCTTTTTGCGGATACAGACTAACGTGGCTGCTACTCTGAAAGAAATCTCTGATTTATTTACATCCAACAGCCATTGAGGGGAAACCCAACATTAGACACGAAGGGAATATTAAAAAATGCCGACAATTTTTTGTCTGGTCAGTTTTAGCTCTCATAGAATAGCAGGGTTGGAAGAGACCTCAGGAGGTATCTAGTCCAACCTCCTGCTCAAATCAGGACCAATCACCAGACTGATTTCTACCACAGTTCCCTAAATGGCCCCCTCAAGGATTGAACGTACAGCCCTGGGTTTAGCAGGCCAATGCTCAAACCACTGAGCTATCCCTCCCTTCAAAAGGTGGCTGCTTCAGTAACACAAAGCCCTCTGCAAACTTACTGGGGCACTGGTTCCATATTAACAGTTAGCAAAATCACACACCCTGAATCCAAAAGCATCTGGGAGTTCAACACGTGTCTCCCAATAAAGTATTATCAAATGATGCAAGAGGATAACTTCAAAGTCTTACAGCTACTGTTCTTTGATGTATGAGCGCAGTGTAGTAGCCGTGTTGGTCCCAGAATATTAGAGAGACAAGGTGAGACAGACAATATTTTTTTATTGGACCAACTTCTGTTGGTGAAGGCATATAGTGTATCTTTGATGCATAGAGTTGTTTCCAACAACCAGACCCAGCCCTCCCATTTATTGCTAAGGGCATCTTTTAACCCTTCTGCATCACTTCTGGCTGCCACAGATATAAATACAACACATGTTAAGAATTCAGAGACAACTAAATCTTTTAGAACTTTGCTGTCCAGTTAAATAATGATGGTACAATTTAAACAGTGATTCTGTCAAAGGGCCTGAAAATGCTCTTTAAAAAAAAAGTCTAACAGCTTCCAATGTTTGCTATTATATATGGAAACTAATTAAACTGCTGAAACCAGGACAAACACACATTTTGATGTTCTGAAGGTTATTCTGAAAATCTTCAAAAGGAACTCTTATGTATAATACTATTTTAGAAACATCCTACAGTATTTTAAAACTAGTCACTTTACCTTTTAGAAGACTTATCACAATTTTCTTCCCACTGAGTGTTTTAAAGTTGAAGAGATTTTTGATGAGAGATGCTTTTGACAGAGCTAATATTCTGCAGACTGGCAGCAGAAACTAAGAGGGGACAGTTAAAGGAAAAATGGAGCTTTACTGAGGTATAAAGCTTTCAATTCCTTTTCAAATATTTTGAGATATAACTCAAAACATCTTTATTCACACATCATTCTCTATTTCCAATCTCTGTTTTCATTCTCTATTGGCCTCTCGTACCAAAGAACATTTCCACAATTTCAGTCTGTAGATCTCAATATCAATTAATGAAGTTTTCCATCCTTCTCTCTCTCCCCAACAGAAAGCGATGTCCTAACCTCTAACACTACATACTGTATAAATGGGGGAACTGATCTATGCTTAAAGAAAACTGTTCAGCTTGAAGGAGGGCATTCATTTAGTCCCTGCCCACCAACTTGTGGAAGGCAAGCTTGATATCGTAGGACCTCCAATGACACGCAAAATGGGAACCTCACTTCTAAGAGCCTTTGTGGGTCAAAAATACTCACCTGTGGACCTGGGTGGTGCATAGGAGCACTGAGTGTCTCAAACCAACTTCCTAATGTTGGAAGGACTGGGGCTTTCCCTCCTTGAGGCAATAAGGGAAAAGTGTGTCTAACAGGAGTTGTAGGCATCAACAAAATGTTCATTTTGTTGATAGAAAAAAAACATACTTTCCTTTTACAATGGAGATGCAGGGCAAAGTTGTAATCTGGCTATTATCTGATGTCCCGTTCTTCCTTATTATACTGCTTTATATACCTATCAATTCAGTCTAGAAATTGAGTTTGACATTGTTTCCAGCAAACTGGCTGTTTAAAGAGTTACCTAAAGAACAGAGGATCAGCTTGATTGTTTTAAAAGCAAAAATGTCCTAGTTAAATGTAAATTCTGCATAAGCTGCTTATAAAAAAAATAACTGAGATGATCCTGTTTGTTCTTAGCCCCAGTATCAGGAAATGACATGAGGCTGATCAGCTCACCACAGGGATTCGAGTGTGAGACTTAATGCTATTTCTTGACAAAAGGCTCTGCGGGTCTTTTAATAAAATATTGTAGATGATTCTCCCTTACATATTAAAAAAGCAGGTAGGATCTTGATCAAGAGCTGTGGTAAAAGTACTCATCTGCAGGATAGGAACACATCAGCTATATTGCCAATAGAAAAGAGGAATTTTATTTCATCTGACAATTTAAAAACAATTTATTGGATTTTTTTCCCCAAAAAAACTCTCGGGCAGCGGTAGAGTGAAATTAACATGACGACTCTGGTCAGTTTCATTGCTGCTATTCAAAGCCCTGTGGGCAGCAGTTAACTGTCAAACATCACTATAACGTTTACTCTGCTGCTACTGCTGTAGGAAGGTCTGAGCAGATGCAGAGGCAGACACTGCAACTTTTTAGAGAACCACCAAAAACCAGTAGTATTTGGAGCAGAGTAGTGAAAAGTTCTTCCCTTTAACCAGCTAAAGAGTGAGGGAAAGACTACTGTTTCCAAGACATCTCATCGCCAGAGGCTGATACAAACGATGGACCCCAAGCAGGATCAAGGGATAACGTCTTGTACATTTCCCAAGCATTCTACCTCTTCCCACTTGCCGAAGTAGTTTGGGTTGGTCCTGCTTTGAGCAGGGGATTGGACTGGATGACCTTCTGAGGTCTCTTCCAACCCTAATCTTCTATGATTCTAAGGCCGGGGGCTGGCTTTATCAACAAGACATTGATCCTAGACATTACTGATAAAGCTTTCCTGGCATCTTCTATATCTATCTGTGGCTAACATCTCTAGTTCTGTGGCTAGTAGGTGTCTGGTAAACATTTCAAGCCTTGCCTTATCATACATTTTCAAGTACTTTGACCTGTTTTGTTTCAAATGTTGTGTTGAATTCTGGTTAGCTGTAGATAACCAAAAGAATCTTCCATTGCAATAAAGTCTAGAGCTCTCTGTATAAAGCATAATGATGTGCTTCCATATTCTAAGACAGGGATTATCAAGAAAAGTTTGCCTTAGTCTGTGATAAATTCTGTGTATCAGGATTGCAGTTGCTCAGAAAGGAGGAGCTGGGGAAGCTGTTCACTTGTTTACCCATGTAATCAAATTTGCTTTCTTAAACCAAGGAGACAGCAACACCACTTGCTGAACACAGTCCATTTGTCCAAAAAGTTCATATTAAGTTCTTGTAAATTATACAGATTGTAAAGCACAGTGTTCAATTTATAGAATATGAAGTAAGGGATGAAGACTTCATAGGAAGGCCTGGGCTTATCCTCCCCAGGGAAATATTTTTGACAATACCTGAACACTTGGTGAAATCTTGAAGGTCTATTCCCCAGGCAAAAAATCAGAGGGGTCGCTGTGTTAGTCTGTATCCACAAAAACAACGAGGAGTCCAATGGCACCTTAAAGACTAACATTTATTTGTGCAAAAATTGTTACTCCTCAGAAGTATTAAGAAGTCTCAGGGATGGTTGAGCAACAACCAGACGGGATATCTGTACTCCATTTGAGTTGGAAAAATCACTCAAAGCATCCCTTTGAGGGATGGGCTCACAGAAGTCCTCTCCAGCTCAACACTGACAAAGCATTAATATAAATATGATTCTCTCTCTTTAAATTAAAGGTGGTTTACATCTTTTTTCCCCAGTTTGTACATGTGATACACTTTATCACTCAATAGATCCCTTCTCCTATATCAGCGAGTTGTCATCAGCACTACATCTACTTCTACCTTCAGGACATTATTCTACAAACTAATCTCTCACTCTCAACATGCTTTCCCTAATATTGAGCCTAAACTGAAGTAAATGGGGCTGCAAAGGTATGAAGAATTTGGCCCATAAGAACCTATGAAATCAACCCAAAATGAGCCATATCTGACAAGGAATTTGGATTTAAATATTTACTAATTGCTCTTTGACAAAAAATTATGAAAGACGAACAACCTTTAGATTTACCATAAATCAGAAGTAGGTGGTGTGCTAATGTTACCTCACTGACAGACAGAAACAAGGAGATAATTATAACAGTACTTTGCATTAGCAAACTGAAAATAAAGTAGATTAAAACCTTTTTATAATTTAAGGAAAGAATCCTTTTTCTGCACTGATTCTCTAATTGACTTCAACTTCAACCTCCTCTCTGGCTGCTATTAAAGTCTGTCTTATAAAAGTCCCATCGTGCCATCTGCCCCACTTCCCTAACTAACTCTCTTCATTTTTACCCCTCTTTGGCTGTCTTTAGTGCAGAGTTAACTTGAGTTACCTACACATGAATTAACTCCTCAAGAATTAGTCTAGCTCAAGTCAGAGCAGCCACTGCAAAATAAACATTCAAGCTAAATGGAATGATTGGATTAACTGCAGAGAGCAAGTGTGATGAAGTTATGCTAACTCAAACTCATAACAAATGTAATCAAATTATGATCACTTGCACCTAAAGCTTCCACTAGTTCTGTTTCTAGTTTGGTGATCAATTCCTCTATCAGTCAAGACAAGGTCTAATATAGAATTCTCCATGTTGGATGCAACGCTTTTTGAGAAAAACAGATAATCTTATCTGAGATAGAGTGCTGCTCCTCCTGTTCCCCGTGTATCATTCCTAAATAGGTTTAAGCACAAATTTTATCATTTCTATTCTACAAAACTTCACAGCCCCACAGACTATAGCAAGTGTGGGTCTGAGTAACCAGTGGCTCAGTTCTCCACAAATGACTTTGTAAGCTCCTGGAGAAGGCAAGAAGGCATACCTTAACAAATTCATTGTTAAAATATATTTGATAAAACTGAAAAGTCCTACTGCACATGCAATTGCTGAATTTAATTTTTCATTTCATTAATAGCACTGAGCTTCTTCTCTTTAAATCTGCCTTTAAGTCTCAGTGAAACATACACAAATATCCAAGTTTCCAGATTCAACTGTGTTCAGTTAGAGTGCAGAATTTCTGATCCAAACGAAAAACAGATTCACTCATTTTGCCAACTATTCCTAAAAACTTCATCTCTGAGATGTGAACAAATATGAGAAATGTAGACTAAAGTTATGAGCGACTGAAAAAGAAGGGTGGGATGAATGGTGCAAAAGGTTATTCCAGACAGCATGGCAGATGGTGTGAAGTCAAGAGTAGAAAAAAAAAATGAAGGGAGCAGTTAGACCAGAGGCTTGAGCAAAGTGAAGTGCACAGAGAGAATGGAGGAGAGGAGTACGCTAGGAAGATATGTGGGCTGAGATGTAGGCAAGGGGATAGCTGTATCTCTTCAAGAGAAAGACAAAGAGTTTAAATTTGATTCAGAGTCATAGGTCAAGGGATTTGAAAGAGGAGGAATGCAAAAGAAAAAAGGGATGTTAACTGTCGGCAAGGATTGCAAGGGAGTAAGACGAGAACCAGTCTGCTCAGAGAAACGAGTTGGTTACTGTAAAAACAAGAAGAGTTGACGAAGAACTGGACAAATGTTTTTGGCAGAAGGGAGTGAAAGAACAGGCCAACAACCAAAATCTATTCAAAATGTATAGTCGTCTTCACATTTGACTTGTTTCCCTCAGTTCAGACCCATTAGGTTAAGTCCCACAGTCTAACCACTGTTAATACAATGATGGCGTGCCACTCGCTTAAGCTAGATGTGGTCCAAGCAAAGCTTACTTTCCCTAAACCTTTTCCATTTCCATTCTCCACTGTTGAAAACACCATTCCCTCCTATCAATTAGGTTCACAAAATGGGCATAATTTGTCTCCTCCCTCTCCTTCCCCTCATACCAATGCTGTCACCAAATGTTGCTCCTGCCTCCTCCATAACATACAAAAAATCTGGTTCTTCTCCTCCTGCCCTCTCTTGAAATAAGATGCATTTTTATCCCCCTGGTTGGTTTAGCCCTGAGTTTCTTTTGGGTGCTGTGAATGTATTCTGAATGACAAGGAAGCGTTCCTGTGATGTATGCTATTGTTTACTGAGCATTTACCTGAAACCATCAATCTCATTATGTTTAATTTTATGCTAACAGCACAAACACTGGCAAAGCTTACTTCAGCAGCTGGAATTAAATGTCACATTGGCATACAATTTTTTTTTAGTGTGGTTATTAATTACTTTTAAAAATTTCCACTAAAAAAGATCCATATAAACTTAAATTCCATCACATCACCAGATGAGAGCTCAACATTTCTGCAGATTTTAAATAGCGCCAATTTACCTTTTAACCTATATGACAGTCAATACCATTATTTTACTCAGATTTAAACATGTTGAAGGTTTCCAGTTAAGGAGCACTCATAAAAAAGATTATCCATTTTTTAATAAATGACATTGGCAAGGGACTATGATTTAATATTTAATGTTTCATGTAATATTTCATTTCAAAGTTGGTAGGTAGTAATGAACATTGTAAAGGCTGCAGACTAGTTCACAATTGGGCAAAGACAGCTGGGAAATGAGCACTGATGAACTAAGTCTTAAAAACTAGATTCAGCCAAACAAGGAGGAAATACCTGGTCTTCAGTACATGTCATTAGCAGAACACTATGCTAGAAAGGGATTCCTCCATCCACTGATGAGTAGAATGCCTATATGCTAATCCACCAGTATCTCCGGTAGCAAAGATCATGACCAAGCTCAGAAAAAAAGGTTTCTGTGGTCTTGACAACCCCACAGTGACCAGGATAGCTGCATTTCTCAACTCTGATGCAGATGGAGTGGGGAGACCATTTCTCTGTAACATTTGCTGTTTGTAAGTGGCCACCAGGACTATTTTGTGAAACTGAACGAACTCTTACATCTGCAGAGCTTCCTGATATTACACTATCTACTACATGGTATTATCCTGCTCATTGACACAGCTCAGAATGGCATAATTGTAAAGGTTGGCCTGGTACTTTAGCTGCTATGAATGATCCAAAGAATTATTTTACTTTCTTGCTTTTATGATGGAACTGTAAAAGTCTGAGGCCTGATTTGTCTTTGCAGAATGGAGATGAGATGATTTTCAACAGCGAGGATTCTCTGCTAATGGTATGAAGAGTTTTGATGGTCAGTACCTCCTCAAAAAACTGTTAATCGGGAACCAGATTGTGCCTGATCCTGTTCAGTTTTGCATGGTGGGTGTGGCAGAAGGGACTAGAAGGCGAGTCAAAGGGAGAAGACAGGGCTGTATATGGTCACCCTCCCCTTGAGCCAGCGTAACAGCAGGGGTGCGGTGCACACTGCACACTTGCAAAAGGTGAAGAACTTTTGTACTGGTGACCCCTTTCACCAGCAAGCCTCTGAGTGTGACCCCCCCCCCCATAAAGTAAAAACACATTTTTATATATTTAACAACATTATAAATGCTTGAGGCAAAGCAGAGTTTGGAGTGGAGTCTGACAGCTCGCGACCCCCCATGTAGTAACCTTGTGACCCCCCGTTTGAGCAGTGCTATTCCAACAGAGCCCAGGAAAGAATTCTCACTGAGTAAGGGAATTTCACTAGCAGCGATTGTTGCAGCACAACTCCTTCACACCCTCTCTACATTGTGAACTGTGACTACAGCTCTAGTCTGGACCTAAATGCCAAGGGATTATATAGCTTTAAAAAAAATAATATTGTTTCATCATAGTGTATATTCTCATCTATATGGACTGGGTGTAGTCAATGTCTTTATAGAGTGACATGAAACTATACTCCCTGAAGAAAATGTGGGAGGTAAATACTTTCTAGCTATTTTCCTTGAATGTAGTATTTTTATTTGTATTACAGTAGCAACTCAAGGCCTGAACCAAGATCCAGGGCCTATTGTACTAGGAATTGTAAGAGTAAGAGACAGTCACTGTTCTGAAGACCTAGCTGACAAGGGTGAAAACAGAAATAGAGGCACAGAAAGGCAAAGTAACTTGTCCAAGGTCACACGGCAGGACAGAGGCAGAACTGGGAATAAAATGAAATGGCTACTCACCTTCTTGCAACTGTTGTTCTTTGGAAGGGATGAAGTATTTGTGTTCTACAGCCCTGGCGGTCAGCGGAATTGAGGTCAGGGTCTGCCACAGAATCGTGATGTTACTCTCAATCGTCTTGATTAATGGCAGAGCTACCTGCGATGGACCTTCAGGAGTAAGAATGTCCACCATGGGGTCCTTGGCCTCGACCACTTCCTACACTTGCAACCCCATGTTGCGGGCAATCCCTCTCAGAAGGTCCTGATGTGCCCTGTGGTCAACCGGAGGAGGGCTCGAAGCTGAAGCCCCTGCCACAGCCTCGTAAGGGGATGAAGACAAGGTGGCCAGAGGAAGTACTGGCTCCTCCTGTTCCTTCGGCTCCCTGACCTCCTCCTGGTCAGTGCCTGCCCCTGAGGCACTATAGTCAAAGTGGCCATTGCCTGACCCTGCAGCTGGTCCTGTGCTGGAGTCGCCATGGCAGCAGCCTGAGCCTGAGAGGGCAGCTGGGTCAGGGTGGCTTCAGATCCCTGAGGTGTAGGCCTGTCCCTGGCAGAGTGAGAGGGTTGGTATTCGAGGTAACTGACCACGAACCCCGTTGAAGGGAGGCCTGGGCCTGATGGTAAGCCCAGTGAGTCCATAAGGGCCATTGCGCTGGGGGCTGCCACTGCCTTCGCTGCCTCTTGGACCTCTACCAACTACCCTGGGAATAATATAAGTCACTGTCGGAGTCCAAGGAAGTGGATCCTGTTCCTGATTGTGATAACAAAGGTGGTGCCAAAGGGCCATGCGCAGGAGACCAGTGTCATGCAGATGAGGCAGGGGACCGGTGCCGGGTCGACCTCTCTAGAGACTGGAGCCAAGTATCCGGTGTCAGTGACAGAGGACGAGTTCCCAGTGCCGTGGGTCAGTGCCGTCTGCCATTGGTGCCAGAGAGGGGGAGTGTCTCACCGGTGCTGGAGATGCTCTTACAGAGCTTGGTGGTGGGGTGCGATGCCGTGGCGAAAGTGACTGGGAGTGGTGCCACGGATGGTGCTGAACCAGGGACTGGGAGCATCACATCATAGCCGGCTTGCCTCTAAATGGTACTGGACGTATCAGTACCGGAGGCTTGTCCTTCAGGACTGGGGGCTGTGAAGTGTTTGGGGTGGAGGGTGGCTCTAACTCCTCCACCTGGCACTGCCCTTACAGAGAGTTGCTGAGTGCCAGACTCAACGATCCCCTCTGAGGCACCGAAATCAGCGGCACTGACTCATGCTGTTTGGGGGCTGAATCCATTCTGGGGTGCGTCTGTGCATCCCCAATGGTCCCATGGCTTTCGGAGCCAGTGAGCACCCCCTTTCAGTGTTCCTATGCCACTTGTGCAGCACCGACAAAGCCAAATGGTGCCGGGCCACTGCCCTTGGCTGCGGAGCTGGGGAGCGCTGGTGCTGAGGGTCCCTTATACTAGAGTCCTTCCTTGGCACCATATCAAGTACTGATGCCAGAGCCCTCCATACAGACATGCTCAGTGCCGGGTCCTGGTGGTCCGCAGCAGGCTGCAGACGCAAAGCGGATTCCATGAGAAGTTACTGTACTAAGAAGACGCCCTAAGATATAAACCTTGGTATCAGAGGCCCGGTATGAGGCCTGAGGCCTGAACTAAAGTAATGGTCAAGACTTTGCTAGCATAAAGCAAAGTGAAGCTGTGAGCCAGAGGCAGGCCCTGCTCACAGAAGCTGGCAAGGAAAGGGCTGATGCTGCAAGAAGATACGTACCTAAAAGGTGCTGAACACTAGAGATCAGAATATTCACATACTGCCACATTCCACACAGATAACAAGGAACAGGCTGACCCATCCCAATGACAGGGGCAAAAGGGTAATATGATGGATAGAGTTGTTTTGTTCGAACCAACATGTACAAGGTGAGAGGCGGCACCTTGCTGTGGAGAGGGGTTGTACCTTGCTACGTAGAAGGGTTGCACCTCAATACGTCAGGAGTGATGTGTAACTTGTTTATACCTGTGTATAAGAATGTATCCCTGGGGCGGTGTCTTTGTCCAGCCGAGGGGGCAGTGGAAAGTCCCGCCACTGACTGAGCTGAGTCCATTGCCAAGAGGCACTTTCTCGTAGTATGCCCTGAGTTAGACTAAGAAATCTACAGGGAACTATCATTGTGTCCATATGGCAATAAACCTGGCCGATGTGCCTTTGTACCTTACTAGACTCTGGTCATTGAGGGTTCTCTTCGGGTCTGCTGTGTCAGCTATCTGCAGAGCTGGGGCAGCACACAGAGGGAACACAAGCACGCAGCCGAGTGATACCAACATTGGACAGAGCAGAGCACCACACCGGTAGCATCTGACAACAGTTACTAGAGGAAGAAATCTCGCTCCTTTTTGGTTCTCGGCCAAAAAGTCCTACACATTTTGTACTTCTCAGTCTGGTGCGCCTTCCCCAGACACTTTAAACAAGAGTTGTGGGGGTCACTAATGGGCATAGGCTTGTTGCAAACAACACAGGGCTTAAAGCCCTGGGGTTGCGGCATGCCATGGAGGGGTTAGAGACTATCTACTTTGTAAATTATAACAAGTAACTAGAACAACTAGCAAGGAAGAAAGGCTAAGGAAAGCCCTTGCTGAGCAAGCCAATGCTGTTCCAACGGCTGTCATGTATGGTAAGAAGGAACTGAAAGGGGGTCGGGTCAGCAGGGTCATATACTGAGTGCCACAAAGGTGCCACACCAGGAGGCTCCACAGCTCACCTGACGGGAGCTGCTAAGGGAAAACTTTCCGACAACCACGCATGCAGCGTGCGCACACCTGATTGGAATCAATGTGAACAAACACTTTAAGAAGAGCCAGGTTTTATGACACCCAATCCAGTGTCCTCACTATTGGACTACATTATCCCTTGTCTAAAAGTGTTGGAGTTTCCCATATCTCAAACTATACAGAAGAGTGCAGTGTATGAAGGTAAGCAGATTGTAGGTTTCACAAGGTTCAATACGTGACTCCGAAGATTAGGTTATTATTTAAATGGCAATGAACTCATGTGAACTGAAACATGATATTGCATGTTTGGGCAAGAGCAAATCAAATGAAATCGTCTTTAAAGAGGACGATAACTAGTTGAAAAATGTGCTAACAGGTATTGGTAGTAATTTGGACATCCACTTGAAAGGAAACTGAAATGGTTAAGTATCCTTGAAATATTTAGTTGGATTTCAATTAATAAATTAAAGATCCTGGTCCTGGTTGTGAGGGTTTCCATCTGTGCTGTTCTACAGCATAATAGGTCATCTGAGCGGCTGAGTAGTATTAGGCCAGGTTTTGAAGGGAATGGACTGGAGGGCCTGGCTAGAGTTAATATGCTGCACTAAGTGAAGCTATCCAATGGTGAATGTGTTTTATATAAAGAAAGATGGAGGAAATTCAACCACTAAGTTCTTGGCACAGATTCATTTGATCCATTAATCAATTAATGTCTCCCAGCAGAGGATAGAAATAATTAAATGTACTTGTTAATCTGTGCCATATGTGAAACTTCCACTGGTAGTTTTGGAATTAGATCTTACACAAACAGTCATATTAACTTGAAACTACTTGCATATATTCTTTTTATGCAGAGTCACAGAATAAGGTCCTTCTTTCTGAACAAGTAATACATGTTATAGTACTGTTTTTCCTTGTAAAACCCTGCTGGTATCAAAATGGAGGAACTCAATGAGAGAATCCAAAGAAGAAAACATGAACTGACATTGATTTACAATGATCTTGGAATTATGTGAAAATCTAAACAATGCAGATAGTAAGTATCCCTTGCCACCAGACCGGGCAGCATCCCCACAGCAGCAAACCTCGTCTAAGAGCTTAACAACTCAAGCTGGTTTTCCACAACATGTCTCAGCCAATCCGTGTGGTTAACTATTGTTTCTAATATTATGGACAATGTGCTTCCTGCTTGTTTTGTTAACCTGGGGAGTCATTAAGTTACGATAACATACCACTTCTAACTCTGAAATGAAGAGTAGCACTAATAGATATGTTCTTTTTATTAACCCAATTTAACAGAGAAAAGTAGAAAAATTATATCCCATTAAATCAGATCCAACAACTCCTGCTGCATAGGATTAAAACCACTGCAAGCATGACACACAAAAAGCTGATACAAAAGCTGGAAAAGAATCATGTGGCCAAGAATGAATTAGTATAGCTTAAAACTATAGCTTTCAAAAAGTTCAAGAATGGACTACATTTCCTATTCCTACTTACATTCATGTCAAGCTACAGTGTCTTCTGTGTTCTTTATAAGGGGAAGACAGATCAGCATCCCACTATATTATAATCATCGTCACTACTGTACTACTCTCGCCTTTCCAATATTCTGTATTTTGACAGACTAGTCTCCAGCTCTTCTTCAGTGACTGTCAAAACAGTTAAAAGGAGATGATAAAAGGGCCAGTCAATCAAAATCACAAGGCATTAGTAAAGGTCAAAGTGGAACTGTTTAATATTAAACTTTCAAAGACCGAGACACTAAAATTCGGATATCCTGGTTTTCAATTCAGAGACTGTAAAAAGAAGAGAAAACCTCTTAAGACGAATCTGTCTTTCTGACAAGGATAAACGAAAACAGCAACGGTACCAACTTAATTCAGTCTTAAATCTGCGGTGTTGGTGTCCTTACTGCATATTGTATGAAACTAGAGCCCTCAGTTTTATTTAAATTATGTCTCCATAGCTGTGCTTCTCTTCCCTTGTTTTTCTCTGAATCATTTTGCTTAATTTTTTCTGACATGAAAAACTTGTGACTTTTGCAAAACTTAGCGTGGTATTAACCGTTGTCTCTTTACCAGTCAAGCTTATTACATGTATATGCTGACACAATTTCAATTATCTCATGAATTCTGATTTTGATGTCCAGAACTGATAAGACCAGGAAGCAAAAATACCAGATTGATCACAGATCTGTCCAAATTGTAACAATATGACAATGTCTCTTTGGTAAAACCATTCTGCCACATTGAAACCATAGAGATAACACCACTGAACAGAAAAGCATAGGAGACCAATCAGTGAGACAAAAATAAGTAACTTGTGAAGCCAAGATCCACAGCCAGCCACAATTTTACACCAGGCTCAGGATCAACCACCACCACCAGATACTTTAAGAATGTCCTATAAAATATGAATTCAGAAGTAGTTGCAGCCTTTAAATGACAGTTTTGTTTATGCAGTTTAATGACAAGCAAAATAAATAAGACAAGACCTGATCTGACATGGCTTTGAGTAGCTCAACTCCCATTCACGCGTGTGAGTGCTGAGGATACTCAATACTTTGTAAAACTGAATTCTTAATAAATAAGTACAGATAGAATATAATAAAATATATGGATAAAATCCAGAAAATACATTATCTATAAATAAACACACTCATACTGAAAATCAACTGCAATAAGACAGATATCATGACCTTTAATATTGCCTCACCACCGCTAGTACAGATAGAGGATGATGTTTTCACAAATGTAGAAACATTCACATACTTGGGCAGCACCATCAGCCAGGATGGTGGAACAAGCCAGGACACCCGCAACAAAATGAGTAAAGCCAGGAAGACCTTCAAGAGCTTAAATACAGTTTGGAAATCATCAAAATACACCACCAAAACCAAACTCAAGATTTATCAGAGCTGCGTACTTTCAACACTACTTTATAGTGCAGAAAGCTGGGGAATGAGAAAGTATGACATGTCCAAACTGTCTTCATTCTATACAACCTGCCTCGGAAAAATCCTCCATATCTTTTGGCCCAGAAAAATCTCAAACCAAGATCTATTGACACAGTGCAGCCAAGAGGATACGAGCACCATCATTGCCAGGAGGTGTTGGAGATGGATTGGCCATGTGCTTTGGATGGAAACTGATTCCATCAGCAGAGTAGCAATAAGATGGAAACCTGAAGGCAAGCGAAAACGAGGCTGCCTGAAAATAACATAGCGAAGAGCTGTGGCAGCTGAGCTGAAAAACCTGGGGCACAGCTGGGGAATCATTGAAAGACTTGTCAGAAACAGACAAGAGTGGAGGAGCTTCGTCACTGTCCTAAACGCCAGAGGCATAATGGGAACATGATGATGATGGTTACCTATACATTATGTATCAGTCATTCTTCTGCTAACAGAATATTTATTTAAGAACATAAGAATGGCCATAATGGGTCAGAGCAAAGGTCCATCTAGCCCATTTACTTATTTAACATTTTTCCAGAGAACAAACTCATGTAAAATGATAAATCTGTTTAAGGGATCCTTTCTGACTTACAAAACTACATCTCTTAAAAACTCCATAGTGAATCCAAATGGAACTAAAAAAACAAATTCTGCAGTCAAATATGTCCGCAAACAGCTACTTTGGTATCAATTTAGTTTTAAGTTTTGATTAAATGAAAGATACATACAAATGGATACTCACACAATATGAGCAAGATCAAGTGGCTTCTCTGGCTGTTCAGGAAATACAGGATGAGGTGGTTCTCTAGTGGGCACACAACCAAGAGATTTACTAATTGCATGGCTCAGCTTCTTGGCAGGCGATTTCTGTTTTTTAAAGAAAGTCAAACAATGAGTAGATCAATCTGTGCAAGGAAGGAGCACAGACGCTCAAAAATATCCCACATTAGAAAATCTTTGTGTAAATACCATATCTAGCTGATTAGCACGAGGTCATGCATCCAGTACAATTCAGACCCTGTAAACAGGGTGAGTGGCTGAATTAATCTCTACATTTCTATTAAGCTGGAATTTTGAAATATGGTAGACTCATTCATTAGACTGCTAAATCAAGAAATATCCCAAATGTGAACTCTGAGCTTTCTATCAGGGTCACACCAAAAGGTCATTAATCTTTGTCATGGTATTTCAGCTAAGTGGCCTTTTGAGATATAATTTTGAAATATGATACACCCATCAGAACCTGACACCACCTCTCCCTTTAGAACAAAGCAGGTGCTGTTTAAACAGAAGAAGGAAAGAAACACTTAAGGATACCTAATCAAGTTCATCACAAGGGTAGACGATTCTTAATTATCAACAACTACTATATTTTTTGTCTTTTAAGGATTTATATCACATTCATATATGGTAGCAAATCTGAGAGGAGTACTGTCAGGGATAGAAGCAAGCCACATGGGCTTCACCCCAGAAAGACTGAAATGAAGACAATAGCTATTTGTGATGCTCTGTGCCTTGGGGGAACCCCCCGCACCTCCATGTTCATCCTTATAATATGATTGTGTGGTATCCAATGCAAAGTTTGTCATGTCCGGTGTCTTCAGAAGGCTCATGATGCCCTGAGCATTGTTGTTATAGTAATGTTATAGGTTGTAATTTCATGTATATAGTTATGAGGCTGAAAATGTGTCCTCATGGCTTAATCCTCACCCTTTTTACCACAATGACTTAGTTGTGCCTACTGGTGGAATCTCTCAGGCAGCAGGTGGGAGAGCTACAGGAGGAGGTGGCCAGGCTGAGGAACATCCGTATCCGTGAGCAATTCCTGGACAGTATCCATGTGGAGACAGCTGACGTAGCTGTCCCAGTTCACAGGACTACTGACACACCAGTGGAGGAGGAGATGGCTCAGGGTGGACACTGGCAGCTGGTTACTTCTGGCAGCAGGCAGTGCTCCACCCCTGCTGCAAACCCTCCTGCTGTGGTAATAGATAACCGTTATGCTCTTCTTGATACAGGAGAGAAGGAATCACCCCCAACAGTTAAGGAGGGGAAGCCTCGTACCCCTAAGGCTGGGAGGTCTGCTGCCACCACTGATAATAAGAAACGTAGGGTAGTGGTGGTTGGAGACTCTCTGCTGAGGGGGACGGAGACACCCATCTGTCGCCCTGACCGTTCATCCCGGGAGGTATGCTGCCTGTCAGGGTTCCGTATCCGAGATGTTACAGAGGCATTGTCGAGGATTATCTGGCCTTCTGACTACTACCCCATGCTACTCATCCATGTGGGCACAAATGATACTGCGAGGTGTGACACTGAGCAGATCAAGAGTGACTACAGGGCTCTGGAAGTACGGGTTAAGGAGTTTGGAGCGCAGGTGGTATTCTCTTCGATTCTTCCTGTCGAAGGTAGGGGCCCGGGCAGAGACAGATGCATCGTGGAGGTGAATGCCTGGCTGCAAAGATGGTGTCGCCAGGAGGGCTTTGGCTTCCTCGACCACAGGATGCTATTCGAGGAAGGACTGCTAGGCACAGATGGCGTTCACCTTTCGAGAAGGGGAAAGGCCTTATTTGCACACAGACTGGCTAACCTAGTAAGGAGGACTTTAAACTAGGTTTGACGGGGACAGGTGAGCAAACCCCACAGGTAAGTGGGGAACAAGACCTGGGAGATGGGTTGGAAACAAGAGGGAGCGTGGGCTATAATGGCAGAGAGAAAGGAGGGTCAGGGCAAAGCTGGGAGGCAAGATCAAACCAGTATCTTAGATGCCTATATACAAATGCAAGAAATATGGGTAATAAGCAGGAAGAACTGGAAGTGCTAATAAATAAATACAACTATGACATTGTTGGCATTACTGAAACTTGGTGGGATAATACACACGACTGGAATGTTGGTGTGGATGGGTATAGTTTGCTCAGGAAGGATAGACAGGGGAAAAAGGGAGGAGGTATTGCCTTATATATTAAAAATGTACACACTTGGACTGAGGTGGAGATGGACATAGGAGATGGAAGTGTTGAGAGTCTCTGGATTAGACTAAAAGGGGTAAAAAACACGGGTGATGTCATGCTGGGAGTCTACTACAGGCCACCTAATCAGGTGGAAGAGGTGGATGAGGCTTTTTTCAAACAACTAACAAAATCATCCAAAGCCCAAGATTTGGTGGTGATGGGGGACTTCAACTATCCAGATATATGTTGGGAAAATAACACCGTGGGGCACAGACTATCCAATAAGTTCCTGACTGCATTGCAGACAACTTTTTATTTCAGAAAGTTGGAAAAGCTACTGGGGGGAAGCTGTTCTAGATTTGATTTTAACAAATAGGGAAGAACTCGTTGAGAATTTGAAAGTAGAAGGAAGCTTGGGTGAAAGTGATCATGAAATCATAGAGTTTGCAATTCTAAGGAAGGGTAGAAGGGAGTACAGCAAAATAGAGACAATGGATTTCAGGAAGGCGGATTTTGGTAAGCTCAGACAGCTGATAGATAAGGTCCCATGGGAATCAAGACTGAGGGGAAAAACAACTGAGGAGAGTTGGCAGTTTTTCAAAGGGACGCTATTAAGGGCCCAAAAGCAAGCTATTCTGATGGTTAGGAAAGATAGAAAATGTGGCAAAAGACCACCTTGGCTTAACCACGAGATCTTGCGTGACCTACAAAATAAAAAGGCGTCATATAAAAAATGGAAACTAGGTCAGATCACAAAGGACGAATATAGGCAAATAACACAGGAATGCAGAGGCAAGATTAGAAAGGCAAAGGCACAAAATGAGCTCAAACTAGCTATGGGAATGAAGGGAAACAAGAAGACTTTTTATCAATACATTAGAAGCAAGAGGAAGACCAAGAACAGGGTAGGCCCACTGCTCAGTGAGGAGGGGGAAACAGTAACGGGAGACTTGGAAATGGCAGAGATGCTTAATAACTTCTTTGTTTCCGTCTTCACTGAGAAGTCTGAAGGAATGTCTAGTATAGTGAATGCTTACGGGAAGAGGGTAGGGTTAGAAGATAAAATTAAAAAAGAGCAAGTAAAAAGTCACTTAGAAAAGTTAGATGCCTGCAAGTCACCAGGGCCTGATGAAATGCATCCTAGAATACTCAAGTATCAGAGGGGTAGCCGTGTTAGTCTGGATCTGTAAAAGCAGCAAAGAATCCTGTGGCACCTTATAGACTAACAGACGTTTTGGAGCATGAGCTTTCGTGGGTGAATACCCAGACATGCATCTGATGAAGTGGGTATTCACCCACGAAAACTCATGCTCCAAAACGTCTGTTAGTCTATAAGGTGCCACAGGATTCTTTGCTGCTTTTATAGAATACTCAAGGAGTTAATAGAGGAGGTATCTGAGCCTCTAGCTATTATCTTTGGGAAATCATGGGAGACGGGGGAGATTCCAGAAGACTGGAAGGGGGCAAATATAGTGCCCATCTATAAAAACGGAAATAAAAACAACCCAGGAAACTACAGACCAGTTAGTTTAACTTCTGTGCCAGGGAAGATAATGGAGCAGGTAATTAAAGAAATCATCTGCAAACACTTGGAAGGTGGTAAGGTGATAGGGAATAGCCAGCATGGATTTGTAAAGAACAAATCGTGTCAAACTAATCTGATAACATTCTTTGATAGGATAACGAGCCTTGTGGATAAGGGAGAAGCGGTGGATGTGATATACCTAGACTTTAGTAAGGCATTTGATACGGTCTCGCATGATATTCTTATAGATAAACTAGGAAAGTACAATTTAGATGGGGCTACTATAAGGTGGGTGCATAACTGGCTGGATAACCATACTCAGAGAGTAGTTATTAATGGCTCCCAATCCTGCTGGAAAGGTATAACAAGTGGGGTTCCGCAGGGGTCTATTTTGGGACCGGCTCTGTTCAATATCTTCATCAACGATTTAGAGGTTGGCATAGAAAGTACGCTTATTAAGTTTGCGGATGATACCAAACTGGGAGGGATTGCAACTGCTTTGGAGGACAGGGTCAAAATTCAAAATGATCTGGACAAATTGGAGAAATGGTCTGAGGTAAACAGGATGAAGTTCAATAAAGATAAATGCAAAGTGCTCCACTTAGGAAGGAACAATCAGTTTCACACATACAGAATGGGAAGAGACTGTCTAGGAAGGAGTATGGCAGAAAGAGATCTAGGGGTCATAGTAGACCACAAGCTTAATATGAGTCAACAGTGTGATACTGTTGCAAAAAAAGCAAATGTGATTCTGGGATGCATTAACAGGTGTGTTGTAAACAAGACACGAGAAGTCATTCTTCCGCTTTACTCTGCGCTGGTTAGGCCTCAACTGGAGTATTGTGTCCAGTTCTGGGCACCGCATTTCAAGAAAGATGTGGAGAAATTGGAGAGGGTCCAGAGAAGAGCAACGAGAATGATTAAAGGTCTTGAGAACATGACCTATGAAGGAAGGCTGAAGGAACTGGGTTTGTTTAGTTTGGAAAAGAGAAGACTGAGAGGGGACATGATAGCAGTTTTCAGGTATCTAAAAGGGTGTCATCAGGAGGAGGGAGAAAACTTGTTCACCTTGGCCTCCAATGATAGAACAAGAAGCAATGGACTTAAACTGCAGCAAGGGAGATTTAGGTTGGACATTAGGAAAAAGTTCCTAACTGTCAGGGTAGTTAAACAGTGGAATAAATTGCCTAGGGACGTTGTGGAATCTCCATCTCTGGAGATATTTAAGAGTAGGTTAGATAAATGTCTATCAGGGATGGTCTAGACAGTATTTGGTCCTGCCATGAGGGCAGGGGACTGGACTCGATGACCTCTCGAGGTCCCTTCCAATCCTACAGTCTATGAGTCTATGAGTTAAATAAACCCAGGGACAGTGAGACTAATTATTTTTTCTAACTTATTAACATATTATTGAGTTTAAGGTAATGTTTTCGTGTACCAAATATATTATCCTGTAAAAAATGGGAGAACGTAATTCCCATTTGTTGAATGGAATAAGGGGCCATCTCTTTGACTAATATTTTTCTTATAATGTTGCCCACCGTCCCCCAGCTCTTCCATGATTCCAAATTCATAAATGTCCCTGAATTCCCAGCAGTTGTGAGTCCCTTCCATTTCTCTCACTCACCTCCACTAACTTAATAGTTGAGTCCCCAAAACCACCCTCTTCACCCTTAATATTTTTGTCCTTCTCCCATTGCACCATCCACTTAAATAACCATAAACCACTTCCTCCATCCAAGTCCTGTACTGCTGAAAATCTGTGGAGAAAATCCAGGGATCACACAGACTTCCTCCACTACAAATTCACCCTTTCCTCCTTCAAGGTTATCTTCCATGAACAGCTGTTCTCTTTCCCTTCCTCATTACAATTCACTCTACAGCTCCTATCGTTTGTCACCCTCCACTCTATCCTCAAGCTCCTTTTCCCCAGGATTCTTCTCAGGATTGCACTGATTTGAACAACAATCAGTTCAGATTTGATCACTTTCCCTCTACCCTTACATCTATCACTCATGCATCACTTTTGTGTCCAAGTGCTACCATCCCATCACTGTTTCTTTCCCTCCTCACACCCTTTCCCTCCTGTCACTGACTGATGGTCATTCACTTAATGCTCTATTTCCCTTACCATAAGCTGTCCCCTCAATTTTCTCTGCTTCACCCTCAACCTCTCCTTATAATCTGACTCCTTCCACTCAAACTAGAACCCAGGATCCAGTATTCTTCCATTGTAAAAATAAATAAATAACCTAAACAGCTTTTGCAACCAATTGCCCTTCCAACTACTGTTCTACTTCTCTTTAGGTCCTGAATGGGCTATTTCCATCCCTTGCTTTTCCTTCCTTCTTATCTCACTGAATCCTCTCTCCTCTCCAGTCCTGCTTCCTCCCTCTGCACTCTACCAAACTTGCTCTTTCATGATCACTAACAATCTTTCTCTTTCCCTAATCTAGTGATTTCTATTCCATCCTTTTCCTTTGTACTTTTCATAACTAAAGATTACTCTCACGTTGAATCCTGTCCCCCGTCACCTTTGTTTCTATAGCACTGTCTTCTCTTGGTTCTCCTCCTACTTCTTATCAGTCCTTCAGTGTCATTTATACGGCCCTGCGTGGATACAACATTTGTATCTGCATCCGATCTGCAAACATTGTCTGTAGATATCCGCAACTGTGTAGTAATTTTGTGATGCCAAAGAAGTCCATTATGAATTAATTTAAAGCCACTGAATGCAAACGGTATCCCACTTGGATGTGAGTCTCTGGAACTGACAGCGTAACAAATTAAGGTAGTAAGAAACCTTGCTTTTCATCCCATATTAATCAGTGGATAAAAAAATGTATTCTCTGTGTTTTCAAATTTAAGGCATTAAGAAAGGAAGAGTAACTTGTATCAAATGTATATCTTGTGATAAAGTTGGGAGTGATTTTACAGCCCGTCATTTGTATTTTGATAATTAATAGATAAGTATTAGTAGTTAAGAACCACAGTCTCATCTTTTCTAAAATAATGAATTGGTTAAATAAACACAGTGACTGAGAATAACACTCAAAGGCCCCAGTCAGGATCAGGGACCCATTGTGCAAGGCACAGTACACATCCAGAGGTAGACACGGTTCCAGCTTCAAAGAGTTAAAGATCTAACTAGCGAAGTGAATCAGATAAAAAGAATGAGCTAATCCTACAGAGAGGTTACATTTCCTCACAGAGTCTAAGAGCTTTAACATTAGACAAATGTGCAAATGCACATTTGGCGATTCTAAAAAGGATGCCTCACAGACAAGCTTGTTTCCACCCTTGTGCTTACACGTGCAGTCAGGGCCGGCTTTAGGAAGTGCAGGGCCCAATTCGAACATTTTTGGCGGGGCCCTGGCAGGGATGACTTAAAAAAAAAAAGTGGAAAAAAAAGCCTTTCATTTCTTTCATGTATTATTTACTTTCCATAACTACATAAATAATAAAATTATATATTATGTACATTGCATCATATATGCTGTTGATTGGTTATTAATGACTGCCGTTTCAATGTGTGGGTCCCAGCTGCTCCCTGCCCCCCTCATTGAAGCAGGTGTGCAGGGTTACTGCCCTGGGAACTGCAGGGCACAAGTGGACATGGGGCTGGCTGGAGGCAGGGTCTGGCTGCAGGCAGGGCAAGGGGTGCGGAGCTGGTTGGAGATAGGGGGTGTGTGGGGCGGGCTGGCTTCAGGCAGGGCCACGGGGGGATGCAGCAGGGGTTGGCAGGGCTGGAGACAGAGGAGTGTGAGACTGGCTGGCTTCAGGCAGGGGGGTGCAGCAGGGGTTGACTGGAGACAGGGCAGGGTGTGCAGGGCTGGTGCGGGTAGCAGTGTGTGTGGGGCTGGCTGGCTTTGGGCAGGGCCACGGGTGTGTGGCAAGGGTTGACTGGAGACACAGCAGGGGGTTTGACAGGGACTGGCTGTGGGCATGGGGTGCAGAGCTGGCTGCAGGCAGGGGGAGCGGGGCTGGTGTGGGCAGGGCAGGGGGTGCAGCAGAGGCAGCTGGAGCCCCAGACCTTTAAATAGCCCCCAAGCTCCCTGCTATCCCAGGGCTTTGGGGGCTATTTAAAGGGCACGGGGCTCCCCAGCTTCTACCCTGCCCTGGACCTTTTAAATAGCCGCGGGAGCCCTGGGGAATGCATGGGGGTGGCGCGGCTCTGGCGACTATTTAAAGGACCAGGGTGGTAGATGCAGCTGGAGCCCTGACCCTTTAAATAGCCCGTGGAGCCCCTTACTACCCCAGGGCTCTGGAGGCTATTTAAATGCCTGGAGCTCCAGCCGGGACAGAAGGGCCACGGGGCTTGCCGCGCTCCGGCCGGAGCTCCAGCCAGGAGAGCAGGGCCTCGGGGCTTGCCGCGCTCCGGCCAGGGCTCCAGCCAGGAGAGCAGGGCCTCAGGGCTTGCCGCGCTCTGGCCGGGGCTCCAGCCGGGAAAGCAGGGCCTCGGGGCTTGCCGCGCTCCGGCCGGGGCTCCAGCCGGGAGAGCAGAGCCTCGGGGCTTGCCGCGCTCTGGCCGGAGCTCCAGCTGGGAGAGCGGGGCTTGCCGCGCTCCGGCCGGGGCTTCAGCTGGGAGAGCAGGGCCTCGGGGCTTGCCGCGCTCTCGCCTGTACTTCGCTCAAGAGAGCGGGACCACGGAAGACCCCTGAGCAGATTGCAGCCAGGGACCAGAGGTAAATAAAAAAAAAAAAAAGTGTCTAAGGCATGGGGCCCTCTTAGGCGCGGGGCCCGATTCCTGGGAATCAGGTGAATCGGCCTAAAGCCATCCCTGTGTGCAGTTATCAGCAAGATTCTAAAAGTTTTCTAAGTCTTCAACAATATCATTCTCGTGTTAACCTTAAAAGCTATACATGACTCGTGACTTTAAGCTGCATAGGAGTGGTCACTGAGAAACAAGACACGAGAGTCTCTCCCAGAACTGTACTGGGATACAACAGGGCAGTATCTTTCATTCATACAAGAAATTGCATTTAAGGCCTGGTCTATACTACCAAGTTTTGCATGAACAGTTGTGTGGTCTAGGAGTGTGAAAAATATCACATACACTCAGCCAACATAGCTATGCCAGCAAAACTCCCACTGTAAATGCAGCTATGCCTACAGAAGACTGCTTCAGCTGGCACAGCTAATGTTGTTTGGGGAGATGGTATAGCTATGCCAGCATATGCCTTCTGACAACTCACGCTGCATCTATGCTGCTTAACAGTGTAATTCTTGCTGAACTTAAACACAAAAAAGAAGCTTGCAAGAAGTGGAAGATTGGACAAATGACCAGGGAGGAGTATAAAAATAATGCTCAGGCATGCAGGAGTGAAATCAGGAAGGCCAAATCATACTTGGAGTTGCAGCTAGCAAGAGATGTTAAGAGTAACAAGGAGGGTTTCTTCCGGTATGTTGGCAACAAGAAGAAAGTCAAGGAAATTGTGGGCCCCTTACTGAATGAGGGAGGCAACCTAGTGACAGAAGATGTGGAAAAAGCTAATGTACTCAATGCTTTTTTTGCCTCTGTCTTCACAGACAAGGTCAGCTCCCAGACTGTTGCACTGGGCAGCACAGTATGGGGGGAAGGTGACCAGCCCTCTGTGGAGAAAGAAGTGGTTTGGGACTATTTAGAAAAGCTGGGGGAAAGTCCATGGGGGAACTGGGGTTGATGAGTTAAACAGGACAATACTAGGTGAAGATCCCATGGAGGGGTAGGTGGCTTAATGTCTGGATATAGGGTTTGGAGTCCCTTCAGGAAATGCTTGGTGATGGGATGAGCGAAGACTGAGGTATTGTCAACTGTACCATGAAAGGTTGTGATGGCAGCTAAGCAGACTCTGATGGGAGCTGAAGGAAAGGCCGGATTGCTTAATGTCCAATAGATAGTCGAGTATGCAGGGAAGAGGTGCCGAGGTAGGAGACAGTTGTTTAGTTGAGCACCATTTTGTGAATCGTTTCCACTTTCGGAGATAGGTGGTACAGGTGGATTGTGTTCTGCTGTGTAGAAGTACCCTCTGAACTTGGTCAGAACAGTCTAGTTCTCGTTGGGAGAACCATGCAGGTACCAGGCTTTGAGATGAAGCATGGAGAGATTGGGATGAAGAAGCCGGACATGTTGCTGTGATAAGAGGTTCGGGATGACAGGCAGGGAGATCGGTGGTCAAATTGACATTCTGGTGAGGAAAGGGAAACACGGTTGTCTCGGCCATGAAGGTGCGATCAAGATCACCCTGGCAAGATCCGTTCGTATCTTGCTCTGGAGCTTAGTTTAGTGCAGGGAGCACATTTTGGGGGAATATGGGTCTCCCCCAAACATTTTATGCACTGTGAATGTCCATCGGAGAGAGGGACAGCATCCTTACAGGAGGAGCAGCGCTTCAAGCCTGTGGAGCCAGGCATATCTGAAGCGGCTGAGAGAACAAAAAAAAAATTTTTTTTTTAACAGTAGAAAAGAACGTAGGTAACACTAACTAACAAGAAACTGTCTAACTACAAGCTATTTTAAAATGAGGAAAGAAATTTTTTAAGGAGTCTGCTGAGCTCCGTCTCAAGCTGGGGATGGTAGGGAAGGAACTGAGGGAACCGACCACGCATGCTCACTAGAGGCATACTCAGAGCGGGGGCCAGGCTCTGAGCATGTGTGGACGCTACGAGTACTGCTGCAGAAATCTCCGATCAAAGGCGCAGGGGCGCACCAACACCTAGAGTGGAGCACCCACAGGGACACTCATCTCAAAGGAGGAGGATTATTCTCCTCTGTTCGACACTGGTGAGGCCACACCTGGAATACTGTGTCCAGTTTTGGTCCCCTCACTACAGAAAGGATGTGGACAAATTGGAGAGAGTCCTGTGGAGAGCAATGAAAATGATTAGGGGGCTGGGGCACATGACTTATGAGGAGAGGCTGAGGGAACTGGGATTGTTTAGTCTGCAAAGAGAAGAGAGGGGGGGATTTGATAGCAGCCTTCAACTATCTGAAAGCGGGTTCCAAAGAGGATGGAGCTAGGCTGTTCTCAGTGCTGGCAGATGACAGAACAAGAAGCAGTGGTCTCAAGTTGCAGTGGGGGAGGTTTAGGTTGGATATTAGGAAACACTATTTCACTAGCAGGGTGGTGAAGCACTGGAATGGGTTCCCTAGGGAGGTGGTGGAATCTCCTTCCTTAGAGGTTTTTAAGGCCTGGCTTGACAAAGCCTTGGCTGGGATGTTGGCGTTGGTCCTGATTTGAGCAGGGAATTGGACTAGATGACCTCCTGAGGTCTCTTCCAACCTTAATATTCTATTCTAATTTCCTTCTTTGACAGCATTACTGGTGAAGTGGATGGCGGGAAGCTGTACAAGTGATTTATCTTTATTTTAATAATGTTTTTGACACAGTCCCATATGACATTCTCATAAACAAACTGGGAAAATGGGTCTAGATGACATTACTAAAAGGTGAGTGCATAATAGATTGAAAGACCGCATTCAAAGAGTAGTTAACAGTGGTTAGCCATCAAACTGGAAGGCCATATCCAGTGGGATTCCACTGGGTCTATCCTGAGTCTAGCACCTTTCAATATTTTCATTAATGCCTTGGATAACGGAGAGGAGAGTATGCTTTTACAATTTGCAGAGAATGCCAAACTGGCAGGAATAGCAAACACTCTGGAGGTCAGGATTAGAATTCAAAAGGGCCTTGGAGTACAAAGTACTACACTTAGGAAGAAAAAATTAAAGGCACAGCTACAAAATGGGAAATACTGGCTATGCAGTAGTACAACTGTAAAGGATCTGGAGATTATAGTGGATCACAAATTTAATATAAGCCAACACTGTGATGCACTTGAGAAAAAGGCAAATATTCTGGGGTGCATTAGCAGCAGTGTGATATGTAAGACATGGGAGGTAATTGTCCCACTCTACTCAGCAATGCTGAGGCCTGAGCTAGAATATTATGTCCAGTTTTGGGTACCACTTCAAGAAAGTTGTGCACAAATTGGCGAGAGTCCAGAGAACAACAACAAAAATGATGATAGGTTTAGAAAACCTGACCTCTGAGGAAAGGTTTAAAAAACTGGTATGTTTAGTCTTGAGAAGACTTAGGGGGGAACTGATAATAGCTTTGAAACGTGGAAAGGGCTATTATAACAAGGATAACAATTGACCACTGTCTATATCCACTCAAGCTGGGACAAGAAGTAATTGGCTTAATCTGCAGCAAGGGAGATTTATGTTTGATATTAGGAAAATCTTTCAAACTATAAGGAGAGATAAGCACTGAAATAGGGTTCGAATGGGAGGTTGTCAAACCTCATGCATTGGAAGTTTTTAAGAACAAGTTAGACACCTTTCAGGAATGGTCTGCGTCAGCAGTTCTCAACCTGCAGCCCACGGGCCACATTCAGCCCAAATAGCTCACAGCTGTGGCCCAGTTGTGTGCTAAAAAAAATTCAGCATTTGCCTTCCTGGTCTGGCAGAGGCTGGGGCTGGCTGAGGGGGAGACAGCGTCTTGCAGTCTGAACCCGTGCTCCTGCCAGCAGGGGCCTGGTGAGTGGCATAGGTAGTAAGGGGGCAGGAGAGTGGGTCTAGGGGTAGGTTTCAGTGCAGGGGCGCTGGGAACTAGAGGTTTGCTGGTGTGCTGCAGCAGCCCTACGTTTTAGGCGGGGCTCCGTTCCTTGCCCCCCTTCTCGGATCCTGGCTGCTGGCCTGTAATGGGCACTTCACTCCTGGCCCGTTGCTGGGGGTCCGGGCTGCCCGTCCGCACACTGTGGCACTTGGATCTCAGCTGCCCATCCCCGTGCATCGGCACTCAGGATCCGGATCTGGCTGCTGCCACTGGCTGTTGCCTGGCCCCGCACGGCAGGGTCCGCCCGCCTGGTCACGAGCCCAGGGCTTCACTCCTGGCCCCACTCTGGGCGGAAGCGCTGGGCATAGGGGACTCAACCACACCCATGTAACACACTGTGGTCCACATATGTGGCCCACAATGATAAACAGGTTGAGAAACACTGGTCTAAGTATATTCCAGTCCTGCCTCAACATAGGGGGCTGGAGCTGATAACCTCCATATCCCTGCCCTTACATAGCTATGATTCTATTATCATCACTAGGACAACTTCCTTTCCTAAAAACACTCCAATTTACAATTGCACATCCTCCCGCCGAGATTATTCCTTAAATATCTGATTTATCACAGGAAAGTCTATATGCAAGCTCCATTTTCTGGAAGCTGAAGAGGCTCACACAACACACAGTCAACCTGTGGAATGCCTTGCCAGAGGGTGTTGTGAAGGCCAGAACAGTAACAGGATTCAAACAAGAACTAGATAAGTTCATGGAGGATAGATCCACCAACGGCTATTAGCCAGGATGGGCAGGGATGGTGTCCCTAGACTCTGTTTGCCAGAATCTGGGAATGGGCAACAGGGGATGGATCACTTGATGATTCCCTGTTCTGTTCATTCCCTCTGGGGCACCTAGCATTGGCCACTGTTGGAAGACAGGCTACTGGGCTCAGCTTTGTAATAAAATAAAATAAAATAAAATGTAACAATAAAACAATGATTTTGTCAAGTGGCAGCTGACTGAAAAGTCACTTTATCAATGTATAATACAGTCACATGCACCAATCTAGGTCTTTATTCCATAACCATGGTATTTGAGTGCTTTATATACATAATTATATTCATCAAGCAGGAAAATTACTCCTTCCAAATAGATGGAGATCTACTACATAAATCTTTAAAAAAGAACAGGAGTACTTGTGGCACCTTAGAGACTAACAAATTTATTTGAGCATAAGCTTTCGTGGGCTACAGCCCACTTCATCGGATGCCCATGAAAGCTTATGCTCAAATAAATTTGTTAGTCTCTAAGGTGTTCTTTTTGCGGATACAGACTAACACGGCTGCTACTCTTAAACTACATAAATCTTTGTAGTCCTAAGTCTGACCAAAGCACCACTCAATATTTATGTAAACCGTTTAACAGAAATACACAGAAAGACGCTCCTTGCCAACTTGTAGATTGCCCCACGTTCCACATAGTGATGATTTTTGTCTAAGTTTTAGAGTTCTAATTAATGAAAGTGATCATAGTGGATAACAATGTTCTCCCTTCCAGCAGTGAATATTCAGAAGGAATTACTTACAAACATATTCCAATTATTCTGATGTGAATGCTGAAAATGGTAACGTTTTAAAATTTTCAGAGGTGCATAATCCTCATACAATGAGAACATGCCCTCAGACATTCTCAAGAGGGAAGAAACATCCTTGAAGGAACAGAATTTCATTTCACTTTCTATAGGGTATGGCATTTGGTGTCACACATCCACATATGTGAAAAGCATCTTTCATGACAAAAAGATGCAGAAAAAAATCTTGTTTGACCACAATTATAGTTTTCTTTCTAACTAGGACAGTTGTCTTCAGAACAGTCTTGTGGAAATTGTGCTAAAGGTCATTATAGAGAAGAACGGCCATACTGGGTCAGACCAAAGATCACTGTAGCTCAGTATCCTGTCTTCCGACAGTGGCCAACGCCAGGTGCCCCAGAGGGAATGAATAGAACAGGGAATCATCAAATGATCCATCCCCTGTCACCCATTCCAAGCTTCTGGCAAACAGAGGCTAGGAACACCATCCCTGCTCATCTTTGCTAATAGCCATAGATGGACCTATTCTCCATGAATGTATCTTGTTCTTTTTTGAACTCCATTATAGTGCGTTGTGTGAAGAAATACTTCCTTTTCTTTGTTTTAAACCTACTCCCTATTAATTTCATTTGGTGATCCCTAGTTCTTGTGTTATGAGGAGGAGTAAATAACACTTCCTTATTTACTTTCTCCACACCAGTCATGATTTTATAGATCTCTATCATATCCCCCCTTAGGCACCTCTTTCCCAAACTGAAAAGTCCCAGTCTTATTAATCTCTCCTCATACGGAAGCTGTTCTGTACCACATCTGCACACAGTATTCAAGAGGTGGGCGTACCATGGATTTATATAGAGGCAATATGGTATTTTCTGTCTTATTATCTATCCCCTTCCTAATGATTCCCAACATTCTGTTTGTTTTTTTGATTGACACTGCACACTGAATGGATGTTTTCAGGGAACTATCCACAACGACTCCAAGATCTCTTTCTTGAGTGGAAACAGCTAATTTAGACCAATCATTTTATATGTCTAGTTGGGATTCTGTTTCCCAATGTGCATTACTTTGCATTTATCAACATTGAATTTCATCTGCCATTTTGTTGCGCAATCACTCAGTTTTGTGAGATCCTTTTGTAGCTCTTCACAGTCTGCCTGAGACTTAACTGGCTTGAGTAGTTTTTTATCTTCTGCAAATTTTGCCACTTCACTGTTTATCCCTTCTTCCAGATCACTTATGAATATATGTTGAATAGGACTGGCCACTGGGGAACACAACTATTTACTTCTCTCCATTCTGAAAACTGACCATTTATTCCTACCCTTTTTTTTTTCCTGTTAACCAGTTGACCAATCCATGAGAGGACTTTCCCTCATACCCCATGAAAGTGTACTTTGTTTAAGAGCCTTTGGTGAGGGACCTTGTCAAAGGTTTCCTGAAAATCTAAGTACACTAAATCCACTGCATCCCCTTCATCCACATGCTTGTTGACCCCCTCAAAGAATTCTAGTAGATTGATGAGGCATGATTTCCCTTTACAAAACCATGTTGACTCTTCCCCAACCAATTATGTTCATCTATGTGTCTGACAATTTTGTTCTTTATTATACTTTCAGCTCATTTGTCCAGTACTGAAGTCAGGCTTACCAGCCTATAATTGCCAGGATCACCTCTGGAGCCCTTTTTAAAAATTGGCGCCACATTAGCTATCCTCTAGTCATTTGGTACAGAAGCTAATTTAAATATCAGGTTACAACCACAGATCTGCAATTTCATATTTAAGTTCCTTCAGAACTCTTGGGTGAATACCCTCTGGTCCCAGTGACTTATTACTGTTTTAGTTTATTAATTTGTTCCATAACCAACTCTAATGGCACCTCAATTTGGGGCAGTTCCTCAGATTTGTTACCTAAAAAGAATGGCACAGGTTTGGGAATCTCCCTCACATCCTCAGTCGTTAAGATCGATGCAAAGAATTCATTTAGTTTCTCAACAATGTCCTTATCGTCCTTAAGCGCTCCTTTAGCATCTCGATTGTCCAGTGGCCCTGCTGGTTGTTTAGCAGGATTTCTGCTTATGCTTCTTGGGGAACCTGGATTGTGACACAGCCGGACAGCTGTGCCACGAAGCAGAGGCACTGAGACTGGAACTGCAGTGGGTCTGCAGGTGGAGACGAGGAAGGAAGAGCCAACAGCACCAGAGGGCACACCTGTTGACTAGAGCTAATTCCTGAAACAGCCAGCAGGAGACGCCAGTGTGGTAAGAGAACCTGTGACAGGTTTCAAATCTCATCATCTGAAGCAAGCTTGCTACAGACTAGGACACACTAACTCAAAATGGTACCACACCCTGCCAGAAGAAAGGATGTAAAACCTGCAGACCATCTCTCTGCTGCTATGATGATCAGTACTCCCACAACACACTTTTTAAGATCCCTGGGTCCTACACACACCTATCACAACATGTAGTGTATCTCATCCAGTGCACTAAATACCCCAGCAACAACTATGTGGGTGAAACCAGACAAACACTACACTTTTGAATGAACTCACACAGAAAAATGATAAAAGACAAAAACATCATCTCACCCATGGGTGAACACTTTTCACAAAATGATCACTCTGTATCTGACCTTCCTGTCCTCGTCCTCAAAGGAAACCTGCACATCACCTTCAGAAGATGAGCCGATGAGCTTACATTCATAACTTTGATAGACATTAAAATGATGACTTAATAAAAACTCAATTTATGGTTTTTTACAACAATCTGAAACCTAACCTCCCTTTTTTTGTCCTATAACTGGAGAGGTGTCAATGGGCCACTTCACCTTGAACGGTCTCTTAGAATATGTGTTAACTACTTATGCCAAACAGTCTATTCCACCTTGTATTTGGCTGTGACATTCTGAGACCAGGTCTACACTGCAGATCTATATCGGTATAACTATGTCACTCAGGAGTGTGAAAAATCCACACCCCCAAGCTATGTTGTTATACCGGCCTAACTTTCTGTATAGACAGCGCTAGGCCGACAGGAGAGCTTCTCCTGACAACATAGCTACCGCTCTCAGGGAGGTGAATTAACTATGCCAACAGGAGAAGCTCTTCCGTCGGCATAGCAGCATCTTCTCCAAAGCACTACAGCAATGCACCAGTGCAGCTGCACCAACGTAGCACTCTATGTGAAGACAAGCCCCGGGTATCTTTCCCAGACCGGAAGAAGAGCTCTGTCACTAGAAAATATGTCTTTTTTACCAAAAGTGTTGGCCCAATAAAAGATATTACTTCACTCAAGTTGTCTCTCTAATATCCTGGGACCAATACAGCTACAACACTGCAAACATATTTCACACGAAGCCTAACACAGCTCTTGAATTCATTTGAGCATGGACACAGTTTGCCTTCGGCTGGGGAAAGAAACTATTTAAAATTGTACTGAATATGTCCCCCTCTTCACTTGGTTTTCAGGGCATCTGGCCAATATCATTACGATTAAGAATTTTATAGAATGATTTGCAAGTTACCTTTAAAAGATTTTATAGGGGACAGTAACTAAGTTAATAATACAAAAGAAGGGTTTCTAAGAGAGAAAAATGCTCAAAGGACCCTACTGCAGCTATAAGAAGTCCAGCACAGGCAAACTCTAAATTACTGAGGACAGTGAGCTTCTCAGGACAGGGACTCTTTTTCTTATGTGTTTGTACAGTAACTAACATACTGGGGTCCTCATCAGGGTCCAAGACACTATCACAGTACAAATAAACAACTAAAATTACTTTTAGTTATATTATTAATAGATTCTCAGAGGCCGTTGGATTAGAATGCTCTATAAATAATAAATATTCTATTCTGCTTCTGAAATAGCAAGTGTTTTAGAAAGAACAAGGCATTACTGCACTGGAAAGGAGGCTTCCAAAGGCTACAGCTTTTTAGCTGGTTTCAGCAATTTCAGAAATTGTTCTTCTGACATAGAATATACTCACCACAAAGGGGTAACACCTTGACTACCTTACTGCAGCAGACAAAACAAAAGCTTTTTTAATAACAACATCACCCATGTTTAAATACATTTTCTAATGTCAATGGCCTGATTTTCAGACAAGCTGAGCACTCACAATTAACAGGTCCCAACAACAACAAGTAGTCAAAATATTCCAGAAGTCTTTAAAATTGTAACTAAGTAAAATATTATTCAGCTAAGCATAAACACCAGTTTATTTCTTCATCAATGGGACTTTTCCTTATAAAAATACTCTACACATATCTACCTGAACTTGCATATTTGTAATATGCAGTTCACAATATCCTGTATAACCCAACAAAAAGTCCTGTGGCACCTTATAGACTAACTGACATTTTGGAGCATAAGCTTTCATGGGTGAATACCCACTTCGTCAGATGCACGTAATGCAAATTTCCAGAGGCAGGTATAAATATGCAGTCAAGAATCAGTCTGGAGATAACGAGGTTAGCTCAGTCAGGGAGGGTGAGGCCCTCTGCTAGCAGTTGAGATGTGAACACCAAGGGAGGAGAAACTGCTTTTGTAGTTGGCTAGCCATTCACAGTCTTTGCTTAATCCTGAGCTGATGGTGTCCAATTTGCAAATGAACTGAAGCTCAGCAGTTTCTCTTTGAAGTCTGGTCCTGAAGTTTTTTAGCTGCAGGAGGGCTACCTTCAAATCTCCTATTGTGTGTTCAGGGAGACTGAAGTGTTCTCCTACAGGTTTTTGTATATTGGCATTCTGATACTGTATAACCCAGTAACTCTCTGGGGTTGTGGCTCTGCCCTAGGTGCCCTCCCTTTCCCTTCCTCCAGACAAAAAGAGTGGAGTGGGCCCAATCAGCCCTCAGTTCCTTCACACCTATAAAATCCAAGTGTTACAAAACTCTGTAGTAGCAATGAGGAGGGTGGATCAAGGAATCTGTAGACAATGCATCTCAAAGAACCACAGTTACCATTGGATATGTAACCATTCTTTCTTCAAGTGATTGTTCACATGGTTTCATTCTTGGTGGCTGTTAGGATACAGATATTCAGGCCTGTCTGCAAAGGCCTATCCTTTAAGAATTTAGGTGTATTCTTATCACTTAGCTAGTTATAGAGGTATAAAAGAAAAAAATCAAAATCACTGTCTGTGGAGTGGCCTTCTCTTACTGTGACAGGCTAAGACCTTCAGCTAAGATGTAGTTAGGCAGCCATAAGCTGGGAAGTGTATGGTCACATCCTCACATTCCAAACTAGTCACATTGAAATAAGGTGCTATTGGGCTGTTCTGAATACAATCCTGTCCTGATATTTCTATCACCTCCAGAGGAAGGGTAGAGCCTAGAAGATGTAAAAGCAAACTTAGTTTGATAGCATCCTGTCTGGCAAGAACTCACTTGTCAATAGACACAGCTGGAAAACCCTTATGTCTGTATAGATGTAGTTGTGAAATCCTCACTTCTGTATTGTTTTGTATGTTTATTTGTATGGTCTCTGTCTGGTTCTGTAATTGTTTCTGTCTGCTGTATAATTAATTTTGTTGGGTGTAAACCAATGAAGGTGGTGGAATATAATTGGTTAAATAACCATGTTATAATATGTTAGGATTGGTTAGTTAAAATTTAACTAAAGGAATAGCTAAGCAAAACTCAGGTTTTACTATATAGTCTGCAGTCAATCAGGAGGTAAGGACGGGGGAAATGGGAACAGGGGAACAGGGACTGGGGGAATTTGGATCATGTTTTGCTAAAGGGGGAAATGGGAACAGGGGATGGGAACATGGACAGGGACACAGGCAAGGCCCTGTGGTGTCAGAGCTGAGAAGGGGGACACTAAGGAAGGAAACTGGAATCATGCTTGCTGGAAGTTCACCCCAATAAACATCGAATTGTTTGCGCCTTTGGACTTCGGGTATTGTTGCTCCCTGTTCATGTGAGAAGGACCAGGGAAGTGAGAGGATGAAGGAATAAGCCCCCTAACAGTGGCTAAGAAGCAGTTATCTATTTACCTGGAGATGGATAAACGGAGTCCTACTTGAGTAATGATTGATGGACAGCCTACCAAAATTGTCATCTGATCATGGTTTGAAACCTGTGTGTAGGCAAGTAAGATCATGATGTGACCGAACTTATGGTAGCCCCGATTAAGTCCAGAGACAGCATGGGGTCGAGAATCAATTTCTCAACATTGACGCTCACTCCAAGGGAAGAAAGGAGATTGAGTAACACCAGGTTGACATGTGGGCTTCTTGTCTAGAACTTGCGGAAAGGTGCAAATCATCGAGATATGGAAACATGAGGACACCATAATGTTTGACAAACTACTACTAATGGAAAATACTTTGGTGAAGACTGGGAGCAGCGGCTATTCTGAAGCAGAGCACTCTGTATTAGAAATGTTGGGTGTCCAATGTGAATCTCAGGAAATATCTGGGGGCAGGATTAATATCGATGTGAAAGTAAGTGTCCTTTATATTGACAGCTATAAACCACGTGCCTTTCTCTAAGGATGGAATTATTGCTGCCAGAGTGACCATATAAAACTTGATTTTGTGGATGAAGCAACTGTGATGTCAGAGATTGAGGATTGGTCTCCACCTGCCTTTCTTCTTGGGTATCAGGAAGTAGGTTGAGTAGAATCTCTGATATTCTCTGATATAACAGGAGGAACGTGTTCTATTGCTCCCCATTGTAACACATTCACCTCTTGGGCAAAAATACTGTCACGAGAGTGGTCCCCAAAGGGGGACAAGAAGCAGGATTTTGAAGGACAAAGCATGATAAACTTGATTGTATAACCATGGTGGATGACATTCAACACCCATCTCATGTCTTGTGGGGTGCCGATGATGGTGGTACCAATGGATCAGTGCCCCAAATTGCTGGATCCTATTGCTTGTGGGTCTTTTTCTTGTGCCTATGGGGCTTAGCGCATGCTCTTGTAACCCTTGGGCCGAACTAGTGGAAAGAGAATCTATCTTCTTTCATCTGGAGGAAGACTTAGTCCCATGCTTATGGGTGTGCTTCCTTACCTCCCAGTTAGGTCCCAGTGAGGTCCATGGGGGAGGTTCCACAAGCACCGGAGTTAGACATGGCAGCAGGAGGCTCACTTCTCGCTGCCTCAGGATTGGGGAGGGGGGTTCCCTGGTCTAAGTCCGAATGAGGTCTCATGGCAAGCTCCATGAGAGGCTTCCAGATGCAAAGAGCTCTTCCTTCTCGGGTGCAGCTAGGGAAAATCTGGCAAATACTCGTCTGGCCACAATGTGAGCTTCCCCTAGGCAGTAGAAACAATGTTCATGGTTGTCACTGACCGAGATGAACACGGGCAGGAGGCACACAGTTGGAAGTTTGGAGTCCTGGCCATAGTCTGGTACCCACATGTTGGTACAGAGGGTGCAGTTTGGAGGGGAGATTGAAAACCCCCAAAATCTATCTAAAAACAAGTACTACAACTATTGACTATTAGCACTAAGATGAAACTGGTAAAACTCATAAAAACTACATACAACTATTATTTTAAAAAGTGCTTCAGAGACGAGGACAATGAAAGTACAAATATGAACAATGTGTTGGAGAGAAGGAACTAGAGACGTGCTCTGTCTGCCCCACCCTTTATCACCTCAGATGGCGGCATGAGGCAAGCCAAGATGCATGTGCAGACTAACAGACACTACTTTCAAATTCTCCAACTCCAGGCGCATGGTGCACATGCGTAACCTTCAGGGGAATACAATAGGGTGGCCCTATTAAAGCACCAAGTACATATATTACTGTTCTGGACTTTATTCCTGCTCGCACATTATAAATATGATCAAGTTATGATCACTTGTACCTAAGCCACCATCAACGTTTATTTTTGTGATCAGTAGGCCTGTGCAGATACAGAATGTATATCCGCGGATATACATCGGTATCCGCGGCGCTGCACGGCTCTGCCAGGAACTGCACTGGTGAAAGCAGCAGCACGTTGAGCCACCACTCCCAGGATCCAGCACCCTCCACCGGCAGCTCCTCTGGCATGGCTGTACTGCCAGCAGCCCCGGCCCCGGGGCGCGCACCAGACTCACTGGCAGCTCTTCCTGGTCCTGTTAGTCAGTGGCAGATTTGCCACTGGGCCAATGGGGTCCATGCCCAGGGGCCCCTGGAAAAATGGGCGCCCTATGCCATAACCTGCTCTGTCCGCCCGACTCTCCTGCCAGGGACAGGGGAAGGCCCCGAACCCTAATCCTGCTCTCCAGCAGGAGCACCAGGTGGGGGGGGAGGGCAGGGCGAGCCCCCATGCCCCGATCCCATTTCCCCAGGAGGAGCAGGAAGAGTGGGGAACTACAGGCGGAAGGGGTCAGGAGGGGCCCCCACTTGCTCTGGCCCAGGGCCCCACAAAAGCTTAATCCACCTCTGGTGCTAGTGTGTGCAAGCAGCTCGCACACTTCCACAAGAAGTTCCTTTCACGCACCAGTCTGTGTCTCATGCCGGGCAGTGTGTGAGCTGCTTCCACACACTAGCAGAACCACGCACAGCTATTTCAACTGGATTTCTTCTCTTCACCTTGCTCAGAATAGCCTTTGATTTTTTTGGTGTGGGTAAGTAAACGTATTAGATGAATAAACATCTTTAGTTTCACATGAATAAAATAAAGTGATTAAACTGTCAGCATCTTATCCTAATATGTTGTTCTTTAAATGTAATTATGCAATCAATAAAAAGAAACAATTTAAAGGATGGAGAGATTGTAACTTACATGGGGTTCACAGTAAGTGAAGAAGAAATATAGGACTTCACTGAAGTAGCTGCAGTTCTTAACGGTTAATTTCCAAGTTTTTGCACTTAGAAAGGTTTTATTTTTATTTATTTATTTATTGATTGATTGCAAATGAGTTATTCTATGAAAATTCATGTTGTGGCTATTAGGACTGAAATGTGTATCAACACCTAACTACACCTCTGCCACGATATAACACTGTCCTTGGGAGCCAAAAAATCTTACTGCATTATAGGTGAAACCGTGTTATATTGAACTTGCTTTGATCTGCCGGAGTGTGCAGCCCCACCCCCCCAGAGCACTGCTTGACCGCGTTATAACCAAATTCATGCTATATCAGGTCACATTATAGTGGGGTAGAAGTGTATTCAATCTTAACTAAATCTTCTGTGAGCTTAAACACAAAAAGGAAGCTTACAAGAAGTGGAAACTTGGTCAGATGACTAGGGAGGAGTATAAAAATATAAAAATTGAGCATGCAGGGGTGTAATCAGGAAGGTCAAAACACATTTGGAGTTGAGGCTAGCAAGGGATGTGAACAGTAACAACAAGGGTTTCTACAGGTATGTTAGCAACAAGAAAAAGGTAAAGGAAAGTGTGGGACCCATAATGAATGGGGGAGGCAACCTAGTGACAGATGATGTGGAAAAAGCTGAAGTACTCAATGCTTTTTTTGCCTCAGTCTTCACAGACAAGAGCAGCTCCCACACTGCTGTCCTGGGCAATACAGTATGGGGAGGAGACAAGCAGCCCTCAGTGATGAAAGAACAGGTTAAGAACTATTTAGAAAAGTTAGACATGCACAAGCCCATGGGTCCAGATCTAACGCATCCAAGGGTGCTGAGGGAATTGGCTGATGAGATTGCAGAGCCATTGGCCATTATCTTTGAAAACTCGTGGCGATCGGGGCATTGGAAAAAGGCAAATATAGTGCCCATCTTTTAAAAAGGGACAAAGGAGAACCTGGGGAACTACAGACCAGTCAGCCTTACCTCAGTCTCTGGAAAAATCATGGAGCAGGTCTTCAAGGAAACCATTTTGAAGCACTTGGAGGAGAGGAAGGTGATCAGGAACAGTCAGCATGGATTCACCGAGGGCAAGTCATGCCTGACCAACCTGATTGCCTTCTATGATGAGATAACTGGCTCCGTGGAGATGGGGAAAGCGGTGGACGTGATATATCCTGACTTTAGCAAAGCTTTTGATATGGTCTCCCACCGTATTCTTGACAGCAAGTTAAAAAATCTATGGATTGAACGAATGGACTATAAAGTGGATAGAAAGCTGGCTAGATTATCAGGCTCAACATGTAGGGATCAACAACTCAATAACTAGCTGGCAGCCAGTATCAAGTGGAGTGCCCAAGGGGTCAGTTTTGTTCAACATCTTCATTAATGATCTGGCTGATGGGACGGATTGTACCCTCAGCAAGTTCGCAGATGGCACTAAGGAGTGGGGAGAGGTAGATATGATGGAAGGTAGGGATAGAATCAAGAGAGACCTGGACAAATTGGAGGATTGGGCTAAAAGAAATCTGATGAGGTTCAATGAGGACAAGTGCAAAGTTCTGCACTCAGGAAGGAAGAATCCCATGCACAGCTACAGGCTGGGGACCGACTGGCTAAGCAGCAATTCTGCAGAAAAAGACCTGGGGATTACAGTGGACAAGAAGCTGAATGAGAGTCAACAGCGTGCCCTTGTTGCCAAGAAAGTCAATGGTATATTGGGCTGCATTAGCAGGAGCATTGCCAGCAGATCAAGGGAAGGGAATATTCCCCTCTATTTGGCATTGGTGAGGCCATACCTGGAGTACTGCATCCAGTTTTGGGCTCCCCACTACAGAAAGAATGTGGACAAATTGGAGAGAGTTCACCGGAGGGCAATGAAAATTATTAGGGGGCTGGGGCACATGACTTATGAGGAGAGCTGAGGGAACTGGGCTTATTTAGTCTGCAGAAGAGAAGAGTGAGGGGGGATTTGACAGCAGCCTTCAACTACCTGAAGAGGGAATCCAAAGAGGATGGAGCTAGGCTGTTCTCAGTGCTGGCAGATAACAGAACAAGAAGCAATGGTCTCAAATTGCGATGGGGAGGTCTAGGCTGGATATTAGGAAACACTATTTCACTAGGAGGGTGGTGAAATACTGGAATGGGTTCCCTAGGGAGGTGGTGGAATCTCCATCCTGAGAGGTTTTTAAGGCCCAGCTTGACAAAACTCTGGCTGGGATGATTTAGTTGGTGTTGGTCCTGCTTTGAGCAGGGGATTGGACTAGATGACCTCCTGAGGTCTCTTCCAACACTGATATTCTATGATTCTATTTAGTCTGCAGAAGAGAAGAGTGAGGGGGGATTTGATAGCAACCTTCAACTACCTGAATGGAGATTCCAAAGAGGATGGAGCTCGGCTGTTCTCAGTGGTGACAGACGACAGAACAAGGAGCAACGGTCTCAAGCTGCAGTGGGGAGGTCTAGGTTGGATATTAGTGTGACGCACTCCATCTGAAGCTAGAAATATGAAGTATTACTCTGAAATCCTATTGTAACTATGCAAAGTGTGGACCATTAATGGTGGCTTGGAATGTTGATGCCTCCTATTAACTAGGACAACCGGTTGCGAATGGCTCTGTTTACTTACAAACCTTCCTGGGTAAGTGCAGGCCAGCCCTGAAAGAATGGAGAATGAGGTCTTACAGTGACATGTGATCATGTCACCTGGTACAGGAATCCATCTTAAACCTGGTGCTTTTCTATTCTGAAGGAGGGGTGGGTATCCAGACAGACAAAAGATTCCCGCCTGATGCCAAAGCTATAAAAGGGGGTGAGACAGAGCAAAGGGGGCTGGAACTAACAAGAACTGTATGAGGGGAAAGGATTGGTCTCAGACTAAGGAGTCTAGTCTGTGAAAGAAGCTTGGAACATCTCTGAGGGTGAGATTTATCTGTATTCCATTTCTTAAATGTATTAGACTTGCATGTTTTGTTTTATTTTGCTTGGTAACTTACTTTGTTCTGTCTGTTATTACTTGAAACCACTTAAACACTACTTTTTATACTTAATAAAATCACTTTTGTTTATTAATTTACCCAAAGTAAGTTATTAATACCTGGGGGATCAAATAGCTGTGCATATCTCCCTCTTAGTTTTATAGAGGAAGGAAAATTTATAAGTTTATCCTGTAGAAGGTTTATACAGAGTAAAATGTATTTATCTGGGGTTTGGATCCTATTGGGAACTGGGTGTCTGGGTGCTGGAGATAGGTGACTTGCTGAGCAGTTTTTGGTTAAAATCTGCAGCTTTGGGGGCGTGGACCAGACCTGGGTCTGTGTTGCAGCAGACTAGTGTGTCTGGCTCAACAAGGTAGGGTTCTGAATTTCCAAGCAGGCAGTGGAAAACGGGCTCAGAGGTAACTCCATTACATCAGGTGACAGCTTCAAGGGGGTCTCTGTGACTGAACCTGTCACAATTAGGAAAAACTATTTCATTAGGAGGGTGGTGAAGCACTGGAACAGGGTTACCTAGGGAGGTGGTGGAATCTCCATCCTTAGAGGCTTAATCTTCTATGATTCTATACCTGGAACTCCCTCTTTAAACCAGTATGATTAATGTCCACCCTGTTCATTTAATCGCAACTTAAAACTGATTTCTTCCACTTAGCCCACGTAGGATAATCTAAATGATTGCGTTCACCATCAAAAAGTGATTATACATTCATAGATTGTTATGGCCAGAATGGGCCATTCTGATGATCTCATCTGACCTCCCGCAAACAGGGACCATAGAACCTCACCAAGTAATTTCAATCAAGCCCACTGTTTTGAGCCACAACGTGCCTTTTAGAATGACATCTGGTCTTGAGTTAAAGAGAAAGTGAATGGAGATTCCACCAGCTCTCTAAGTAAACTGATCAAATAGATATTTACCCTGACTGCTAACAATATTCATCCTATTTCCAATCTGAATTTGTTTAGCTTCTGCTTTCAAGTATTGGATATCATTATGCCTTTTTCTTCTAAATTAAAGAGCCATCTACTATCAGAAATCTCTTCTCCATGTATAGGTACATGCAGGTCATGATCAAGTCATTTTCAATCTTCTCTTGAATGAACTAAACAGATTTAGCTTCGTAAATCTCACGCCACAAGGCCTGTGTGATGGGGTCTACCATGCCTTCTTTGTCGCCTGCTGGAGGTGTCTACGCCGTGTGCTCAAGGAAAACCTACTCAGATCAGGCTACCACAAGACTTAGCCCTCCAGAGCTTAGAAGGGCCAGGAGGAGACACTGAATAATCAGGAGCCAGCAGTGCAGTTATGAATGCTTGCCTGTTACTTCTCAGGGGCAGCGCTGGGTGAGACTGGGACAGAAGAGAAGTTCCTCAGTGCTAGCACAGAACCCAAGGGCCAGGTCAGGGCCCTGCCCTGAAGTGCTTGTCTTGGCATTTTTCTTGTTTGTTTAAAGGCACAGACAGCCGAATTCTGAGTTTTGTAATCTTAGTTAACTGTTTAGCGACTGATGCCAATCTTATGGCATTGGCCACCCTGCTTCAAGCAGGTCACAACTTGTGGACTAAGACAGGGGGTGGCTGCAGCATCAGGCTTGGTGTTATCAGGGTTGCTATAGAATCATCCCACCTGTGACATCCTGTTTTCCAGACCTTGAATTACTAGCTATGACTTGGGATGTGCTCATCATCTAGTTGTCTGTTGGACTATTTTTCTAAACTTTACTGCTCATGTATCTTAGATTACCAGATTCTTGGGTTAAGGATCTGTCTTCCACGATATATACAGTCCAGCTTCATGCACAATGAAGGCAAACATTTAATTATTTTAAAGAGATACTATGTTCAAGAACACCACTTTGCCAAAAAGAGCACCTTGTGTGCATAGTGTTTTCTTCCTTTGTGATCACATCAAAATTACAGTGGGTTATTAGTCTGGTAACAAGAGGGATGTAGGAAGGGATGGTGTTGGGGAAAAGACGACGACAATAAGGGCTTTGTTTTATGTCTCTCAGATTGCCAGGCACTTGAGAGCAGGAACTGTATCATCAGCACTGAGCAAAATGATAATGTCAAATAATTAAATTAAATTACGTACAACTCACAGAAAAGTATAATGTGCCTATTTATAAGCTCCTCTTTGAAAACCTTTACGATTTAACCTGTGATTCTAAGCCTATTACAAAAACATCTTTAGCTTTCAAAAGAAGTTTGCATAGAGATGATCAGTGCATTATTACAAACAAAGCTGAATTACCCAAGAGGAATGCTCCTTCATCTGATGTTGGTTGCTATGAGGGCCATTTGCATGGCCACGCCAAAAACAGTTTTGACAGAGCTGGTAGTTGTGGCACTGCTGGCATCGGTACCGGAAACCCATCATGCTCTCACACCGACAATATGAACATTCCACAGGATGGAAGACTTCAGGGGGGAAAAGCAATAAGAGAATCTTAAAAAGTGTTATTTTACTATTATCTGAAAAACCACACACAATAAATCTGAGTGCCCAATAAGGATGAAGTTCCTAAACATCAATAAAATTTGCTAACAATTTCGTACTTATAAAAATGATTTACATTAAACAAGTTAAAATAATGTATTTCTATATATGTCCCTATTCAGATACTGTCTGATCTTGAAATCTGTATGCAAGTTCGACAACCTAAAGTATACACAGTATACAAAAAGTCCTGCGGCACCTTACAGACTAACAGAAGTACTGAAGCATAAGCTCATGCTCCAATTCTTCTGTTAGTCTATAAGGTGCCACAGGACTCTTTGCTGCTTTTACAGATCCAGACTAATACGGCTACTCCTCTGATACTTGACAGTATACAAAGGATTTTCAAACCCTAAAAAATGGGAGCCTACCAAAGAATGTGGTGCAAGTCCCACTGCTTGGGACTTCAAAACTAAATTGGCTAAAAAAATTAATGTACTGAAAGGAACAATCCTGCAATAGCAGGGAGATGGACTGGATGGCAGTCTTTTCCATCTCCATTATATGAGTCAATCCCAAAATGATATATGTTGCACAGTGTTAAAATACAGCCAGTACCCAGATATAAAGTTGAGTTCTGAGTTTATTTTTGAGCACCCAAAAATATGCTAAGGGTCTTGACAACAAAGACATTGTCCCTGTACCAAAGAGTTTACAATCTAAATTAGACATGACAAATAGTGAGGGTCATAAACAGACCAAAAAAAGTGGAGAGAAGGAAATGGGGAAATGATGAACAAATAAATAAAAAAGAGCATATAATTATTCGGCAAGGCACATATTCCTCTTAGTGGTTCTGTTGACTTAAGTTTTTCCTTTCTGGTTTTATTCGTTTCTTTAGTTTACCTTTTCCTCCCCTTCATTCTTCATATAAGAGATGACAGAAGTGAGTTTTTAGGAGAGATGGAATGAGGTATATGTGAGGTCAAGGAGGTAACTTGAAAATGGAATAAATTTGGAAAGGGACAGCATGGCGATGGCAATGGAAGAAGGGTATAAAGGAAACTTCAAAGCTATCAACAATATCGGAGTGGAGAGAATGGGGTAATGCATAACGAAAACATGATCACTGATACAGACTTGGGCCAGAAGCATAGGGTCTTGAAACCAAGGATAGGGAATTTCAAGATGATATGCTGGGCAACAAGGAAACCAGTGAAAAGATCTTATGGAGTGAAAATGAAATCAAAACCAAAAGGTGAGGGGAAATGATTTTGGTGACAGCATTTTGAATGGAAAGCAGGAAGCAAGGTAAGTATCTACAAGATTGGAGAGGAGAAGGTTACAATAGTCAATATCGGCTATTATTAGAGCACGGACAAGCAATTCAGTCATCAGAAAAAGAACATAAGAACAGCCATAGTGGGTCAGACCAAAGGTCCATCTAGCCCAGTATCCTATCTTCCAACAGTGGCCAATGCCAGGTGCCCCAAAGGGAATGAACAGGACAGGGAATCATCAAGTGATTCATCCCCTGTTGCCTATTCCCAGCTTCTGGCAAACAGATACTAGGGACACCATCCCTGCCCATCCTGGCTAATAGCCATTCATGGACCTATCCTCCAGGAACTTATCTAGCTCTTTTTTGAATCCTATTATAGGCTTGGCCTTCAGAACATCTGGCAAGGAATTCCACAGGCTGACTGTGCATTGTGTGAAGAAATACTTCCTTTTGTTTGTTTTAAATCTGTTGCCTATTCGTTTCATTTGGTGATCCCCCATTCTTGTGTTATGCCCTTATATACTTTCTCCATACCAGTCATGATTTTATAGACTTCTATCATATCTCCCCTTAGTCATCTCTTTTCCAAACTGAAAAGTCCTAGTCGTATTAATCTCTCCTCATACAGCAGCTGTTCCATATCCCTAATAATTTTTGTTGCCCTTTTCTGAACCTTTTCCAATTCCAATAGATCTTTTTTTGAGATGGGGTGACCACATCTGCACGCAGTATTCAAGATGTGGGCATACCATGGGTTTATATAGAGGCAATATGATATTTTCTGTCTTAGAATGGAAAGAAATAAATTGGTGGATATTTTTGCAACATTGTTATAAAAAGTGACAAGACTGAGTCACAGCCTGGGTATAGGAGAAATAAGGTAGAATTGAAAATGACCCCCAGGTTAGAGGCCTCGGAGCCTAGGAGGATGGAGGCGTGCTATCAACCATAATGGCAGTGGGAGAGAGTTTGTGAGAAAAGATTATGAGCTCAGTTTTATCTATGTCAAATTTCAGATGACAGTGATCCATACAGGGTGAGATATCTGAGAGAGTGAGATATGCAAGACTGACCTGCAGGAGACTAGTCTGGATGGAGAAGTATATAAAAATTGTCATTTTAGAAGTGATAGTTAAACTTATGCAAATGGAGAAAAGAGGATACTCAGGGATAAAATGTAGAATGAGAAGAGTAGGCAGACAAGAACAATTTTTCAAGGAAGTGGAGGAGAAAGACACTAAATGACACACTAAAAAAAGGAAAGCCTGTGGTAGGAGAATGAAAAAAGGACAGTCACAGAAAATAAGAAAGGATATCAAGGAGGAGGAAATGTCTGCAGACAGGTCAAACAGGATGAGGATTAAGCACTGAGACTTAGTTAAGAAGAGAAAGGCAGAAGGTTGAAACTGTAGCTCAGATGACAGTGATGTTGAAAGAGAGAAGTGCTTTGAAGAACTTGCTGCTACAGGAACAATGACTGTCATTCACATTTCTATTTTCAGATTGTCCTCCTAGACTTGACACCAACAGCTGTGGTTGTAAAAAGGACGAAATATGGCAGAGGTGGCCAAACGTACTGACCCTCTGAGCCGATTACAACAATCTTCAGTAGTTCAAGAGCCAGGGCACGTCTGCAGGGGCTCGGGGCTTCAGCCTCGCAGTGGGCTGCTAGGACTAAGAGCTTGTGCTCTCTGGGGAGGAGGGTCTTATGGCTTCAGCTCTAAGGGAGGTCCCTGTCTAGGCTCGGGGCTTCAGCCTTGCAGAAGGCGCCTATCTGGGCTTGGAGTTTCAGCCCCACTCCTGCTGAAACCCTTAGCCCCAGCGGGTGCACCCAGTGGGGTTGAAGCCCGAGACCCACCGCCCTGCTGGGAAGAAGCTCCTAGCCCCACCACGCCACTGCAGTGCAGAAGCCCTGAGCTTCCCTCCACCCCAGTCTGGTAGGCAGAGAATGGGAGAGTCTGAGGGGCTCTGCAAGCCACACTTCAACAGTAAAGGAGCTGCTGTTTGACCACCCCTAAAACTTCATTCTATCCTGACAGACTTGGGCTGACCACACTGATCTACAGACAGCCTCGCTCTTCACACCTGCTTTCCACTGGAACAATGGAGTTGTCATGAATGAGATTAGTGAGCCCTAAAAACAAAGCTTTCTTTGTAGCTGGCCCAGGAATGAGGAACTCCTGGAACACAACAGAATGATCACAAAAACTCACTGCTATCAGAATGGAATGTAACACACCCTCCAAACTAGCTTCCACAATTGACCGGGTACACACACAAGCATTCCCTCTCCACCTAGGGGAAAGAAACTGACATCTTAGGTTTTTCTTTTAAAATCCTTGGAAAGCTCATTCTTAGACTAACTCTCCTGAGAGCTGGCTGGAGAAAATCTCAGAAAGATAGGTCTGAATTTGAATTTCAGTGAAAGTTGCTGCACATTTCCCAAGATAATGAATACGTCTTTCTAAGCTGTGCAAATGAGGCATTTTGCTCCACTTATCTTGTAGGGTTTATCCACCATCTCCCCAAATAGATGACAGCCTTTGGAGGGCAAGTGGAAAAAAACAGTTACATACCTTCTTGTAAGTGCTTTTCTTTGAGATGTGTTGCATATGTCCATTATACTGTAGATGTGTGCACACCTTGTGCACTGGTGCTGGAGTCAGCAGCCCCACCCATGGCTAAGGTCTTCGTGAGCCAATTAAGGATATAAAGGGCAGAGTCACCCCAAACCTTCTTCAGCTCCTTTGCACTGGAACCCAGTGATAGACTCCGACACATCAGGGAAGGATGATGGGTCACGTAATTGATATATGAAACACATCACGAAGAACCACCATTACAGGATGGTAAATAATCATTTGTTCTTCAAGTGGTTGCATTATGATACAGAGAATGCCCAAGCTGTTAACGCAGGAGGGGCTTAGAGCCTTATAGAAAGAGGGACTGTAGGACTGCCTTGCCTAGATCTGCATCTTCCCTCAAGCTGCAAAGTGCATATGGTCTAGTGAAAGTATGAACTGAGGACCGTGTTGCTGAGCTACATACGTCCATAACAGGGATGTGTGCCAGAAATGCTGTTGAGATTGAACATGCTGTGAGCAAGTGTGCTGTGAGTCTAGAAGGAGCTATTACTCCTTCAGCAGCATAAGCCATTAGGATGAAGAGCCTGTGTTGTGACTGGATGATGCCTCACTCATTCTGCATATGACAAGAACAGCTAGGAAGAAACCTGCAAGGGCTTTCCCCTATCCAAGTAAAAAGCCAATATGTACAAAACACTGAGGGCGTGGAGTTTTCTCATATACCTGTTCACGTACAACTTTGGAAAGAAAACTAGCAGACAGATTGGATTATGTGGCAGTCAGAGACCACCGTGGAGAGGAACTTCCAAGAAGCCTAAGCTAGACTTTGTCCTTGTGAAGTACGTGTAAGGTGGATCAGTGACCAATGCATCTTGGCAGAGATGATGGCCACTTAAAATACTACCTTAACTAGTAAGTGTAGAAAGGAGCACAGGGCCAAAGACTCTGAAAGAGGGTCCATAAGCAAAGACAACTCCAAATTCAGATCCCATAGAGGTGCTGGGTCTCAGACTGCTGGAAATAATCTGTTTAGCGCTTTCACAAATCTGATCATGATGGAGAGAGTAAAAATAGTCCTGCCACTTATATGAGGATGAAAAGCCAAAGTGGCCTCTAGATAGATGCACCTTAACAGAGCTGAGCATCAGACCCAACTTCTTAAGGTACCAAAGATAGTCCAGGATTGTCTGAATGCTGGTCTAGTTGGGGACACATTTTGGGAAGCTGTCCAGATGGAGAAATGCTTTTATTTACTCAAGTAAGTAGCTCTAGTGGAATATTTTATCTTGTTAGGAGAACATTCTGGAAAGCGACTGACCAATGCATTTCCTCCATACTCAGCCACCAGTGAACAATGCTGTGAAGCTCAACCCTTGAGGATTTGGAGGCAGCCCTCGTCCATGACTGTGCATTAGGAGGTCCTTTGTCCCTGGCAACAGTAAGAGTTCCTGAGTGGACAACTTGCAGAGGTCTGAATACCACATCTGCCTTGATAAGGCTGGAGCTATAAGGACCAATTTGCCATGTTTCTTTCTTGAGCTTGATAATGACCCTGGGAATCAGGGACACGGATGGGAGTGCATAAAAGAGGTCCTTGTCCCATGGACAAAGGAAAGTGTCTGATACGGATCAGGTGGCTGTGACCTGCTCTGGAACAAAACTGGGCACACTTCCTGTTCTGCTTTAGCAAAGCTTTTGATACGGTCTCTCACAGTATTCTTGCCAGCAAGTTAAAAAACTATGGGCCGGATGAATGGACTATAAGGTGGATAGAAAGCTGGCTAAATTGTTGGGCTCAACTGGTAGAAATCAATGGCTCGATGTCTAGCTGGCAGCCAATATCAAGTGGAGTGCCCCAGGGGTCGGTCCTGGGGCTGGTTTTGTTCAACATCTTTATTAATGATCTGGATGATGGGATTAATTGCACCCTCGGCAAGTTTGCAGATGACACTAAACTGGGAGGAGAGGTAGATACAAAGGAGGGTAGGGATAGGGTCCAGAGTGACCTAGACAGATTGGAGAGTTGGGCCAAAAGAAATCTGATAAGGTTCAACAAGGACAAGTGCAGAGTTCTGCACTTAGGAAGGAAGAATCCTATGCATCGCTACAGGCTGGGGACCAACTGGCTAAACAGCAGTTCTGCAGAAAAGAACCTGGGGATTACAGTGGAAGAGAAGCTGGATATGAGTCAGCAGTGTGCCCTTGTTGCCAAGAAGGCCAATGGTATATTGGGCTGTACTGGTAGGAGAACTGCCAGCAGATTGAGGGAAGTGATTATTCCCCTCTATTTGGCACTGGTGAGGCCACATCTGGAGTATTGCATCCAGTTTTGGTCCCCTCACTACAGAAGGGATGTGGACTAATTGGAGAGAGTCCAGCAGAGGGCAATGTAAATGATTAGGGGAGTGGGGCACATGACTTATGAGGAGAGGCTGAGAGAACTAGGGTTATTTCGTCTGCAGAAGAGAAGAGTGAGGGGGGATTTGATAGCAGCCTTCAACTACCTGAAGGGGGGTTCCAAAGAGGATGGAGCTAGGCTGTTGTCAGTGGTGGCAGATGACAGAACAAGAAGCAATGGTCTCAAGTTGCAGTGGGGGAGGTTGGATATTCGGAAACACTTTCACTAGAAGACCCGGCTTGACAAAGCCTTGGCTAGGATGATTCAGTTGGTGTTGGCACTGCTTTGAGCAGGGAGTTGGACTAGATGACCTCCTGAGATCTCTTCCAACCCTAATCTTCTATGATTCTATATCATCCTATGAAAATTCATTCCACGAGACGATCCATCAATCTAAGTGAAGAGTAGCAGCAGCCTGTTGGTCCTAGACTGGTGAAGCTGATACTCTTTGGACCTGCTAAGCAGGACATCATGTGGGTTTCTTGAACTGTCCATTTTCTGCTCTTCTTAGGAAGGGTAGCAACTAATCATCAGGAACTTTCTTCTGATTTGGTGAGAGAGGTAAAGCCTAGTTTCCCACAAAATGAGGCTATGGTGACAGGGCTGCAATATTTGACTGGAAAACTACCTGAGCAGTTCACAAGAGTAGAGGAGTGACCAGTTAACAAATAATTGGGAATACATTCTTCCCCCATGACTTTTCCCTGGATTAAATATCGCTACTAAAGTAATCTTCTTTGCAAACGAACAGGTCAGATATATTTTATTATATTTGGATTAATAAATCCAAAGAAACAAGTTAGTCAGATAATTTGCTGAAGTTCATATACAACTAATTTGTTAGGTGCCTACAATATAGGCACAGATAAAGACATGATCCCTGTTCCAAGGAGTTTACAATCTATTAAAATCTTTCTAAAAATATACATACCTAGCTAGGGTGACAGGACAGTCAAGTGTAAAAAGGAGAAAAATAACTTTTCACACTGCCAGGGTATGTTTTCCTACATTTTTTCCTCTTTTACAGAGGGAAGGAGGGAAGTAGAATGTACGAATTTCTTCCACTTGGATTTACAGTGGCTTCTTCTTCAGTCAAAACTCTATTTTCTTCCATGGACCTTATTTCTACAGAAAGCTAACAAAATGGATTAGAAAGCCACTGAATGTAATACTATTGGTATTATATTGCACATCTCAAAAACTGAAGCATGGCTCTCAAAAATGATGTCCTAGGTTTCTTTAGAATAGCGTTACTGATTAAAGAAAACTTGATCTGATGCCTTGTGAGAGAAGAGAATTTCTCTTACCTGTAAGTGGTACTTTTCCAATGGAATAAACGCAATCCACAATTTAATGAGTTTTTGTTTATCTCACATAAGGACAACCACAGGCAACACAGGAAACGACAGTTTTTTGGGTGCCAGTCCAGGTGTCCTCAAGCTTCTCTCAAGCACCCCAGCTGTATCTGCCATATTACTTAACTAGAATACTTACAAACTACAAAGAAGATGAGCATCTGATTGGAAGGAAAAGTTAGCCAACAAAGGTGCTCCACTCTGACAAGGTGCAATCAAAAAGAAACTTTTTATAGTGCTGGCAATCAACGAATGGTTCCAGAACTAGAAAAAAAAAATTAACTAGAAACTCACAAACACTATCTAAGAACAAAAAATTACAGAGTTAAAAAAATAGAAGCAAAGAATGAAACTCAATCAAACAAAAAAACACAAAAGATGGGTCATTGTGGATTTAGCTCATTTCATCTGAGAAACACCATTTACAGGTTAGAAAAGTTGTCTATTCCTTGAGTGAATAAGCTCAGTCAACAATTTAATGGGTTCTTTATAACAATCTTATAACCACAGCAAAGGGAGAGGTATAAGATTACTTTTCAAGCATTGCAATTAGAACTACTCTAGTGAAGAATGCTTTGGGGCAGGTATGTACATAAATGTACGTACAAACACCATGCTTATAGCTTCACAAATCTATTCTAAAGAAATATTTCTCAACCTATGAGGTTACAGCACCTCTAAGCAATTCCATACCCACTGTGAGTAGGGTTTACCCTAGGCAAAGAGAAGTTACTTTCCATCAACTGTTCTTCAAAAGTCAGTCACATATGTGAACTCACACCTGTAGGATATGCTGCCCCTTGGTGATAAGCCACAGAACCCTCTTCAAAGTTAAGCCCATGGAGGAGGGGTGTGCAGACACCCTCTTGTGACATTGACTTTCAAGACTATGAGGGAGTACACATACTGTCAGGAGTAAGGCCCTGTGGCTGCGCCTGCTCAGTACTCCTGACTTCCTAACGAGCCAGCTACACTGCCTGACAGACAGCCCTGCCTGACTGGCTGAGGAAGCTAGCAAGCTAGTTCTCAAGCTCAGCAGCAGCGCCTCACTGGTTGCTCAATGCACATGCCCACAGACTCTCTGCCTCTCTGTGCTTCTTTCTCACCAAGCCCTGTTCCTGCTTTGCTCCCCGACAGCTCTAGCCCTGCACCCAGTCTTTTTTCCATCCTGCCCCAGCCTTGTTCCTGCCTCAGAACCAGCCCTGGTCCTGCCTTCCCTAATTTTGGGTAATCCAGTTCTGAGCTTTGGCTCTGATTATTGACTGTGACTCTGTTGCAACCCTTGGCCTTGATATTTAGACTCTGACTCTAGTTATGACCTTTAGCTCTGCTTCCTGGTACTGGCCCTGTCTTGGCCCCTGGCTCTGACATTCAGACTCCAACCACTGGGCCTGACTCTTGCGCCAACCATTAGACCTGACTGCCTATGACTCAGTCTCCTGACATATACATCCCACCACTACCCACAAACGCATCAGTTTCTTCTCCTGAACTGCAGGCTGCTGATCAAACAAAAAACCCCAAGGCAAAGGCAGACAGGAAGCATGAATACATGAAGGCAATTCTTAAATAAGTTACTAGTCAAGTATCAGAGGGTAGCCGTGTTAGTCTGGATCTGTAAAAGCAGCAAAGAATCCTGTGGCACCTTATAGACTAACAGACGTTTTGGAGCATGAGCTTTCGTGGGTGAATACCCACTTCCTCAGATGCATGTAAAGTTACTAGTGAGTAGCCTCTCTCTTCTTCAAAAGACTTTTTGTATTCCACTTGACTAAAACTAGTGATCAGTACTGCCCGGGTGGAAGGTGGATGAAGAGTTTATAACCACATAACCACATATGCGTGGTAGCACTATCCTGACAAATAGAGCATTGGAACATGATGCTAAGTATAAAGAACAGCAATTGGAGAAAATATGCACTAAATTTTAAGCTGCTGCTCTGCTGATTTCCAGTATTAGGAATTGTCTAAGACTTGCCACAAAAGCTGCAATGGCTCTATTCAAATGGGTCCTTAACCCTGTAGGCCCTGGTAACTTAGCTATGTTGTAACAGAGTTCTACACAAGCCTTAACCCACTTAGATATCTCGGTGTTGACTGGTTCTCTTTAGCAGCTTTTCCTATATGCTACAAATAGCCTATTAATCTTTTAAATGGGCTTTGTATTCTTGGCATCCAAAGTGTGGAAATGTATTTCCCATGGGTGAGAACAATGACTGGGAAACAACTAAAGGAGAGAAATATACTGGCTAAGGTGCATTAAGCTAGAATGAGGTCTATGCACCACTTATTTTTTGTGCACTACAGTGTAGGAAGGAACGGCCATTAGAGCTTGGAGCTCACTGACTCTTCCTGCTGATGTGATTATAGCCAACAAGAATGGTGTTTTAGAAAAGTGTTCCTGAGAGATCCAAACGGAGTCCACTTCAACTTGGTTTGCACCAAATCTATATCCCAGGAAGGAGGTGGTTTTCTTACTCCAGGAAAAGCATTAGTAAGTCTTTTTAGGAATCTGGCTATTGTTCGATGGGAAAATACCATTTTGTTCTGCACAGGATGGCAGTGAGCTGAGATAGCATCCAGGTGTATATTAATGCTGTTAGTGAGAGTCCTTGTGACTTAACATTAAACAGTCCAATATAGCATGAATTCCTGTTTGTGTCAGGGTAAGATTCTTGCTACTGGACCACATGGAGAACCTTTTCCATTTTTGGAAATAGCACTTCATAGTGGACTTTATCCTTGTCCAGAGCAAGCCTGATCAGTGACCATCACTGTAGGTTATTATCCAGGCCAAAAGGCGAGATGTCTCTGGGTTGATATGAAGAAACTGGCAGCTCCTCTGAGGCAGGAGGTCGATCTGGAGACAGTGGAAGTGGGAAAGGAGATTCTTCGGAGAACTTTAGGAGCTCTGTATTCCAGTGTTGTCTTGGCCATAATACGGCCATATGAATCATTGTTCTGTCTCTCTATCTTCCATAACACTGGGAAGGAGTGGGATTGGAGGCTTCCACTGCAACCCAGAAGAAATCATCTGACAATGACTTTCCAGTCTTTGCTTAATCACTTCACATTTTCTCTGGAGATGAAGAGCTCCATTTATGACTCTTCTCCTGAATATGGAGATGATTACTGACAGTGTCAAAAATCATTCAACTTTATAGAATCATAAAAAAGTGTAGGACTGGAATGGACCTCAATAGGTATTCTAATCCAATCCTCTGCACTCAAGGCAGGACTAAGTCATAATTAGACCATTCCTGATTCTGAACTTTCTCCAATTTGTCTATATCGTTCCTGAAATGTGTCGCCCAGAACTGGACACAATATTCCAGCTCAGGCCTAATCAGCACAGAGTAGAGTGGAAGAATTACTTCTCCTGTCTTACTCAGAACACTCCTGCTACAATGTTTGCATTTTTTTGCAACAGTGTTACATTGTTGACTCATATTTAGCTTGTGTATGACCTCCAGATCCCTGTCTGCAATACTCCTTCCTAGGCAGTCATTTCCCATTTTGTATGTGTGCAACTGATTGTTCCTTCCTAAGTGGAGTGCTTTGCATTTGTCCTTACTGAATTTCATCCTATTTACTTCAGACCATTTTGTCTGTTTGTTCAGATAATTTTTAATTTTTATCCTATCCTTCAAAGCACTTTCAATCCCTCCCAGCATGGTATCATCTGCAAACGTTAAAAGTGTACTCTCTATGCCATTACCTAAATAACTGATGAAGATATTGAACAGGACTGATTTCTGCGGGACCCCACTTGATATGCTCTTCCAGCTTGACTGTGACTCACTGATGATTACTCTCTGGGAACAGTTTTCCAAGTTATGAACCCACCTTATAGCAATTCCCTCTAGGCTATATTTCCCTAGTTGATTTATGAGAAGGTCACGCAAGACAGTGGGTAAATCTACACTACCTGCCAGATAGGTGGATAGCGATCAATCGGGGATCGATTTATTCCGTATAGTGTAGACGTCATAGATCGCTCTCCCATCGACTGCTGAACTTCAGCAGTGCGAGAGGCGGAAGCAAAGTCGACGGGGCAGCTGCGGCCGACGATCCAGAGCCACGAGGACACAAAGTAAGTAATTTTAATTCGATCTAAGATATGTCGACTTCAGCTATGCTATTCTTGTAGCTGAAGTTGCGGATCTTAAATTGATTCCCCTCCCCGCTCCCAGTGTAGACCAGGCCAGTGTCAAAAGCCTTACTAAAGTCAAGATATACCACATCTACCGTTTCCCCCTATCCACAAGGTTTGTTACCATCTCAAAGAAAGCTATTAGGTTGGTTTCACATGATTTGTTCTTGACAAACCCATGCTGACTGTTACTTATTATCTTATCTTTTAGGTGTTTGCAATTTGATTACTTGATTTACTCCATTATCATTTCAGGCACTGAAGGTCCGCTGACTAGTCTATAATTCCTTGGATTAGCCTTATTCCTTATTGTTGGTCCTGCATTGTCCTGCTCAGAGAAATTTGCCTGCACATTCATCTCCTCCTCATGATGTAGCCCTGTGTGGTTGATCCTATGTTTGATTCACCAATGCCAAAGAGTTTTCTTGCTTCAACTAATGTAGGAACCACACCCATTTCTGTTTTATGCAATTCAGTGCCATGGTATTGTCTGTTAGGACCTGTACTACTTAGCACTAAAGAGATGGTAGAAAGGCCTTGAGAGCATAGCAAAATGCCCTGAATTCGAGATGGGTGATGGCTCTGCTGCTTCCAATTTGTCAAATTTAAACTTCTTATTCTTGCCTTTAAAGCTCTGCACAATTCCATTGTGATCTACACCTCAAACCGAAATTCTTATCCTTGTCTTATCGTCTGTGCTACCCTCTGCCCCTTTCATTTTCTCCCATCTTTGTGTTTTCTTAAACGAAATATCCAAAGCTCCATGTCTCACAGCCATATTGGAGTAAGGTGATTATATTTTGGTCCTGAGGCAGACTCCATGCTCCCTCCAGAGCCTGTGAGTGAGCCTGCTAAATGCCAAACTGGCCTTTGCCAGGCACTGAATGATCTCATCATACATCACATTGCCAGTAAGTATGCTACCCAGTTAGCAGAATTTCCTGACCAAGCTGAGGGGTGTGTTGTCAATTGTGATGATGGGATCATGAGATCAATGATGCTGGTGGTATGGTGCTGGCTGGTTATGAAACTGAAGCATGCTGAGGCAGAGGCAGAACCATCCATGATAAGTTGAATGTCCTTATGCATGTGTGCAATGAGGGCACAGTCGTCAGCAAACAGGAGCTCTCTTAATAGCTGTTCAGTTACCTTGGTGCAAGCCCTGAGTTTTAGATCGAATAGACCCCCAACCAATCTGAACTGGATGTGTACACCTCTGTCAAAGTCCTGGAATGCGAACAAGAACATGGCTTAAAAGACCACACCATCCCTGCTGCTGGTGACAGGGAAGGCTTCTGATGAATCACCACGGACCATCACCCTGGCCATTATGACATCGTGAAATGAGCAGATGACCACAATCATCTTCTCTGGGCAACCATATTCATGAAAAAGTTTCCATAGGCTCTTGTGACTCACCATGTTAAAGGCTTTGATCAGGTCAACAACCACCATGTACAGGTCCTTGTTCTGTTCATAAACCTTCTGTTGTATTTGTCAGCTGCGAAAATCATGTCCATGATGCCACAGCCAGCACAAAAGCCACACTGTGACTCTGGACACAATGTGTCCATTGGGTGGGACACAAACTTGTTGAAAACTCCTAGGGCATATAGTCTTGAAAAGGCTGATGTGTTTCCTGACCAGGTGGGAAACTCCACATTTGTACACTTCAGGCAGAATGCCGATAGGGTCTCGAGACTTGCCCATGGATAGTTGCATCATAGCCTTAGTAACTTTGCCTAAAGAAGGGTCCACAGACAGCTCCTCAAGGACAACACATTGTGTGAGTGAGTCAATGGCTTCGTCATACACAGTGGATTGACAGTTCAGGAGACTAGTAAAGCGCTCTGCCTAGTGATAGAGAAAATTGCTTTTGTCTGTGAACATCCAGTTACCATCTGCTGTGAGGACAGGGGCTGTTCCCACTGGATTTGGGGTAATACACAGCATGGAGACCTTCGCAGAAGGCCTTCACATCATGTTTGTCAACCCCTTCCTGCAGAGCTGCAGCCTTTTGCTTCCATCAGTGATTCATTAGCCTTAATCGGGTTTGAAGTGCATGTCTGGCCTGATGGCACCTGGTCTCCTTCATTACTGATTTCTTGTCCAAGATGTAGGACTTGAGTGTGATGTGCATTGTCTCCAGTAGCCAGTCTATCTCAGGATCATTTGCATCACACCAGTTGTGGTGTGTCCGCCTTACAAAGCCAAGAACCTTGGATGCCACATGATATGTGACATCTCTGAGCTTCTGCCAGGTTGCCTCAATATCTGTGGAGTTCTCTGGGACCTCAGTTAATGCAGTCTCCAGTATCTGTTTCAACTTGGATTGTTTGCTAGGGTCTTTCACGGCAGCCACACTGATTTTTTTCATTGGTTTGAGGTATCTTCTGGGATGCTTTGGTGAGAAGTGTAGCAACATGATGCTTCTCACAAGTCAGTAGTCTCACCAGCATTCAGAATCTCTCAAAGAGCAGGTGGTGTACACATCTTCAATGTCTTTAGACTGTACAGTTACATAGTCCAATATGTGCCACTGTTTTACCTAAGATGCATCCATGTTATCTTATATTTATTGGCCTGTGGGAAGACAGTGTTGGTAATAGTGAGATTGAACTTGGTACATTTGGAGAGAAGCAGTTGGCCATTGGAGTTTGACCTTCCAAAGCTGTGATGACCTAGCCCCTTCTTCCATGTATCTGAGTCAGTTCCCACAGGAGCACTAAAATCTCCAAGGACAATAAATTTGTCCTGGTGTGGTAACCCTCTGAAGATCCTGCTAAGACCTTCATAAAACACTTCCTTGATCTCGGTGTATGAGTCATTGTCAGTGCAGTCACTGATAATGGTGGCATACTGGTTTCTATGTGGAGCACTATACATCAGTCATTGACTCTCTGGGGGAGCGAGTCAAGCTTGCGAGCAATGTTGGACCACATGGCGAACCCTACCTTTGACCGTCTTAGACGGCAGTGATGTCTATGTTATACCTCTTCAGTGTTTTGGCAACATAGGCTGACCTACGTTCCAATCTTTGCTCATTGTCAAGAAGAGTGCTGACATTCCATGAACCAAATTGTCAATCTGAATCTGTGTTTTATTTTGACCACTGAGTTGAATGACCAGCCAGGAGTAGTAGCCTGACAGATACAGAAAGGGCAGGCTGTGTTTAGGATTCATTTTCAGTTCCCTGTCCCCAGACTGGGGAGAGGAGCGCTGTGCCTAAAAAAGGCCAACTCTATCACTTAAGGTGTATAAGAAGTCCTTATCTATCCTGATCTATGGAGAATGACCATCACCCTAATCCCACCTGTGTGAAGAGTTGTAAATAAGGACTGCCAGCAGCATCCTCTGCCTGTCTCTGTCACCACTGGACTTTGGTAAGTTTATTGGGTTAAATTAGAATGAGTTGAATGAATTGAGTGTGCACACATCTATAGTCTGTGTAAAATATCCTTGTAATACTATTGCCCTGTTATCACTCACTACTCCCCCATTTATTTCACCCACCTGTGACATCTTGTTTTAGAAAAAGATTATCAGTTTTTTGGGGCAAGGACTGCTTCTGTATAGTGTCTAGAACAATTGGGCCCTGATCTGGTTGGGGCATCTAGGTGCTACATGCACCTTGAGGTGCTGATACAACAGGTGAATGACATATCTCATGGTTGCTTATTTCATTAAATGTGTGTGCGCATGTATTTATTACATACACACACATATTGTGGAGAAGTCCATGGTTTGATTAATAGAGAAAAGCATAGGGAAAGGCACAAAGTTGGGAGAGGGAGAAGCAAACAAATAGGGCATCAAGGCTGGCACTCCTGGTAAAGCAGAGTGGATGGGGCAATGAGAAATAAGAGAAGACTGAGACATAGGCAAGGGCAGAATCTGCAGGGAATGACACACAAGAGGTTTGAATTTGATATAGTGAACAAGGCATAGCCACTGGAAACATTCAGAGAAGGGAATGATGTGGTCCATTTGACAGGCATGGAAGATAATTTTAGCTGCAGGATTTTGGACAGACTGCAGTATGACAGATATGGGTTTCAGGAAGACTAAAGTGGAAGACAATTTAGTAATCAAGGCAAAAGGCTATTGGGACGGGGATAAGCAGTCTAGCTGCTGAGACAGAAAACGTGGTATGTTGAGGAAAAATTGGGAAGATTTGATCATACCTAGGAAGTGACAAGAAAAGATGAGGGAGAAATTGATTACCCAAGATTTTGGCCAAAAAAAAAGGGGAGGTTGGGTTAAGTCCTTGGTGAACCACTAGGTCCACAGACGATGACTGCCTCAAAAGTGGAAATTGTGATTTCTGAGACTGGAGGATGTTATGCCTCACAGAATGTGTTGACATATCTACATGCCAGTCAAAGACCAGGTTGCACACAATGCCTCATCTGTACATCTGTTGTCCTTTTAGCCTTCTCCAGTTTTTCAAACCCTAATCACTTCTCAGAAAAATACCTTCTTGTGTAGGTGTAACTGGGAACTTGTAGCTAAGGAAAGCACTGGACATGGATGGAGAGAGCTCAGCCCTCATGTTGTTCATGGTGAGAGGCAGAAAGTGATTGATGCACTCATGAGACACTCAGCAAGGAAACCTGAACTGGTACCCAAAAATCTTCCACATCATCAACTGATAATACATCTTAAAGTGCGATGCAAGTGAAAATCCTTTAAAAGTTGTCGATGAGCTTGTTCATTTGCAGAAATTGTTTTTTCTGAAGGTTATATTTTTTATTTTAAATCCTGTGCTGTTAATGATGTTAATATTCAAATTAAAAAGAAAAGTTTAAAATAATAGGATTGTTCTAGATTATTGCTCAATTTTCTGTGTAATTATAGGGTCTTGTTTTCAGAAGTGATGAATGACTACAATTCACACTGAAGTCAGTGGGATCTGGGGGTGTTTAGCTCCTCTGAGAATTAGTCCCTGAACGCTCTGGGACTAACACCATACAGTGGGAACAATCAGAAAAAGCAAATACTAAGATCCAATTTCTGGAAAAGATCATATATATACTTTTCCGAACAGAAATGTCAGACATAAATATTTAACTTACCATTTTCTACATGTGCAAGTCTGTGCATGAGAGGTAACCACACAAGGCACTGAGGGGGTGGATCAACCATCAATGTGTCTAAAAACATATTTAGCATTATCTTTTTCTGTAAAAGAAACAAAAACATGAGTCACTTTCAAAAGAGAACTTAATTCTTTGTAATTACCTCCATCCTATAGTTTCTTTAGTATTAATTTACTGAGTACCAACAGTGTATTACGTATTGTAAAGGACAGATACATTCTCTCCCTCCCCAAGGAATTTTCAGTCTTAATTAGACAGTACATCACAAACAAGATAGTACATACTGCATACATAAATTATCAATAAATACATAATACATAAGTAAATTCAAAGGGGAGTGAGTATGTAGTCAGTACTTTGCAAGTTACAGCTGAAAGGGTTTGCAAAGAAGTGCTTTAAAAGAGGGATTCAAATGCCAAGAGGGAAGATTGTTTAGTGAACTAAGGGAGGAAGTTCCAAGCACATGGTACAATACTGAAAAAAAGACAAAGACAAGGAAAGGAGGAATCAAAAGGAGTACTTAGGCATTAGCTATATGGCAAACAAGCGAAAGAGAAGAAATGAGAACAGGAACAGGTAAAGGCATAATTGTACTAAAATGTGAAAAAATGGGCAAGGAAACTGATTTTAAATTAAGAAATTTAGGAAAGGAAGTGAGTGAAATTAATTTTCAAGCAGAGAACAGTCTCTCCGGATCTAGACCCATGCTTTTCACGATTTCAGACAAATTGGCAAGGAAAGAAGGAAGAATGATTGATATAATATTGACAAAAATGCATACCAATGAGATTTGTCAGGAAGAAAAGCTAAGGAAACTAGGCCTACAAGGAAAAAGTATTTAACTAGATAACTTCTTAAATAGTCTTTTTCCACTTTCAGAGGAGGAAACAAGACCTGTGCAAGGCCAGCCACACCCTCTACTTTTTGGGAAGCAAATCCCTTGCTCTGGCACGTGATCTGTGGGATAAAAACCACTGTTCAGACAGCCTGTCTCTTCTTGCCTCCCTATACATTGGTGGTACATCAATGGGCCACCGTGACAGGGATTAAAGAAGATGGTGGCAGCCTTGCTTACAGCAGTGGAGCAAAAAAGGCCAAAGCCTTGTTTTCTAGGAGGAGGAAAACTGTCCGCAGTTCTCCCGGGCAGCAGCCACACCATGACTGAAGCACTCTTTTTGGAGAAGCATGCTATGTCCAATTCACCTATATCTTTTTGGAGTTGGGGAAGGAAGATGTATGTGTCTGCCATCTCTCCCTAATGAGTACAAAATCATAGAAATAAAGGGCTTGAAGAGACATTGAGAGGCCATCTATTCCAGCCCCCTATGCTAAGGCAGGATGAAGTATGCCTACATTATCCCTGAAAGGTGTTTGTCCACCTGTTCTTATAAACTTCCAATGACAGGGATTCCACAACCTCCCTTGGAAGCCTTTTCCAGTACCTAACAACCTTTATAGTTAGAAAGTTTTTCCTTAATATCTCACCTAAACCTCCCCTGCTGCAGATTAAGCCCATTACTTCTTGTAACTACCTTCACTGGATATGAAGACAATTGATCACCATCCTTTTTGCAACACCTCTTAACATATCTGGACTTATCAGGTCCTTAACTCAGTTTTCTCTTCTCAAGACAATATCCTCAGTTTTTGTAGCCTTTCCTCACAGGTCAGTATTCTAAATCTTTTATCATTTTTGTTGGTCACCTCTGGACCCGCTTCAATTTGTCCACATCTTTCTTAGAGAGTGGCACACAGAATTGGACACAGTATTCCAGCTGAGATGTCGCCAGTGCCAAGGAGAGTGGGACAATTACCTCTCCTGTCTTACATAAGACAGTCCTGTTAATGCCCCCAAGAACAAGAACATTAGTCTTTTTCACAACTGCATCACATTGTTGACTCCTATTCAATTCATGATCCATTATAACCCCCAAATCCTTTTCAACAGTATTACTACCTCGTCAATTATTCTACATTTTGTAGTTGTGCATTTGAGGTTTCCTTCCTAAGTATAATACTTTGGACTTTATGGAATTTCATCTTGTTGATTTCAGACCAATTCTCCAATTTGTCAAGATTGTTTTGAGTTCTAATCCTATCCTTCAAAGTGCATCAATCCCGCCTCAGTTTGGTGTCATCCACAAATTTCACAAGCATACTCTCCAGTCTATTATCTAACTCATTAACGAAAATATTGAATAGTACCTGATCCGGGACAGAACCTTGCAGAATCCCACTAGATACATCCTGTCAGGTTGACAGTAAACCATTGATAACTGTTCTTTGAAAATGGCCTTTCAATCAGTCTCGGGGAGCTAGAGGGTAGTCACGATTACCTGTACCAATCACTATTAATGCACGACTTTAGGAGTGCTTGAGCCTGCTCCTTTCAGTTGCTATAGGATGCCCTATGCCTAATCATCTTACCCTGCAGCTGAAGAACTTCTCTTCAACAGCCAGGCTGCCCGCTGCTGCTGTGAGGGAGTCCCAAGAGAACTCATTCTCAGTCATCACAGCAGGAACAGTCAAATTCTTCTCAGGAGAGAAGGTGTGCCTGGAGACCCCGAAACTCCCCCCAAAAGTGTAGAAGTCCCTATTAGGCTATTACTGATAATGCACAATGAACCTCTTTTTTCATACGATATGAGAGGCGGAGATACATTAATGACTTAAAGAAACTAACTTCTCAGTGAGGCCAAGAAAAATCCTTAAATATATTGAAACAGACCTTCTGGTGTATAAGGAGTGTCAAACTGTATGGAGTGGTTCAAGAGCATGAGTGCGAACCTCAGGCAGACTGTGACGAAGCGGGGTACAAATCCCAAATTGGTTGTGAGTTCTATATTCAGATGTCACCAACTAAGTATAAAGTGTGAACTCCTCAAGCACTGTAACAGCCCTAACATGGAATCCCAGACAGTCCTCTTGGGTACTCTGGTCTATCTTACCATTCAGGTAAGCTTGCCTTTGTGATAATATCACCCTAATATTCAGGTTATTCCAAGTCCCAAAGAACCAATCACTTATCCCAGGTTAATTGCTCCTTAGATCTCACCAGACACTTGTAGCCAATCCTATTAAAAAAGATTCATTACCTAAGAAAAAGCATTAAGTTATTCGTACAATATTAAAGCATGTAAACATACAAACACAAATGAGTTAGTCTTAAGTCTCAAAGGGTAATAGAAGCATCTATAATATAGAGCTTGCTTATGTCCTTCAGAGCTACCCCAGAACAAGCACGGGATCTTTTGCTTATGCTTAGTAATCCTTGACCCTGAGAGTCCAAGCATCATAAACATACAGTTTTTTCCTTGTTAGGGATTTTTATTCACTTCCCACAAAGATCAGGCTGATTGGATGAGTCCAAATGTATGTCTCCTCTTCATTGGTGTGGGGCGAACCTTTTGTGTTTTGGAATCTTTTGTCCTTTGGTGTTCCACAACGATTTGTCTGGTGTCTATGGGCCTTCTTTTGTTGAGCAGAAGGTAACACCTCCTGTGGCAAAACTAGTATTTCAGATGCGGTAATGCTTCTCTCTAGACAAATGGTTTACTGTTTCAGAGCAAAAACAATGAGGCGTCCAATGGCACCTTAAAGACTAACAGATTTATTTGGGCATAAGCTTTTGTGGGTGAAAAACCCACTTCTTCAGTTATACAGAAAACACTCAAATAATACCTTATAACATGGGACACAGATATTAAAACTGAGCTTAATGCATGGAGCAACTTAGAAGCATTTCATAAAGTATAAACACTGTGACAGACCCAGGCCAGTGTGGTACAGGAGTCTGATAGAGGGCAAATATACTAGTCACTGGCTGAGTAGTTTTCTGTTCCCTGAGTGACCAGAGCAGGGGCTGCACTGGAGTAATCAGGAACCTGCTAGAACCAATTAAGGCAGACAGGCTGATTAGAACACCTGCAGCCAATCAAGGCAGGCTGATCAGGGCACCTGGGTTTAAAAAGCAGCTCACTCCAGTCAGGTGAGGAGAAGCCAGAGGAGAGGAGGTGTGTGTGAGGAGCTGGGAGCAAGAGATACAAGGAGCTGAGAGTGAGAGGCTGTGCTGCTGGAGGACTAAGGAGTACAAGCGTTATCAGACACCAGGAGGAAGGTCCTGTGGTGAGGATAAAGAAGGTGTTTGGAGGAGGCCATGGGGAAGTAGCCCAGGGAGGTGTAGCTGTCATGCAGTGTTACAAGAGGCACTATAGACAGCTGCAATCCACAGGGCCTTGGGCTGGAACTCAGAATAGAGGGCGGGCCCGGGTTCCCCCCCAAACCTCCCAACTCCTGATTAGACACAGGAGGAGTCGATCCAGACTGTGGGGAAGATCACTGAGGTGAGCAAATCTGCCAATAAGTGCAGGACTCACCAAGGTAGAGGAGGAACTTTGTCACAACTGGTGTCAGGGGTGGGATCTGGTGTACACAGCACGGCAGAAGGAGGAGGGTGATTTAAAAAAAAAAAAAGGGTAGAGGGTTGTTTTTTTTTTTTTCACCACAATGGATGACTTAGTACGGACATTGATACAAGCTACAGCAGCCCAGCAGGAGGCTACCCATGTCCAGGCAGCTGCCCAACAGGAGGCAGTGCGGCTGCAGCAAGAGACTAATTGCCTGCTGATGGACCAGGCTTCTCAAGACTGAGCTATGTTGCGAGAACTGGTGAACCAGGTAAAGGCCCTTACAGAGCTTAACCGCGGCCATGAAAGGATGCAGATCATACGGGCCAGACATTGGCTGCAGAAAATGACGTGGGAGGATGATGTAGAGGCATCCCTTCTGGCCTTTGAGAGGACAGCCCTACGGGAGGCCTGGCCTCGAGATCAGTGGTCTGGCATCCTTGCCCCATTCCTGTGTGGGGAGGCCTTGAAGGCTTACTATGATCTGCCTGAAGAGGCTGCAGCAGACTACCCCCAGCTGAAAGCAGAAATCCTGGCCAGATCCGGGGTAAAGACTGCAGTGCGGGCCGAGCGGTATCACGAGTGGAGGTACCAGGAAAACAAAACCCCGCGGTCCCAATTGTATGACCTCATCCATCTCGCACGAAAGTGGTTGCGAACGGAGTCCCGGAGTCCAGAAGAGATACTAGAGGTTCTGGTCATCGACTGATACATGAGGGGACGACCGCCAGACCTTCATGCCTGGATAAGCCAGAACGAACCCTCCACCTATGATGAGGTTGTTGCACTGGTAGAAAGGCGAAGGACAGCGAGGGAGCTGACCCAACCAGTTAAGGAAGAGGCTCCCCGGGTTAAACTAGCAGCACCAAGCCCTAGAGCTGGGTGACGGGGCCACCAGGAGAGCCCAGGTGGAAAAAGAGAGGGGCTGAAGGCTCACCAGAAACCACAAAGAGTCAGAGCACGGAGGGAGAAGAGGATCATGATGTTAGACTGCCCAAACCAAGAGACCAGGGAATGCCTAGGGCCTCATACAGATGTTATGCCTGCGGGGAGTGGGGACATATAGCTGCACAGTGTCCCAGTGCGGAGGAGCTGATGCAGTGTAACCTGGGGAACTGGGCAGACCCATGCTCCCTAATCCACCTTGTGGGGGTCTCACTAACCCCACATATGTACACCAAACCAGTAAAGCTAAATGGGGTAGAGACCACAGCACTGGTTGATTCGGGGAGTGCTATCACGCTTGTCTTGGGGAAGCTTGTGAAGTGTAGTCAGCTGCTGCGGGCTAAGCATGCAGGGATAGCATGCGTCCATGGGACAGTTGATTATTACCCTACCATCCCAGTAAAACTCGAGATTCAGGGGAACACTACTGAGGTAGCAGCAGGTGTAGTCCCTAAACTCCTATACTCATTGCTCATAGGGAGGGACTTCCCAGGGTTTGGAGACTTACTCCCAGTAGGAGGATTGGAGAAAGAGGGGAATCCTGAAGTTAGTGAGGCATCCACAGTAGACTGTCAACCCTCAGTCTCCTCTGAAATATCCCAGATTTATTTTCTATTCCCAGACATGGTAGAAAGTCAAAAAGGGAAAGGAGGGCAGCTACGGCCTTGGGAACCCGAATACGGGCCCAAAGCCAGAGGGTTGCTCTCATAGGTAGGCAGACCCGAGCAGCTGAAAAGGAGGCCACCCAGGAGGCAGTAGCTCCTGAGTCTGAGCGCCACCCTAACACTTCTGAACCAGTAGAGGCAACAGAGACTGGGCCCCTAGATCTTGGGCAGATTAGCCCCGGAAGCGGAAATTTTGGACAGGACCAGGCTGAAGACCCAAGGTACAACAACATTAGAAAGGAGATGACTGAAATAGATGGGGTTCCCGTGGAAGGGAGAACACTGGGACCAGGACCCTACTTCATAATGAAGAAGAATCTCTTATACCGAATTGCATCAGTACAGGGGCAGAAGGTATAGCAGATCTTAGTACCTCAAAAACACCAGAATGCTGTATTAAGTCTTGCGCATAGTCATCTTTTTGGGGGGCATTTGGGGGTAGAGAAGACCCTGGCACGAGTCCTACGACGGTTCTTCTGGCCCGGAGTACATGAAGAAGTGCGAAGGTACTGTGCATCCTGTCCGGAGTGTCAGCTGCATAGTCCCCGTCCCCATCTGAGAGCACCTTTAGTACCCCTTCCCATCATAGAGGTCCCCTTTGAGCGAATAGCCATGGACCTAGTGGGACCCCTGGAGAAGACGGCCACCAATATATACTTGTTGTTTTGGACTATGCTACTCGCTACCCAGAAGCTGTCCCCCTGCGGAACACAGCCTCTAAAACGATAGCCAAAGAGCTGGTGGAAATCTTTGCCCGAGTGGGGCTACCAAAGGAGATATTAACAGACCAAGGAACATCATTTATGTCAAAGCTAATGAAGGACCTCTGTACGCTGCTCCATATACATACCCTGAGAACTTCAGTTTACCATCCGTAGACTGATGGATTGGTAGAAAGATTTAATCGAACCCTCAAGGCTAGGATAAGGAAGGTGGTAAGTCGGGACGGGAAGGACTGGGACTCCCTACTGCCCTACCTTATGTTCGCTATCCGGGAGGTACCTCAGGCCTCAACTGGGTTTTCCCCCTTCGAGTTATTATAAAGACGTCACCCCCGTGGCATACTAGATATCGTCAAAGAGATTTGGGAAGAGGAACCCAATGAGGGGAGAAATATAATAGAACATGTAATACAGATGCAAGACCGGATAGCTCGTGTCATGTCTATTGTACGGGAACATTTGGAAAAGGCCCAGGAGGCCCAGAGAACTTATTACAATCGCCAGGTGTGAAAGTAGAATGAATTATATAGTAAGAATAGAAAGGATTAAAGAAGTGTTGTCTGTACCTTTAAGCAAAATTGCTGGAATGTTGCAACCAGGTGTCAGGAATACAGACATTAACATAGAACAATTGCACCGTTTAAGGGCAATTGATGAAGCATTAGCCTTAGATCGATAACAGTTAGTAAGGAAATAGGATATGCATGCTGTGCCCCAGGTGAATTTTACTGTTTTGATTTCTTTGTCCCTTTGTCTAATTCCCGCTCTTTTATCTGTATAAATAAGACTGTTTGGGCCTTGCATGGCCACTCACATATTCTGAATGTTATTGGTGGAGCGCTGAACTAATAAACAGAGTGGTCTGACAAATTGTGAGTCCTGATTCTAACTTTGACACAGGCAAAAGTCCAACAGTTCCAATCAGGGGATCAAGTGATGGTGTTGGTAGCAATGGCAGAAAGCAAGCTTCTGGCCCAATGGCAGGGGCCCTATGAGGTGGTTGAACCCATGGGGGAAGTAACCTCCAAGATGCGGCAGCCAGGATGCTGAAAATAAGAACAGATTTATCACATCAACCTTCTGAAATCCTGGCATGCACAAGAGGCATGCACAACTATCCGAAAAGACCTAACCCAGGAAAACAAGCCTTCCAAACAGGTGAGAGTGTCTCCTGATTTAACACCAGACCAGAAGAATGAGGTGTCTGAGATGATCTTCCAGAACCAAGATGTGTTCTTGACAAAACCAGGTCGAACCACCGAGACATATCACCACATCGTCACAAACCCTCGGGCCAGAATAACAATGACGCCCTATCAGGTGCCAGGCCAAAAGAGAGGAAATAAAAGCAGAATTAAAAAAAATGCTGGAGTTGGGGATCATCGAAGAATCCCACAGTCAGTGGTCCAGCCCAATCATGCTGGTGCCCAAACCTGGTGATGGCACCACAAGGTTTTGCAATGACTTCCGGCGACTAAATGAAGTATCCTAGTTTGACGCGTACCCCATACCTGGCATAGATGAGCTAATGGACTGTCTGGGGAATGCCTGGTACTTGACTACCCTAGATTTGACAAAGGGGTACTGGCAGATTCCCCTTGTGGAAGACGCAAAGGAAAAGACTGTGTTCTCTACACCAGAGGGTCTTTTTCAATATACTGTCCTCCCTTTTGGACTACATGGGGCCCCAGCTACTTTCCAGCGCCTCATGAACAAGCTTTTAAGCCCGCATAACAGTTATGCTGCTGCCTACTTAGACGATGTGGTCATTCATACCCCAGACTGGGAAACCCACCTAGAGAAGGTGGAGGCAGTCCTTGATACCTTCAGGCGAGCTGGCCTTACAGCAAACCCTGCCAAGTGCACTGTAGGGTTTATAGAGGCCAAATATCTTGGCTACATTGTGGGAAAAGGTCTGGTAAAACCCCAAGTGAACAAGTTGGAGGCCATCCAAAATTGGCCCCGACCGCGTCGCATGAAACAAGTCCGGACATTCCTAGGTGTAGTGGGGTATTACCGACGATTTATCCCCCACTTTGCCACAAGGGCAAGCCCCCTGACAGACCTAGTGAAAGCCCGTGGACCTGATCTAGTGAGATGGTCTGACGCAGCAGAGGAAGCATTCACAGACCTACGGACTGCCCTCTGCACTAACCCCGTACTGATAGCCCCTGATTTCACCAAGGAATTTATGCTGCAGACAGATGCATCGGAAGTAGGGTTGGGGGCCGTCCTATCACAGATGGTCGGGGAGGAGGAACACCCAATTCTCTACCTCAGTAGGAAACTCCTTCCGAGGGAACAAAAATATGCAGTGGTGGAGAGAGAATGCCTCGCCGTAAAATGGGCCATAGAAGCATTGCGCTACTACTTGCTTGGGTGCAGATTTGTCCTCGTGACCGACCATGCCCTTCTTCAATGGATGCAGCGGAACAAGGAGAAGAACACAAGGGTGACCAGGTGGTTCTTATCCCTCCAACCTTTCCAGTTCCGTGTGCAGCACAGAGCAGAGAGCCGTCACGGTAATGCCGATGGCTTGTCACGTGTCCACTGTCTGGCATCCCAAGCTGCCCAACACCTTGGTGTTGAGCAGGGGGGAGGGATATGTGACAGACCAGGCCAGTGTGGTACAGGAGTCTGGTAGAGGGCAAATATACTAGTCACTGGCTGAGTAGTTTTCTGCTCCCTGAGTGACTAGAGCAGGGGCTGCACTGGAGTAATCAGGAACCTGCTTGAACCAATTAAGGCAGACAGGCTGATTAGAACACCTGCAGCCAATCAAGGCAGGCTAATCAGGGCACCTGGGTTTAAAAAGGAGCTCACTCCAGTCAGGGAGGGAGGAGCCAGAGGAGAGGAAGTGCATGTGAGGAGATGGGAGTAAGAGGCACAAGGAGCTGAGAGTGAGAGGCTGTGCTGCTGGAGGACTAAGGAGTACAAGCGTTATCAGACACCAGGAGGAAGGTCCTGTGGTGAGGAAAAAGAAGGTGTTTGGAGGAGGCCATGGGGAAGTAGCCCAGGGAGTTGTAGCTGTCATGCAGCTGTTACAGGAGGCACTATAGACAGCTGCAAATCCACAGGGCCTTGACCTGGAACCCGGAGTAGAGGGCGGGCCCAGGTTCCCCCCCAAACTTCCCAACTCCTGATTAGACACAGGAGGAGTTGATCCAGACTGTAGGGAAGATCACCGAGGTGAGCAAATCTGCCAATAAGCGCAGGACCCACCAAGGTAGAGGAGGAACTTTGTCACAACACTAAACACATTCTTATAAATGTAATACCTATTTTAACAATACTAACAAACAGGTGAGTCAGACTTGTTTCCAGTTAGTATTTATTGGTCGGCCAGCATCATACGGAGTTCACATCTATTACCTCTCGTTTGATCACTTAGCATACATAATGGGTGAGTGTGTGTGTAGAACTATTAAAGTCACAAAGAACCATCATACCAACAATGCTGGGGCCAAAAAGTTAACCGTTGGGTCCTCCGACTCCTCGGCCTGCAGATCGATGTTGTGCGCCACCCCGTGAAGGACGTCCTGGTGGGCGTGGCTGTCTCTGGGAGGCAGTCCAGAGACAGAGGTGCCCACAACAGCCTCGTCTGGGGAGGAGGAAGTGGAGGCTAATGAGGGAACAGGGTCCTTCTGTCCCTCCTGCTCGTCAGAAACCTCCCGTCCTGTTTTGTTGGCTGGACCAGGTAGATCAGGGTCCTGCTCAGGAACCAGAGTTGGAGTTGGTTCCGTGAGGGGGTGGGGCACGGTGCTTCCTTGGCACCCCTCGGGGTGGGGTGATTGGTGGCCTCTGGCACCCGTGGTTCAGAGGTGGCTGATCAGGAGCCTTTAGACCGGGTACCCTGTGCTTGTTGGTATGCCCAAAGGGTCCAAAATGGCCACTGCGCTGGTCCCTGCCATTGCACAGGCCACGGCCTGGCCCCCACCTCAGAGTGTCCACAACCTGACCAGTGCTGGCCCCGGTCTGAGTATCTAGATCCTGTCTCCAAGTCCAAAGACCGGGATCAGGACCACAAAGGCCAGGGCGGTGCCGAACAGAGCTGATCCTGCTAGCAGTGCCACTCTGGGGAGTGGTGTCATGACACTGGAGAGCAGTGCCATAAGGCTAGAGAGTGGTGCCGTGATCTGGGGCTGCACGGGGTCGCTGAGCAGCGCGAGGACCGGTGCTGGAAGCAGGACCTGCTGCGCAATGGGGATCGATGCAGAGATCGGCATCACCACCAGGAGCACTGACACAACCTAGAGCAGTGACACAAGTCTTACCGGTGCTGCTCTTGCAAGCAGCGCCGGGATTCCGAGTGGTGCCAGGATTCTATCAGCAGTGCTGAGGGCCGGACCATCACCAGTTTGCCTCAAGACAGTGCCACTCAATGCAGTACTGAAGGCTTAACTCCAAGGGTGGGTGACCTCGTCACTATCATGGCGATGAGGTCCCACATGGCCTCAAAGTTGTCCAGGGCGGATGGCAGTTCCACCTCCTCGATGACCTGTCTGGGAAGTCCAACAGAACTGGACTCGACGGTCTCCCTTGTGGGGCCGAAGCCAACTGTGCTATCTCCGCAGACTTTGGCGCTGGGTGCTCCTCATGAGGACACAACCCACTGGCTGGCTCCAGAGGGGTGGACCTCTGGGACGGAGAGCTGCTCCTCCCTTGCTTCCAGTGCTGCTTCTGCACTGGGGAGTGGGAGTGGTGCCGGGTCAATCCTGCCAGTTTCGGCACAGGGAGCAGCGGTGCCACAGGTCTCTGCCAGAGTCCTTCCACAGTGCCGCTTCCACCACTGTCGGCCGGGTGCTATGCACCGATGAACTTGGTGCCGGGTCTTGCCACACTGGTGGAGGCTGAGGTCTAAGTGCCACCTCCATAAGGAGCTGCTTGAAGTGAAAGTTTCTCCTTTTTGGTTCTGGGGGAAACCCCTTACAAATCCCGCACCGATCGGCTTGGTGAGCCTCTCCCAGACACTTCAGACAAGTGTTGCGGGGGTCGCCCCTTGCCATGGGCTTGCTGCAGGACTTGCAGGGCTTGAGCCCTTGGGACTTGGGCATGTAAGCCCCCCAAGGAAACGTGATCGGGAGAGAAGGTAACCCCCCCCGCCCAACTGCTAACTACTAATACTAACTAACAACTAAAAACAAGTATCAGAGGGGTAGCCGTGTTAGTCTGGATCTGTAAAAGCAGCAAAGAATCCTGTAGCACCTTATAGACTAACAGACGTTTTGGAGCATGAGCTTTCGTGGGTGAATACCAGGTGCATCTGAGGAAGTGGGTATTCACCCACGAAAGCTCATGCTCCAAAACGTCTGTTAGTCTATAAGGTGCCACAGGACTCTTTGCAACTAAAAACAAATACTTACAGAGAATAAACAGAGAACTTGCTGAGCAAGATGTCACAGTTCCAATGACTGTCACTGGTGGTAAGAAGGAACTGACGAGGCAACAGGTCAGCAGGGTCATATATTGAGCGTCATGAAGGCACCACTCCAGGGGGCTCCACGGCTAACCCGACGAGTTCTGCTAGGGGAAAAACTTTCCAATGACTGTGCATGAGGCGCAAGCACACCTAATTGGAATCGATATGAGCAATCACCCGAAGAACAAGAAATTTACATTTCATCACAAGGAGGGTTCAAACCTCACGTTCACAAGAGACTGTTTGTCACCATGACTCATCAAAGGTGTTTCTAGCACAATAAATTGAATTACAAAGAGGGGAGGAAAAACACTTGACCTCACTCTCCTCACACTTTTTAGGCTCTGTACCCCTTTCCAAATAATGTAATCTACCGCATACCCCCATCTGAGATAGGGTCTTAATATACCTACAAAAACACGAAAAAAAAAAAAAGGTCTGTGGGGGTTAACATGATGCGTTGTCCACCATTACAGGATCTTTCTCGCATACCCTCTGATGAGAACTTGCATACCCCTAGGGGTACGTGTACCCCAGTTTGAAAACCACTGAGTTAGGCATTTAGCTGGGGTCTTATCTTTTTATTTTCTTGGTAACCAATTCTAACTTTATGCCTCATTATCTGTAGTCACTTAAAATTTATATTTCTGTTGTTAATAAATTTGTTTTATTGTTTTACTTAATCAGTGTGTTTGGATTAAAATGTCTGGGAGATTCCATTTTGGATAACAAAGATAGTGCATATCATTTTCCACTAATGAAATGACAGACTTTATATGAGCTTGTTTTGTCCAGTAGTGTGCTGGGTACTACAAGATTCACATTTCTTGGGGGGAAGTCTGGGTCTAGAGAATCTGCTGCTGTTTTTCTGCAGTGTAATTTATAAGTAGCTAGCTAGTAGCACTCAATACTGTGTAGCTGGGAGCAAGTTGCATGCTGGAGGCTGTATGTTGACTGGCCAGGAGTGGCTGTTAATCAGAAAAGCAGTGTAAAAGGCATCCCAGAAAGGAGAAATGAAGAGAGACAGCTATTCAACAGTTCACATTGTCACAATAACACGATCCAATGGCTGGAAGTTGAAGTGAGACAAATAAGGCATACATTTGTAATGGCGAGTCTAATTAACCATTGGAACAGTTAACCAAGAAGAGGAGATTGTGGAACTGATGCCACAGTAAGGTCTTTCTGGGTTAAGAATTGCTGTGGTGCTGGTGATAGTCACTCACGCACTCACTCATGCCCGTCATCCCAATTGGGGTATGGGCCGCCAACCACAGATCTCCAGAGTCCTCTATCCTGGGCCATTCACTCTAGCTGGTTCCAGGTATAGCCCATTTTTTTGCTATCAGCCTGAAGGTCGCATCGCCAGGTGTTTCTTGGACAGCCTCTTTTCCGCTTGCCTTGGGGGTTCCACCGCAGTGCCTGTCTGGTGATGTTAGTTGGCTGCTTACGTAGTGTATGTCCTACCCAACCTCACCTTCTCCTTCTGATTTCTTCCTCTGCTGGGAGTTGACAGGTCCTCTCCAAGAGGTGGATGTTACTGATGGTGTCTGGCCAGCGGATCTGGAGAATCCTTCTGAGGCAGCTATTAATGAAGGTCTGGATCTTCCTGATGGTTGTTTTGGTTGTCCTCCAGGTTTCAGCTCCATACAGTAGGACTGATTTCACGTTGGAGTTGAACAGTCGAATTTTTATTGCCAAAGACAGCTCTTTGGAGCTCCAGATATTCTTGAGCTGTAAGAAGGCTGCTCTTGCCTTACCACTCCTTACTTTGATGTCTGTGTCTGTGCCACCCTGCTGGTCGATGATGCTACCCAGGTAGGTGAAGGACTGCACTTCTTTCAGGGGGCTTCCATTCAGTGTGACTGGGTCATTGCTGATGGAGTTAATCTTAAGGATCTTGGTCTTGTCCTTGTGAATGTTGAGGCCGACCTGTGATGACGTGGCTGCCACTACATTGGGCTTCTCTTGCATCTGCTGTTTACTGTGCGAAAGGAGTGCAAGGTCGTCAGCAAAGTCCAGGTCATCAAGCTGGGTCCACAACGTCCGCTGGATTCCGTTCCTACGCTCGTAGGTGGATGTCTTCATAATTCAATCGATGACGAGGAGAAAGAGAAGTGGTGACAACAAGCATCCTTGCCTGACTTCAGTTTGCACCTGGAAGCTGTTAGTAAGCTGCCCTCCATGGATCACTCTACAGTGTATACTGTCATATGAGTTCTTGATCAGGTTGACCACCTTTGCTGGGATGCCGTAGTGCCGAAGGAGCTTCCAGAGGGTCTCTCGATCCACGCTATCGAATGCTTTCTCATAATCAACAAAGTTGATGTACAACAAGGAGTTCCATTCCACAGACTGCTCGATTATGATGCGAAGCGTTGCTATCTGGTCCGTGCATGATCTATTCTGCCGGAAACCTGCCTGTTCATCTCGTAGCTGTGGATTGAGGGCATCCTTCATTCTCTCTAAGAGGACTCGGTTGAAGACCTTCCCTGGCACAGACAAGAGTGTGATTCCTCTATAATTGGCACAGTTGCTAAGATCTCCTTTCTTGGGGATTTTGATGAGATATGCCTCTTTCCAGTCTACTGGAATCACTTCTTCTTCCCATATCTTCTCAAAGAGGGGGTACAGCATTTCCACTGAAGCATCCAGGTCTGCTTTCAGGGCCTCTGCTGGGATGTCATCAGGTCCAGCTGCCTTCCTATTCTTCATCATGGTGATGGCTTTTCTGATCTCATCTCTGGTTGGTTTATCGCAATTAATTGGGAGGTCCTCGTTGGCTGGGTTTATATCTGGTGGATTTGGTGGTGCTGGTCTGTTCAGGAGTTCCTCAAAGTGCTCCGCCCATCTGTTCATCTGTTGTTCTATTCCTGTTATAGACTTTCCCTGCTTGTCTTTAACGGGACGTCCTGGCTTGCTGAACTTTCCAGACAGTCGCTCGGTAGTATCATACAGCTGTTTCATATTACTGCTGTATGCTGCCTGCTCCGCTTCTGCTGCCAGTTCATCCACATACTCTCTCTTGTCCTTCCTGATATTCCTCTTCACTGCTCTATGGGCTTCAGCACATTCTTTTTGAGCTTTGGCCTTTGCTGCTCTAGTCCTGCTGTCATTGACTGCTGCCTTCTTCTTCTTTCTGTCTTCTATCTTGATCAAGGTCTCTGCTGTGATCCACTCTTTCTGCTGGTGTTTCTTAATTCCAAGCACTTCCTGGCATACTGACCTAAGTGTCTCTCTCACTTTCTGTCATCTGTTTAGTACACTGTCTTCCTCTTCCTCAGACCGATCCTGTAATACTGAAAACTTATTCTTCAGCCTCAGTCCAAAATCTTCCTTGGTCTTATGGTCCTTCAGAAGGCTGACGTTGTACTTCACTCTTCTGTCTGACGCGTCTATCCAGTTCTTTTTCAGCATCAGCTTCAATCTGGCCACCACTAAGTGATGGTCGGACGCCGCATCTGCTCCTCTTCTAACTCTAACGTCCTGCAAGGAACTTCTGAACTTCTTGCTAATGCAGACATGATCGATCTGATTTTCTGTCATGCCTGCTGGTGATACCCAGGTACTCTTGTGGATCCGCTTGTGACGAAAGATGCTATCTCCTATGACCAGGTTATTAAGTGCACACAGATCCACAAATCTCTCTCCATTCTCACTCATCTCTCCCAGAGCGTGGGTCCCCATGACTTGTTCGTATCCTGTGTTGTCAGGTCCAATTTTGGCATTAAAGTCTCCCATAAGGATGATGATGTCTTTGTCTGGGAGAATCTCTAATATTTTCTAGAGTCTGTTGTAAAAATAATCTTTGTCCTCCTCTTCGCTGTCATTAGTTGGAGCGTAGCACTGAACAACATTCATATTAATCCTCTTCATTTTAGTTCTGAAGGATGCTGTGATGATCCTGGGACCATGTGCCTCCCAACCAATCAGTGCTCTCTGTGCCTGCTTGGACAACATGAAGCCTACTCCCTGTGTGTGGGGTGCATCGCTCTCTTCATGTCCTGAATACAGCAACAGCTCTCCTGTTAACAGTCGTCTCTGTCCCGCTTGCGTCCATCTTGTCTCGCTAATGCCTAATAGGGTCAGGTTGTTGCTCCTCATCTCAGCTGCAACTTGCGCCGTCTTTCCTGACTCGTACATGGTCCTCACGTTCCATGTGCCTATGGTAATCCTCCTGGTTGCAAGAAGGGTAATCGGCTTAGTGGCTTCCTCATGGCTTTTACCACCCAGCATCATGCATCTTCGAGCTGAAGACCGTTCTTTTTCCAGGGTAAAAGTCTCTGTTGTCTCTATTGTTAGCGTTTCTGTAGCAGGTTGATTTTTTACGAGGTGGAGTTGGTAGCCCCATGCCCAACCCTCCTCCTTTATCCTGACTTGGGACAGGCAGATGGTCCCAAAGGACCTCTCTGGTGGAGTTGCCGGTGATAGTGGTGCCAAGTGTAGTATTATGATAGACACATGTCCGTTTGACTTGTGCATCGACCTCATCAGTGCCAAAGGTGGCTGCGTGATCAGTGCTGTCTCAGTTGCCAGTGCTGCTGTGGTAGGTGCCATGGAGGAGACCATGGCTGGATCTATGTCTCAACTCCTTGGCTTTCGGCTCCGTGGCATAGCTGATGCCAGAGGTGCCAGGAGAATTGTATGTACTGACTCTCAGGGCTGTCAGCACCGATGGTAGAGATTTGCAGGAGACCACTTCTTTTTGTGCAACTCCCTCTGTGGAGAATTCGAGGCTCTCTTCCTCTTCTCAAGAGTGGATGGAGCCATGCTCTTTCCGGTTCAGATCCTTGTCAGATCCTGGCTGGAGTGACTTCTCCATAAGGATCATCTTAAGGAGGAAATCCCAGTCATGATGGGTTCTTGCCTTCAAATTGTTGCAGTGAGTGCACTTACATGGTATGTGTGCTTCACAAAGGCAACTCATGCACAGAGAATGACTGTCAGACCTTGGCATCACCTCACGGCAGGAGCCGCATCTCTTAAAACCATGAGAACCTGGCATGAATATTGAAAGTTCATGTACCTGCAGGAGACAAAACTATTTTTTTTTAAAACTACTAACAATTATCTAATTAACTATACTAAACTGAAGGATAAGATATCTAACAAGTATTTCTATCTATTTAACTATAGGAAGAGGAGATGTCGCACTGTTCAGAGCTCTGTCTTCAGCTAAGGACGGTTGAGAAGGAACTGAGGGATTCGGGCCATGAGCGTGCTGACTGAGACTCCAATGACCACAAGACAGCTGCTACGCATGCACAGCCCAACCAGATACTTATCAAAAATCTCCAATCAACGGCGCCGAGACACACCATCAACTGAAGTGAAGTGGAGCACCCACAGGGACAGCACTTGAAGAAGAATCAATATCTCTAGCTAGTAGTGATCTCCCTATAAAGGAAAGCCAAGTCCTCTGTTGGCCAAGTACGCCAGGTGACTGAGAATCCAAGTCTACAGTTGATACAGATTCTTCAGCACCAGGAAACCTCACTCCTTGGTAGATGAGGCTTCCCTGGGTTCTATCTGTAAGAGGGGCACAAGAACCCATTTAGCCAGGCCCAGACATCACCAGTGGAGAAAGGGCACAGTACTTTCATAGTATTTACTCCAAAAGGGTCAAATGAGGTATCTAAGGAAGCTTACACCATATTGGTCCTCAATCACTGCATGACTTATGTGTGGGTAATATTTAAGAAACTGTATGTATGTGCTGCAAATATGTTTTAGAATCTGTGCCCCAGGCATGGTTGGCAAGTTGGCTTTGCCAGACAAAGGAAGTGGAATCACCAACCTCAGTTCATATATAAATCAGGCACTGCAAAGTCAAACCAAAGGAGGCCACATTTACATGTGAAAGTTAACAGGAAAAACAGGTCAATGTGGAAAACATGAAACAAACAGAAGTATTAGGTGACATCTTGAGGCTAGCATTCCAGGAAAGAAAACACAGGGCGTCAACCTGACTCTGGGGACAAAAACAACAGACTTAGGGGTATAAGAGAAAGGCAAAAGGATGCCGATTTTATCCTGCACATGCTCGGGTAACCAGGCAGTGTGGTTATACCCCAGAAAACAGATCTCAACCAATCTTGGTTGAAATGCTGCAAGAAAGGGCTTACGTGAGAAATTGGTTTAGATGAGATTAGCATAGAATCATAGGACTGAAAGGGACCTTGAGAGGTCATCTAGTCCAGTCCCCTGCACTCCTGGCAGGGCTAAGTATTATCTAGATCAGGGGTCGGCAACCTTTGGCACCTGGCCCGTCAGGGTAAAATGCTGGCAGGCCGGGCTGGTTTGTTTATCTGGAGCACCTGCAGGCACGGAGCCCTATAGCTCCCACTGGCTGCAGTTCGCAGTTCCTGGCCAATGGGAGCTGCGGGAAGCGGCGTAGGCCGAGGAACATGCCAGTCACTGCTTCCCGCAGCTCCCACTGGCCGGGAACAGCGAACTGCAGCCAGTGGGAGCTGCGGGGCTCCATGCCTGTGGACACTCCAGATAAACAAACCGGCCCGGTCCAACAGTGGCTTTACCCTTACGGGCCGGGTGCCAAAGCTTGCCGACCCCGATCTAGATCATTCCTGACAGGTGTTTGTCTAACCAATGATGGAGAATCCACAACCTCCCTAGGCAATTTATTCCAGTGCTTAACCACCCTGACAGTTAGGAACATTTTCCTAATGTCCAACCTATACCTCCCTTGCTGCAATTTAAGCCCATTGCTTCTTGTCCTATCCTCAGAGGTTAAGAAAAACAATTTTTCTCCCTTCTCCTTGTAACAACCTTTTACATACTTGAAAACTGTTATGTCCCCTATCAGTCTTCTCTTCTCCAGACTAAACAAACCCAGTTTTTTCAATCTTCCCTCATAGGTCATGTTTTCTAGACCATTAATAATTTTTGTTTCTCTTCTCTGGACTCGTTCAGTTTTGTCCACATCTTTCCTGAAATGTGGCACCCAGAACTGAACACAATACTTCAGTTGAGGCCTAATCAGCACAGAGTAGAGCGGAAGAATTATTTCTCGTGTCTTGCTTACAGCACTCCTGCTAATACATCCCAGAATGATGTTGGCTTTTTTTTTTGCAACAGCATTACATCGTTCACTCATATTCAGCATGTGGTCCACTATGACCCCCAGATCCCGTTCTGCAGTACTCCTTCCTAGGCAGCAGGGACAGCGCTTCCATTTAGGCAACCTAGGCGGTCGCTTAGGGTGCCAGGATTTGGGAGGGCATTGCCGCCCTCGGCGGCAATTCGGCAGTAGGGGGTCCTTCCACACTCCGGGTCGTTGGCGGCAATTCTGCAGAAGGTCTTTCACTCGCTCCGGGACCCACCGCCGAAGTGCCCCGAAGACTGGAGCGTGGAAGGACCACCCCCCGTCGCAGAATTGCCACCAACGACCGGGAGCGCGGAAGGATCCCCACCTAGGGTGCCAAAAACCCTGGCGCCGCTCCTGCTAGGCAGTCATTTCCCATTTAGTATGCGTGCAAATGATTTGAATTTCATCCTGTTTACTTCAGAACATTTCTTCAGTTTGTCTAGATCATTTTAAATTTTAATCCTATCCTCCAAAGCACTTGCAACCCCTCCCAGCTTGGTATAGTTCACAAACTTCATAAGTTTACTCTCTATGCAATTATCTTAATCACTGATGAAGATATTGAATAGAACCGGACCCAGAACTGATCCCTGTGGGACCTCACTCGTTATGTCCTTCCAGCCTGACTGTGAACCACTGATAACTACTCTCTGGGAATGGTTTTCCAACCAGTTCTGCACCCACCTTGTAGTAGCTCCATCTAGGTTGCATTTCCCTAGTCTGTGTATGAGAAGATCATGTGAGACAGTATCAAAAGCTTTACTAAAGTCAAGATATACCACATCTACCACTCTCCCCCCCAATCCACAAGTCGTGTTACCATGTTAAAGAAAGCTATCAGGTTGGTTTGATATGACTTGCTCTTGACAAATCCATGCTGACTGCTACTTATCACATTATCTTTTAGGTATTTGCAAATTGGTTGCTTAATTATTTGCTCCATTTTATTTGGGTATAGAAGTTAAGCTGACTGGTCTGTAATTCCCTGGGTTGTCCTTATTTCCCTTTTTATAGATGGGCACTACATTTGCCCTTTTCCAGTCTTTTGGAATCTCTCCTGTCTTCCACGACTTTTCAGAGATAATCGCTAATGGCTCAGATATCTCCTCAGTGAGGTCCTTCAGTATTCTAGGATGCATTTCATCAGGCCCTGGTGATATGACATCTAATTTATCGAAGTAATTTTTAACTTGTTCTTTCCCTATTTTAGCTTCTTCTGATCGTATCTTATTTTCACTGGTATTCACTATGTTGGACGTCCAATCACCGCCAACCTTATTGGTGAAAAACGAAACAAGGAAGTCATAAAGCACCTCTGCCATTTCCACATTTTCTCTTATTGTTTTTCCCCCTTCATTGAGTAATGGTCCTACCCTATCCTTGGTTTTCCTCTTGCTTCTAATGTATCTCTGAATGTTTTCTTGTTACCTTCTATGTCTCTAGCTAGTTTGATCTAGTTTTGTGCTTTGGCCTTTCTAATTTTGTCCCTACATAGTTGTCTTTGTTTACATTCATCCTTTATAATGTGACCTAGTTTCCACTTTTTGTAGGACTCTTTTTGATTTTTAGATAATTTAAGATTTCTTAATTAAGCCAGGGTGGTCTCTTGCCATACTTCCTATCTTTCCTATGCATGTTAAAGTTAAGTGTGTTACACTTTTGTTATATGTTACTTGTTATTCTTATTACCTGTGCTCACTATCTTTTAGTGTTTCCCTTAGTTAATAAACTTACATTTGATTTTACCATAGATTACAGTTCTGTGTTGATATATTGGAACTGATACTTAGTTGAATCAAACAAGGGGCGTGTGTGTGTGTGCGTACCCTATTCCCTTGGGAGTAGTAACCTGGTAATTACTGTGAATGTCCAGCGACAGAGACTGAATGCTACAGGAATGCTTTGGAGTGGCTTGGGAGTTGGGGTGCATCTATTTTTAATCTGCAAGGCAAAGTAGGGGCTGATAGAGCCTTGGCGGGTGTGCTTGAGTGGCTGAAGGGCTGACAGGAGCAGGGACTTGACATCCAGCTGCCACAAGAAAGTCCCTCACTCTGGAGGCAGGGGAGTAAGTAGTGACTCGCAAACCCCCTAAAACTGCCACACTCTTATAAAAATGCCTCTGATCAAACTATGCATAAGCCTTCTTCCTGAAGTAATGAATTTAATCTGGTACTAGAATTGCGCCAAACCCACCTTTTGCCTGAGTAAAGACTGTGCCCATTTTCTTTTATTAAATGGCAAAAAACTTAGTTAACGCGCTTGTTCTTCCAGAATGTCAATTTCAGCAAAACTCAAATTTGTGAAAACCAGAAAATACAGAGTTACGGTACACAGCTATGTTACCTTACCTCTGCCTCCCTGGAGCTGGCAGCAGGCACTGGGAATTATCTGCATACACTTCAGCTGCCTTCACTGTGTTAGGTGTAGCTTTACTGAATGGTGGAGTAATAAGTAGAGCTGTGATTATCATCTGCAGGGAGGGTTGTAGCCTAGGAGTCAAGGGATAAGCTCTCCCTGACCCTCTATGTGTGTGTGATCAAATGAAAGAACTGCATGTGTGCTTCGGGAGATCTGGTATGCCTCATTTCATCACTGTGTTGTATAGGCCGTGTCACTGACAGGGCATAAGGGTTTTCCTGCCCAGGGGATTGTCAGCAGTTAGGTGTGAGATGAGTGTGGGTTATGAGTTTAAGGAAGGGTAAGCAAAAGTAGAGTGTTTGATGGTACTATGTGCAGAAGGGTGAAGGAGTCGTAATAAGATTGAAGGAGTTGTAAAATGTAGTAGATGCCCTATTCTTTCTGTGGAGTAGACTAAGTGTGAGAGTTTAAGGAGCTCTTGTTCAATACAGGGCAAAAGCAGAGAGAGTATGCGTGGTTATGGGCACCACTCAAATTGGGCAATTACATTGCGTGGGTGTGTACCTTAATTCTGTATTTCCTGGTTTTCACAGGTTTCAGTTTTACTGAAATTGAGATTCTGGAAAGGCACAGGCTATATCCAGGCAACCTTAAATCTGCATTAACAAAGTTGTTGCCATTTAATTTCCTGAAGTTTCTAGAAGAAAGAAAAGTTGTTGGTAGACACTAGGGGTCATTGAGGCAGTTGTAATTATCATGTATGCGTGTCATTCAGATGCGCCTGTAAATAGATATTTGATAACTACTTTTTACATAGCACTTTTCATCAGTAGATCTCAAGGAGGAAAATATTATTCTCCCTTACAAATAGGGAAACTGAAGCACAGAGAGATGAAGTGACTTGGCCAAAGTGACCCAACGCTCCAGTGGCAGAGCTGAGAATAGAGCCCAGGTTTTCTGAGTCTACTGTTCACTCCACTAAGCCACTCCATTGCTATGTGATTTCAAAGTGCTCTCCTGCCCCCTGTACTTTTTTTTGCAGTAGGAAGAGCATAATGGTTGTGTCTTGATATGTCTGCAGTGATTAGTTGCTAACAGAGTTGGTGAGAGAAATCTCAGACATATTCTGTGTCCCAAAAACCGGATAATTTTATTACAAGGGTGGTTACAGTAACTTAAAGCATTCAAAGAAAGACTGGTGTTTCTCGCTCCTCATCCAATCTCCCAACTATGACCTACAACATATAGCCCTCACCCACCACCACCACCACCTCACCCTCCCCTTCCCATTAAGCCATTATCATTTTAGAAGCCTGGCGTGAAACAAAAAATAAAAACACTGGTAGATGCTGAATTTGCATAAGCTTCCCCCTCCATGGGTCTGTATCTCAGAAACATGCTCAAATAACCCCAAATTTGGCTCACTGACCCTAACTCCCACTTCCATTAAGCACAGCAAATTTCAAGACAATCTGAGTATCCATTCAGATATTGGAATTTAGAAAAATCATCCTTTAAACAGAAATATTTTCTCAATCTTAATTGTAGAAGAGTTGGTCTTCCTCTGTAATACAGCATGAAATTAATCATCAGCAACCGCTCTGCCATATCCAGATCCCCAACAATCTTGAAAGCATAGCAGGCTCTGAGAGGTGTGAAGCGGCCCATTCATCTCAGTGTGATTGTCTCAACTGAATGAGAACACCCCATGGAGATAAATACAGCCTAAAACAATAAGTATGACACAGAGGTTCTCAAACTATGGGGGTATGCCTCCCTATGGAGATGCCAGTTGCCTGTCTTTTGGCCAGGGGTATAGTGCTGCTGGAGCAGTCTGAACCATTGCTCTGGGACCTGCACTCCGACTCTTCGGAAATAAAAATCTGCACAAATTTGCACTCCAGCCCCTCTCCCGTCAAGGCTTGCACCTGACTGATGCCTGCTGCACTAGATACCCTGTGCCCCTGCTGTTTGAAATGCTGTACTGTAGCCCAGCCCCTCTATTGAGAAAGGAACTGGGAGTAGTTCACTCAACATGCCCCTATATACCCTTGCTATGAGGGGCACAAGGATAGATAGGGTGCATGCACAAACTGAATGGGCACGGCTACTGAAAGTCTCTGATCAAAGGCACATGAGCACCTGAAGTGGAGTACCTATAGGGCCAATACTCGGTGAACCTGTTGTTCAAATGGCCCCAATTTTGGATCAGTAACCGAACCCCACTCCCCCAAGAGAGGCATCAAATTTCAAAGCAATCCAAATAACCATGATGATTTTAGAGCATTTATTGCTAAGCTTTAAACAGAACTCTGATTTCAACCGTAACTACAGTGGAGCTAGCACTCTCCTATCATTTACTCAGACCCTCTTAAAATTTTTTGGAGTACACGACACACAAAGTTTAAAAGAGTGTACATACAAACCATTACAGAAGTTGTCACTGGATTTTAGAAGGTGGTACTATTTCAACATGCAATATACAATCACATTTTGTTAACTCTTACTTGTTGTGGGAAACATGTCCGTACGGAATGTTCTGTGTATCCAAAAGAAGGCCCTTCAAATACAGCTGTTGGAAGTTTTAAAACTTCTCTCAAAAACTGATCAAACTTTGTAAATATCATCAATCCATTGGAATCTGACATTTGGGAGAAAATATCTATAAGAAGAACAAAATAAAGTAAAACCTTAGAGTAAATATAAGTTGACTGAAAAATGCATTATGCTTTCCACCACAAAAGTTTTTTTTCTTAGTTATGTAATCTATTTCTACTTGTTTACCATGAACATCAATTTTATATTACTTCTTTCCAAGTTACAATATAAAACTTAACATGAATGCACTTCATTTATTATATATCCTCCAGATTCTCTCTCCACATTCCTATACAATATATTTTTCCAATGTACTAAAAACCTCTAATATGTTGAAGGCAAGACAGGTAAATTTGGGATGTGTGGAGTGTAGTAGAAAGAGAGAGCCTGAAGCATGGGCCTGGGGAAAGGCCTGAGGCCTGAACCAAAGTCAGCAAAACTTATGTTATGAGCAACAATCAGGCCCTGTCAAAAGCAGATGCTTGCCTGCAAGTCAGTGTGCAGTACATGAACTCGGCACCAGTATTGCTAGCATTGCTAAAACACACTGAATATGTACACACATTCCAGCAGGCCAGCACAAGAACCCCCCAACCTCGCACATCATAAGATGGTTTGACAAAAGTGATGAATTGGCAGAGCTATCAGCTATTATCTTTGAAAACTCCTGGCGATCAGAGAGGTTCCAGACAGTTGGAAAAAGGCAAATATATTGCTCACATTTAAAAAAGGGAAGAAGGAGAACTCGGGGAACTACAGACCAATCAGCCTCACCTCAGCCCCTGGAAAAATCATACAGCAGGTCCTCAAGGAATCCATTTTGAATCACTTGGAAGAGAGGAGGATGACCAGGAACAGTCAACATGGATTCACCAAGGGCAAGTCATGCCTGACCAACCTGATTGCTTTTTATGATGAGATAACTGGCTCTGTGGATATAGGGAAAGCGGTGGATATGATATACCTTGACTTTAGCAAAGCTTTTGATACAGTCTCCCACAGTATTCTTGCCAGCAAGTTAAAGTAGTATGGATTGGATGAATGAAATATAAGATAGACAGAAAGCTGGCTAGACTGTCGGGCTCAATGGTTACTGATCAACGGCTCGATGACTAGTTGGCAACCGGTATCAAGCACAGTGCTCTAGGGGTTGGTCCTGAGGCCGATTTTGTTCAACATCTTCATTATCTGGACAATGGGATGGATTGCACCCTCAGCGAGTTCGTGGACGACACTAAGCTGGGGGGAGAGGTAGATACACTGGAAGGTAGGGATAGGGTCCAGAGTGCCCTAGACAAATTGGAGGACTGGTCCAAAAGAAATCAGATGAGGTTCAACAAGGACAAGAGCAGAGTTCTGCACTTAGGATGCAAGAATCCCATACACTGCTACAGGCTGGGGACCAACTGGCTAATTGGCAGTTCTGCAGAAAAAGACCTGGCTATTACAGTGGATGAGAAGCTGGATATGAGTCAACAGTGTGCCCTTGTTGCCAAGAAGGCTAGCGGCATATTGGGTTGCATTAGTAAGAGCATTGCCAGTAGATTGAGGGAAGTGATTATTCCCCTCTACTTGGCACTGGTGAGGCCACACCTGGAGTACTGCATCCAGTTTTGGACCCTCCACTACAGAAAGGATGTGGACAAATTGGAGAGTCCAGCGGAGGGCAACGAAAATGATTAGGGAGCTGGAGCACATGACTTATGAGGAAAGGCTGAGGGAACTGGGCTTATTTAGTTTGCAGAAGAGGAGAGTGAGGGGGGATTTGAGAGCAGCCTTCAACTACATGAAGGTGGATTCCAAAGGGGATGGAGCTCAGCTGTTCTCAGTGATGGCAGATGACAGAACAAGGAGCAATGGTCTCAAGTTGCAGTGGGGGAGGTCTAGGTTGGATATTAGGAAACACTATTTCACTAGGAGGATGGTAAAGCACTGGAATGGGTTATGCTGGGATGATTTAGTTGGGGCTGGTCCTTCTTTGAGAATGGGATTGGACTAGATGACCGCCTGAGGTCTCTTCCAACCTAAATCTATGATTCTAAAAGAGATGCTTTGTCTGGAACATCAGGAGGAAAGTACAAGGGGAGGTAAAAAACATGTCATGAAACACGTAAGGTGATACATAAGTTGTTTATCCTTGATTGTTTGTCTTAGTCTATAAATGTTGGGATACCTCACTTTAACCCTTCGTCCAGCCTAGGGGGCAGTGGAAAGTCCCGCGACTTACTAAGCTGACATTGATCCCGGGAGCTAGGACCATTCTTCGTCACCAATAAACCTGACCAATTTCCTTCACTATGAAAATGGGTCTTGTGGTCTTATTGGGCAGTTTGATTGGAGCCTGTGTACAGACTATATGCCCAGAACTGGTGCAGCATGCAAAAAGTACGCATGCATGCAGCAGAACATCTGACATGGAGAATGTAGGAACAGTACTGATATTTTTATGAACAATAGCTATGACTCAAATAACCTATTCACTTTGTATTCATACCCTCTGGGTGTGAAGGAGTTAATCCCTCTTTCTTTGGGTCCAGACACATGAGCACATTAAGACTGGTAACAATGAACAATAAAGAATTGCACAGAGCTGGATGACAAGGGGGAAACAAACCCTTTCTGACAATTTTTTTGCATTTTAACGAAAAAAGTTTCATTCTGAAGCAGGGAGGAACATCAAAAATGTGAACATTTTCAAGGAAAGCGATTTTAAGAAAAATTGTTTCAGGAGAACTTAAACAGAATTTTTCAGCTTCCCAGCTGCCTTCAGGGAAAGATCTGAAAAAGATTTGTGGATCATGGTGGATAATCACCTGAATCTGAGCTCCCACTGCACCGCTGTGGCTAAAAAGGCTAATTTGATTCTCGTATGCATAAACAGGGGGATCTTGAGTATGAGTATAAAGGTTATTTTTAGGGTTGTCAAAGGATTAAAAAAAGACTTGTGATTCATCGCAGTTTTAATTGCACTCTTTAACAATAATAGATACTATTTATTATAAATATTTAGGATTTTTTCTACATTTTCAGAAATAGTGATTTCAGTGACCACACAGAATACAAAGTGTACAGTGGTCACTTTATATTATTTTTATTACAAATATTTGCGCTGTAAAAAAGATACACAAAAGAAATAGTATTTTTCAATTCACCTCATACAAGTATTGTACTGCAATCTATTTATTGTGAAAGTGCAACTTACAAATGTAGATTTTTTTGTTACATAATTGCACTCAAAAACAAAACAATATAAAACTTTAGTGCCTATAAGTCCACTCAGTCCTACTTCTTGTTCAACCAATCGCTAAGACGAATAAGTTTGTTTACATTTACGGGAGATACTGCTGCTCACTTCTTATTTGCAATATCACCTGAAAGTGAGAACAGGTATTCATATGCACTGTTTTAGCCAGCATTGCAAGATATTTACCTGCCAGATATGCTAAACATTTGTATGCCCCTTCATGCTTCGACCAGCATTCCAGAGGACATGTTTCCATGCTGATGACAGGTTCTGCCTGATAACGATCCAAAGAAGTGCCGACTGATGCACATTCATTTTCATCACCTGTGCCACCAACAGAAGGTTGATTTTCTTTTTTGGTGGTTCAGGTTCTGTAGTTTCTGCATCTGAGTGTGTTGCTGATAACATGTTCCACACCTCGTCCCTCTTAGATTTTGAAAGGCATTACAGATTCTTAAACCCTGGGCCGAGTGCTATAGCTATCTTTAGAAATCTCACATTTGTATCTTTGCATTTTTTCAAATCTGCAATGAAAGTTTTCTTAAATCGAACAACATGTACTCGGTCGTTATCCAAGATTGCCATAACATGAAATATATGGCAGAATGCAGACAAAGCAGATGTTGAGGCCTAAATTGTATCAAAAATCCTTTGAGAAAGCTGGTAAAATACTATCAAGACAAAAAAATTAAATTGAAAACCACAACATTTAAACAAGCAAGACTTAGGAACCCAAACACAGTTTGGCACTATGCTGATGTTCCACTTAAAGATCCTGCCAATAGAGGAGTCAGTAGAACCAAAAAGTGAGGTAGGGAAACAGTGGGATGTGATGGAGTAAAGAGAATTGCTTTGAGGCTGAAATTGGCATGCTCACTGCGTTGCAGGAAATCTAATCTTATTTTACCTCACAGACATTTTGGAGGACAGAGAAGAAGAATAGGATCTCATAACCCAACAAGTGCATCTTCACTAGGAAAAAAGATGTGTTCTTAACTCAAGTTAGCTAGCATGAGGTACAATCCTAGTGAAGACCAGGGAAGTTTGTAATTTCAGCAGGTTAAGACAAGACTAAACAGGAGCCTAGGATTTATCTTGACCTGCTAACTCATGTGAAAAGTACAAACTGCTTGGTCTTCACTAGGATATTCACTCATGTTAGCTAACTTGAGTTAAGAACACACCTTTTTCCCTAGTGAAGACAAGGCTAAAGTCATGGTCTGTGACAGGTTCTGTTGGCAGGTTCTAAAAAGTACATTGCGTGGAATACACAAACTTCACCAGAGGGCTATCTAAAGGATAAACTGAACAAATTATGCCTTGTTCACTCCTGGTGGGAGTGAAAGTAGGGAATATTTGGGAATGGTTGTCAGGGCAGGAAGTAACCCAGGAATTACCTGGTATGGTTCAATTTTTGCACCTTTATTTGAGTACTGATGTAATGCTGGTGTAAGGAGATGTGCAGGGCAGGGTGAATTTTCAGATATAAAGGAAGGTAAGAGCAAGAGATGGGAGAGGTTAATGCCATATATCTGCTTCAGCAAGCAAAGGAAGCTGCAGGCGGTGATCAGGTGTTTCAATGTAGTAGAGAGATGCCATGGATAGGATGCAAAGAGAACAAAAGAAGTGGCATGCAAGGGTTATGACTGAGATAACCTAGGACAGAGGTGGAGGATATTTGTGTTTTGGGTGATGTTCTGAGTGGGAGATAATAAGAGAGAGCCCCTGTGACTTGGAGTGTGGAAGGAAAGGAGAGGGAAGCAGTTGTTGGCTTTGTTGGGGAGAAATTATATATGTTTAATATTTTTAAATATACTACAAATACAAATTCTAAACTTCTTAGAAATAAATTTAATACTCAATTGCCAGGTAAAACTTAATTAACACTGTATTAGAGCTGTAACTATACTTTTTTTAGAACAGAAAAACGATCAAGAATACTGCACATAAGAACATTAAAAGTTATGTTAAAAAAACTTAAAGCTGTCCTAATGTTATAAATATGTACTTACAATTTGACAGCCAATATAATAATATTCCCAGTATTCCACACAAAACTCAAAATCTGAAACCCATAACACGTTCCTTTATATAACTTTACAATTAAAAGTAACTGAAGATTAATTACCTACACCAATAAATAACATAACAAAGATACACTAGTGAGACCACAACTTCCATTGATTAATGACCAAACTAAAACATACTGCATAGAATCATGGGACTGGAAGGGACCTCGAGAGATCATCTAGTCCAGTCTCCTGCACTCATGGTAGGACTAAGTATTAGTTAGACCATTCCTGACAGATGTTTGTACAACCTGCTCTTAAAAAACTCCCTAGGCAATTTATTCCAGTGCTTAACCACTCTAACAGGAGGATTTTCCTAATGTCCAGTCTAAACATTTAAGTGCATTGCTTCTTGTCCTATCCTCAGAGGTAAAGGAGAAACATTTTTCTCTCTCCTCCTTGTAACCTTTTACATACTTGAAAACTGTTATCATGTCCTCTGTCAGTCTTCTCTTCTCCAGACAAAACAAACCCATTTTTTTCATCTTCCCTCATAGGTCATGCTTTCTAGACCTTTCACCACTTTTGTTCCTCTTTTCTGGACTTTCTCCAATTTGCCCACATTTTTTCTGAAATGTGGTGCCCAGAACTGGACACAATACTCCATCTGAGGTCTAATCATCTTACTTTCCAAATAAAAACCGCATCTCTTTCATATTAGCTGGTATTTTAATTTTTTTATGCTGCTAGGAGATATTTTGCAATTATAAATTTAACTACTGTTATATCCCCTGTACTGATATTTTGATTTTAAAATTGAAATAAACCCAAAACATTGTATTTCATTCAATACAGTAGGAAAAAAACTATTAAACCTTAACATACTAAGATAGTTCAATAAGTCTACTCTTCATTCAGACCAAGTGCCAACCTGCGCTAGCAGCTTTCCATTCAGTTCTAGGCACACTAACTTACAACAGAGGTTAGTCTGAAACACTTGGTCTTGAACGACTCCAAAAACAGAAGCTCACAATTAAGCTATGAGAGCCCGTATCACTTGTAACCAGTACCAGTAACTGGGGAAAAACAGTTACTTACCTTACAGTAACTGTAGGTCTCTAAGGTACATTGCCCACATGTATTTCACAACTCATGCTCCTTCCCCAGTAATGCAGAGTCCTATATGATTTGGATTCTGAATTGATGAAGGAACTAAAGGACAGTTGGACCCACTCTGCCTTTTATTCCCTCAGTTGGGAGTCACAAGGGCATTCAGGATGCACATATAGCCCAAAAGCCACCGCAGGCCAAAAGACTCTGATCTGAATCTGTGTTATGAGGCACATGTGCATCAGAAAAGGAATATATATGGACAAACACATCTCAAAGAACCACACTTAGGGTTTGACTACATAGCAACTCAGAGCATGGCACACCAGGGTGCAAATCTAGAACATACTAGCTTGCCACACATTGACTCACTGCATGGACCCTGCTAAGGGGCATTGAAAGTCCCGGAGTGTGAATTAGTATACTACACTTCCCAGCAGTAGTACACTAAGCCACACTCTTGAGACTTTCACTACACTATAGCAGTGTCTACAATACAGGACATTACAGCAGGGCAAAGTGTTGCACACTCTGGCTTGACACGCAGTATCTTGCTGTGTAGATGTCATAAACAGATAGCTAAGGGTTAATGTCTCTTTCACCTGAAGCACCTGACCAGAGGACCAATCAGGAAACCGGATTTTTAGACCAATCAGGAAACCGGATTTTTTCAACTTTGGGTGGAGGGAATTGTGTCTCTGAGTCTTTTGTCTGCCTGCCTGCTTTCTCTGAGCTTTGGAGAAGTAGTTCTACTTTCTAATCTTCTGTTTCTAAGTGTAAGGACAAAGAGATCAGATAGTAAGTTCTATGGTTTTCTTTTCTTTGGTATTTGCATGAATATAAGTGCTGGAGTGCTTTGATTTGTCTTCTTTTTGAATAAGGCTGTTTATTCAATATTCTTTTAAGCAATTGACCCTGTGTTGTATCATCTTAATACAGAGAGCACATTTGTATGTATTTTTCTTTCTTTTTATATAAAGCTTTCTTTTAAGACCTGTTGAAGTTTTCTTTACTTCAGGGAAATTGAGTCTATACTCACCAGGGAATTGGTGGGAGGAAGAAATCGGGGAGATCTGTGTGTTGGATTGCTAGCCTGATTTTGCATTCCCTCTGGGGGGAATAGGAAAGTACTTTTTGTTTCCAGGATTGGGAACAGAGAGGGGGGAGTCTCTGTGTAGTTTCACAGAGCTTGTGTCTGTGTATCTCTCCAGGAGCACCTGGAGGGGGGAAGGGGAAAAGGATTATTTCCCTTTGTTGTGAGACTCAAGGGATTTGGGTCTTGGGGTCCCCAGGGAAGGTTTTTCAGGGGGACCAGAGTGCCCCAAAACACTCTAATTTTTTGGGTGGTGGCAGCAAGTACCAGGTCCAAGCTGGTAACTAAGCTTGGAGGTTTTCATGCTAACCCCCATATTTTGGACGCTAAGGTCCAAATCTGGGACTAAGGTTATGACAGTAGACAAGCCCTAAGAGCATTATATTTGCAAAGTTAAGCACTCAAAAGTTAGGAAAAGCCAGTATTAAGGTTACATGTGTTGTGAAGATATAGTAAAACTTCAAAGTTATGAACACCTCGGGAATAGAGGTTGTTCATAACTCTGAAATGTTCATAACTTTGAACAAAGCATTATGGTTGTTCTTTCTGAACACTGACTTAATACACCTTTGAAACTTTACTATGCAGAAGAAAAATGCTGCTTTTAACCATCTTAATTTAAATGAAAAAAAGGACAGAAACAGTTTCCTTACCTTGTCAATTTTTTTAAACTTTCCCTTTATTATTTTTAGTAGTTTATGTTTAACACAGTGCTGTACTGTATTTGCCTTTTCTTTTTCGTCTCTGCTGCCGCCTGATTGCGAATTTCCAATTCCAAATGAGGTGTATGGTTGACTGGTCAGTTCGTAATTCTGGTACTCATAATTCTGAGGTTCTACTTGTAAGTTCATGAATTTCTGAAGCACTCAGAAGCTACAGTGAGAGTTCCATGGAAACACTCAGCAGGAAATTAATAATTTTTTACTGAGCACTGGGTTTCGAGGGTGTACATGAGCGGTGGGCAATCTGCGGCCTTTCAGGGTAATCCGCTGGTGGGCCACGAGCTAGTTTGTTTACATTGACTGTCCGCAGCTCCCAGTGGCCATAGTTTGCCGTTCCCGGACAATGGGAGCGGCGGGAAGTAGCAGCCAGCACGTCCCTGCAGCCTGTGCCGCTTCCCGCAGCTCCCATTGGCTGGGAACAGTGAACTGCAGCTACTGGGAGCTGCGGGAGGCCGTGCCTGAAAACGGTCAATATAAACAAACTGTCTCACGGCCTGCCAGTGGATTACCCAGATGTGCCACGTGCAGCAGGTGGGTAACCTGCTATTCAGGTTACCCACCACTGGTGTAAATCATATGAGGCCTATGGTCACTCACTGAATGAGAAGGAAAAAAGGTAATATTGAATAACTACCTATGGTCACTGATGGAGACAGGGGTCCTGTGGAAGAAACAGAATGTGATCATGTAATTGAAGTCTGCATCATAATATAAACGCACAAAGGAGGCAAATAAAGTTGCAAGGACAATGTTCATTCTGGAATTTATCAGTTCTTGCGTGCTTCATTTTATAACCTTAACATTCTTTCAACGTTTTGTTTTTGATGTAATATATAACCATTTCCACAAGACTTCTTCAGTCTTATTCAGTACATAGGTTGGATGGCACTCAGATAATGAGAGAGAGAAATCCTGTGGAACCATGATTCATTTTGGGCCAAGTTGTGTTTGAAATTTACCTTCAGAAGTGGCATGGAATGAGGATTTTAAAACCTAATTTCAATATCATTGAAAATCTAACTTCAACATATCATAGTATATAACCTATCACTCAAATCAGCCTCTGAACCAGATAACTAGAGGGTAGCTAATGTAAAGCTGATTTTTAAAAAAGGCTCTCAAGGTAATTCTGGCAATTACATGCCAGTAAAGCCTAAATTCACTACCAGGCAAACTGGTTGAAACTATAATAAAAAACAGAATTATCCGACACAGATGAACACGATATGCTGAGGAAGAGACAACACAGCTTCTGTAAAGGGAAATCATGCTTCACCATCTATTAGAATTATTTGAGGGTGTCAGCAAGCATGTGGACAAGTATGATCCAGTTGATATATTATACTTGGACTTTCAGAAAGCCTTTGACAAGGTCTCTGACTAAAGGCTGTTAAACAAACTAAGCATAGAATCATAGAATATCAGAGTTGGAAGGGACCTCAGGAGGTCATCTAGTCCAACCCCCTGCTCAAAGCAGGACCAATCCCCAACTAAATCAAATCAATCATGGGATAATTGGGAAGGTCCTCTCATGAATCAGTAACTAGTTAAAAGATAGGAAAACAAAGAGTAGGAGTAAATGGTCAGTTTTCACAATGGAGAGAGAAATAGCAGGGTCCCCCAGGGACCTGTACTGACACCAGTGTTGTTCAACACATTCATAAACAATCTGGAAAAAGGAGTGAACAGTGAGGTAGCAAAACTGGCAGACGATACTAAATTACTCAAGATAGTTAAACCTAAAGCAAACCGCGAAGAGTTACAAAAGGATTGCATTAACTAGGTGACAAGATGGTAGATGAAAATCAATGTTGGTAAATTCAAAGTAATACACACTGGAAAAAATAATCCCAACTATACATACAAAATGATGGGGTCTAAATTAGCTGTTACTAATCAAGAAAACTATCTTCAAGTCATCATGGATAGTTTTCTAAAAACATCTGCTCAACATGGAGCAGCAGTCAGAAAAGCTAACAGAACATTGAGGGAACCACGAGGAACGGGGTAGATAGTAAAATAGAAAATATCATAAAGCCACTATATCCATGGTACACTCATGCGTTGAATAGTACGTGAGGTTCTGGTCACCGTATCTCACAAAAGATATATTACAAACGGAAAAGATGCAGAGAAGGACAACTAAGATGATTAGAAGTATGGAATAGGTTCTACGCAAGGCAAGATTAAAAAGACTGGGACTGTTCATCTTAGAAAAGAGACGAGTAAGGCGCAATATGGTAGAGGTGTGTAAAATCATGAATGCTGTGCAGTATGAAAATAAGGAAGTGTTATTTACCCCTTTACATATTAGAACTACCGATCACCCAATATAATTAAAAGGCAGCAGGTTTAAAACAAACAAAAAGAACTACTTCCTTCACACAATGCACAGTCAACCTGTGGAACTCGTTGCCAGGGGATGTTGTAAAAGTCAAAAGCATAACTGGGTTCAAAACTGCGGATGCAACCCCATGCTCCGGATGCCCTAAATCTCCAACTGCCAGAAGATGGGATTGGATGATGAGGGAGTGGATCACTCAAAATTGTCCTGTTCTGTTCATTCCCTCTGAAGCATCTGGCACTGGGCACTGTTGAAAGACAGGATACTGGGCTAGATGGACCATTGCCTTTCTTATGTTCTTACGTATCAAGAAGCATCAACTGATGTTCTTCAACTTTGAAACCTTAATAATTTTTAAGAAAGATTTTTATATGGAATTTCCAAAGTTTTAAAAAAAAATTATGGTAAAACAAAAATTTCCATGACAAAAGTATTTTCTAGACCAGTAGTCTTCAACTGGGGGTCCGCGAGCAGGTTTCAGGAGGTCTGCCAAGCAGAACTGGCATTAGACTCTGTGGAGATAAGGACTGAAAGTTCAAACCTGAGCCCGAGCCCTGCCGTGAGGGGATGAAGCCAAAGCTTTACAGGACACCCTGTAGCATGGGGCCGTGGGTAACTGCCCTGCTTGTTACCCCCCAATACTGGCCCGGGCTTTTATATACAGAAAAACAGTTGTTGTGGTACAGGAGGACCATGCAGTTTTTATAGTATGTTGAAGTGGCCTCAGAAGAAAAAGGTTGAGAACCTGTGTTCTAGACAACAGTAGACTATTACTTTAGCTACATAAGATGCAAATTCAGTTAGGTAAACACCATCTACTGTCTCATGCAATGTACACTTTTTTGCATTAAAAGTGCACATTAATAGCAGCATATGAGCCTCATCCCAGATGCATATTCACAATTGAATGTAATGAAGTTTTCATACACACCTTCAGAGATCAAGGAATCCAAAGAACTTAAAAAGCACTTACACATGCATACACAATGACACGGCCACTTACAGCTGTATAAATTACATTTTGTGAAGTATTTTTTTGAACAGGTATAACTCAGTTAAGTCAAAAAGGCTTTTTGCTGGATGTCCAAAAGCCATATATGTTCAAACTGGGGACTGAGTTTGATTGAAATTATCAAGGACATAGTTTATAATAAGGAAATAAAGGCACCAGGAGTAGACCAGACATTGAAGGGGTCCAAGTTTGAAAAGGAGGGGACAGAAGAGAAAGTAGACAGTGAAGCAAGAGGGGGGCTCTTATATAAAAAATAGTTTATTGTGGGGGAGACAGTGGAATATATCTGAACGTGAGACAAAAGAAACCAGATAAGGAAGAGATTAGGAATGATCAGAAGGAGAGCAATAGAGCTTAAATGGAGATCAGGAAAGGGGAAGGAAAAAGGAAAAGAAAGAAAGCATGGGTGAAAGGAGGAGAGCCCGCACCAGATGGTGTCAATCTTAGTAAGATCTTGGGCTAATAGGGATAGCAGGGAACAGAAGAGTTGTGGGCATATGAGTCAACCAGGGTAGAAATGAAAGCTGCTTAGGCAAGATACAGTAGCTGACAGAAGGGAAGATTACTCACCTTGTGCAGTAACTGAGGTTCTTCGAGATGTGTGTCCCTGTGGGTGATCCACATCAGGTGGCGGTGCGTCCCTGCGCCATCGATCAGAGATTTTTCCAACTGTGTCTGGTCGGGGCACACGTGCACAGTTGCTATCTCGTGGCGCCACTGGCGCCTCTTCTGGCACATGCACACCCCGACCCCCTCAGTTCCTTCTCTACCATGAAGCATTAAGCTCTTACTCCAAAGTAGAGAGGAGAAGGGTGGCTAGCGGAGCACCCACAGGGACACACATCTCAAAGAACCTCAGTAACTGTACAAGGTGAGTAACCTTCCCTTCTTCTAAAGTGGAGCACCCACAGGGACAGGACTCGAAGGTGAATGAGCAAAACCCTCATGAGGATGGAAGGGACTTCAGAGTTGAGTCTGTAGCTGCGTCTAGGACTGTGAAGCCTACCCTTGTGTCTGCGCTCAATCTGAGCACAATGGTTAGCGAATGTGTGTTCAGATGCCCAAGTGGCTGCTCTGCATATCTCTGTGATGGGTACATTGTGAAGGAATGCTATGGAAGTCGCTACAGCTCTTGTTGAGTGTGTTCTGATGCCCATTGGGGCTGCTATGTTACACAGGGAGTAGCACAACAAGTTTTATCCACTTAGATAGTCTGTGTGTGGATATAGCTGTACCTTTAGATCTTTCTGTCATTGATACAAATAGTCTGGAGATATACGGAAGTCCTTCATTCTGTCCAGATAAAAGGCCAGGGAGCGAAGGACATCTAATGTATGCAACACCGCCTCTTGGGGTTGCTGTGTGGTTTCGGATGGAATGTAGGTAAGTGAATCGGCTGGTTTAGGTGGAATGAGGACAATATTTTGATCATGAATTTTGGGTGCATCCTCAGAGTCACTTTGTCCTTACAGAATATTGTGTATGGGGTGAGTGCCATGAGTGCCCACTCACTCACTCTTCATGCCGATGTGATGGCTATCAGAATGCCACTTTCATAAATAAATGAAGTAAAGAACACGATGCTAAGGGTTTGAATGGTTTTCTGGTTAGATCTTTGAGCACTACATTTAATTCCCATGATGGTGGGTTCACAGATATCTGGATACATGTTCTGTAACCCTGTTACAAACCTCTTAGTAATTGCATGGGTGAATACTGACATGAAGCGTCATGTTGGTGGAAGGGCATTATAGCCACAAGGTAAACTCTAATCGAGTTCGTAGCCAGTCCTGAGTTTTTCTAAGGATAGTAGATAATCTAGGATGATCAGAAATGGGGCCTGTTGTGCAGATATTTGTTTGGTTTGGCATCAGAAGGAAAATCTTTTCCATTTTTGGAGGTAAGTAGAGCGTGTGGTAGGTTTCCTGCTATTAATCAGTACTTGTTTTACTCGGTCAGAACAGGTTAATTCCTCAGGGCAGAGCTGTGAAGGAGCCATGCCTTCAGGTGGAGTTTGCCCAGATCTGGATGGAGGGTTTGATCGTTGTCCTGTGAGAGGAGATTGTGTCAGATGGGAAGAGTGAACAGTTTGCATAGTGCCATGTTGGACAGGTAAGGGAACCAAGTCTCCGTGGGCCATGTTGGCACTATAAGGATTAGCTTGGCCCCATTGGTTTTTTGTCTTGTGTATGACTCTGGAGATCAGAGGAATCAGTGGGAAGGCATATACGAGAGGGGCGTTCCATCTGATAAAATCCGACAAAGTGGGTATTCACCCACGAAAGCTCATGCTCCAATACATCTATTAGTCTATAAGGTGCCACAGGACTCTTTGCTGCTTTTACAGATCCAGACTAACACGGCTACCCCTCTGATACTTGACATCATCTGATAAAGAATGCAAGACAAACCCAAGAAAGAAACCAACAGGACTCCACTGGCCATCACATACAGCCCCCAGCTAAAACCCCTCCAACGCATCATCAAGGATCTACAACCCATCCCGGACAATGATCTCACACTTTCACAGGCCTTGGGTGGCAGGCCAGTCCTTGCCCACAGACAACCTGCCAACTTGAAACATATTTTCACCAGTAACTGCACACCGCACCATAATAACTCTAGCTCAGGAACCAATCCATGCAACAAACCTCGATGCCAACTCTGCCCACATATCTACACCAACGACACCATCACAGGACCTAACCAGATCAGCCACACCATCACTGGTTCATTCACCTGCACATCCACCAATGTAATATACGCCATCATATGCCAGCAATGCCCCTCTGCTATGTACATCGGCCAAACTGGACAGTCTCTACGGAAAAGGATAAATGGACACAAATCAGACATTAGGAATGGCAATATACAAAAACCTGTAGGAGAGCACTTCAACCTCCCTGGCCACACTATAGCAGACCTTAAGGTGGCCATCCTGCAGCAAAAAAACTTCAGGACCAGACTTCAAAGAGAAACTGCTGAGCTTCAGTTCATCTGCAAATTTGACACCATCAGCTCAGGATTGAACAAAGACTGTGAATGGTTTGCCAACTACAGAACCAGTTTCTCCTCTCTGGGTTTTCACACCTCAACTGCTAGAACAGGGCCTCATCCTCCCTGGTTGAACTGAGCTCGTTATCTCTAGCTTGCTTGCTAGCATATATATACCTGCCCCTGGATATTTCCACCACATGCATCTGAAGAAGTGGGTATTCACCCACGAAAGCTCATGCTCCAAAACGTCTGTTAGTCTATAAGGTGCCACAGGATTCTTTGCTGCTCTCTCGGTGATTGTTCTCTCTGTCCTGCAAGTGAGCAGAACTTTGGGCATTTCTTGTTTGCTCGTGTCGCAAACAGGTCTACCAATGGAGTTCCCCATCTGTGAAAAATATGATGTGTTATTTCGTCGTTCAGTTTCCATTTGTGTTCTTGGGAGAACTGTCTGCTTTGAGTGTCCACCATTATATTCAAGCAGCCTGGTAGGTATGATGCTGTGAGAGTGATGTTGTGCCTTATGCACCAGTTCCATAGCTTTAGAGCCTCCCCATATAAAAGGTGGGATTGTGCCCCACCCTGGCGGTTGATATAGAACATACATGGGATGTTGTGTTAGGATACGTATTTTTCTGTCTCTTATGAGAGGAAGAAAGTGACAGCATGCACTGCGGACTGCACATAGTTGTAGCAGGTTTATGTGTAGATGTGTTTCCACAGAGGATCATTTACCCTGGGCTGTATGTTGGTTCAGGTGAGCCCCCCATCCGATCAGGGAGGCATCTGTCATGATCTGAACAGATGGTGGTTCCTGTTGGAATGGTACATCAGAGAAAACATTTGTTGGGTTTGTCCACCAGCATAGTGATTGTATCACTTCTCCGGTGTGTGTGACTCTCTTGTTTAGACTGTGTCTTTGTGGGCTGTATACTGCATTCAGCCATCTCTGAAGGCATCACATGTGTAGCCTGGCGTGTTTTACAACGAATGTGGTAGCAGCCATATGTCCCAATAGTTGTACGCACATTCGTACACGTATCCATGGACTGTGTGAGATCACTGATATAAGGGAGGTTATAGTTGTGAAATGTGGCCTTGGTAGTGATGCTCTGGCCATGAGGGAGTCCAGGTGAGCTCCAATGAACTCTAGTTGCTGCACCGGAGCAAGAGTGGATTTCTTTTCATTGATTTGAAGTCCCAGGGAGTGAAAGAGAGAGGTGATTATTTGAATGCTTCCTTCTGTTTCTGTCTTTGTGGTGTCTTTGAGTAGGCAGTTGTCTAAGTAAGGGAATATCAGTATCCTCCTTCTGTGTAAATCAGCTGCTACTACCGCAAGTGTTTTGGTGAATACTCTCAGTGCAGTTGAGAGGTCGAATGGTAGCACTCTGTATTGGAAATGTTCCTGTCCTACTGTGAACTTTAGGGAGTGTCTGTGAGCTGGATGGATTGTAACATGAAACTATGTGTCTTGTAGATTGAGGGCTGTGTATCAGTCCCTTCTTCCAATTAGGAATGATTGAGCTCAGAGTGGCCTGTGGGTGTGGATGAATTTGTTGAGTCTCCTTAAATCGAGGATGGGTCTCCATTCCCCGTTTTTCTTTTGGGTCAGGAAGTACTGGGAATAGAATCTCTTCCCTCTGTGTTGTGACTGACCCAGTTCCACTGCACCTATTAGTAGAAAGTGATCCCTGAAGAGGGATAGGGAAGGTGGGTGGGTAGGAGGCATAGATGTAAAAGGGATGGTATAGCCTGGTTGAATGATCTCTAAGACCCACTGGTCCGAGGTGACGGAGGCCCAGTTGCTGTAATATAGTCTGAGTTGGAGCCCAAGGATTTGGGTATTGGTTGTTGACACTGGTGCTGTGGGGAGGTCGTGCAGACCCTTGACCAATGCTTCAAAATTGCAGTTTATTTGGTGGTTGTTGGGACGCCGCTTTCTGTGACTGGTTCTGTCAACGTCCCTGTGTTCTGTTTCTTTGGCCCCGTGCGTCGTATGGTCTCTACTGGCATTGAGACATGCTGTCTCTGCTCCTGTTATAGGGCTGGTACCTTCGTCTCCTGTTAGGTGGTGTGTATATCCCTGGGTCCGTAATGTTCATAGACTCATAGACTCATAGACTCCAGGACTGGAAGGGACCTCGAGAGGTCATCGAGTCCAGTCCCCTGCTCTCATGGCAGGACCAAATATTGTCTAGACCATCCCTAATAGACATTTATCTAACCTACTCTTAAATATCTCCAGAGATGGAGATTCCACAACTTCCCTAGGCAATCTATTCCAGTGTTTAACTACCCTGACAGTTAGGAACTTTTTCCTAATGTCCAACCTAAATCTCCCTTGCTGCAGTTTAAGCCCATTGCTTCTTGTTCTATCATTGGAGGCTAAGGTGAACAAGTTTTCTCCCTCCTCCTGATGACACCCTTTTAGATACCTGAAAACTGCTATCATGTCCCCTCTCAGTCTTCTCTTTTCCAAACTAAACAAACCCAATTCCTTCAGCCTTCCTTCATAGGTCATGTTCTCAAGACCTTTAATCATTCTCGTTGCTCTTCTCTGGACCCTCTCCAATTTCTGCACATCTTTCTTGAAATGTGGTGCCCAGAACTGGACACAATACTCCAGCTGAGGCCTGACCAGCGCAGAGTAAAGCGGAAGAATGACTTCTCGTGTCTTGTTTACAACACACCTGTTAATGCATCCCAGAATCATGTTTGCTTTTTTTGCAACAGTATCACACTGTTGACTCATATTAAGCTTGTGGTCTACTATGACCCGTAGATCTCTTTCTGCCATACTCCTTCCTAGACAGTCTCTTCCCATTCTGTATGTGTGAAACTGATTGTTCCTTCCTAAGTGGAGCACTTTGCATTTATCTTTATTGAACTTCATCCTGTTTAACTCAGACCATTTCTCCAATTTGTCCAGATCATTTTGAATTTTGAACGTTGCTCGACTTCATCAGTTTTTAGGAAAAGAGCTTGTCTCTCTCAAAAGGCAGATCTTCCACTTTGTGCTGGAGCTCTCTAAGGATTCCTGAGGAGTGAAGCTATGAGACCCTTTACATTACTATAGCCATTGCCGTCCTGCGGGCTGCTGTGTCTGCTACATCGAGGGCAGCCTGAAGTGCCATCCTGGAGATAAGTTGGCCTTCACTGACAATGGCCCAGAACTGGTCTCTCTTCTCCTCAGGTGTGTCCTGCGTGAAGTCCATCAGTTTGTTATAATTGTCATGGTCATAGTTTGCCAGTAGCACTGCGTAGGTTGCTGTCTGGAATTGTAGTGTGGCCGAGGAGTAGACTTTCCGTCCTAAGAGGTCCAGTCTCTTCCATTCCTTGTCCTGACGTGTGGTCTTATGTTGTGTGCTCAGTTGGTAGGCTGCATTCATCACTAATGAGTTTAGAGGTAGGTATGCAAACAGGAATTCCATGTCCTTATTTGGCCTGAGATCTTTCTTGTCTGTGCATTTGTTAGTTGGTGGGATGGATGCCGGAGTTTGCCACACTGCATCTGCGGGTTCCAGAAGGGCATCACTGATTGGAATGCCAATTTTTGATGAAGAGGAAGTACGTAAAATCTTTAGGAGTTGGTGTTGTGTCTCCTGAACCTCTTCTAGGGGGATGTTTTGGCTCTGGGCCACCTGTCTAAATAGCTCCTGGAAGTGTCTGAAATTGTCAGGGGCCCGTGTCGGTGTAGTTATGGCCATGTCATCTGGGGAAGATGAGAAATTGTGTTCTGGTGACTCCTTGTGATTATAGTTGTCGTCCCTCCCTTCTTCCCCTTCCTGAAGTACCTCAGAGAGTTCAGGTACTGATGTTGTTGCTGACCTTATGGGTTTCCTGTGCGCAGACACGGGTCTCTGGAATTGGGCCCTGAAAGCTGCCCATGGGTCCAACTGTAGTCATTGGATAGGGAATGGCATGGGTGGGCACATCCATGGGTTCACGAGTCATGTGGTAGACTCTTGCTTGTCTGTCCTTTGCAATTGTATTGGTGGGTAGTGTCCGCTGAGGAAGAATGTCCCGAGAAGAAGGCTGCCTCCCCTTCTTCTTCCTCCTCCTCGGTTGAGAATGGCGGAGCGATGAGGGAATGAGGCTGCTCAGGTGCCATCAGTACGGGTGAGTCTGCAGTGCCAGGTTGTGGAGAGCCAGGTGCTGATGTAGTTGCCATCTCAGAGAGTTGAGTGAGGAGGAGTTGATGCCATAGGTGCCGACTTCCCCTCTGCCTGGGGGGATGCTCAAATCCCTCCCCCACCCCTGGCCCCGCTTCTGCCCCACCTCTTCCAGTCCCTCCCGTGCCCTCACCCCACCCCCATTCCACCCCTTCCCCAAAGTCCCCACCGCACTGCCGGAGGTGCCTGGTGTATCGAAGGTGCTCACTCCTGATAAGCTCAGCCCCGATGGCAGGGATCTCGCCAGAGATCGTTTCCTTTTTAGCAGTTCATGGCTTGGTGAAGACAAGGCCCTTTTTCTTGATTTCTCTGAAGAGGAGGCATTCGCCCCGTCAATGGAGACCACCCCAAGGGAGCCACATGTTCATGCTGCTGTGGATGATCGGGATTTGTCCATCAAGATTAATTTCAGACAGAGATCCCTATCTCTCCTGGCTCTAGCCTTTAGGCTGTTTCAGTGAGTGCATCGTGAGGAATGTGCGATTCCCCGAGGCAGCGGACACAAAGTGAGTGTCCATCCAAGATTGGCATGGCATCATTACAAGACGCACATCTTTTAAAAGCTGGGATCCAGGCATTTTTAAAAAGCTTCCCTCTTTGGGATTTGGGGATGAAATTAAAGCAAAAACATGTTTTTTTTCAAACTAACTAGCTACGATATTACTGCTATGTTAATCTAAGACTAACTAGACAATTAAACTAACGACAATCTAAAACTACATTTTTCTATAGTTCGTAGGGACAGTGCTAGTGGACTCTGTCTCAAGCTGAGGATGGTTGAGAAAGAACCTAAGGGGTCAGGTGTGCGCGTGCCAGAAGAGGCGTCAGCAGTGTCACAAGACAGCTACTGCGCACATGCATCCCAACCAGACGCTGCTAGCAAAAATCTCCAATCGACGGCACTGGGACACACCACCACCTGATGTGGGGCACCCACAGGGAGAGCACTCGAAGAAGAATGGAAGGAACAAGATCACATTTATAAAAAGGAGGAAATCATTGTAGTCCCTGAATTTTCTCAGTAGTGGTCAGCAACATGGGAACAGTATATGTAGGGCAGAATCAGGGTTCCAGAGTTGATGAGCAGACTGATTATGGGAGGAAAAGAACCTAGCATGTAGAAGGTGATGTTAAAAGAAGGGGAGGGGGGTTAAAGTGTTTGAGTTAACAGCATATATCACAGGCATTTTGAAAGTACAACCCTGAGACTCTGGAGTCCGAATGTAGGTGTGTCAGTGAGGAAAGGGAAGAGAAACCATTGAAAACAACTGTGCTGCTTGCTAGTGAGGCAGAGTCAGTTAAAGCATAGTATTGAGAACGTTTCTGAATAGCATTGTTTTGCAGACAGAACAGGAGGTCAAGGAATCAGGAAAAGGGAAGACGGGGACAAGAAAAGCAGGACATAGAGATGAGATAAATGCAAGGAGTGGGGGAACAGGAGGAACTGGAAGTATTAGTACACAATTTAGATTAAGACTTTACTGACATCACAAAGACTTGGTGGGATAAACTCATGACTGGAATATTGGTAGAGGGTAATAGCTTGTTCAGAAAGAACAGGCTGGGAAAAAGGGAGGAAGTGTTGCATTATACACTGAGCATACCTACACTACTCCTGGGGGAATTCTGCCTCCGAAAATTAAAAATTCTATGCCAAAAAGTTAAAAATTCTGCATACAATATTTTAAAATTCTGCAAATTTTGTCAAAATAACACTATATAATCACATCAGTTTCAATTATTTTGGTAATTTATTTCAAAATACCTGTCAGTAACTATATCAACAATACAGACACACACAAAAATTCCCCCAGGAATAGAGAGTTAAAGAAACCCCTAGGACAACCCAGTTCCTGCTTCTCTGCCTCTTCCTTCTCCAGAGGCTAGATGGGAGGGCCAGACACTCACACCCCTTTTCCCCCCAGAACCCAGCTGCACCCTCCCCCAGCCCAGACACGCACACCTCCTACCCCCCAGAGCCCAGCTGTGGGCCCCCCGGCCCAGACACTCACATCCCCCACACCCGGGGGCCAGCTGCAGTCCCCCCCCACCGACACTCACATCCCCTCCTCCCCAGAGATCAACTGCAGCCACTCCCCCGCACCCAGACACTCACATCCCCTCCCCCCCAGAGGCCAGGTGCAGCCCCATGCCCCTCACCCAGACACTCACATCTCCTCCCCAGAGGCCAGTTGTGGGCCCTCCCAGCCCAGACACTTGAGAGGCCAGTTGCACCCCTTCGACCCAGACATTCACAGACCCTACCCTCCTAGAGCCCAGGGATCCAGTAGGAGCAACAGCCTCATGCTGGGTCCCGGGCTTGCACAGAGTTTCCTATGTGCCACTGCCTCCTTCCTACAGGGCGTGTTGGGAACCGCAGATGCTGGGAACCCTCCAGTTCCCTCCCCCTCTACCTGGCATCATCTTCTATGTGTGAGCTGGGCTCTGCCAGGTCCAGCAGCCTCTAGTGGTGGCCAACATCTCTGCAGCCCATTTCTGTGGAGGGGGAAAGAAATTCTACACACCCAACATTAATTTCTGCAAAATGCTGCATTGTGCAGTGGCGCAGAATTCCCCCAGGAGTAATACACTTTGTTCTAAGCTGCAGAAGGAGGTAAGAGGCAGTCAGGTTGAAAGTTTCTTGGTAAGGATGAAAGGGGGAAAAACCAATGACATCACAATAAGGGTCTACTATACACTAACAAACCAAAGGAAGAAGTGGGTGAGGGATTTATAGAACAAACAACAGAAATGTCCACAACACAAGACCTGATAGTAATGGGGGATTTTAACTACCCAGATATCTGTTGGAAAAGTAATATGGAAAAACAGAAAATTTGCAGTAAGGTCTTTAATTGTGTTGGGAACAACTTTTTGTTCCAGAAAGGGGAGGAAGTAATCAGGGGGACAGCCATTTTAGAGTTGATTCTGACTAACAGGGAAAAATTGATTGCAAATCTGAAGATGAAAGGCAATTTGGGTGAAAATGATCATGAAATAATAGATTTCATAATTCTAAAGATAGGAAGGAATGAAAGAAACAGAATAAGGACAATGGAGTTCAAAAAGTAGACGTTAAACTCAGAGAACTGGTAGGTAAGAGTCCCACGGAAAGAAAATAAAAGGGATAAAAGAGTTCAGGACAGATGGCAGTTTCTCAAAGAAACAATATTAAATACACAATTGTCAACTATTCTGAAGCAAAGGAAAGATAGGAAGAATAGTAAGAGGCCAACATAGCTCCATCAGGAGCTCTTTAGTTACCTGAAAATCAAAAGAGAGTCTACAAAAAGTGGATACATGGACAAACTGCTAAGGAGGAGTAGAAAATGATAGCACAAGGAAGTAGGGACAAAATCAGGAAGGCTAAGGCACAAAATGAGTTACACCTGGCAAGGGACGTAAAAGGCAATAAAAAGAGGTTCTTTAAATACATTAGGAGCTTGAGAAGGACAAAGGGAAGAACAGGGTCTCCACTCAGTGGGGAAGGAGAGCTAATAACTGATGATATCAAGAAGGCCGATGTGTTTAATGCCTACTTGGCTTCAGTCATCCCTAAAAAGTTTAATGATGACTAGATATCCAAAACAATTAATATTAACAAGCGGGGGAAGAAAACCAAGCCAAAATAGGGAAAGAATAGGTTAAAAAATATTTAGGTAAGTTAAATGTATTCCAGTCAGCATCCTAAGGTAGTTAAGGAACTAGTGTACGCAATCACAGAACTGCTAGCAATTATCTTCAAGAACTCATGGAGGACAGGTGAGGTTCCAGAGGGCAGGAGAAGGGAAATCATAGTACCTGTCTTTAAAAAGGAGAACAAAGAGGACCTGGGGAATTACAGATTAGTGAGCGTAACTTCAATACCTTGAAGGATACTGGAAGAAATTATTTATCAATCAATTTGTAAGTATTAGAGGATAATTGGGTGATAAGTAATAACCAGCATGGATTTGTCAAGAACAAATCATGCCAAACTAACCTAATTTCCTCCTTTGACAGTGTTACTGGCCTAGTGGATAGAGGGGAAAGCAATAGGTGTAATATATCGTTATTTTAGTAAGGCTTTTGACACGCAGTCCCTCATGACATTTTCATAAGTGAACTAGGAAAATGTAGTTTAGATCACATTACTATAAGTGCACAATTGTTTGAAAGATTTTACTCAAAGAGTAGTTATCAATGGTTTGCTATCAAACTGGGAGGGTATATCTAGGGAAGTCTTGCAGGGGTCAATCCTGGGTCTGATATTATTCAATATTTTCATTAATGATTTGGATGATGATACTGGTGAGTATGCTTAAAAAACTTATGGATGATACCAACCTTGGAGGGGTGCTAGCACTTTGGAGGACATAATTAGAATTCAAAAGGACCTTGACAAATTGGTGCACTGGTCTGAAAGCAACCTGATGAAATTCAATAAAGCCAAGTACAAAGTGCTTGAGCTACAAAGGAAAAATCAAATGCACAACTACAAAATGAAGAACAACTGGCTAGGCGATAGTACTGCTGAAAATGACCTGGGTGTTATAGTGGATCACATATTGAACATGAGCCAACAATGTGATGCAGTTGCAAAAATGGTTAATATGATTCTGAGGTGTATTAACAAGAGTGTGATATGTAAGACATGGGAGGTAATTGTCCTGCTCTTCTTTGCAATGTAGAGGCCTCAGGTGGAGCTGTGTCCCCAGTTTGGGGGCCATACGTTAGGAACGTGGACAAACTTGAGAAAGTCCAGAGGAGAGCAAAAAAAATAGTAAAAGGTATAGAAAACCTGATGTGACGTTACTGACATAAATTGTGACCTTATAGATCACTGTTGTCACCACTGTTACATATTTGCAGCAAATATTGGACAAAGGTTGTCTCGTGAGGTGTCTATAAAAAGAATATGATTTGCTGGTTATGATTACGCTACCTGTATGCATGTATAATTTTTGTATTTAAAATTATAATTATTGGCTCTATCCTGACTGTATTTCAAACTTGTGCTATGCTTCTGGGTGACACCCCAGACAATGTGGCGTCAGCACTGCCTAGCCTGCTTGATGGCCCATTAAGGACCATCAGCTATCCAACTGACCCACTGAGAGAAGGCAGATACACCTTGTGACTCAGCAAAGTATGCAGGGACATGCCTAGCGAGAGAACTCTTAAGGTTTTTCCATACCATGTGCTGGGTGGCTTGTGGTTGGAACAAAGAAAGCACAAGCCACATGGCAAAAGGACTATAAAAGGCAGCAGCAGCATCTCCGTTTTGTCTTCAATCTTGCTTCTTACCTATGGAGGAACCTTGCTAGAAACTGAAGCTCTGAACAAAGGACTCAATGACCCATCCCAGCTGTGGATGTACTCCAGAAACTTGATTTGAACCTGCAGTTTATTCCATCACTGCTACCAGCCTGAACCAAGAACTTTGTCATTACTGTATGGAATTGATTCCATTTAATCAATTGTAGCTCTCATCTATATTTCTTTCTTTTATGAATAAGCCTTTAAATTTTAGATTCTAAAGGATTGGCAACAGCGTGATTTGTGGGTAAGATCTGATTTGTATATTGACCTGAGTCTGGGGCTTGGGCTTTTGGGATCACGAGAACCCTTTTTTCTTTTACTGGGGTATGGGTTTTCATAACCATTCGTCCCCAGGATGAGTGGCACTGGTGGTGATACTGGGAAACTGAAGTGTCTAAGGGAATTCCTTGTGTGACTTGTGGTTAGCCAATGGGGTAGAACCAAAGTCCTCTCTGTCTGGCTGGTTTGGAATGCATTAATAGTAAAAGAACTCCAGATTTGGGCTGTAACTGCCCTGCTCTAAGCAATTTGTCCTGAATTGATACTATCAGTTGTGTCTGGCCTGAGACAGCATGGTTACACCTGACCTATGAGGAAAACTTAAAAAAACTGACCATATTTTAGTCTTGAAAAAAGAAAATTAAGGGGGGGGACCAGATAACAGTCTTCAAATATATTAAGGGCTGTTATAAAGAGGACTGTGATCAATTGTTCTCCACGTCCACTGAAAGTAGGACAAGAAGTAATGAGCTTAATCTTTAGCAAGAGAGATTGAGGTTAAACATGAGGAAAGACTAACTAAAAGAGTAGTTAAATTCTGGAATAGGCTTCCAAGGGAGGTTGTGGAATCCCCATCTATGGTGAAGCAGAAAAAAATGCCCACAAGCATGGAAGCGGTAAAGAGAGCCTTTGGGTCTAGCTAGCCCCACCTCCATTATACCTGCAGCCAATGCCAGGCCTGGAGGGAAGAGAAAAGGAGAGAGCCTGGCTCAGTTTGGGACTGACTGGCGGAGAGGCAGGAGCTAGCTGCTTTCCTACCTGACTGAAGGAGAACTACCAGCCCAGCTGAGGCAGCCACCAGGAGCCAAGCACCCTCTTCCTGGCCAAAAGAGACAGAGAAAGAGGTCTAGGAGCACCCAGCCTAAGAGGAACCTGGGTGGCGAAAGCACAGAGCCCTTGTGGGGGTTCTGACCCCACCAAACTTACGGCTTCCATACCTGGAGGAACCTGGGACAGCAGCAGAACATCACCCAGTGTCCATGAGAGGGCACTACTAGAGACAAGCCACCACAGGAACTTGGATTACAGGGGCCATGCCCTGAAGGGGCAACAGTAGGAAGTAGCTCAGTGCTGCGGATGTGGACTCCCTGCTGGGAGGTCCCCTACTCAGGGGTTGACTTACACAGGGCCCTGGGCTGGGACCAGGTGGAGTGGGAGGGCCTGGGTCCCCCTACTCCCCTTCCTTTAAGATTGAGGCACCTCAACCACAGAAACAGGGGGCAGGAAATCAAATACTCCAACCACTAGGCTGACTGGTCCTCCAAACCCCCTGTTATACCATCACTGAAGGTTTTTCAGAATAGGTTGAAGAAACACCTGTCCAGGAATGTTCTAGGTTGACTTGGTCCTGCCTCATTGCAGGGGGCTGCACTTGATAAGCTCTTAAGGTTCCTTCCTGCCCTACATTTCTATGATTCTATGATTAAAAGCTCAGTAAATTCTGAACTAAAGTTTAAACTTTAAAGAAATCCAAAACAGTTTGAAAATATGGAAATGTAAGGTCACTCAAACACCTTTATTCCCATAATGATGCCAGCCTCCCTTCTTTGTTCCTGTCATATTTTGTAAGATTTGCTAGACAGAGAGAGAGAGAGAGAGAGAGAGAGAGAGAGATCAAGTATTTGTTTTCAAAGGTGTGACACAAACATGCCCACACATACTCTGGCGGGTATATTACACCCATGTCTGACCAGCTTTTCAATATTTCACCCCAGGGTGGTGTTTGTGATCTTTGCCAAAAGCTAAGAACTAGCTGATTGTCATGGTTATTGCGTGATATTTGCATACAAAACAATTTTAGAGTCATGTAACATATTGATATTGGGTTTCAAAACTGTTAAAGTGAAGCTTGTCACCTGATTTGAGGTGGATCTTAGGGTTCACTCAATCAGCATTGACAAGAATGGACATCCGTTGAGCCAGCCTATATTTACTGTCTGGAACAGGTGTAGGCTTGAGGATTTAGAAAGACAAAAGAACCCTAAGAAAAGACTCTGATTAGGGGACCTCTTGGGTAAGAGGCAATAGTCTGTAACTGTATAAGACATGACAGAAGAACACAAGTTGTGATCCATTACAGAGAAGGCATTCTCGAACAGGGGCATCTCTCATAAAAGATGGATTCCAGCTTTCTGGACTGGACAAGTGCTGTCGCAACTAACAATTGGGTGAGCTACACCTTTTTAGATAGGAAAAAGTATAAGTTATAGAGTGACTTTTAGGTTTTTCTTTTACTTGTTACCTTATGTTTCCAAACCCTTAAGCTTGCTTTTATTTTAATCTCTATCTTAAGATCCATTTGGTTTTACTATTGACTCGTCTAAAAGCCTTGTGCACAGGAGAGTGTTGTACTGAGGTGAAACCAGAGAACTGAGGTGCACTGCCTCCAGCAACAGCACACTGGTGTACATTGCAGGTGTCCAGAAGATAAGGGACTGGACACTTGAGTGTAACAAAGTGTATAATTTGCTAGGCTGCAGAGGGAAAGAGCAGAGCTTGCAAAGCATTTGTGTTGCCAGCAGTCAGTGGCTGGGGAGAGTCTCCCCAGGTGGCATAGACAGGTCTCCCTCCCACTGTAAGCAGGTGGTAGTGATTCACCCTGGACACCTCAAATAACCCTTAAAAGAGCTCAAAAGTTCTTTCAGAAGTCTGTATCCTATAGACCCCAGTATAAGGCCATACACTGATACTGTGTTAATCTACTGTATGATCCAGTGCCTACTGAACATAATGGCAAAGCTTCCGTTGACTTCATTTGTACAGTAGGATCAAGCCTTGAATGAATGAAACATTATGAAGGATAATAACTGTCAAATAAGCTTCGGGTTTTTGCAGTGCTGTTTCACTTTCATTGAACAAAATATTAGTTTTTAAATATAAATTGAGTATCTTTTGTAGCCAGTAGATGGCATGCATTACCAGAAAGACTAACATACCAAGATTCATTCCAGTAGCATGATTGCTGGATGAGCAAGAAAATGTAGCTAATTTTCCAGAATGTAACAATTAAATACAAAGTTTGTGTGACTAATGGTGGAAATAGAAAATTTAAAATAATAGTTAAATTTACTTCAAAGTACTTACATCTTAGTTTGTCTTGTATTTTCCCACCACACATGGTTGCTAACATAGCTTTAACTGAAAACACTGTCAACTTCCCATGGCCCTCACTGAAAAATAAAATACATGATAAATCATTACCATATGGAATGATAAGAACAAAAATATTTCAGGATCAGAAGAAAAGTTCATTTATGCCTTCCCTAAGTGCTATGCTTTATAAAACTATTTAACAGTTAAATAATGCAAAAAATGATAGTAACATTTAGCTTTGTCAATAAATTAGAACAGCTAACAAGTAGCCGATGACAAAACATGTTCTCTTGCAGAATTATGGGCATTCTGTGGATGAAGAGAGGCTTGCATTTGTTTTACCTGTCCCACAGCTACCTACTACATGGTGGTACCTGATTATTATGAGTCATTTCTTTCAGTTTAGAATATGCCTGTTTAATTATGTTTCTTGCTTCTACTGCTGCCCTTTCTCGGGAATTCCAATTCTTTATGAACACTGACTGACACTCAGAGAAAGGGGGTATTCTAACAAAACAGGTTAGGTAACAAGATATTCTGGACATTCTGAATAGAACATGAACAAACATAGATGGTTGTTATTCTAATTAAAGCCACCTAGACTGCTGCACTATAATGAACAGATGGCACAATCAGGCAACCATTTCCTAATGTCAGCATGAGAAAAAAAATGTACTAATTCCTTATAAAAACAATGGAAAGATTTTATTCAGTGATATGCAAAAACAACTATTCTCATTTAAAAAAAATCACAAAATGCTTTACAAGGAGGTAAAACATAAACAACATATAGTAATGGGATTATAGAGGCTATAGAACAGTGATCTCAGGATAAAGCCATTGTTAATGCTCAGTATGGAGTTAATTTAGTAGTAGTTGAACATAAATTAGGAGTACCAAGAGCATGTACATGAGAGTGAATAAGCAATTAATAAATTCTGAGCACTATAATCCTAAATAAAAGATTGACTGTATTATCTACATCATACTGTGTGCTATGGATAATACTTTATAGATTTCTTACAGCAACTCAGAAAAGGTAAGATAATATATATGTGGAAGAGGAAACTTGGATCCTCTTCAACTATTTCCTTCTGGAGAGGAGACTCCATCTCTTCTAGAAATAAGATTTCAGAAGGATTTCAGAAGAGGAATGGGGGATTGGAGGCAGTCATTCTGGATGATGTGCAGGACCCCATTATCAAATTTTCTGTTCTCAAGATGGTAGAAAATAGACCAAGCGATCTCTAAAGGGAGAAAACTAAATGTACTTGGTTCTGTACTCCCAGCAGACCCACCAAAACAGAGGCTGGAAGGCTGAAGATTGTGGCTGCCTCCAGAAAAACATTTCAGCCATCTTGTTTTATTTCTGTGTTGTCTCTTAGCAGCTTGTTCAAGAGGCTGCCTATGAGACACTGGTATTTCATCTGTGCAAAGGAAGATAGAAAACATATTGTCTTGGTACTTGAAGCCTCAAAAAAAGAGCCTCCTCTTGGGCAGGGAGGTTGGGTCAGCCATACAGCTCTCACACCTGACCCTGCCTCCTTAGTGTGCTGTAAGGTCCATTTTATTGCTGAATATTCTTTCTTCCTCGAAGTTCACAAATTTGAACTGGGCACCCATAGAAAGACTAGATGAGTTCAACGATGAATGTCTGTAAAGAGGCTACAAATCTTGCCTTCAGCCTCTGAAGGTAGCATATGATATTTCTGATGCAGTGGCAAATCTTTTTTTCCTTGGGCAACATCTGTCAATAACCTATTCCCAGATTTGGACCTTAGCGTCCAAAATATGGGGGTTAGCATGAAAACCTCCAAGCTTAGTTACCAGCTTGGACCTGGTACTGCTGCCACCACCCAAAAAATTAGAGTGTTTTGGGGCACTCTGGTCCCCACAAAAACCTTCCCTGGGGACCCCCAGACCCAAATCCCTTGAGTCTCACAACAAAGGGAAATAAACCTTTTCCTTTCCCCCCGCTCCAGGTGTTCCTGGAGAGATACACAGAAGCAAACTCCGTGAATCTAAACAGAGGGATTCCACCCTCCCCGTTCCCAGCCTGGAGAACAGAATTACCGAGAGTCAATCTCTCTTCCCCCCTCACCCAGAGGGAATGCAAAGTCAGGCTAGTACATCTAACACACACCGGTTTCCCCCGACTTCTTCCTCCCACCAATTCCCTGCTGAGTACAGACTCAATTCCCTGGAGTTCCCCAGTAAAGAAAAACTCCAACAGGTCTTAAAAAGAAAGCTTTATATAAAAAGAAAGAAAAATACATAAAAATGGTCTCTCTGTATTAAGGTGACAAATACAGGGTCAATTGCTTAAAAGAATATTGAATAAACAGTCTTATTCAAAAAGAATACAATTCAAAGCACTCCAGCAACTATAGACATGTAAATACAAAAGAAAAAACCCACTTTGTACTCACAACTTGGAAACAGAAGATTAGAAAGCAGGAAATAGAAAAATCCTTCTCTAGCTGAGAGAGATTCAGGCAGAAGACAAAGAACTCAGACACAAACTTCCCTCCACCCAGAGTTGAAAAAATCCTGTTTCCTGATTGGTCCTCTGGTCAGGTGCTTCAGGTTACTTTTTTTTCAGGTGAAAGAGACATTAACCCTTAGCTATCTGTTTATGACAGTAGCATATGACATTTTTGATGCAGTGGCAAGTCTTTTTTTCCTTGGGCAACATCCTTAGCCAGCTTCTGCTGGATATATGGCAATTGGTCAAGAAAAGGAAGGAGCTACATAGCTTGCCACCTCAATACACAGAGCTGACTTTCCTGCCAAAGGCGTCCAATCTTCTGACTTCCCTGTCTGGAGGGGCAGAGAATGAAGTTCTCAGAGATTTTGCTGTGATAACTAATGCATTTGCAGGAGGATAAGCAACAGAACTGAACCTGGAGGCCCTGGTATAAAACAACCATCCATCTTTTGCCTTTGCAAGCATGGTAGTAAGGGATGCTAGATATGCCCCTTTAGATAAAGAGCATTACCTCCTTTTTTCTCTGGACTGTAGGATGTTGAAAAGTCTTCACTTTACTGCTGGGACAGATGGGGGCTACAGCAGTAGGGCTCCAGCCACCACATTGTGGAACTGTTTTGAAGTCAACTCTGACAGGAGATCAACAGCCCACGTTACCTGGAGAGATCATGTCTGTGTCCCAGGATCATCCTGTCGAGATGTGACCTAATCTCTGTGCTCAGACTGCACGTCAGAGATGTTAGCCAGAGATGTTGATGGTAGCAGGGCTTCTGACTGGAGTTGGTAGCATTACTGTAGGGCATGTACCCACTGAACACTTGGGAGAAGAGGGATAACTGCAAGAGGAGATGATCTTTGTGTGTGCCTATGAACATGTTCTCCACAGAAAGTCCACATCAGATCACAAGGGACCTCTCCCCAAGGAGGCCTACAGTGACTTTAAAAGCAAGCTTTATGGGAACTAGGAGAAAGATTTGTCTTCGTTTCAAGCCTTCTGTTGCAGGAGTCATCAGGAGAGTCCTCAAAGCACAACTCTGTGTCAGAACTAACAATAACTGTCCCCACAACAAAGGGCTTGAGACTGCTAACCTGGAAATTAAAAATGGCAAAGAGTTCTGTGGCACCTTATAGACTAACAAACATATTGGAGCATGAGGTTTCGTGGGTGCTTAGTAAAAGTGTGAATTGAACTCCATGTAGCTGTTCTATAAACCTCTACTAGAAGAACATATTTAATAAACCTATAGAGTGTCTTTGCACTGGTAGAACGTGCTCTAAGCCCTTCAGGAAGCAGAATACTCACAAGTTTATATGCTTCTTTAATATATAGTCTCATCCATTTAGATAGTTTAGATAGTTTGAACATTAACAGCTCGGCCCTCGTTTTTCTCCTTATATAAGAGAATAACAGATTGTGAGACTGTCAAATGCATAGGTCTGTCCAAATAGTATGCTAGAACTCTTCTGGAATCCCATGTATGCGATTTGTCACCCACTCAGCTCTGAGGTTTGGGAAGAAACACTGGTAAAAACTGACTTATTGTGATGAAAATCAGAGACCACTTTAGGCTAAAACCTTGGGTGAGTACTCAACACTACTTCAACTTTATGAAAGACAGTAAAAAAGCAGCTGCCATTAATGCCTATAACTTAGTTACTCAACTCACTGAGGTGAAAGCTATTATAAAGGTTGTCTTAAGAGATAAGTGGGAAAAATGTATAATATCCCATAGGTTCAAATGCGTAATGTCAATTTATGTAAGCACTAAATTTAAATCCCAAGAAAGTACTCAGTCTCTCACTGGTGGATATAAATTATTAAGACCCTTTAAGAATCTCTTAAACACATCATGAGCCAATACCAATTTACTGTCTCAGAAATATGGTATGCTGAAATTGTGGCTAGATGGATCCTAAGAGGACAGAGAAACAACTCACCTTTTAAGGTATAATATTCTAATATACAACTAATAAAAATTTAAATATACTAATATTAGGTGCAGTATATGTATCCACATTACATCAGTTAACCCACAATAAAAGCCTTTTCCAGTTATGACAACAACATTAGTGTGTAGACTCTTTCCTTGAATTAGCCAGAACATTTTGTAATTCTAATGAACAAGACTGTTCTAACAATCCTAGAGTCTTTTGGCCCAAGCAATGAAGTGATGAAAGATCTGAATGATACACCTTCCCTTGCTATTGTGACAAGTCTGGTACTAATGGTAGGAGACTAAGAATATGCACCTTCCCCTGTACCTGTGAACTGAGTCTGGATATCACTGCTATCTGGACCACAAAGGCACTATTCGGATCATCTTGGCCTCGTATTTTATTTTATCTATCACCCTCTGGATGGGATGGAACAGTGGGAATGCTTCACTGCCAACACTTCTTGTAACAGAATTGCCTGAAACCTATTCTCCCTCTCCTTCTTTGGTTGCATTGCAGACATGAAGGGGCCACCTCTCAAGCATGCAAAACATTAGGCACTTAAGATATGGATCCAGAAGAGTCCCAGAGTGGTTCCTAACACATAAGTTGGTCATAGTTGGAAGGAACTTAAGTGGCTGGAGCATCACAGCACTTCTATACTCTTGCCTCAGAATGGTCACTCAGGGGAGGGCTGAGGGAGGCATGTGAGTGCTCCAGTTGGCACTACTAGCTAGGGTTCCACTATTCAGGATGCAACAGTCACAGCATCCTGACACCCTGGCACCCTATTATTCATCACTGTCATATAATTAGGATAAGTTTTACACAAAGTATGCCCTGTGAGGTGTCATTCTAAAAGTCTTGATCTGCTAGACAGTAATATCTCATTAGATTGTATGTGCTATTAACGTATGTGAAGTAATGAAGTTTGGCTATGTAGGTGTTACTGAAACATGTGAGATTGAAAACATCCACAAGCAGCCTTTCAGGTAAAGAGTAAAAAGGCCAAACAATGTTAATGGCTCCTTGAGGAAATGCACACAAGCACAAGGATTACCCCAGGAACTATGTACAATAGAAACCTCTCAGAGATAGCACTACACAGTGGGAACTGTTTGACCCAGGTCACAGTAAGAGAGCTTTCCAGTAAGTGGGAAGAAGATATAAAAGGGGGAAATGACATCAGGATGGTACCTCACTCTCCCTAAAACAACACATCTGGAAACATCAGAGGAACAAAGACTGAACTGAGGAAGTGATGGTCCTGGGCTAAAAGGATTCTAGGCAGTGTATGAAAACCTGGGAAACCCAAACTGCAAAGCAAAGGCAACTTGTGCCTTAAGAATCTGCCAGCCTGTTTATCACTCAGGGTGAAAATCTGCTAATTCATATCCTACCTATCTAGTATGCTAAGCTCAGTTTGCGTTTTTGTTTATTTACTAGGTAATGTGTTTAGATCTGTTTGCTATCCCTTATAATCACTTAAAATCTATCTTTTTGTAGTTAATAAACTTATTTTATGTTTTAATCCAAACCAGTGTGCATTTGACTAAGGTGCCTGGGGAAAATCTCAGCTTGGTTACCACAAGTGTGCCTGGTCGTCTTCATATTGAGAGAGAGGTGGACCCACATACTGGCCAGAGTTGACCAAGGCAGGATGATACTGTTCTGGGGTCCCAGGCTGGGGAGCTGGTTGTTGTCACAGCAGCACAGTGTGAGAGGGAGCCCAGGCTGGTGGGTCAGAGGGCTTAGTGGTACCCCAGTTCCAGGTGACACCCTGTGGGCAACCCGTCACACATCCATTAGTGGGAATGTGCAGAGGACACCTGAAGAAGAACCAGCCCCTCCTCTGATTCTCCTAAGTTCAATGGGCACTGGAGTAGGGTGTCAAGGAGAAGGTACTGAGAAAGTCAAATACAGTACCATTGGGGTCAACTGGAACAGACATCATGCAGTTCTGGGTTTGGTGAAGCTTCTTTTTGTGGTGCTTTCTGAGGAGTATTTTTCATAGCCTTCTCTTCTCTTTATGCTTTAAATGAGCACAGGAAGCACTGGGGGTCCAGGGGAGTCAGCACTGGCAGGCAAGATATGAATGGTCTCGGAGAGAGCTTTTTGTAATTTGTTCTTGACACCATAACATCAGAACTGGTGTCTGGGAGCATGGGGCAACTGTCCTGGCACTAGGCATAGAGGTCTTGGCTGGTATTGAGGATGAAGTGTTGGCACTGGAATCTTGAACCTTGGATAGCTTCCAATTTGAGGAGTGTTTTTACACTGACCAGAGACATGCAAATAGGAGCCACAGGCAATCTTTGGTGCCATGAATGTCTCAACAAAAAGAATAACCCCAAAGACTTTCTCTTTCCCCACTATTAGGATGCAGAGCCTTCTCAGATCCCACCTTAACAGGTGGTGTCAAAGTCAACTTACGCAACTCTGAAGTAGTGTGTTTTGGAGCCAGTAGAGACTGGTCCAGGTATGGCACAAAGCCCCAGCCTGGAACTTTAACTGAGGATCCCTGTTGGGTCATGAAGTCAAGGCAGCCAAGCAGACATCAGATCTGACCAGGGGCAGAATGGTCTACCTCTGCCAGGCAGAACACACACCAGGAAACAGCTCTGAACTATTTATAGCTAGGAAATTATCTAAGAAAGCTAAAATACCAAGCTATGTATAAGAGAAAAAGTGTCTTCGTTATCTGGCTTGGTGAGATATGGGCACAGTTCTGAGGTTCCTTATATCCTCAGTCCTAAGCAGACAGAAGGAAGTGAGGTGGTTGAGGCTCCCACCTCTTTTAAATAGCCCTGAGCTATGATCATTCATTGCCATAAGATAAGTACACAGCTTTCTAGAAGGGTCCAAAACACTGACACGGGCTCTTGAGACCTCATTAATGGGAACATGAGGAAGTGGTAGATACGTTGTCATAGGAATCTTTCGCATGCTTAGTTCCATTATGGTTGGGCTTTAAGAAATTCTTTTGACCTTGGAAATTGAAAAACTGACCAAGGGAATGAGTCCCCTGAGAAAATGTTGGGGTTTACTGATTTACTTCAAGAGCAGGCTGTTCAGATTGGCTCAAGGCCACTTATGTTTCACTCCCACACCAGAGAGAGTTTTGAAACTAGAGTTTTATTAAATTCAGAAATAAATAAAACAAACCAATCAAAAGTCACCCCTGGTTGCACAAGCCCCATTGCCGCCCAGTCCGTACAGAACACAATTCTGCTACTGCAACCAGAGTTTTTCCCTGTGCCCCTTTCAGCAGAACTTCAATTCTTAAAGGGACAAGACACAGATAAACTCACAGATTCCAAGGCCAGAAGGGAAAACAGTAATCATCTAGTCTGGCATCCAGTATAACACAGGCCACAGAACTTCCCCAAAATAATTTCTAGATCAAATTCTTAGAAAAATATCTAATCTTCATTTAAAAATTGTCAGTGATGGAGAGTCCACCACGGCCCTTGGTAAAATGTACCAATGGTTAATTGCACTCACTGTCAAGAATTTACACCTTATTTCAAGTCTGAATTTGTCTATCTTCAACTTCCAGCCATTGGATTATGCTATGCCTATGCTAGACGGAACAGCCCGTTATTTGTTCCCCATACAGATACTCATAGACTAATTAAATCACCCCTTAACTTTCTCTTTGTTAAGCTAAAAGGAATGAGCTCCTTGAGTCTCTCTCTCTAAGACATGTTGTTTTCTAATCCTTTAATCATTCTTCAGAGGGGTGGCCGTGTTAGTCTGGATCTGTAAAAGCGGCAAAGTGTCCTGTGGCACCTTATAGACTAACTAACGTATTGGAGCATGAGTTTTTGTGGGTGAATGCCCTCTTCCATGCATCCGACGAAGTGGGTATTCACCCATGAAAGCTCAGGCTCCAATACGTTTGTTAGTCTATAAGGTGCCACAGAACTCTTTGCCGCTTAATCATTCTTGAGGCTCCTCTCTGAACCCTCTCCAATTTATCAACATCCCTGAATTGTGAGCAGCAGAACTGGATGCAGCATTCTAGCAGCGATTTCACCAGTGCAAAACATAGAGGTAAAATAATCTGTCTACTCCTACTCAAGATTCCCCTGTTTATTAATCCTACAATCTTATTAGCTCTTTTGGCTACAGACTCACACTAGGACCACAATGTCTATCCCTGACATTCCTGTATGAATGCTATTGTCCCCCCTCGTAAATGTAATATCATTCCAACACTTCCATTAAAAACACAACACATATAGTCCAGGGGTTCTCAAACTGGGGGTTGGGATCCTTCAGGGGGTCGTAAGGTTATTACAGGGGGGTCGTGAGCTGTTAGCCTCCACCTCAAACCCTGTTTGCATCCAGCTTTTATAATGGTGTTAACTATATAAAAAAGTGTTTTTAATTTATAAGGGGGGGTCGCACTCAGAGGCTTTCTATTTGAAGTGGGTCACCAGTACAAAAGTTTGAGAATCATAGAGTCCATCCATTTGACTTCTTAGAAGTAATCCATGTGTTCCACAAGCTCATAACTGTTATTCCCTATTGACAGTTCGAGCCTCTCCTGTGTCACAAGTTCTGGTACTAATGGTGAAAGTTTCTGCATTGCTCTTCAGTTCATTTCACAAAGCAGAAAGTTTACGCAGAAATTTTAGTTCCACTATACAACTAAATAATCAGTTTTGAACACCCTAAATCCCCAAAGATTTTCATACCGTATAAATAAGGATACAATTCTGTGACTTCAACAGATCTCTGTGACTTCTTCGGCTTCAGCCCTGGACAGAGCGGTGGGGCTGGAGCAGCGGCCTGGGCTGGGGCTGGAGCAATGCCTGGGGACTGAGCTGGAGCTGCCCCCCGGGGGCTGGAGCAGCAGTGATCAGTCCCCACCACCAGAGCAGCAATGGGCCTGGGGTAGCGGTTAGTCCCCTCTTCACTGCCGCTGTTATTTTTAATGAAAGTCAGAGACAGGTTGCAGGCCTCCATGAATTTTTGTTCACTGCCTGTGACCTATCTGTGACTTTTACTAAAAAATACCCATGACAAAATCTCAACCCTATTGACTCTCTAATATTTCTTATATTATCAGTGGCTTAACCATATAGCTCCAAGTGACAGTGCATGTGTCAAGCTATTCAGAAAATGTATTAAATTAACATAAGTACAAACTATCCAGTACTATAAAACACTCGATATAGAGCAATATCCATACCATAGGTCAATATCACTTCTTTTATCAATATTACATCAGTCTTGTATAGAAAACAGGATAAGGTACAGGAATAGGCACTTGCTATGACATGTGACAACCCATGGTGTATTCACCAGTCCAATAGTTGGATTTAGGTATTGATAAGTAGGTGTCCCAAATGTTCATATGTCAGAGTCTGAGGGCCTCTTATCTCTCTAGTCAGACGATCTTGAATGTCAGTGGATTGTTCTGATGATCTGCCCTCTTGTGTACTGCTGGTTTCAGGTTTCTTGGCATAATCTGGCATTCATGTATTTCAGTGCTTGGTGCAAATGTGACATCAGTTTGATCAGCAGTTTTCAAATTTACAGGATTATCATCATCCTTGTTTCCCAATCACAGATTAAATGTTTCTGCTTCTGGATTCAGAGTCTCCGGGCCATGGGCAATATCTGGTACCATTACGTAATGTCGTTCATCTTCACTCTCAGTATCAGAATCACTGGAGTTCAAGTTCCAGTCCCCATTTTGATCTCTTATTGCACTAGTTTGCCTAGTTCTCTGTGTTGTCTATTGTGTGCTTTGGAGGGTAGTGTAATCTCCAATGGTAAGAAGTCACAGGGAACAAAAAGATTGTGGAGAAGAACTCTACCAGGTTCTTCTCCATCTTCTGCTTTTACTTCATAGACTGGACTATCCTCTTTCTTTTGAAATACTACCTGAATATTATTTTTGCAACAGGATCTTAATTTGCCTGGTCCCCATCTCTCTGAAAGATTCAGGACAAGTATTCTGTCACCTGGCAAGAGGGCAGCATGGTGTACTTTCTGGTCATACTGATTCTTAACATGAGCAGCAGATTTTTTTTTAGAACATTTTGATGCCTTTTTATAAGTTTCTGAAATGTTGTCTCCAATTCTCAATGTAGTCCCCAGGTCAGAGTTTATAGATAGATCAAATGTGAGATCAATTGGCAAATATGGTCATCCTCCACATAAAAAATACAAGGGTGCAGCCTCATTTCATGTACAGTTATAGGCATAGATTGCCTTCTTAAAGGAGTTCTGACTATTCGACTTGTGTCTTTGTGGCAAGGTTTTCAACATAGCCAGCAGAGGTCAGTTCAGCCTTTCTACTTGTCCATTGCACTGTGGGGTGGGGTGGGGTTGCATGAGATGTTTCAGTTTTATATTAGTGCTGTAACTTTCTGAATACATTGTTTTCCAACTCTGCTCCTTGGTCATGATGGATGGGATGGGCAATGTTATAGGAGAGGACAACAGCAAAAAAGGAAGGTTGGGAAAGGAAGGAATAGCTAAGGGGGCGAACAATATGAAATACTATAGATGACGTTCCAAAAAATATGGAGCTCCTAATTAACAGTTGGAACTCTACAGTTGTCATTCACAGATTCCACAGAGACAAAAACTTCTGCCTAAAGAGAGGGATAAGTCTAATGAACATGTTCAACCCCTGTTGCAAGAAGACTGCCAGGAGGGGACTAGAATATATGTTTAAGGGTCCAAACCAAACCAAAAGAAAATGCTGCACTCTGAACAGACAACTGTGGTCTTTCTTTCAGCCAGAAGATTAGGCGTTAGCCCATTCCTTGGCAAACTCTAGGTGGGGTCAAGACTTAGTATCAAAATATATGTTATATTAACATGGTCTTATGCACCAGAGTTAATCAAGAGACTGCATGTACATAAATTTGAGAGTCTATCATGCAATTTCAAAGCAAACTCATACTACCATTAGGTTAATGTTATTTTCTATTTTAATTAGCATTCACAAAAAGGATTGGCCACAATATGTCCCAGGAACCAAACATGGCCGGCCTAAGAGCCCTCATGCACAGTGTGGCTGCCCTTTAGCTTTAATCCCAATAAGTGGCCTGTAGAGACAAACAGGTCCCAGCCGGCAGTGATTCATCTTGCACAAGAACAAGATTTTAAAAGATGGATCACTGCTTGCCGGATGTGTAAATCTCTGTAGACACCACTATATTAAAGATGTGCAATCTGCTCCACTTTATAAAATTTAGGTGCAGCCCTTAAGCACGGTGTGCCCAAATAAATGAACTAGTTTAAAAAAAGGAATTCAGCTGGAAGAGTTACTAACCTGTCATATGCAGCTATCATGAAGTTGAGGAGAAGGCTGATGGATTGCTCCACACTGATCTGGTGAGTAGAAGGAAGGCGTTTATTTAGCTGGTAGTAGATGGATGAAATTATCGTTTCCAGTCGAGAAACACTGATCTCTGTGTTGAGATCCAATGTATTAAGGCCATTGTCTCGGAAGGCTTCAATCATATTCCAGATATCAACAAGATGAACTAAAAGTAAAGAAAGAAATTAACTTATTTTTTGTAACGTTCAGTTTTACTCTCTACACACCACTTTTGGATAACATGTTAATCTTTGGTATTTTAAAAAAGCAGAATCCATCCTCTAAACATACTCTAAAAGTTCAGAAAGGAGGGAAGAGGGCATCCTATTAAAATCACCAACATGGAGAATAAATCATATTCCTCACAACACGTTTAGTCACAAAAATCTCACAAGAAAACCTTTCAATTGTCAAAATCGGGCTATAGTGAACATTTAGTCTAACCATGTTCTATTAGGCCTTTAAGAGCTCTTAAACTACAGTATATATTCCTGAAAGAAAAAATTAAGACTGCAAAGTGAAGCATTTAAAAGTCAGGAAGTGTTTTAATTTTTTCCCATTCTAAACCATAACTGTTCTTCATTATGTGCATGCTTTATAGCAAAGTCTAATTATTGGGACATATTTTAGATCATGCAGGCAACCTTCGCTTTGACATTTCCAAACCTGAATGCTTTTCTTAGAGTTTTTAGGAAAAACAAAGAAACTCCATTATATGCAGATATTTCACAGACACCAACAGAGTATTCTATGCTGCAAAATATGTGGCACTCCAAGAGGCAAAGGTTCTTATGGACCATTGCTTCATTGGCGCTTGCACCCTACTCATTGAATACACATTTTGATCATTGAATGATATGGCTTTGCAGTGTCTTGTCTGTCTCTTTCCATAGTAGCCTTCTAATAAAGTACAGAGCAAGGCAGGGTTCCCTTTATAAACATTACTTCAACCATTCTACTTCCTTGATCGTGTCATTATGACAGGTACCTTCAGCAGTGGTGCCTAATCCATTATTGTTAGTGTCATATTTGTACTGTTATGCTCATAGACTCATAGACTCTAGGACTGGAAGGGACCTCGAGAGGTCATCGAGTCCAGTCCCCTGCCCTCATGGCAGGACCAAATACTGTCTAGACCATCCCTAATAGACATTTAGCTAACCTACTCTTAAATATCTCCAGAGATGGAGATTCCACAACTTCCCTAGGCAAACTATTCCAGTGTTTAACTACCCTGACAGTTAGGAACTTTTTCCTAATGTCCAACCTAAATCTCCCTTGCTGCAGTTTAAGCCCATTGCTTCTTGTTCTATCATTGGAGGCTAAGATGAACAAGTTCTCTCCCTCCTCCTGATGACACCCTTTTAGATACCTGAAAACTGCTATAATGTCCCCTCTCAGTCTTCTCTTTTCCAAACTAAACAAACCCAATTCCTTCAGCCTTCCTTCAGAGGTCATGTTCTCAAGACCTTTAATCATTCTCGTTGCTCTTCTCTGGACCCTCTCCAATTTCTCCACATCTTTCTTGAAATGCGGTGCCCAGAACTGGATACAATACTCCAGTTGAGGCCTAACCAGCGCAGAGTAAAGTGGAAGAAGGACTTCTCGTGTCTTGTTTATAACACACCTGTTAATGCATCCCAGAATCACGTTTGCTTTTTTTGCAACAGTATCACACTGTTGACTCATATTAAGCTTGTGGTCCACTATGACCCCTAGAGCTCTTTCTGCCATACTCCTTCCTAGACAGTCTCTTCCCATTCTGTATGTGTGAAACTGATTGTTCCTTCCTAAGGCCACGTCCAGACTAGATATTAAAATCGATTTTAGAAACGCAACTTCAGCTACGGGAATAACGTAGCTGAAGTCGAATTTCTAAAATCGAGGTACTCACCCGTCTGGACGGCGCTGCATCGATGTCTGCGGGTCTCCGTGTCGATTCCGGAACTCCGTTCGGGTTGATGGAGTTCCGGAATCGATGTAAGCGCGCTCGGGGATCGATACATCGCGTCCAGACTAGACGCGATATATCGATCCCCGAGCAATCGATTTTAACCCGCCGACGCCGCGGGTTAGTCTGGACGAGGGCTAAGTGGAGCACTTTGCATTTATCTTTATTGAACTTCATCCTGTTTATCTCAGACCATTTCTCCAATTTGTCCAGATCATTTTGAATTTTGACCCTGTCCTCCAAAGCAGTTGCAATCCCTCCCAGTTTGGTATCGTCCGCAAACTTAATAAGCGTACTTTCTATGCCAACATCAAAATCGTTGATGAAGATATTGAACGGAGCCGGTCCCAAAACAGACCCCTGCTGAACCCCACTTGTATACCTTTCCAGCAGGCTTGGGAGCCATTAAGAACTACTCTCTGAGTACGGTTATCCAGCCAGTTATGCACCCACCTTATAGTAGCCCCATCTAAATTGTACTTTCCTAGCTTATCTATAAGAATATCATGCGAGACTGTATCAAATGCCTTACTAAAGTCTAGGTATATCACATCCACCGCTTCTCCCTTATCCACAAGGCTCGTTATCCTATCAAAGAATGCTATCAGATTAGTTTGACATGATTTGTTCTTTACAAATCCATGCTGGCTATTTCCTATCACCTTACCACCTTCAAAGAGGAAGAGGGGGTCCAGTGGTTAGGACACTAACTAGGGACTTAGAAGATCTTGGTTCAATTCTTTACTCTGCCACAGAGTTCCTGTGTGACCTTAGGCAAGTCACTTAGTCTCTCCATGCCCCAGGTGCCCATCTGAAAAACAGGAATAACCATACTTCCTATTTCTCAGGGGTGTCTCATGGAAAAATACATTAAAGGCTGTAAGGTGCGTATAGGATGGCCAGACAAGTACCTTAAGTAAATGGAAGCTTTGGTGGAACTGAAAGCCTAACACATCAAGCCACTACCCTCCAATGGCACTTTATCTTTTCCATTTGCTCTGTGGACAGTAATCCCTTTGGGAAAAGGCTTATCTTCAGTTTTTCTTCTGCACTGCTGAGCACATTTTTGGTTCTAAACAAATAAGTACCAGATCAGCTTCTGAATGAAGTGAGATCCACACGCAGTCTTCCACCCATGTATGTACAAGGCTGTTCCTCAGTTCAATATTTCCATTTGCACCTTTGGAAGCATAACTAGTATCAATGAAATCTGAACATTCTAAAGAGTTGGGCTTGTGTTGCTGACAAAACAGCAGCAGTAACAACATATGCAGTGTATCAGGAACTCCTATAATAAACCAGGTTCCCCCACTCTTACCCCTGGACCTGCACATAGCCTCATCTCCCCACGTTTGGGGGTGCCATGTAAGGCAGGAGAGTACCTACCAGTTTGCACTTCCCTTGACCACTCATAGGACCCAGCAGCCCATCTCCCTCTGGAATAACAGCCTTCTGCTGCTGTCAGCTAATATAATTATCCCTGTAGCACAAGTAGCACAAAAAAGCATCCCAACCAACTCAGGGTATTTCTATATTGGCTATTCTGATAGACAAAAATAAATTGATCACTGAACTGGAAGTTTATGGCTGCACGTGAGCACAATCAATTTTCATTTTTTGGGCACACACACACACAATATAGTCCGGGAACAGTAACTAAAGCTTTGTGTACATGTGGGATTTAGTTCAAATTGAGTTGACACATATTGGTAAACCATACTAGTAGTATGCACACGGGACTTCTGTGCCTTCCTTTAATTTGCATTATTGTATTCAGATGTCAGGGGCTTGGTGTGTCCTAAATATTTGGCATTCTGGGAGGGTATCCCATGGTCCTTTGCTTTGCTGTTGTGCTGTGTGCATTAGAGGTTTTTTGCTGTACTTTATGGGATGTGCAGGGGAAGCCAGTGGAATTCTGGGACTTAGGGTCAAAATAAAAAGTTCCATGATTCCAGTCTCTCTGTCCCAGGCTTCCTCTTTCTGGGTGGCCTAGCACCATTTTTGAATTCCTGTTGGCCAGCGTGGACCTAACAATGATCTGTGCCTTTGTGCTAGGAGCCACGACTGCATAGAAGCTATTTGGGCTTCTTGAGTTCTTGAAGTAAGGTGGCTTCAGTTTTGGACTTTGCACACTGTACCACCAAGCAGATAATGTGACTGCAGCAGCAGCATCTCCAGTAGCAGAGGAAGGAGGAGGAGGAAGACACCAAGCAAGTGCTACTACAGGAACTGCTATTACTTGGTCCTGCTAGTGAAAGCAGGGGGCTGGACTCGATGACCTTTCAAGGTCCCTTCCAGTTCAAGGAGATAATAATAATAATAATAAATAATAATTGGGGATATTTATATAACTGTTCCTGGAGCAGCTTCACATTGTGCATTGCCGTCTCTGAGCTCAAGAAAACAGCACTGATTAGTGGGAAAGGATCATTCCACAAAACTGGGAGGATCAGCAGTGGCAAAAGAATTTCAGCATGGTGAAGGCAAACTTTTTTGAGATCTGTGCTGCACTAGCCCTGCAGTACTGTCAGGGATGCTTACTGCTTTGACTTTTAGTCTCAGGCTTGAAAATGTGCAGCTGTAAGTGCAGCTGTTATCCAGGTGACAGTGGGGAATGAATTATGAACATTGCAGCACCTTCTATGCGTGGCCTTGAATACAGATGCCCCCTGGGTTACGCAACTCTGACTTACGCAAATCCGCACTTTCAGAAAAAGTTCCGTAAGCTAGAAATAGGAGGGGTTTTTTGTTTTGTTTTTGCATAATGCTCCAGTATATATTTCCGACTTACGCAAAATTCGAGTTATGCAAGGCGTTCCAGAACAGAACGCTTGTGTAAGTCAGGGAGCGTCTGTATAGCTAATAAGAACACTGTGGTGTGGCGTGGCTTAACTGGATTGCATACACCAAATAAGTAGTAACTGGGTGGCATTTCTTATTTCATCTTGCATCTGTCTCTTCATATTTTTATAAAAACCTATGCCTTATGGAAAAGTAACAGTTTTTCTGTGTACCATGCATTACCAAATCATTTTGAATGAATTTTTAATAGTTTTTTATTATTAAATAATGTATTGCGTAGCAAGCAGAAATGAACCTTTAATTAAAACAATGAAATACTTCTTTAAAGAGAAACTGTGCAATGGAGGGGAAAACACAAGACTGGGTATGCTCCAATTTACAGGCAAGCATACGTCTTGCCTCTGCCTCTTCTTCTGCTTTTTCGGGGTCGCATGTCAGGGCTCTAAGTATCAGGGTCATTACACGTCAAAAAGAACTGGGTTCCCAAGTAAAACTGTTCTCACTGCCTCAAGTTTCAGCTGGAGTGGGGAATGGTGTCTGGGAGAATGGCTGTTTAGGGGCTGTAGGGAACTGATTCTAGACTGCCTCCAAGAGTTGCTGCTGCAAGCATATCCTTCTCTATTGTGTCTTTTGCCATGGCAATGCAGTCTCTGGCCACTGCAAAACTTTCTCTGATATCTCCCTGTCTTTTCCTCTCAGACCTCCAGATTGCTGCTGTTTTCAATTTGGGGATTCTGCAGTGAGGTCTGGAAACATTTCCTCCACAGTTTTCTGTTTCTTCCCTTTAAGTTAGCCAGCCACTCAGTCGTTCATAAAGGTCCCATCCTTGCAGGTCTGGCCACTGCAGGTGCCACAGCTGGGGGAGTAGGGGGAAAAAACAACAAGCAGTTATATTCACATTCCCAAGGCTATTATAAATATTTTTTAAAAGCTATTTTGGATTTCCCTTTCCTGAGATTCTTCCCATTCTTGAGGGGGAGGGGGCTCAGAGATTATAAGTGGTATGTGCATGAAGAGGGCTAGATTGGGATTTTTGGATGTGCAATATATGCTATCTGGGTTTACAGTTGTGGCTTGGAGGATGGGGGGGTTGGGAATTATGTTCTTGGTTTGCTTCACTGTTTAGGCTGTGCCTTGGGGGTGCTTATGTAGTATCATAGGGCATCCCCTATACCTCCCCTTTAGGCTGTTCTGACTCTCAGTGATGTTACACTGAGGTGGGTGACTAGGAGGTGGAGAATGGCCTTATTCAAAAAGGAAAAGGGCAGACCAGCAAACTACACTGTGAAGTGTAATGCTACACAACTGGAAGGGAACAGCGAGCCATAGCAGGGACAAAGACTGTGCAACTATCCCCCATAATCTCCAGAGAAAATAAACAACAAGCAATTTCTCAGTCTTAGATTCTGCTTTACCTCCCCTGTAGATATGGGGAAAAGACAGGTCAAAGAATATTTACAGAAGTTAGATGTATTCAAGTCAGCAGAGCCTGATGAAATTCACCCTAAAGATACTTAAAGAGCTGCTGAAGCAAGTCAGAACCATTAGCAATTATCTTTGAGAACTCATGAAGGATGAGTAAGGTCCCAGAGGACTGCAGAAGGGAAGTATCAGAGGGTAGCCGTGTTAGTCTGGATCTGTAAAAGCAGCAAAGAATCCTGTGGCACCTTATAGACTAACAGACCTGTTAGTCTATAAGGTGCCACAGGATTCTTTGCTGCTTTTGCAGAAGGGAAAACATAGCACCTAACTTTAAAAAGGGGAACAAAGAGGATCCAGGGAATTATAGACCAGTCAGCCTAACTTCAATACCTGGAAAGATACTAGAACAAATTATTAAATAATCAATGTGTACACACGTAGAGATTAATAGGGTGATAAGCAGTAGCCAACACGCAGAGAAAAATACACCAGGTTTTGTACTGATTGTTTGAAGCCTTAACTGTTTATCTTTCTCAAACCCTGTAAAAAGCCATTCAGGGTTGTACGGATAGACCATTCCTAAGGTAAACTTATTTTCCTGTACAGATCTGTGTTACAGGGCATATATATCTCTCTCAATATCAGCAGGAAGCTGTAGTCTTAGAACCTTTACGGGCATGCAATACTCATATGTCTACCTTATGCAAACTGAGAATACTACCCATTTTTTTCCCTGTAACTTCGTCTCAAACTACTGAATTTCACATATCTGAATTTTTCTTTATTTGAATATGCTGTTGGAACACAGTAGAGGACAGGTGGAGTAGAGGTTGTGGCTGCGCCATGCTGCCATTCTGAGCAGGATAGATGTAGGGAGGGGAAAGGAAAACAGGTAGTTGGTACATGCCCTTTGTGGCCTGGGCTACTGAACAGTCTGTGATCAGGGCTTTCGCATGAAACAAAAGCTGAATGTTGGGTGCAGCCACCATTTTGAAATACAGGGATGTATGTGGACTTAATGTTTGTACATTGGGTGTAATCAACACCAAGTGGCCTTTGAACTAATAAAGGAGTGCATGTATGGAAACTAAATTGTGATAAATGTTATTAAAACTAATAGGAAAATAATTTCCAAGAGAGGTAAAATCTGTTTTCAGTATTAGGTTGTTCTTTGACTGTTTTTCCCTTAGGAAACAGTGTCACGTCTTCTTTTTTTGTCATATGACTTCTAGAATGATTAATATAAATCTGGAATTTTCTAAGCTCTTGAAGGAGAAATAGAAAATAAATCCTCAAAGCATTTTCCTCTTAAGTGTTTTCAGTTATGTCTACATTGGCATGCATATTCAGTCACTGGACACATACATACTCAGGCATGTTTGCCATACTTATGCTAAGTGTCTACATATGCTGTACTGGACACAAATATAATGCTAGGTACATGCGTTTACCCACATCCACACTGCCACTGCTGCACAACATTAGTGTTACCATTACAGGGGCAGTTTCCCAGGGCACAGTGCAGACAGGGAGACACTCTAGAAACCGCTTTGCTCTGCGTTCCAGGTACTGTCCTCCACTTTCACAAATCTATCAATTGCAGAGCCTCATTACATCTCCCCTCACTGTTATTCCCTGCCAAAGTGGATAGAAGACAGAGCAATGGTATGATGATGTGGGTCTGCTCCTGCTCCTTATTGCAGGATAAACAGTTATGCGGTGGAGTAGGTGTTTAGCAAGATGATAAGTGGAATTTGGGCAGAAATTTGACATATCAGAGACTGCTGACCTTGCTGCTAAATGACAAGTAATTTAGCTCATATGGTATAGATATGGTGAATGCCAGTATTGTCACAGTATATCCTGGAGTGGACCATTACTTCTGGTGCAAGAGAACAAATAAGTGTTGGAGGATCATATCATTTTGGAAACCTGAGATGACCTGCAGTGGCTTTAGAAAAAGGAACTTCTGAATGATAAAACAGACCTTTCTAGAGCCGTCTTAGGAACTTGCACCAAACCTCCAGCCCCAGAACACTTAAGTTGTGTGTTCTGCTGCACCAAGAACTAATAATTTCTCTATGTACAGAGCACTAACTGCACTTCCCCATCATGTGCATATATCTTTGGGCCTTCAGATATTTTTGAACAGAGGAAGAGGGGGATGCAGACAGAAAAGTGTTTGTAGTATAATAGCACCAGATAGTTACACCATTGCAATTCATGTGCTGTGAATTGTGGGTCCCAATCAAGAACCTAAAAATATCTTATGTTCATTATACTTAGGACACAAGTCAAGGAAACGATAACACTTGGTGGGATTCAGGGACTCCTGCAAGCTCATCTTTCCCCTCTTGGATGCTCGGGGTGTCCCCCAGCAAAAGGGTTTTGGATAACAGTGGAGGGTATTTTTCCCAGGAATCTTGCAGGCTCCATTGTCCCCATCTGGTCACTTGGGGGTTAGGTTGTCTAGCTCAGCTGTACCCTGGGCGACGGCTGGAGAAGTAGGTGGCAGCGGCTGTGCAGAGGCAATAGCAGCAGCAGACCCCGAACTCAGTCGACCACCAGTTCTACGAGCCTCTCCAATAGGGAATGCTCCCGTTCCCTATGGCTTGCCTCCTGCTCATGAACCAGTTCATCAGTGTGTCTTCCTACTGGGGAGAACAATCCTCTCATGCCCCGAAGAACTCAGACTGCTCCTTCTTCCTCCTGTCCATCTCTCCAAATAGCTCTTTGAAGGTCCTTCTCCATCTGCCCCTGCTGTCTCTGAGGTGCCATGCCTGCTCTCCTGACAGAATGGATTCCCTCTCAGGAGACGAAGGTCCTGCCAATTCAAAGACAAGGGTAGCATTTTTTTTTCCTTTGGAAGAAGCTGAGAAATTCCTATCATCCATAAAAAATGTTGCTGTAGAAGGCCACAACTTATGATACTTTTCGTCATTCCATGAATGCAACTATTATACTATCCTTGTTTCTCAGACAACTTTTGCATACCAGGAAGAAGGAGCAGAGGCTATGAATGGTAAGAAAAATGTACCAATATTTTAAAAAAATTAAAATTTTCATAGTGTCTCAAAGCAGGGGGAGGGACATTTCCTTTCAGGGGCTATGTTATCAGTATGCAAATTATTCTTTAAAGGCGACCATTTGGAGAACGTAACAGTTTTCAAGGTACCAGAATAGAAAAGAGATGGCTTTGCAGTCCTGTGGAGAAGATCTGGCAATCTATGCAAAAGACTTTTCTGCTAATGGTCAACCCTCTAGCTATTGCTGAATGGATGGGTTTGGGTAGCTCTGAAGGTGGACCAAGCAGATTTGCAACACTGCCACTGAACCTCAAGACCTAGCTGGTGTTTCAGCTATGCCAGAAATTTGGTGAAATATACTTACAGGACTAAGAGGCAATTCAACTGGAAATTGACTATATTCTCAGCTAACATATGGAGTTTCTGTGTATAGGGAGATGTAAACGACATAGAGCACCATCCACAACCCCCAGCATCACCAGAAAATTCTGCCCCATGCCTATCTAGCAATGGCAAAATGGAGGGCAAGAAAGATACTGCAACTGTATTTTCTCCTCTGAAGATTCAGATCTGTACCACAGGCCCCTCACTTCTCCACTGCAAAGGGACACCACACTGTGTTTATCCAACTGCCAGTCTGGATCCTTCTCCCACCTCCATTTCCCCCAGCTTGCGCGGCATGGCTCAGTGTGGGGCGAGGCAAGACACCAGGGATCAGGACAGGAAAAAAATTGCAATCTTCCAAGGGAGAAAGGACTGCTGTGACCAACTTTTCCTCAAAATATTCCCTTCCCCTTCCACAGCCCACTCCTCCATCTTAAACCTTCTCCCCATTCCACATGGCTCAGTTTTGTAAGAGGACAGTAAGCTTGGGGTTGGGTGATAAAAGTACAGAAACAATGTAATCTTCCAAGGGATGAAAGACAACTGATATTAGCTTCAGACAAACTAAGTTTAGTACAATTTTTACAATTGTCCTATGCTCAACCAGGAACTTGGTAAATCTACCTGCTCCCTTTCCCCGGTTCACGCAGCCCCAGGTCATTGCTGCCTGACTGCTTGCCAAGGAAAGTACACACACAGGGCACAGTGATTTTTCTCTAATAATCTGTTTTTAAGACATAGCTTCAGCCAAATGCATAATAGTGACTCCTAACCCCCAAGTGACTCATCAGAAATCAATACAAATAATTGATTTATAGCAGTATCTAGCTCGGGGATATTTCTGGGTTGAGCAGAACAAGGATTGGGCTTAAAATCAGCAATGTAACACCAGAGCAAGAGCGGATATTGACAGGGAAGATGGGGGTCCACTGTAACTTACCAGCCTCAGGTTCTGCTTCCTGCCACAACTTGGGGTCCTCCTCACATTTGTCGGGGGGTAGGGGAGGCAAAGAGGGGATTCCTCAACTAGCTCGTCTAGGTAAAGGTGCAAAAGACACATGCGCCTCATCCTTTGGGTCTTCTGCTGACTCCATAGTCCCTGCTGCCTCCTCATCCTGGCCCTCATCAGCATTCCATTGGACAATGACATACTGACAAAATGTACAGATGCTTTTATACCAATACTTGAAGTCTAAATATTAAAATGGGTGAACTAAAGTGCCTGGCATTAAATGAGGATGTTGATATAATAGGCATCATAGAAACGTGGTGGAATGCAGATAATCAAAGGGATGTGGTAATACCAGGGTACAAAATATATTGGAATGACACAGTAGGTCGTACTGGTGAGGAAGTAGCTCTACATGTGAAAGAAAGTAGAGTTAAATAAAGTAAAAATCTTAAATGAATCAAACTGTTGCATGGCATCTCTATATAGACATACCATGTTTGAACAATAAGAGTTTAGCGGTAGGGATATACTATTGACCCCCTGATCAGGATGGTGATCGCGATTGTGAAATACTCAGGGAGATTAAAGAGGCTACAAAAAACAGAAAACCTAATAATAATAATAATAATAATAATAATAATAGGGGATTTCAGCTATCCCTAAACTGACTGGGAACATGTCACCTCAAGAAGGGATGCAGACATAAAATTTCTAAACACATTAAATGACTGCTTTTTGGGGTAGCTTGTCCTAGAACACACAAGGAGAGAGCCAGTTTTGATTTAGTCCTAAGTGGAGCACACAATCTGATCCAAGAAGTGAATATAGCTGAATCACTCAATAATAGTGACCATAATGTAATTACATTTAACATCCTTGTGGGGGAAAATGCCAAAGAAACTCACCATAGTACCATTTAACTTCACAAAGTGAAACTACACAGAAATGTGGAATCCAGTTAAATGGATATTAAAAAAGAACAGTCAGAAGGGTGAAATGCCTGCAAACTGCACAGAAACTATTTAAAATAAGAGAGATCACACTAAATGTATACCCAACCAAAAAAAAACAGCAAGCGGACCAAAAAATGCCACCATAGCTAAACACCAAAATAAAAGAGGCATATAGAAGCAAAAAGTCATACCTTAAAAATTGAGTCAAATCCTAGTGAGGAAAATAGAAAGGAGGATAAACTCTGACAAGTCAAGTATGAAAGCATAATTAGGAAGGCCAAACAAGAATCTGAAGAACAACTAGCTAAGGACACAAACAGCAAAATTTATTTAAGCATATCAGAAGCAGGAAGCCTGCCAAACAGCCAGTAGGGCCACTGGACCATGGAAGTACTAAAGGAGCACTGAAGGAAGACAGTACTGCTGTGGAGAAGCTAAATTAATGCTTTGCACCTGTTTTCACTGCAGAGGATATGGGGAAGAACTGCACACCCAAGCCATTCTTTTTAGATGACAAATCTGAGGAACTGTCCTAGAAGATGTTTTGGAACAAATTGAAAAATTAAACAATAAGAAGTCACCAGGACCAAACAGTATTCACCCAAGAGTTTTTGAAGAAAATCTGAAATTGCATAACTATTAACTCTGGTATGTAATCTATCACTTAAATCAACCTCTGTACCAGGTGACTGGAGGATAGCTAATATAATGCAGATTTTAAAAAAAAAAGGTCTAGAGGCAACTGTGGCAATTACAGGACAGTAAACATAACTTCTGTTCCAGGCAAACTGGTTGAAATGATAGTAAAGAACAGAATTATCAGACACATTAACAAACATGACATTGGTGAAGAGCTAACATGGCTTTTGTACAAGGAAATCATGCCTCACCAATCTATTAGGATTCTTTGAGGGGATAGACAAAGATGATCTAGTATACTTGCACTTTCAGAAAGCCTTTAACAAGGCCCCCACCAAAGGCTCTTAAAAAAAGTAAGTGGTCATGTGATAAGAGGGAAGGTCCTCTCATGGATCAGTAAGTGGTTAAAAGACAGGAAACAAAGAATAGGTGTAAATAGTCAGTTTTCAGAACGGAGAGAGGTAAATAGCATGGTCCCCACGGGTCTGGTGGTTTGGGACCTGTTCAATACAGGTCTGAAAAACGGGGTAAAAATGAGGTGGCAGAAGTTTGCAGATAATATAAAATTACTCAAGATAGTTAAGGCCAACTCAGGCTGCAAAGAGGTACAAAGGGATTTCACAAAACTGGGAGACAAAAAGGAAGATAAAATTTGATGTTGACAAGTGCAAAATAACACACAATGGAAAAAAAATAATCCCAGCTATACATAAAAATTGATGGGGTCTAAATTAGCTGTTACTAATCAAGAAAGATCTTGGGTCATAATGGATAGTGTGACAGGGTCAGGCCAGATGGGTACAGGAGAGTGATAGAAGGCAGATATATTAGCCTCAGGTTAAGTAGGTCCCCTTTCCCTGGGTAAGGTAACGGAAGGTTCGAGAACAATCAGGAACTTTCTGGAAACAATTAAGGCAGACAGGCTGATTAGAACACCTGCAGTCAATCAAGAAGCTGCTAGAATCAATTAAGGCAGACTAATCAGGGCACCTGGGTTTAAAAGGGAGCTCACTTCAGTTTGTGGTGTGCGTGTGAGGAGCTGGGAGCAAGAGGCACAAGGAGCTGAAGAGTGAGAGGCTGTGCTGCTGGAGGACTGAGGAGTACAAGCGTTATCAGACACCAGGAGGAAGGTCCTGTGGTGAGGAGAAAGAAGGTGTTTGGAGGAGGCCATGGAGAAGTAGCCCAGGGTGTTGTAGCTGTCATGCAGCTGTTACAGGAGGCACTACAGACCGCTGCAATCCACAGAGCCCTGGGCTAGAACCTGGAGTAGAGGGTGGGCCCGGGTTCCCCCCAAACCTCCCAACTCCTGATCAGACACAGGAAGATCTCTGAAGCTAACAAAATCCACCAATAAACGCAGAACCCACCAAGGTAGAGGAGGAACTTTGTCGCAATAGTTATCTGAAAACATCTGCTCAGTGTGCAGTGGCAGTCAAAAGAGCTAATAGAATGTTAGGAACCATTAGGAAAGGACTAGACAATAAGACAGAAAATATCATAATGCCACTATATAAACCCATGGTACACCCACACCTTGAATACTGCATGTAGTTCTGGTCGTCACCCCATCTCAAAAAAATGTATTAGAAATGGAAAAAATACCAAAAAAGGACAACAAAGATGATTAGCGGTATGGAACAGCTTCCATATGAGGAGAGATTAAAAACACGGGGACTGTTCACCTTAGAAAAGGCGACTAAGGGGTAAGATATGAGAGAGGTCTCTAAAATCATGAATGGTGCAGAGAAACTAAATAAGGAAGTGTTATTTACTCCTTCACATAACACACAAACCAGGAGTCAGCAAATGAAATTAATAGGCAGCAGGTTTTAAACAAACGTAAGGAAGTACTTCTTCACACAGCGTAGTTAAGCTGTGGAACTCATTGCCAGGGAAGCTGTGATGATCAAAAGTATAACTGGGTTCAAAAAACAATTAGATAAGTTCATGGAAGATAGGTCCATTGATGGCTATTAGTCAAGATGGCCAGGGACGCAATCCCATACTCCAGATATCCCTAAACCTCTAACTGACACAAGCCGAGACTAGACGACAGTGGATGGATCATTTGTAAATTGCCCTCTTCTGTTCATTCTCTGAAGCATCTGGCAGTGGCCACTATTGGAAGATAGAATACCAGGCTAAATGGACCATTGGTCTGACCACTATGGCCTTTCCTATGTTCTTATAACTGTTCTAGCCTTTTGCCCTCCTGTGCAGGAGCCTCAAGTGCTTGATGCTTTCCTGGAAAGGGCTGGAGTCAGCTCAATGTCCACCTGATCCAAAGCATCTGTGAAATTTCCTGAAATACATGTTCCTTCTGTTTTGGGCAAAGTTGTGGAGGACACTGCACTCCAATCACACATTAATCAGCACCCAAGTGTAGTTGGAGGACCAGGCAGCTGTTCTCAAAGTAGGATCCACATTTACTTATATTGATCAAAAAAGTATGGCAGAAACCTGTTCTGATATGTTCACCACAGCTCGCTACTATTGGTGAAAACGGAGGACAGGGTCCTTTATAGTTTGAGTAGGACTCAAGAAGAAAAGCATTCAGTGCATTGTGGGACTGGGGGTGGATGACTACTAACACTCGAGACCTAGTACAAGCTCCTTACTCCACACTGCAAATTGGTATGGATATGGGGTCATGTCCGAGCCTGAGACACGTACTTACCCACACACCTCAGGCACACTAGCTTACTCACCCTCTACTCACCTTCATGTTTTGGGGATTTAAACAAGGACATTGGAGGATTATGGGACAAGACAGATGGACAGTCGCTATTGTAGACATACCCTCAGTTAAGTAGGTTTTAATGAACCCAATATCTGCATTTTAAATTGTGAATAAAACACTCCCTTCTTAGGCCTTGTCTACAAACACAAGTTACACCGTTTAACTTAAGTTGTGATGTTGCATCAATTTAGATCTTGTCTATTTTTCACCACAGTGCAGACTTCGGGGATGTGAAACGGAGAGTGCAATTGTTGCACTCTAAGGCCTGGTCTACAATGGGGTGGGGGGGGTCGATCTAAGATATGCAAATTCAGCTATGCTATTCTCAAAGCTGAAGTTGCATATCTTAGATCGACTTACTTAGTGTCCTCAGGGCGCAGGATCGATGGCCACCACTCCTCCTGGTGGAGTTCCAAAGTCGACGAGGAGCGCATTCGGGGATCGATGTATTGCATGTAGACGAGACGCGATACATCAATCCTCAATAGATTGATCACTACCCGCTGATCCAGCGGGTAGTGTAGACATACCCTAACTGTCCCACACAATTGCTGCTGTTGCAACCAAAAAGGTACCTAGCTTATGTTAGCATAGTCTTTTTTGAAAGAGGACTACGTTAAAGCAAACTAGACACCTTTTAGTTAGTGCCAGCAGCATCCATGTGGGACAGTGAGAGCACAACGCTTCAGGGATGTGAACTGAAGAACGGACCAAAGTCTGCGCTGCAGCGCTGCATAAACATAGCCCTAGTTAAATTGGTGTAACTCTAGTCTACACAGACTTTGTACCAGTATAACTATTTCAGTTAGGGAGTGCTGTATTTAGTAATCACAATAATTGTACTGGTATAACCCCTATTGTACAGGAATTTTACAACTTTTAAACCACTATAGAGCACTTTATATTGATGGAATGGTTTCCACAATAGGAGAGTTATAATGTTTGACCAGACTAATATAGTTGAGTGTCTGTTGTGTTTAGGCAAGTTGTACATCAATTTAAAGCAATAGCCATAGATGAAATTGCACCGCCTTACCTAAATTGGTACAATATCATATCTTTAGTTATACTGGTGCAACTTTCTGTTTAGTCCAGGCCCTAGTTTCACAAGATTTTTACTTCCCTTGTACTTGCGCTGTCATAATCCTAACAGTTTTTCAATTTGTCACCATTCCAAGGTAGCCAAAACCTAAATTTCTAATGTAAAAAACAAAAATAAGACTTCCAAAAAGAAGTTTCAGGCCTTCTTTACACTTCAAATACGTCATTTATTGCTTAATACTTATTTCCCTTTTTAGCTCAACCTTAAATAAGTCACATGAGAAATTCTTAAAACAAGATGGTGTTGCATATTTTGATGTTCTTAGATCCTCCTACCACATTGTGAAAAGCTCAAAATGAGTCTTGAATTTGCATCTTCCACATGACAGTACAGTCCAGTCAGATTTCTGTGTTGAGTCACTGTTCAGGCCAAGTTAAATACACTTTATTGTATATTGTTATGTAAGGCTGTCAATCCATGCTTTTGGTTCTTTTGACCCTATCAGTGATGTAACCCCACATCACTGGTGACCTTTCCTTTTTTTTCCTATCATCCACTGCTGCCCAAGATAAGTCATGCTATACTTTGGTTGTACTGAAACAAATACTGGTTTACATTTTTCAGAATGTATGCTTGTAAATGGGTATTTTTCTGTCAATATTTTTTGTGTGAGACCCCAAAATAAATTAGGTAGATTCCTTCTCCACACTTGCAAGAATGAAACATACATCATGCTTCTAAAATGGTGTAAAAGCAAATCTGAAAACAGTAATTCTACTAGAGCAAGCTTTATATTCACCACTGACTTGCCTCCTAGCTAATTACAAATTTTGCTTTATTATTATTTACTAAGAGGAAGCTGAGACCCAGATTCACTTCTTTCTTTTTAGAAATATTTAGCTACCATAATAGAAACCCTGATCTGGAAACTTTCAGAGCTTTATCCTTGGGCCATCACGAATGTAACCATAGCAAAAGAGACCATATTGGAAGGTTTAAGCCACCACTTCAGGACACTATCCCTCTACTAGCTATGGGAGAGAGCTGAAAACACAAGCTTTTTAACAAGATAGGTTATAAAAACTATACAAGTAACAGCTAAAATTAAAGAGCTTTGCAAAAATTCTATAAACAGTATCTTCGGCTGATCCAGGAGAAGTATTTTTCACTCACCTCTATGAATTAAGGGGCAATTGTTGTCCTCAGTGCACAGCTGATTAAGGGGTTCTCCAAAGGAATGAGAAGAGAGAAAATAATCCTCTCCCAAACCACACAGACAATCCCTTTGCCAGGTGCACCATCCCCCCATTCAATTGCAGCACACAATATTGCACACCTTCTGCACAGGTCCCCGAAGTCATGCTCTGTCTTTCTCCACAACTGAATTATATCAGTTCCACTTTATCTAGGGTCATCCAAGGGAAGGAAGGATTTTTTCTTAAGTCCATAAATCTACTCTGCTTTGTGCTCCACAGCGATCAACACAATAGATTACAAATATAATGCAATAACCTAGTTTGAAGAATTAATGTAAAGACTATTATCATACATTACCCTGTGGATTAATCTTTATTAATGAACTATAAGATCAATGAACTGTATGAGAAAACACTGACTAAAATACTACAAAAGTTAGATCATACTGTATGGTAAATATTCATAAGTGAATTATATAATCAGCTAATATTCTACCTAAGAGTTCAAGAAGTGCAGATAAATACTCCACATGCCTTAATTTTTAAAATTTCACTTATGTTTTATTAATGATTCGATCATGTTTTTAATTTCTAAACTAAAGTAAAATCTGTTTTAAACTATAGTTTCCGCAATTGCCAAGATATAATCTTTATTCTTTAAACTTGCATGTATAGCATACTCCCAAATCAAATACATATGTAGTAATCAACCTGCTTATGGAAGGGTACAGTGTTATGACTTACGATTACATCTTTTCTGCACAAATCTCAGTTTGCAGGCAGTCCGATATGTTGAAAGTCTGATGACATCAAAATTCTGAGCCCCTATAAATCAAAATGAAAAGACCCTATTTACTTTTCAATCTTTTTTCTTTAAACATTCAGTTCATGTGGTAAAATATTTCCCTCAAGTACATTATTGCCCGGTGCTAGTTAATCAAATCTAAACCTTTGTCATTTTTCAACTGTGAACTCCTCAAGGTATAGAAATTTAGTGTGTGCAACGCTTCGGAAATGTAAGAAAAAGCACATTATAAATTGATGCAAGTTTGGGATAGCTATATTATTTCCAACTGGCAAATTCATGTGTATTATGAAAATAAGCCCAAGTGACTAATAGTAGAGACTTTCTACTGTCACAAACACTTATTTGTTCATGCCACTTTTGAAAGAGTTTTGAGATTAAAGTCATCTGACTTTACAATGTGAGGCAACAGATATTATATTTTAATTTAATTAGTTTGTGCCAGCTTCAGAGACAAAACAATTGGAAAAAATGGTTACTTGGTACCTGTATAGCAACTGTTCTTCCAGACGAATTGTCCACAGATACATTCCACTGTTGGTGTGTATGTGCACCCAGTACACTTGAGTCAGCAGGGGTGCAATGATGAGAAGGACAAGGGACCCAGTTTCCCCCCACACATTGGCCCCTCACCGGAGGCAGGTGTCATAACAGTAGAGGCCCTTCCCCACTGGCATAATGGAGAGATGGCCAGGCCAACTCTAAGTGGCATTGCAACCCTGTGCACCTTATCATCCACCCTGGCATTTGCAGTCCTTCTGACTCCCATGGGCACCAGGCACCCCAACCCCTAGTCCCCAGGAGGGTGGGAGAATTGGATCTAGGCTTTTGGAACCTACTGAGGAAGTAGAGACAGGAGGATGGGGTCTGGCCCCTGGTGGGTATGGTGCTCTCCATGCTGACCACCTCTCTGGATAAGAGCCCAGGACTAGCTGTGGGATAGGGAGATTGCAGGGATGGGTGCAGGAGGCGAGCTCAGAGCTGGGTGTGGGGCAATGTTGGGGAAAAGAGTACAGGGCTGGATGTGCAAGCAGAGAGTGTGGGTCTGGGTACAAAGGCAGCATTAGATAACTCAGGACTGGGCATAGGGGACAGCTGTCAGAGAGCTCAAGGCTGGGTGTAGGGATAGCGGTGGTTGGGAAGGGATCAGAGTGTGCAGCACTAGGAGCAGAGCAACAGAGAGAGAACTCTGGGACCCCTCCTCAGGTTGTGCCAGAAATGTTTGGTAATAATACTGTTGGAGCAGTGCACATGCCCTGCCTGTCATGTCTGTAATGGAGGGCTTAAAGAGTGGGACTATCTCAGCTCCTTCATACCAGAAACTTGGTAACAACTCAAGCAATGGGGTACGAGGGAGGGTGTGGAATATATATGTGCACAACACATTTTAAAGAACAGTTACTGTACAGATAATACTTTTTTTCCTCCTTCAAATCATTGTGCATATATACTAGCAGTTCTTATTTCAGGTGGTGGAGCCTACTGGAACAAGGACTGTAAAACTGATTCACCAAAGTCCACAACCAACCTGGGATGCCTGAGTAGCAGTGTCTCAAAAAGATATGTACTGATAACCATGTAAGCAGCTTTGTAAACATCCAGGATGGGCACTTTACTGAGAAAGTAGCTTGAAACCTGGTAGAATGGGCATTAGAATATAAGAATGGACATACTGGGTCAAACCAAAGGTCCATCCAGCCCACTATCCTGTCCTCTGACAGTGGCCAATGCCAGGTGCCCCAGAGAGAATGAATAGCACAGGTTATCATCAAGTGATCCAGGTCCTGTCACCCAATCCCAGCTTCTGGCAAACAGAGGCTAGGGACACCATTGCTGCCCATGCTGGCTAATAGCCATTCAGGGACCTATCTTCCATGAATCTATCTAGCTCCAATTTGAACCCCATTACAGTACTGGCCCTCACAACACCCACTGGAAGGAGTTTCAGAGGCTGACAGTGCATTGTGTGTAAAAATACTTTATTGTGTTTGTTTTAAACCTGTTACCTATTAATTTCATTTGGTAGCCCCTTGTTCTTGTATTATGAGAAGGAGTAAATAACACTTCCTTATTTACTTTCTCTATACCACTCATGATTTTATAGACCTCTATCATATCCCCTCTTAGTCGCCACTTTTCCAAGATGAAAAGTCCCAGTCTTATCAATCTCTCCTCATACGGAAACCGTTCTATACCCCTAATCATTTTTGTTGCCCTTTTCTGAACCTTTTCCAATTCCAACATATCTTTTCTGAGATGGAGTGAACACACCTGCAAACAGTATTCAAGGTGTGAGCATACCATGGATTTATATAGAGGCAATATGATATTTTCTGTCTTATTACCTATCCTTTTCTTGATGATTCTCAACATTCTGTCCACTTTTTTGACTGCCGCTGCACACTGAATGGATGTTTTCAAAGAACTATCCACAGTGACTCCAAGATCTCTTTCTTGAGTGGTAACAGCTAATTTAGACCCCATCATTTTATATGTATAGCTGTGATTATGTTTTCCAATGTGCATTACTTTGCATTTATCAACATTGAATTTCATCAGCCATTTTGTTGCCCAGTCACCCACTTTTGTGAGATCCTTTTGTAGCTCTTCGCAGTCTGCCTGGGACTTAACTATCTGGAGTAGTTTTGTATCATCTGCAAATTTTGCCACCTCACTGTTTACTCCTTTTTCCAGATCATTTATGAATATGTTAGACAGGACTAGGCCCAGTACAGATCCTTGGGGGACACCACTATTTACCTCTCTCTGTTCTGAAAACTGACCATTTATTCCTACCTTTGTTTCCTATCTTTTAACCAATTAACAATCCACGAGAGAACCTTCCCTCTTATCCCATGACTGCTTATTTTGCTTAAAAGCCTTTGGTGAGGGACCTTGTCAAAGGCTTTCTGAAAATCTAAATACACTATATCTACTAGATCTCCTTTGTACACATGCCTGTTGACCCTCTCAAAGAATTCTAGGAGATTGGTGTGCCATGATTTCCCTTTACAAAAATCATGTTGACTATTTCCCAACAAATTATGTTCATCTATGTGTCTGACAATTTTGTTCTTTACGATAGTTTCAACCAATTTCCTGGTACTGAAGTGAGGCTTACTGGCCTCTGGAGCCCTTTTTAAAAACTGGCGTCACATTAGCTATCCTCCAGTCATTTGGTACAGAAGCTGATTTAAATGATAGGTTACAGACTACAGTTAGTAGTTCCTTCATAACTCTTGGGTCATACCATCTGGTCCCAGTGATTTATTACTGTTTAATTTACCAATTTGTTCCAAAAAACTCCTCTAATGACACCACAATCTAGGACAGTTCCTCAGATCTGTCACCTAAAAAGAATGGCTCAGGTTTGGGAATTTCCCTCACATCCTCAGCCGTGAAGATGCAAAGAATTCATTTAGTTTCTCCACAATGGCCGTATTCCAGTTTAGTGCTCTTTTAGCATTCTGATTGACCAGTGGCCCCACTGGTGATTTAGCAGGCTTCCTGCTTCTGAAGTTCCTTAAAAAAAAATTGCTAATACTTTTGGAGTCTTTGGCTAGCTGTTCTTCAAATTCCTTTTTGGCATTCCTAATTATACTTTTACACTTCATTTGCCAGAGTTTATGCTCCTTTTATTTTCCTCATTAGGATTTAACTTCCACTTTTAACTGCTTCTTTTACTTTGTTGTTTAAGCATAGTGGCATTTTTTTTGTCCTCTTACTGTATTTTTTAATTTGGGGTACACATTACACAAACCCAGAGTCTTTAAGCAATATTCCCTTCCCCTAGGGTCCAAATTATTTAGTTCAAACAGCTTCTCCTAAAAACATATCCCCTTTAAGTTCAGGTGTCTTCCCAGCCCTCCTTCTTAGTTAGGGTGAGGGGATTTCAGTCTCGGCCTGTAGTCTTGGAGAAGCTAACAGGTAGCAGTTATCATGCAGCTGCTGGGAGTTCCTCTCTTTTAAGGGAGTGTCCCTCTCCAGGAGCACCTCCCTGCAACTGAAGCATTATAGTCTTATCTGACCAGGTGCTCATCATTCAGTTAACAGCCTAGATGGGCTCATTGTCCTTGAATTAGCTCACCACAAATATGGAACATAAGCACCCATGAATGGCCATACTAGGTCAGGCCAAAGGTACATCTAGCCCAGTACCCTATCTTCTGACAGTGGCCAATGCCAGGTGCCCCAAAGGGAATGAACAGAACAGGTAATCATCAAGTGATCCATCGCCCATTCCTAGCTTCTGGCAAACAGAGGCTAGGGACTCTACCCATGCCCATCCTGGCTTTTATTCCTTTTATTCCTTGTTTGCATGGATGTGCCACTACTCCGCTAGGGTTTTTGGAGAAAACTCTGGGTGCAGTAGATAGACCAAAAGGTAGTATTCTTTACTGCAAATGTTTGTATTCTAATGTGAAATGCAGGAATTTCCTGTGAACGAGGTGTATAGTAATATGAAAATATTGGAGGTCATCTTGGAAGTTGAAGACTGAAAACCAGTCCCCCTTTTGCAGAGCTAGAATTATCATGCCCAGTGTCACCATTTAGAACTTTTGAATGCATATGAACTTGTTCAGTTTTCCGAGATTCAGGATAGGTCTCCATCCTCCATTCTTCTTCTGGGACGAGAAGTAGTGGGAGTAGAACCTCTTCTCCATGTATTGCAAAGGTACTCATTCCGCGGCACCTAGTTGCAGAAGATGATTGACTTCTTGTCGCAGCAGGAGCTTGTGAGAAGGGCCCTTGAAGAGGGATGGGGGTGAGTGGGTAGGGTAGGTGGGTGGGCAGTAAAGGGGATGGTATATCCCGATCGTACAATCTATAACACCCATTGGTCCATTGTTATTGATGTCCAGATGTGGTAGAATGGGCGAAGGCGATGTCCAAACCATGGGGACAGATCAAGTGAAAGTACTGCTTGGTGAGGGAAGTCATCCAGACCCTCAACCAAAACTTCAAAATTGTGGCTTGGGCGGAGCCTTTAGAGAAGTCGACAGTTGAACTTGAGGTGCTCTCCATCATTGTGATAGTTGGCGATGTCTTTGGTTCTCATATTGCCTCTTTTGTTCTCTTGGTTGGAAGAGGAATCCCTATTCTTCTAATAAGGCTGGTACCATCTTCTCTTTGCAGGTGGAGGGTAGATCTCCAAAGTGCAAAGAGTGGCTCGAGAGTCCTTCATTGACTGGACCACCTCATCTGTCTTATCTTGTCTGAAAAGAGCTTCTCTCAGTCGAAAGGTAGGTCCTCAACCTTAGTTTGGAGTTCTTTAGGTATGCCAGAGGATTGTAATACAGGATGCCTAGTGCATGACTATGGCTGTGGTTCCGGCTGCCATGTCTGTGATGTCCAAAGACACTTGGAGATCTGTTTTAGTTACGAGTTGCTGTTTCTGTGTTGTCCCCTACTTCCTGAGCATCCACTGGTTGCGGGGTGGGAGATGTAAGATTTAGACCTCAGTTCGCCTCTGTGAGCTGTGGGTGGCCTGGATTGAGGCCCTGGTAAGTTGCCCAGGGTTCCCCATGTGCCTATAGTTAGGCAGGCTGGTTATGAGGTAATTAGGACCCATCTGGCTCCAGGTTGGTCGGTCTTTCAGTGAAGAGTGGTGCAGCGAGAAAGTGCATGGTTCCTGCACAACATCATCATCATCATCATCATTGGACGAATGTACCATGCCATGAGAAGTATGGGAATTTCCTCCATAACTTAGAAGAGAGCCCTCGGTATCAATTAGTGGGGACTGCGGTGCTGACGACACAACCAAGTCTCTTTGTTGCAGTAAATTCTGCAGCAATTCTGATGTCGGTGCCATCGACACTGATGGTGGCGCTCTCATTGGTGCCAATGTCAGTGCCGTCAGATGTAGTGTTGATGTAGTCAGTGCAGCCAGTGCCAACTGCAAGATCAGTGCCGGGGGCGGAGGCATGGCTCCTGAGAAGACGCTCGGCACTGGGTTCCTTATGAGCAAATTCAGCGCCATGGAGGAGGCATGCTGCCATCTGTGCCTTGACTCAGTCTCCTTCGCTCGGGATTCGGTGCTGCCCAGATCATAGGTGCTCACCCAGAGCGGGTTGGCATCAGGGGTAGTGACCTGGCAGGAGCCCGTCTATGTTTCCGCAGTGGTCTCTGCAGAGACATCTGCATCCTCTTCCTCAATGTTTCAGAGAAACGCATGTCTGGGTGAGGGAGCCCTGTGATGTCATCACCAAATGAGGCTGAGGATGATGCCAATGCCGCAGGAATCTCCACATCCATTGGTGGTCCAGCAGCTTGCTCCCCTGGGTCCTCCTGCACCTGTGGGGTCTTAACCCTGGAAGCCTCGAGCACTGGACGGGAATGTGATACCGAGGCCGCTGGCCTCCGAGGCTCCTGACACCAATCGAGGAGCCTGGGAAGGTTGGGTGAACCCCAAGGGTTCCATGGGTACCATGGCGCCAGTCACTGTGCTTGGGGCCACAGGAGAGGATTCGGTGCTGATGATGTAGGCAGCACCACAGGTACTGGGATTTGTCCCACAGTCAGGGAACCTCACTCCGTGCCGGAGCTATAAGTACCAGGCGACCAGGATTGGGCGGAGAGGTAGCTCTTGTCTGACCGGTGCCGGCTGCTGTGTCAAGAAGCTGACTTATCCGAGCAAGATGGATGTCTTGGTCGGAGTCTCAGGGACTGATGGTGTTTGGTAGATCTGCGGAGGACACCCAGCGATCCACAACTCACGCTACTCAGCCAGTACTGGGACGTAAAACGGGACCGGGAGCTACTACGGGGCTGGTTGTTGGATCTTCCTGAGTAGAAGGATCTCCTTCTTGGAGACGGGCAATGACAGCCCGGCGATCAGCGGTCTCTGATCTCCAATTGGGCCCGAGCCATTGGAGATGGTTGGGACTGGTCCTGGAGTTCTTACCAGGTGACATGTGCCTCAGAGGGTTTGTGCCAATCCACCAGCAAGGAATGCCTAGAGTCCCTCAACTTGTACCCCCGGTGCAGGGACTGAAGAGGACTCCGCTGAGCATGCCTCTCTAGTCCTGAGGGGTGATGGCTTCAGGTGGTCGGTCAATGGCAGGACGTCCCTCTCAATGAGGAACGGTGCCGCTGAGTCAGGGACACATGCATAGGTCCCAGCATAGGTTTTCCCTGAGACCGGGGTACCACTGGAACCAGTGTGGGTGGCACCAGGAGTGTTAGGATCTCCTGAGCTGTTTGAAAGGCTTCGGGCATGAATGGCACCTGAAGTCGGCCAGGGCCTACACCTCTATCTGGAGTCACATGTGAAGTATGGGATAGGCTGCACTGCTCGACTTGAGCTGGGACCCGACTTCCTGAAGGAGGCGTTGAGCTGCCCAGCCCAGGTCTTGGCTCGCCCTCAGCCCTCTCCTTTCCCTTGCAGGAAGTAGGAGATCTTCCCCTCAGTCCTTCTCGGCTTCTTGATCAGAGCTGTGGAGGGAGACCGGTGCCAGCTTGTGGATGGCGCCTGCGGAGCACTGCACATGGAGGCCATGGTGCTTGGTGCAGAGTTGGATTGCTGTTCCGGTACCAGAGTGAGTGGTGACTCCATTAGGAGCACTTTAAGATGGATATCGTACTCCTCCTTCATCCTAGGTTTGAAGGACTTGCAGATACTACACTTGTCGCTTATGTGCTACTCACCTAAGCACCTCAGGCAGCTGGTATGTCAATCACTGACAGGCTTAGGCCGTTTGCAGCGATTGCAGGGCTTAAAGCCTGGGGCATGCCCAGTTCCCCGGCTGAGTCCCATTTGGGACTACAAGAACTTCAAGAACTACTACTAAGGGTAACTAACTGTAACAACAACTACCTACTACTATACTACAAGTTCTACAGAGTTCATAGAACAGAGAATTAGACACTAGCCGAAGCAGCATATGTTCCAGCACCGTCACTGGTGGCAAGAAGGAACTGAGGGTGGGAGAAGCCGGCAGCACCACTTATACCATGGCACATATGTACCGCTCCAGGGGGCAGCAGAGCCAGTCCCCTATGGATACTGTTGAGGGAAAAACTTCGAGCACCAGTGCATGTGGCAAGCACACACACACCTAATATGAAATGGACATGAGCAAGCACTCAAAGAAAATAGTATGTGATCATGTAAATTAAAGAATACCATAAAAACTGGAAAAAGGAGGAAGAACTAGGAATACGTAAGAACTTTAACTCTGGCTGAGTTTCCTGACTTGAGTGTTTCCCTTAGAAACTGCTAACACTAAGGTTGCAAGTACTGAAATTATAAATTTATAGTGTTCCATAAATCCACTCTTTCTTTGGAGTGAAAAAAGGTATGCTTATATTGCTGTAGTTTCTTTCAAAACTCTGTAGCGGAGTTACTATTTACTAAGTACATCCTTGTGGCCAAATATTTTGTAGGTACCCCACCTCAGTTAACCCCACTCTTGCAGGTCTCTTAAGAACTCCATGCAGCATTTCATGTGGCTAACTGGATCCCCGCACAGGGCTGGTTTAATAACACAAGTGGTTCAAGCAATCCTCATGGTCCACATGGAACTCTTCCTCTGTCCCAGTTTGACATCCTTCTGGCAGCCCCACCTTGGCAACTTTCAAAACCCCTGCATATTAGGATCTCCCTTGCAGAAGCCTCTCTTACTTCCTGCAGGTGCCTAATCTTCCCTTTTCACCGCAGCCATCTTCTGCCCTTTCTAGGAAATTACTTTATCCAACATAGGCATGCTTCTTCAGTAATCAGGGTTGGCCAGCCTCACACACTCCAGCAACAAGCCACCCTGTTACAAATACAGATGATTTATCTGCAACTTACTCATTTCCATGAATAGCTGTCTCTTCTCTGTCATTGTCCTTCTCCTCTTCCCACTCTCCTCAATCATTCTACAGACAAAAAAGTTAAAACAGTGTTAATGTTACCAATTCTCCTAGTACAAAACCAACATACTGCAAAGTTTATTTTCTTCATCAAGTGAAAGATTTTGATTTTGATCTATTCTTGTCAAATCTAGTCAAACAGGTGAATATAAAGTAGCAGGCAAAATCAGCAAAAAAGAAAATACTACTGTCAAGCAATTACAAAAATTAATCGTGATTAATCACACTATTAAACAATAGAATATAATTTATTTAAATATTTTGGATGTTTTCTACATTTTCAAATGTATTGATTTCAATTACAACACAATATACAAAGTGTACAGTGCTCACTTTATACACCTCTATCCCGATATAACGCTGTCCTCGGGAGCCAAAAAAACTTACCGCATTATAGGTGAAACTGCATTATACTGAACTTGCTTTGATCCGTTGGAGCGTGCAGCCCCGGCCCCACTCCCAAGCGCTGCTTTACTGCATTATATCCAAATTAGTGTTATATTGGGTCGCATTATATCAGGGTTGAGGTGTATTTATTTTTTATTACAAGTATTTGCACTGTAAAAATGATAAACAAAAGAAATTGTATTTTTAACTTACCTCATACAAGTACTGTAGTGCAATCTCTTTATCATGAAAGTGCAACTTACAAATGTAGGGATGTTTGTGTTATATAATTGCACTCAAAACCAACACACTGTAAAACTTCAGAGCCTACAAGTCTACTCGGTTCTACTTCTTGTTCAGCCAATCGTTCAGACAGACAAGTTTGTTTACATTTGCAGGAGATAATGCTGCCAGCTTCCTGTTTAGAATGTCACCTGAAAGTGAGGACAGGCGTTCTCACGGCACTGTTGAAGCTGGCGTTGCAAGATATTTATGTGCCAAATGCACTAAAAATTCATATGTTTCTTCATACTTCAACCACGATTCCAGGGGACACAAGTGCATGCTCATGACAGGTTCTGCTTGATAACAATCCAAAGCAGTGCGGACTGACGCATGTTTATTTTCATTATCTGAGTCAGATGCCATGAGCAGAAGGTTGATTTTTTTTCGGTGGTTCGGGTTCTGTAGTTTCCATATTGGAGTATTGCTCTTTTAAGACTTTTGAAAGCATGCCCCACACCTCATCTCTCTCAGATTTTGGAACGGACTTCAGATTCTTAAACCTTGGGTCAAGTGTTGGAGCTATCTTTAGAAATCTCACATTGATACCAATCTTTGCGATTTTTCACATCAGCAGTGAAAGTATTCTTAAAATGAACAACCTGCGCTGGGTCATCATCTGAGACTGCTATAACATGAAATATATGGCAGAATGCAGGTAAAATAGAGCAAGGGACATACAATTCTCCCTCAAGGAGTTCAGTCACAAATGTAATTAATGCATTATTTTTTTTTAATGATCGTCATCAGCATGGAAGTATGTCCTGTGGAATGGTGGCCAAAGCATGAAGGGGCATACAAATGTTTAGCAGATCTGGTATGTATATACCTTGCCTGTTCTTTCTTTCTGGTGACACTGTAAATAGGAAAAGGGAAGCATTCTCCTGTAAATGTAAACAAACTTGTTTGTCTTAGCAATTGTCTGAAGAAGAAGTAGGACTGAGTGGATTGGTAGGTGCTGAAGTTTTACATTGTTTTGTTTTTGAGTGCAGCTATAAAACAAAAACACCCCTACATTTGTAAGTTGCAATTTCACAATAAAGACTGTACTACGGTTCTTGTATGAGGTGAATTGAAAAATACTATTTATCATTTTTACAGTGCAAATATTTATAATGAAAAATATATACTTTGATTTCAGTTACAACACAGAATAGTATATGAAAATGTAGAAAAACATTCAAAATGTTTAATAAATTTCAATTGATATTCTATTGTTTAAAAGTGCAATTAAAACTGCGATTAATCGTGATTAATTTTTTTGAGCTAACCGTGATTAATCGACAGCCCTAGAAAATACATATTTTTAATCTAGTATTCTTTGGAACAGAGAGTTATCTTATGTTTTTGAAATGCCTTTCAAGCTTTTGAGTGCCATATTAAAATTATTAGCCTATTCAGAATGGCAAAAGTGATCTAAATTGGAAAACTAAAGATACATTGTATCAAGTAATATTATTGAAAGTATCTATATTGAGATTTTGCGTCTGCTAATTCAGATTTCCCAAAATTCCAAAGCAAGCAAGAAAGCACCAATTTACATCCATATTTAAATAAAAAAAACACACTTTTCCAACTTGGTGAAATCAAGATTGGATGTTTTCTAAACGATATGCTTTAGGAATTATTTTTGGGACGTTCTATGGCCTGTTCTACACAGTTGGTCTGACTAGATGATCACAATGGTCCCGTCTGAATTTAAAAATCTATGAATTCATTTAACATCTCTTACTAACCATGATAACATTATTATATTCTCCTTAGTGACTGATACCAGATTTGAATTAACCCTAAAGAAGAGCAAGTGTAAGTGACTCAGCTTGATGTTGATATAAAAACAAAGATTTCATACAGGTAAATGTTAACACAATATTCATCAACTACTTAAATATAAATGTATTGAAGACGCTTCAGGGCTTTAGTGTTATTAAGTGAAAATAGCAGATTAAATTACTCCATGATATTAGAATCATTTTGATTGAAAGGAACTTCTTAAGTTAGAGATCTAGTTCACTGTGATGCAACATGGCAGGACTGATTTCATTACATCTATAATGCATAATAAAAAATGAATACATATATAGTCTTGGCACTAAACTCATTCAGTGATAGACTTTCTACAGTTTCCCTTGGCAGCTTCTTCCACTACCTGTTAATATTTATTTTCTGGAAAGGATCTTGCATTATATGACACTGCATCTTGAAGGATCCCGAACCAATTTAATTACCCATTGACAATACAAACCATACACACACAAAGTACATTGCCCATATTTCTTTAATTTCTACATTTATATACATATTTAAGAAATCTTTTAACTCAGAACCATCAAGTTGTGCATGTAAATTGTCCAGTTTTCTGATGACAAGTTCAATAGTCTTTCAGAAACAGCAGCAACATACTGCATAATTGTTGTTGCTCTTCTCTGGACTCTCTCTACATTTTTCTTAAAAGCGAATTGGAGACAACACTCCAACAGAGACCTCATCTGTGCCAGGGAGAGCAGGAAAATTACCTCTCCTGTCTTATATACAACACTTCTGTTAATACATGCCAGAATATTATCATTTTTGTGCAACTGCATCACATTATTGACCCTCACTCAATTAGTGATCCACTATAATATCCAGATCTTTTTCAAGAGTATTGCCTAGCCAGTTATTCCCCATTTTTTGGCTGTGCGTTTGAATTTTCCACTTTGAGTGTAGTACTTTGTACTTGGCTTTACTGAATTTCATCAGATTGAAGCAAACAGAGGTGCTAGCAAACAGGAGCAGCTAACAGGGGAATTTTGCAATCGAACTTTGCAAGAGAGGGGAGATACACTTAACATTCTTTACATTTAAAGCCAAAAACACCCTCTGACAAAAACAAAACATCAACAAAGGAATGAGCTGCAGCAGTAAAAAGAAATGCAGGCAGAAATCCAGCAAGAGAATGGGGGCTATCCAGTTGTATTTCAGGCTCCTGTTGAGCCTCTTGCACCAGTTGAGCTGCTGCTGCAGGTGTAGGCTCTGTGGCGCCCTTTGGTGCTGGCTCCCCTAACTCTGGTGGGGTTGCAAACACTGCTCCGCCAGTTCTGATCCTTGGGCTGGTTCTAGCTGGGTCCCAGGAACTGGATCTACAACCGCTGCCATAGACTCTGGTCTGGTTCTCCCACCTCTGGCTCAGGCCCTGGGCCTGTGGTATCAGGGAACCGAGACTGGGTCCTTGTAGGAGGCTCAGAAATGGAGTTATGTGTGGGGGCCTGTTTAGCCTGGCTGCGGGTGACCATCCCCTCCCTTTTTGTTAGCCTCACATGGTTGGCTAAGTCTTCTCCCAGCAGCATGGGAATGGGATAATGGTCATAGACTGCACAAGTCCATATTACTGACCAGCCCTTGTATTGGACAGGCAACTTGGCTATAGGCAAGTTAAAGGAGTTGGCATTAAAGGGTTGCACTGTCACTTAGGCCTCTAGATTGATGAATTTAGGGTCCATCAGGGATTGGTGGATAGCTGACACCTGTGCTCCAGTGTCTTTCCACCCTGTAATCTTCCTCCTGGCCACATACAGTTTCCCTTCACTCTGGGGGTATTTGTGAGACATCTGGGCCTGAAGGCTCTCAGTGGGATCCTGGGGTGATGAGTCAGTTGGTGCTCTTGGGGCAGTTGGCCTTCACATGCCTGAGCTCATTACATTTAAAGCATCGCCAGCTGACTGTGGGCTGGGGTGAGGTGGGTGGATGGAGAGTAGGGTGGTGGGATGAGCAGGCATCTGGGGTCTCCCTGGCTGGGTAGAGGGCTCCTCCTTGTGAGAAGCGGCCTTGGACTGATTCTGATGGTAGGGTGTCATCTCAGGTTGCCCCTTCTGGTATACCCATCAACTGCTACTCGCTTTCTTCTTCTCTGCCACCTCCACCCATTTGGCTCCAATCTCCCTCATCTCAATTACCGTTTTGGGCTTCCCATTTAGGATGTGCCTTTCTATTTCCTCAGGAACACCCTCTGAGAACTGCTCCATTTGTATTAGGAGAGACAGATCTTCCAGAGATTTAACACTTGCTCCTGATATCCAGGCATCCCAATTTTTTTTACAATGTGGTAGGCGTCAGGAAAATGCCACATCTGGTTTCCACTTTAGGGCTCTGAACTGCCGACGGGCATGCTCGAGCGTTAGCCCCATCCTAATTCTGGTCTTTTGTTTAAAAAGTTTGTACTTGTTCATGTGCTCTTTAGACATTTCAGCTGCCACCTCTGCTAAGGGTCCACTGAGTTGTGGCCTCAGCTCCACCATATACTGGTCTGGAGGAATGTTGTACCCAGGGCATGCCTTTTCAAAATTTTCTAAGAAGGCCTCTGTATCACCACCTATCTTGTATGTGGGGAATTTCTTGGAATGGGGAGCAGTACGTAGAGGAGGACAGTTAGGGCTACCTGGCTGACCCAGCTTAGCTCTTTCCAGCTCTAGGCGCTTCAGCTCTGTCTCCTCCTCCAAGTGCTTCGCCTCCACTTCCAAGCACTTCATCTGTAGGAAGAAATTCCTGTCTTCTGCAGTTAGAACTCCATCTGGATTAAGGGCTTCCCTCCATCTTGGCACCTGGATCTTGGGTTGGGGTGGGCTGACCATTTCCTTCAGGGAAATCTCTGGTCCCTCATCCCCTCCCTGCATTTCTGTCATACAGCTGGATGTCTGGGCTTGATCTGGGTCTGCCTTCTCCATGGTGTGCCACTTTGGGAAGCCTGGTTGCTCTAGGGTTTCAGTGCCCGACCACAACCTCATACACAGGGTTGCCCTACTCTAGCCTAGCTATTTCATTGCCACAAAGCTAGGCAAAAAAAATAAACTGCTTGTTGGACTCCCTGGCTTTGCAAGCTGAACCCTTTGTGTGTCTGTTCTCCTTTAGGCAGCAAATAAATGAAAGAAGAAAAAAAAAAACTCCTTGGCTTTGCAGGCTGCCAAAAGGAAAAATGTGTCCTTTTAAAATCCTGAGGTCTGTGCCTCTGGTTCAAAAGTGATCCCACTGCTCTGCCACCCTGTCAAGGCTGATTCCCCACTCTGGCATTTCGAGTGCAGAAGGTGGGTGGCCCGCAAGGATTCTAAAAAATAATACTGACTACTTCAGGCTGGTATTAAACTCCCAAGGTTACAGCTTCTCTCTGACCTTGGATTGGTAGAAGCTGCCACCACCCAAGTGCGTAACCCCTTTGAGAGACCAGGAACGTGCAGTTGGGAATTCCTTCCTGCGGGTACCCTCAAGCCCTTTCACCACCCCTCCAGGGAAGAGTTAAGAAAAACAAAGAAAATTAGCTGTTGCCACCAGCTAATTAAACAACGTGCACAAACCTCTTAAGACACAAAAATTCAATTCTGTTCTTAAAAAGGGTAAATTTTATTAAAAAAAGAAAATACATCCTGGAATTTAGACGTTTGCTAGATTAAAAAAACAAACAACTACAAGGATTAAGCATCAAGAATAGCTTTCTTGAGATCCAGCTTAGAGGTTGCAAGCAAAACAAAAGCACTTGGGTTAGCACAGAGGAGTTCACAAGCCATAAAGAAATAAAAAGAGATAAATCTAATTGCATCTTCCCAGACATTTCCTGATCCACTTACATACCTGGGATTCAAATGAGTAGTTTCTAGGTATAATACTGAGGATTTTTCATGCCTGGCCCCAAGTTGCTTACAGCATAACTGCACTGTCTCTTTTCTGCCAGAGAACAACCTCAGAGAGACAAAAGGGAAGTTGTTTTTCCATTTTAAAAAATTCTAGCCTTCCAATTGGCTCTTTTGGCCAGGTGTTCACTCACTTCCCCACTGCTATGCATAGCAGTGAGACTTTTTAACCCTTTACAAGTAGAGCAATTAGAGAACAGCTACTCAGAGGGATTTTATAGCTGCTGGCTGGCTGGGTGTTCATAAAAGTAAGCTCCCCCCCTTCATTTATCACACCATATTAAAAAAAGAGTCTTACAAGTCATTTTGTTTAGAGGCTTAGTTCACCCAGGCAGCATGGAGGAGGAAGCAGCTCATTTGGAATGCAGAGGAGACAAGAGCTGGGCCTGGGAAAGGGTGGAATGAGTAGACTGGGACAACGATCCTGGAGAGAAAAGAGATTAGGATGTGGCAGTGGGAGGGAGGAGGAGCATACTGAGAGAAATTGGATGAGGAGCCCAGGGCAGGAACGAGGACTGGAAGCCAAGATAGAGAAGATCGGAACTGGGATGAGGAATGGGCATGGGGTGGAGGCAGGGTGGATAAAAATCAATGACTTTTTTTTAATTTAAATCAGATTTTTTGATAAAATGCTTTTTGAAGAAAAACTCTACCTAAAGATAAAGATATATTATAGCTCAAAGATATTTCAACATGGAATAGGGGTTATACATTCTAATTCTCTAGGATGAGACAATATATTAATGCAATGTTTCAGAACAGTTTTGGAAATGAGTTCCAAAAGTTCATGGATTAGGGACCCAATCTTATGTGGTTCCAGGGGTTTCTGTATAGATTATTTAGGTTAATCTTTCTATCTACTCACTGGGACTCAGTCCGCAGTCTAGAAGACACCATCAGAGATGCTTAGTTTTGCAGTTCTCAAACTATGGATTTGTGTCGCCAGAGATAACATGCTTGTTAACAGCAAAAATGTTTTTAAATAAATATATAGGTGAAAAACAACAGACTTCAACTCTATTGTCCCTCTGCAAATCTGTGTAAACCGAGTCAATCCCTTACCTCTATATAAAAGTGCAAAGTTTCAATAAGTTCAATGAATAGAAGATTGTTGGGGGCGGATAGATCTGGACAAGAAGAAGAAGTCTGGAGATAAATGCGAGAAGGGATGGATAGGCAGTAGAAACAAATGTGAAACTGCAGTACATTCCAGAAGTCTTGAGGTCTTTCGGAGTGTAGCCTTCATTGATTTGAGATCTACTATACAATTCTCTCACTAGAAGGGAAAACCTATAATGGCAGCAGGCCGTGAGATCCCGTTTGGGAATAAGAACCACTCAAGAAATGTGTGTGCTGATGATGTTTTAAAGAGTCACACCAGTGAACTGCTGGAAGTCACTTAAGCACTCAGGGCTGGGCTATACTACAATTTTAGGTCGAATTTAGCAGCGTTACCTCGATTTAACCCTGGACCATCCACAAGCCAAAGCCTTTTTTTCCAACTTAATGGGCTCTTCAAATCGATTTCTTTACTCTACCTCCGATGAGGGGATTAGCACTGAAATTGGCCTTGCCACGTCGAATTTGGGGTAGGGTGGATGCAATTTGATGGTATTGGCCTCCGGGAGCTATCCCAGAGTGCTCCATTGTGACTGCTCTGGACAGTGCTCTCAACTCAGATGCACTGGCCAGGTAAAAGCAGCAAAGATTCCTGTGGCACCTTATAGACTAACAGACGTATTGGAGCATGACCTTTTGTGGGTGAATACATGCATGCATCCAACGAAGTGGGTATTTACCCACGAAAGCTCATGCTCCAATACATCTGTTAGTCTATAAGGTGCCACAGGACTCTTTGTTGCTTTTACAGATCCAGACTAACATGGCTACCCCTCTGATACTTGACTGGTCAGGTAGACAGGAAAAGCCCATGAATTTTTGAATTTCATTTCCTGTTTGGCCAGGGTGGTGAGCTGATCAGGAGAGGTGACCATGCAGAGCTCTTCAGCATGATGTGCACATTACCGGGGCACGTTGCCCCGTCCGTACTTCATGAGAAGTCTATGTCCATGTCGATGTCCTCATCACTGCACTGCCGTCACCTCCTCGCCTAGTTTTGCTTTTGCTGCTTCTGGCTCTGCATATACTCCAGGATAATGCAGGTGGTGTTTACAGTGCTCATAATTGCCACAGTGATCTGAGCAGGCTCCATGATCCCAGTGCTATGGCGTCTGTGCTGAAAAAAGGCGCAAAACAATTGTCTGCTGTTGGTCTGACAGAGGGAGGGACGACTGACGACATGGGTTACAGGGAATTAAATTCAACAAACGGGTGGCTTTGCATCTAGGAGAAACACAAACAACTGTCACATAGAATGGACCCCTCAAGGATTGAACTCAAAACCCTGGGTTAAGCAGGCCGTTGATTTCACAAAACAAAATCAGGTCAATTTCTTGTTTTGATCCCCTCTATCTATCTTTTACATCTTAGGCTGGATGCAGACGGTGCAGTACGACTGCTAGCCATCATCATCTCCCGGATGCTCGGCAGAAGATGCTGCATTACGATTGCTAGTCATCATCATCTCCTGGCTGCTCATGGTGCAGTATGACTGCTAGCCATCGTCATCTCCTGGGTGCTCGGCCGAAGATGGGAATGACCTGTCTGAGTCACTCCCATGACTGCCCAGGCGCCCCTGACTGACCTCACTGAGGTCGGCTAAAAGAGCACGCAGGAGTACGACGATGGCTACCAATCATAATGCACCAGCTGTTGCCAAAAGGCAATGAGGTGCTGCTGTGTAGCAATGCAGTCCCACGTCTGCCAGCACCCAGGAGCCGTACAGTGATGGTGAGCTGAGCGGGATCCAAGATTGCCGTGTTATGGCGTCTGCTCAGGTAAAAAAGGCATGAAATGATTGTCTGCCGTTGCTTTCACGGAGGGAGACAGAAAAAGAGAGGAGGGCCAGACGACATGTACCCAGAACCACCCGCAACACTATTTTTGCCCCGTCAGGCACTGAGATCTCAACGCAGAATTCCAATGGGCAGCGGAGACTGCGGGAACTGTGGGATAGCTATCCACAGCTACTCACAGTGAAGCGCTCCGGAAGTCGACACTCGCCTCGGTACTGTGGACGCAGTGCGCCGACTTAATGCACTTAGAGCATTTTGTGTGGGGACACACACAATCGACTGTATAAAAACAATTTCTAAAAAACAACGTCTATAAATTCGACCTAATTTCGTAGTGTAGACATACCCTTAGATTCAGAGACTGTTGAAGTGATAATCTCACTTTTAACAGCTGTAGCTTCTTCTGCCCGTGTAGAAAGAATATTTTCTTCCTTTGGACTAACTAATTCCAAATTGAGAAACTGTTCGGGACCTGAAAAAGCAGGAAAGCTTGTTTTTCTTTTCCAGATTATGAACAACAGTAAAATGAAGGTGAAGATGACTGCGTTAGCTGCAGAAGCCAGTATTTTAAGTTTTTCCATGTTGACCTGGCTAACATAGTAGATTTAATTTTTTAAAAAATATTTAACTTTTATTTAAAAAAATTTTTAACAAAAACAAACCTGATTTTAAAAAACTTGAATGTTTAAAGTCAACAATTCATATACTTGTTTGGTTAAAATATTATATTTCTGCTGTTGAAGAAAAAAATCCAGAATACATAATGTTTTAGTTAAATAAAAATTTAAATGTCTGTCTGGTGAGGTTTTCCTCCTAATACAGCATGACAAGAAAATCCTCCAAATATTAACGATTAACCTGTTGAATTGGAGATAGTTCCCCTCCCAATGATTTCATAAATATCTGCTTCAGTTACCTTTGGTAAATGAAATAATCAAACAATCATTCATTTTCTGATATAGCTGTAAAACTAATCTGAAAAGTTTTCAAAATAATTAACTTGAAAAATGTATCGTGTGTACCTTCTAAAAATGAAACCTACATCTCTGAGTTGTGAAGAATATGTATTAAGGTTATAAGAACCAACAAGAATGCACTTTTATGTAGAAATTCATGATTAAATCGAGTCTTCCTGACTAGTGATTTTAATCATGACTTAAATCAATTTGATTTAAATCACATGCACCCTGTGTGGAGGAGAGAACACAAAACTACACTGGGACAGGCTGGAAGGGAGGAGATGGGGACACAGAGGCAGAAGCATCTATGACTACTAGAATTCATTCCTCTCAGTATACGGATTGAATTCAAGATTCTGAGCATCAGCATGCATTTGCAGACAGCAAATATCTATAAAATGTATTAGCAAGGTATATGATATTCCCGTCTCGTGGCTAGTCCAGATGACAATCTACTATTGGTATCAGTTACTCCATAAGGTTAATTGGTAAAAGTCTGTGCTGCAGATCTAAAAGGTTCAAAGGCTGCTGATGACCCATGTGGAAGTCAATACGGTTCCACCCTTGGAATGTTTTCTTCAGTAGATTATAGAATCGCAGGACTGGAAGAGACCTTGAGAGGTCTTCTAGTCCAGTCCCCTGAACTCATGGCAGAACTAAGTATTATCTAGACCATCCCTGACAAGTATTTGTTTAAAATATTCTTAAAAAATCACCAATGACTGAGATTCCACAACTTCTCTAGACAATTTATTCCTTGCTTAACTACTCTGACAGTCAGGAAATTTTTCCTAATGTCCACCCTAAACCAGCCTTGCTGCAATTTAAGCCCATTGCATCTCATCCTGTGCTCAGAGGTTAACGAGAACACATTTTCATCCTCCTCCTTGTAACAACCTTTTATGTACATGAAAACTGTTATGTCCTCCCTGTATGTACATTTCATCCTCAGGTGCATGAATCTACAATTTGGAGTGGAGGAATTTGACTAAGACTCATAGACTTTAAGGTCAGAAGGGACCATTATGATCATCTAGTCTAACCTCCTGCACAATGCAGGTCACAGAATCTCATCAACCCACTCCTGTAAAAAACTCCTAACCTATGCTCGAGTTACTGAAGTCCTCAAATCGTGGTTTAAAGACCTCAAGGTGCAGAGAATCCTCCAGCAAGTGACCCGTGCCCCATGCTGCAGAGGAAGGCGAAAAACCTCCAGGGTCTCTGCCAATCTGCCCTGGAGGAAAATTCCTTCCCAACCCCAAATATGGCAATGTTAAACCCTGAGCATGTTGGCAAGGCTCACCACCCAGCACCCAGGAAAGAATTCTCTGTAGTAACTCAGATCCCACCCCATCTAACATCCCATCACAGACCACTGGGCGTACTTATCTGCTGATAATCAAAGATCAGTTACCAAATTAATTGCCAAAATCAGGCTATCCCATCATACCATCCCCTCCATAAACTTATCAAGCTTAGTCTTGAAGCCAGATACGTCTTTTGCCCCCGTTGGAAGGCTGTTCCAGAACTTCACTCCTCTAATGGTTAGAAACCTTCGTCTAATTTCAAGTCTAAACTTCCTAGTGTCCAGTTTATATCCATTTGTTCTTGTGTCCACGTTGGTACTAAGCTTGAATAATTCCTCTCCCTCCCTGATATTTATCCTTCTGATATATTTGTAAAGAGAAATCATATCGTCTCTCAGCCTTCTTTTGTTAGACTAAACAAGCCAAGCTCTTGGAGTCTCCTTTCGTAAGACAGGTTTTCCATTCCTCAGATCATCCTAGTAGCCCTTCTCTGTACCTGTTCCAGTTTGAATGCATCCTTCTTAAACATGGGAGACCAGAACTGCACACACTATTCCAGGTGAGGTCTCACCAGTGCCTTGTATAACGGTACTAACACTTCCTTATGTTTACTGGAAATACCTCGCCTGATGCATCCCAAGACCACATTAGCTCTTTTAATGGCCATATCACATTGGCGGTTCAGTCATCCTGTGATCAACCAATACTCCGAGGTCCTTCTCCTCCTCTGTTACTTCCAACTGATGCGTCCTCAGCTTATAACCAAAATTCTTGTTATTAATCTCTAAATGCATGACCTTGCACTTTTCACTATTAAATTTCATCCTATTACTATTACTCCAGTTTACAAGGTCATCCAGATCTTCCTGTATGACATCCTGGTCCTTCTCTGTGTTAGCCAATACCTCCCAGCTTTGTGTCATCTGCGAACTTTATTAACACATTTCCACTTTTTGTGCCAAGGTCAGTAATAAAAAGATTAAATAAGATTGGTCCCAAAACCAGTCCCTGAGGAACTCCACTAGTAACCTTCTTGCAGTCTGACAGTTCACCTTTCAGTATGACCCGTTGTAGTCTCCCCTTTAACCAGTTCCTTATCCATCTTTAAATTTTCATATTGATCCCCATCTTTTCCAATTTAATAATTCCCCATGTGGAACTGTATCAAATGTCTTACTGAAATCGAGGTAAATTAGGTCCACTGCATTTCCTTTGTCTAAAAAATCTGTTACCTTCCCAAAGAAGGAGATCAGGATGGTTTGGCATGATCTACCTTTTATAAAACCATGTTGTATTTTGTCCCAATTACCATTGACCTCAATGTCTTTAACTACTTTTTCCTTCAAAATTTTTTCCAAGACTTTGCATACTACAGATGTCAAACTAACAGGCCTATAGTTACTCGGATCACTTTCTTTCCCTTTCTTAAAAATAGCAACCATGTTAGTAATTCTCCAGTCGTATAGTAAAACCTCTGAGTTTACTGATTCATTAAAAATTCTTGCTAACAGCCTTGCAATTTCATGTGCCAGTTCCTTTAATATTCTTGGATGAAGATTATCTGGGCCCTCCGATTTTGTCCCATTAAGCTGTTCGAGTTTGGCTTCTACCTCCGATGTGGTAATATCTACCTCTATATCCTCATTCCCATTTGTTATCCTACCACTATCTCTAAACTCCTCATTAAAGACTGAGGCAAAGTATTTGTTTAGATACTGGGCCATGCTTAGATTATCCTTAACCTCCACTCCATCCTCAGTGTTTAGTGGTCCCACTTCCTCTTTCTTTGTTTTCTTCTTATTTATAGGGCTATAGAACCTTTTACTGTGGTTTTAATCCCCTTTGCAAGGTCCAACTCTACTTGGCTTTTGGCCTTTCTCCCTTCATCCCTACATGTTCTGACCTCAATAAGGTAGCTTTCCTTGCTAATCTCTCCCATCTTCCACTCCTTGTAGGCTTTCTGCTTTTTCTTAATCACTTCTCTGAGATGCTTGCTCGTCCAGTTTGGTCTACAACTCCTGCTTATGAACTTTTTCCCCTTTCATGGGATGCAGGCTTCTGATAGTTTCTGCAACTTTCACTTGAAGTAATTCCAGGCCTCCTCCACCTTTAAATCCACAAATTCTTCAGTCCAATCCACTTCCCTAATTTCCTTAATTCTTTAAAAGTTAGCCCTTTTGAAATAAAAAACGCTACTCCCAGTTCTATTTTTATTTATCCTTCCATCTAGTTTGAACTGAATTAGCTCATGATCACTCAAACCAAGGTTGTCCCCTACAACCATTTCTTCTATGAGGTCCTCACTACTCACCAAAACCAAATCTAAAATGGCATCCCCTCTTGTTGGTTCTTCAACTACCTGGTGAAAGAATCCGTCAGCTATCACATCCAGAAAAATCTGAGCCCTATTATTACTAGCACTTGCCCTCCAGTTTATATCTGGGAAGTTAAAGTCTCCCATGATCACACAATTCCCATTAATGTTTACTTCATTAACAACATTAAAGAGGTCTCTATCCATATCCAAATCAGATCCCAGCGGTCTGTAGCACACCCCAAGCACTATCTCAGGGGAGGCTCTAGTAGCTTTCTTTCCCAATGTGATTTTTGCCCAGACAGACTCTGTCTTATCCATTCCGTCACTTCTTATTTCTTTACAGTCTACCTCATCACTGATATACAATGCTACTCCACCACCTTTGCCTTTATTTTGTCTTTCCTAAATACCACATACCCTTCAATGTCTGTACTCAGGTCATGCATGACTACTATTCCACCACGTTTCTGTTATCCCTATAATATCTGGTTCCACTTCTTGCACCAATAGCTCTAGTTCCTCCATTTTCTTACCTAGGCTCCTTGCATTAGTGTACAAACATCTTAATTTTTGCCGTTTGGCTTCACTGTCATTCTCTACCCGATTAGGCACAGACAGTCTACCACCAGTATCACTTATTAGACTGGTATCTACACTACCCTTCCTCCTTAGGTCCATTCTCCTGCCCACAGCTGTATCCTTTCTTACTTTGTTTTTTTCCCTCTCAATGTTCAATTCCGGCGTGGAGATTACCTGAACATCTCCCAACCATCTCCCCCAAATTCCTAATTTAAAGCTCTCTTAATCAGTTGCGACAGCCTCCATCCTAGAAGTCTATTTCCATCCTTACTCAGGTGAAGTCCATCCTGAGAGAACAGTCCTCTGTCCATGAATGCTTCCCAGTGGCCATACATCCCAAAGCCCTCCTTATAGCACCACTGTCTGAGCCATCTGTTGATCACCATAATCTTGTCACACCTTTGTTGCCCTTCTCTAGGAACAGGCAGAATCCCACTGAAGATCACCTGAATCTCAATTTCATTAAGCGTCTTCCCAAGCCTGGCATAGTCTCCCTTGATACGTTCCAGAGAGAATTTAGCCATATCATTTGTTGCCACATGAAGGACAATCAGTGGATTCTTTCCCGCTCCCATTAGGATCCTTTTCAGCCTCAGGTCCACATCCTGTATCTTAGCACCCGGTCGACAGCACACACTTCTGTTCTCCGGATCAGCTCTAGTTACAGGCCTGTCTATTCTTCTCAGTAGAGAGTCCCCAATCTTGTAGACCTCCCTTTTCCTGGTGATGGTGCGATTCTCTGGTCTATCCTCTCTTCTGTCTGGCTGCAAGTCCTCTGATTTCTATTGTCCCTTGCAGTCCTTCGCAACCCATCCCCTATCCTCCTGGGGCTCATATTTGGTGGTGGTGTCTCCTTTGACTCTCCCCCTCTTCCTATAGGACTAGCTGCTTTTCTCTTCTTCCTTGCCCTCTCACCTTCAGCGACCACCTGCTGTGCCCCTTCTTCATTTTCCAACTCTGCAAACCTGTTCCTGAGCTCTATTTCTCCTTCACTGGCCAGTCTTTTTCCTCTGCCTGGTTCTCTTTGTCACATGCTTACACCATCCACTTTCCTGACCCAGCAGTCTCCCCTCAAAATTCTTTGGTCCTGCTTCCATCTGCAAGTCTGAGCTTTTCCCTTCAGCCTCCTCATGTCTCTGCTCCATCATCTGCTCGAACTCCCTTCTGAACTCAACCAGAGTTTCCACCTGCATCTCTAATCCTCAGATCTTTTCTTCCATCAGCTCTATCAGGCAGCACTTCATGCAAATGAAACTCTTCTCAGGTACCCCCTCCAGGATCATGTACATGCCGCAGCTTCCACAATTATCCTCATTGTGTCTTCCACTGCTGCCCTTGTTTTGGTCACAGCCTTCCCACCTAAAACCTATTAGTCCAGGAAACACAAAGCAAAGCAAACCACCAATGGGCACCAGAACACTGGCAGAACACCACCCGCTCCCTTCACTGGCCTGTCTATTCCTCTGCCTAGCTCTCTTAGTCTCCCTCGCAAACTCCTCCAACAGAACTCCCAGTGAAACTCCCGTTTACAGCTGTTTGCTGGCTCCTGTGCCGCTGCAGCTGTCTATGCCGCTGCCTGACTGGCTGGCTACCTTTATAGGACCCCTAAGCAGAGAAGCCCTGACCCCTAATCAGGGCTCAGCTTCTCTCCCAGCACACTGCCCCTACCAGCCTCCACACATATAACTACAATACACAATACACAAAATACAAAAACCTTCTCCTCCAACAGAACTCGCACTGCAACTCCCGTTTACAGCTCTGTTTGCTGGCTCCTGTGCCGCTGCAGCTGTCTATGCCGCTGCCTGACTGGCTGGCTACCTTTATAGGACACCTAAGCAGAGAAGCCCCGACCCCTAGTCAGGGCTCAGCTTCTCTCCCAGCACACTGCCCCTACCAGCCTCCACACATATAACTACAATACACAATACACAAAATACAAAAACCTTCTCCTCCAACAGAACTCGCACTGAAACTCCCGTTTACAGCTCTGTTTGCTGGCTCCTGTGCCGCTGCAGCTGTCTATGCCGTTTGTACCTGGACTGCCAGCAGTCCAGTCCAGCTCAGCTCACCCCATCACTCAGATGTGATGCAGGCACCTGTGTATCAGTTGAAATTACTAATACCTCAGGATCCACAGAGGTTGTCTCATACGGATGCTTTCCATAAGTACTAAGAAAACTGCTGTAGGCATTTGATCTACCCTCTTTGTTCACACCTACTGACTTTGGTACCTGAAAGAAAAGACAAAAATAGAACAGACACAGAAGTCAATTGTGCAGGTGTCTCAGTGCAATGGGAGCTATGAAAACCAAAATCCTAATGCATTGGGCAACGCAAGTTTCGCCAAGCACCAGAAAAGCCCTGAATCTCCAGGCAAGAACAAACAACACTTCAAGGTGTGAAGCCCCTAGTGTGTCCAAACGGGGAGTTGTTGGTACTGCTGAACAACAGCAAACCAACAACTCACTGGGGTGAAAGCTCCAGCCTAAGGACACCATACAACGAGAAAAGTTGAAGTGGTGTCAATTGAGACACTAGGCAGCCTTAACAGCAACCCAGAGAAGTTTATTACTAGTTGTAGCCTGAAAAACTCTGACTTCAAGCAACAAGAGTGTTGTTGGTTCAAGATGCCTATTGTTTAAACCAACAGATTTAGAAAGTTTGGAGAGGTACCACCTTCACTATACGGAAGAGCAAATATCTATGAAAAGAAATCCACACACCTAGATGTCTTTTGAAGAATGGCCTCTCACTTGTAGCACTAAAATGTATCTATTAATTTTACCTATGATTTGGATTTACAAATTACAAAATCCTGAAGCATTTTTTTAATTCAGCATTTTTCAGTCTTTCCCTTCAAAATGATAAGAACACATGTACAGTGAATCTTAAAAAATGGCATTACATATTTTACCCGTGAGAATTCTGCACCACTGCACATGCACAGAATTCATGTCCCCGAAGATATTTTTTTTCCCCTGTAGAAAATACCTTCTGCTCAGGAGGTGCTACAATTATGCCTTTCACCCACTAGGGCTGCTGTGGCACCAGAAGATGGGGCAGCCAGCTCCGGGCTGGAGAAGCCAACCATGGAAGGGGAGGGGGAGAAGCTGCTTTCTTCATTGTGCCCTGCCCATTGGCTCAGGTGAGGATGCCTGGGATGGGGCAGGGGGGACAGAACAGGGCATACAGGGGTGCTGGGGCGTCACAGGCTGCAGTTCAGAAGGGCTATTGGAGAGGAGGGTGACTGAATTTTGGTGCAGGGACACATGGGGATGGGGCAGATATGCCTGACTGAATGAGAGGGGACAGAGATCAGCCAGGGTCTGCATGGGAGAGGCTCCCCGGCTCCCTAACAATCCTCTTAAAAAAAAAATAATAATAATAATCTGTTCCATACCTCTCATCCGCACCAGCAACCCTCCAGGTTCATTCTCATGCTCCTTCCCAGCAATTTCCCTCTCCCTCAGCTCCTCTGTTACCTGTGACTCCCCCAAGTCTTTGCACTGCTTCTGAGGGGTGCAGGAAACACTTCTGTATTGTAGTTTAAAGGAATTATTACTCAAAGTTCTTTATTAATATCCCTACTAAGGAATCTTATTTATCAAAAATCACTTCCTGAATCTGTTCTGTTGTCTGTATTGTTACAGCCATACTTGCTGACAGGTATTTTGAAATAAATTACCAAAATAATTTAAACTGGTGTAATTATAACTATGCAGAATTTTAATACATTGTGCACAGAATTTTTAATTATTTGGCACAGAATTCCCCCAGGAGTAATATTTTACTGATCTATAGCTATGCATTCCCATATCAAAGCCCTGAAAGAATATTAAAGCCCCCAACTTGGTTTCAACTTCAGTCACTGCTCATTCTAGATTGTTTCTGTGCTACTTTGGTTCCTGGCTTTATAAAAGCACAAGAATAAAGGCAAGCAACTCACAGCCAACCTCCTTAGGCCAATACTACAGGACCTATTTTAAAAGGTTTCGCTCTTCTTGGAGCTCATCAGCTGTAGGTAACGGCCTAAGTTTTAAGTACTTTTCCCCTTCAAATTGCAAGGAGGGAGCATGATGGTGCAATTATTTTTTCACTTCAGTGAGCATACTTAGTCCTCCAGCTACTAAGTATCAAACTATTCAAGCATTTAAGTATAAGTCACACCTTCCATACCTTTCTTCCACTCCTGCACCCTGGAGAAAAATCAAGAACAACACCGACTCAATTACTATATTTAATTTATGGAAAAAAAAAATCTCCCTTATTAAAATCCCACATGTGCAATCATAGATGTTTGTCACCCTTCAAATTCCGCCTAATCTACTTACCTACAATGAGAAATTGAACAAGATCCACAAAAAGATTCACTCACTTCTCTTTTCTCCCCTTCCTTTCCTTATCTCCCTCAATATCAGGTTTAAACTAGTGTAAAAGATGGATTATCTTTAACTTGAAGTCTTTCAACCATGATTTGAGGACTTCAACAGTTCAGCCAGAGGTTAGGGGTCTATTACAGAAGTGGGTGGGTAAAGTTCTGTGACCTGCAATGTGCAGGTCAGACTAGATGATCATGATGATCCCTTCTGACCTTGAAGTCTATGAATATCTCATTCACTATCTCCACCCCACAAACTAACACTATATTCCCTTACCCTCCCCACTTCTTACTGACTTCTCTTTATCCCTTTCATCTTCAACCATTCTGATTCCCAGGTCATTTCCCTCAGCAACTATCGACACTAGTATGCTTTAAATTCTTTGATGAGACAAGACTGTCACTTTGGGGAAACAGTCAAGTTTAGATGTTAGTTCAGATGGAAATTAAACACCACTTTAGACAGAAATTTGGGATGAAAACATAGGACCATCTTACTCTTATGAAACAAGTCAGTTGCCTTGCAGGCGCAGCTCAATGTTTTGTCTGTTTGAAGCAATTGGCAGAAAAAAGGTTGTTTTGCTAAATAAGTAATAAGGGGAACAGTCTTCCTAATAGCTCAAACTGTGTGCCTGTAAGTTTTCTGAACAACAAAACGAAAAGTAGAAGATAGTGTACACATATAAATCATGCAATACTGTTAAATATTTGTAGTTGAATCCAGCATGTGAACCTTTCCTATATCATTAATGTCTTCGGTGACTTAACATGGTTGGTCCACTGGAGCTCTGCTTAGTTGTTTCTACCAGACTGTTGTTCTTCCCATCCAAGTGTATTGTTAATAGGCATTTCTTGTGAACGATGCACCATTCCTGCAACACCATTGCCCTTGCATAGTTGAGAAAAACATGTACTTCCCTTGCTTGAGTAAAACTTTGTAGTGGTATTGTCTATTACCACCTGAACTATTTTGTGTTGGAGATGGGCTTTGAAAGCATTCCTGCCTCATCAGATTGCTCTTCGTTCCAGAAGTTACATGCAGTGCGAAAATGCAGAGGCCGCTCAAAGAACCATCAATTTCTGCCCCTCACCCACAACAAAAATATCTTCCCTGGTGCAGTCGATACAAAAATCTGTAGTATAATGAAAGGTTAAAATTTGTTGTCAATGTAAAATAAAATAAAAAAAATCAAAATCAATAAGTACAAAGAATGCTACACTGCTTTTTTATACTGATGGGAAGGAGGGAGGGAGGAACTCTTACTGACAGTTATAGTCAAGGCCTGATTTGCTATGGGGCACATTAGACCAGAGAGACACAATGGAGACAACAGAATTGTATGTTGGGCACACCTGAATTACATGGCCTTCTCCATACCCAAAACACATTTCAGGTATAATTTGCTCTTCTCTACTGGAGGACTCCAAGGCAAGTAATTTTTTAAATACGTATATATCACAGTACACCTACAACTCCAAATCTATAATTTGCTGTCTATCCTCCTACATAAACCAGAAAGACTGTATGCTATATTACTGACACTAAAACCAAGCCATGTTTTCATATCATCTTGCCCCTTGTTTTGTTCACTAATGAAAATATGCTTCTGGGTTTATACGTGTTTTATGTAAGCAATACATAAATGAGTAAAGATTTCAAAAGAGTGCTAGAACAGATTAAATTATATCAAACTTCTACAAATTCTCAAAATGATGTTCTGAGTATTAGAATAGTTTTATTAACAGAATTGAAATTACATCTATTTGGAGTTATGAAATGAGTTGATTATAAGGTGTTGCAGACTTATGCAAACATGCAATCTTTGCATTTTAGTTAGACTGTGTAACAATTAACAGGCAGTTTTTTGTGATGAACAATAATGTCAGACATTCATAAAGTAATGTTATATCATAGAAATGTAAGGTTGGAAGGGACTTCAAGAGGTCATCTAGTCCATTTCCCCATACTGAGGCAAGACCAAGTATATCTAGACCAGTACTGATCAGTATTTGTCTAACCTGGTCTTAAAAACCTCAAATGATGGGGATTCTACAACATCCTTTGGTAACACATTCCAGTACTTAACCATTCTTAAAGACAGAAAGTTTTGCCTAGTATTAACCTAAACTTCCCCTGCTGCAGATTAAGGCCATTACTTCTTGTCCTACTTTCACTGGATATGGAGAACAATTGATCATCATGCTTTTTGCAACAGCCCTCAACATATTTGAAGATTATTGGTAGATATCCCCTCAGTCTTCTTTTCCCAAGATTGAACATGCCCAACCTGTTTAATCCTTCTTCATGGATCATGTGTTCTAAGCCTTTTACTATTTTTGTTCTCCTCTTTTGGACTGTCTCCAATTTATCCACATCTTTCCTAAGATGTGACACCTAGAACTGGACACTGTACTCCAGCTGAGGCCCAACTAGTGCTGAATAGAGCAGGACAATTAACTTCAGTGTCTTGCATACAATGCTGCTGTTAATACACTCCAAAATTGTATTAAACCTTTTCCATACCTACATCACATTGTAGATTCATTCAGTTGGTGATCCACTGTAACCCCTGGAGCCTTTTCAGCAGTACCACCATCTAGCAAGTTATTTCTGATTTTATAGTTGTGCATCTGATTTTGCCTTCCTAACTGTAGTACTTTGCACTTGTCTTTATTGAATTTCATCTTGTTGATTTCAGACCAACTCTCCAATTTCTCAAGGTCATTTTGAATTCTAAACCTATCCTCCAAAATTCTAGCAACCCCTACTAGTTTGGTGTCATCCACAAATTTTATAAGCACACTCTCTATTCCATTATCCAAGTTGTTAACAAAAACACTGAATAGTACTGGATACAGGATTCATCCCTGGGGGACCCCACCAGACATATCCTCCGAGTTTGATACAGAATTATTAATAACTATTCCTTGAGCATGGTCTTTCAACCAGTTGTGCACTCACCTTATAATAATTTCATCCAGATCACATTTTCCTAGTTTGCTTATGAGAATATCACATGGGACTGTGCCAAAAGACTCACTAAAATCAAGATCTATTACAAGATATAAATAAGAGATACAATCAAGATATATTACTGCTTCCCTCTATCCATTAGGCCAGTAACCCTGTCAAGGAAGAAAATTAGGTTAGGTTGTCATGATTTGTTCTTGACAAATACATGTGGGCTATTACTTAATACTATTACCCCCTGGTTGCTTATAAAGTGACTGTTTTTTAATAATGTGGTCCATTATCTTTGCAGGAACTGAAGTGAAGTTGACTGGTCTGTAATTCCTAGGGTCCTCTTTGTTCCCTTTTTAAAAGACAAGAAACTTATGTTGGTAACCTTTTAATACAAAATGGATCTATTATTTACTATTTTAAGCTTTACATGCATTTTTGAAGTGTTTGGGAACATAGGTAAGGATGGCTGCTTTAAGTCTGGTGGCGCAATACTGACCAATGAAAGATTTCATGGTAGCAGAACTAGATAGATGCCTTGGGTGTGCATTTTCAGACTAATGTTTGAATGTTTTGAAGTTGGTGCTGAACTCAGTAGGAACACCTTCAACCTTAACTCTTTTAAACTAAATATTTTATTTGGCAACATGTTTCAGGGAGGGGGTAATGACTCATATATTTAAAAACTTTCTGCCATTAAAAAAAAAAACTTTAGAAAAGGTTTTTTTTTTTGTTTTTTTTTTTTTAGAATAGCTCTAGTGCTGTTATGGTTTTCAGCAGTAACTTGAAATTTTAGGAGACCATGCCTGGGGTCAGGGAGGCAGCTAGTATTGGCTTCTTGAAAATCTGTTTATTTTGGGCAGGTTATGAGCTGTCAAAATTGCCACTTCCTGGTAGTATTTTGCTCATTAGTTTGTTCCTGGCTTGCTGCCAGAAATGCCAAATTAGCACTGTGCATGCACCACCCCAGCGAATCACTTCAGCATGCCACACAGAACTAATACAGTGTAGCAGCAGCAGCTGCTTTTCCTTCATCAAAGTACCATTTGGTCTAGAGAAAAGTATAGTAGGATGGCAACCAGGGGAGCAATAGTTCTGGACTCACTTCTACTTTAAGAAGTTAATAATTTTGCATCCTTCACAACCTTTATTATTGAGTAAAGAACCTTATAAACCTTCCCTACCAAGAGATTACACAAGCCGGAAACAGCATCCAGATTTTTACTGTAACAGACGCTAGTCTTAATTACTGAATCACACCATCCCTCAGAAAAAAATCTGTTAAATCTAAGTTCTCATCTATGCTGTCTATAAAATGGGGCTGTTCATGTTATATAACCCACTGTTTCACCGTATTAAGGATCCTCCTCTAGTGGCTGGTCCACAGAAGGTAACAGTACATCAGAGTCCGCAATGGCTTCAGTTTCACACATCATAAAAACAGACATTCCAGCAATATAATGTCACCCAATCTATACTCAGTCAGGAGAGTCCTAGAGGAAGAGTGCCACCAACTGAATCAATAACACTTTCCATACCATCAAAATTTTCCTTGGAGGTCTCCCTATAAATATTCAAGCTTAAATTTGGTGACATGACCTCACGCATGTTTGTACTTTTACAAAAAATTGCAGTCCACAGAGTATATTTCACATAAATTGATCTGTTACTTGGATGCACTTTGCATAGTACATTTGTCATGAAGAACAGATCAAATGTAAATTACAAGAAGATGATTAAATAGTTTCATATATCTATATCTCTCTGTTCATGCACATAAGTCCTGTGTTCAACACCATACGATATTTAGAACAATCAAGATTACCTGGATTACACAAAAACTCTCTAGAGGCAACTTTCACTTTTCTATCCTTAATTCCTTTTTGAATCTTTAAAGGCTACCTAAAAAAAGAAAAAAAAAGTTTGCCCTTTGTTTCTTTATGTTGCATAAATATGGCCTGAATTTTTTTCCTATTTGCTTCTCACCTTAAGAGTCTCAGGAAATGTCAAACCTAGTTTTCACTTGAGGATATGGAGATCTCTGAGATGGACTATGAGCTCTCCTGATCTTTAACAGAAGGGGTGGAATTTTCATACACAATTTAAAAGCAGCCTTCATAACAGTCACTTCCCCTCACAATCCAATGTCAATCCCACTAGCAACCTACTTACATTGGGACAAACATGTAAGAAAAGACTTGTTTCTCTTATAGGAAAAACAAAAACAAAAAAAGCACTTTTTCCCCTTCGCCTATCACTAAGAATATAAATATTTCTGCCCTGAACATATCTGACAGAGCCAGGGAGACAAGACGGGTGAAGTAATATCTTTTATTGGAGCAACTTCTGTAGGTGAGAGAGAGAAGCTTTCGAGCCAGGAACTGAAGTCTGCAGCAATTTCACTACCTTATGGCCAATAGTGTTCAGTTCAGAGTGGAAGAGAAACAGCAGAGACCTCTAGTGAGCCAGGACAGTTCCAGAGAGGAGCCAAATACACTCCCTCCTAAAAAATCAATGGGGATTGTGAAAGAGAAGTGCACGGTGCACACAGATCTACGCAATGGCAGTCTCTCTCTCCCTCCAATGCATGGGGGGGCAATCTCGAGAGCATGAACGAAGCATCCACCCCCTTGCTGTCTCCAGGCCGATTCGCAGCATTAGGAGAGGTGGTCCTCGCAACAAGGCATCAGGGCCCCCGTACACAGTAACCCTTATTGCCCCCCAAAAACTCAGGGACCCACGCAAGGCACCACCCTGCAGCGCTCCGTGCCGGAGCTTTCCCTCTAGCCGGAAGAGCGGCGGAGCAGACACAGGCGTCTGGCAGCGACGCTGCACGGGTGGAGATCGATGAGCAGCACCGGCCCCTGCAGGCACCCGAGTACGGCGGGGAGCTGGCGCGTAGGCGGCAACTCCTCGCCCCAGCCACCCTAGGCATCTCCCGCGGGCCGGCAAAGCCCGGCTAGTTCTCCCCGAACGGTGCCTCGAGACTACCTGATACCTCAGAAGGGGCGACGGGCCCAACTAGCCCACGGTTCCGTCCGCCTCCCCCCGCAGCCGCCCCGGCTCCACCCGCCCCGGCAGCGCCTGGTGCCGTCCCCAGCGCACTCACTTTTCCAGGTGGCTGCGATCAGAAGGTCCCCGGGGCCGCTATCCTGGAAGGAGAAGGCGGCGGCCAGGCCTCCGGAAGCCACCTGACTCCGGCTCCGCTACCTACTCCGCAAACCCGCCGGCTCCCCGAACGCCTCAGCGTCTCTGCTCCAACGGACCCTCCCCGGCGGCCTCGCTAGGGCCAGCTCCGACCAATCCGAGGAGGCCGCCACAGGGGCGCGCGCACGCGCGCTCACTCACTCAAACCAAACCGACCTCGTCTCGGCCTGCCCCCTCGCGCTCTGACCGCTCGAGCCAACCCGCGGTCAACTCCGCTGGCCCCTCCCCTCCGTCTCAAGCCAACTAGCGGAAGCTGGTTTTTTTTCCCCAGAGGGAGCGCGCGCTTCAGCCAATCGGCAACCGACTCCGTACGGCTCGCGCCCGCGCCTTGCCGTTGTATTTCCGGCCCTCGTGCTTCCGCAGCCAATCAGCGAGCACGTCTCCTCGCGGGCCGTTCAACGGTCATTTCTCCGTCTGTAGCCTGGAGCTCGCGTCTCCTCATTCGGTTCCCTGCGCGGAGTTGCCTCACGCTCGTCGTTCAGCGCGCTGGCGCAAGGGTTGTTGCTGTGGGGTTGGAGGCAGGTCTGTGGTGGCGGCTGTGAGGGGAATTTCCCTCACGTATTCTCAGTCCGAGTCCGCGCAGGGCAGGATGCCGAGTCTGGGCACGATGGAGTCCTGAAATGGTGAAAGCTGTGGTGCCGCCCCTTGTGGGCCTGAGCCAGAGGTGAAAGTAAGCCGGTGCAGGCTGGTACAGGAGGACCGGTAAGAAAAGGACACTGGCTGAGGAAGGGAGAAGCCTGCCCCCTGCATAAGAATAGTTTAAACTCAGCTGTTCCCTGAGGGTTCAGCTCGGGGGGTTAGGAGTGGTTTGTGACATCCTTGTTAATTTCACTCACAGTACCTGGGGGGAGTGGGAGGGTGTGTTTGACCATGGCAGGGGCAGTCCTTGAAGGGCTCTTGTCTCCAATACTAATATACACAACAAGTACAAGCATTTGGCTCCACTGCTTAAATCCAGAGCTAATAAAAGCAGGTGAAAGGGAAAAACTCACTATCACATTGGTTTCTTGTCTCCTCCCTCCCTGTCCTCCAGCCAGGCTGCAGACAAGGCTCTGCATTCCACCCCCACCCCAATAGAGGTTCTCCTCTAGGCTCTAGCTTGCAGTAGGGACACTGGCTGAGATGCCTGCTGTTCCTGCCTACATAAGAACAGTGTGTGACCATGGTAGGGGCAGTTCTTTTTTGCCCCTGGGGATGAGGGGATCTCCTATACACAAAAAACACAGTCAAAATCAGGAACCATTTCCAAGTTCAAATCTATACCATTCCCTCCCCAGCAGAGGATCATGGTTGTGATGTCCAAACTGCTTGCAGATCCTCTTTGAAGTGTTACTGAACCACGCAGGGAACAGCTGAGTTTAAACTGTTCTTATGCAGGAGGCAGACTTCTACTTCCCTAGCCAGTCTCCCTGCTCCAAGCTAGAGGGAAGGCCCTGCAGCTGCTGCTCAGTGCCAGGCAAGGAGAAAGCATGGAGCCTAGTGTCCACAGCCTGGCTGGAGAAGGAGGGAAGACACGGAGAAAAATGTGACAGTGAGTTTTCATTTTTTCAGGCTTATTCCAATAGTAAAGTTATATTACAGACAGTACTGGTAGTAGTAATAGTAGCTTTATTTTCTCTATCCATGTCATGCAATGGGAAGGATCCATGAAGTACGTAGGAGAGGTGGGTTGCTTGCGATTGGACCATATGGGTAAGAAATGTAAATTACTTGCAAACCCCAGGGCTCCCAGCTGCCTGTGCAGCTGGTAGCTCCGGGGTGATTTAAAGGGCCCAGCTCCTAGCTTCAGCTGAATTCCCGAGCCCTTTAAATCCTGATTTAAAAGCCCCGGGACTTAGAGGCCACGCCTCTTCTGGTTGAGGCCCCTCCCCCTCCACAGGACTCTGGAGTACCGGCAAGTCCTTTAAGTTATTTTCACCTCTGGCCTGAGCCCTTTGCTGGGGAGTGACACGTTTTCCTGCCCAACTCCTGCAACCCAGCACTGCCCTGGCATTTCCCAGCCAGCTGGTCCCCTGGTGCCAACTTTGTGATTTATGGCATGTCTCATAATGGTGTTTTTCTCTCAGCGCTAGCTCCTGGCTTCAGGGAAGAAGCTCAGCTTTCTTTCTTTCATTTTTTTTAAAGTAAGTTTCTTAGGCTCCTGAGTGCTGAGAAAAGCTTAAATATGTGTCCCAAGTTCACCCTAAAACCTCAGAATCTAGCAAATAAATTAACTCGGATTTATATATATATATATATTTTTTAAAATCTCATGATTAAGCCAGTCTCATGATTTTTGAGTATTTAGGGCTTGCAGTATTCTGGTAGGGCTTGTGGGAGTTCTCAGAATAGACGTTGTGTAGCATAAGACAACTTACCGCGATAGTATAGACATAGCCTTAGTTTATCCATACTGGGATCCAAAGTACTGTATTGGTCTGATCCTCCCCAAACTGATATAATCTGTTGGGATTTATCTCAGCTGGAGACAGCACACACTCTTCTGGGAAGCAATATTGAAAAAACTTGGGAGAATACTTCTACCTTTATTTGTCCCATTGAAAAAAGCTACACTCGAGAAGTCTCAAAGAATCTAGCAAAGCATCTGAGCTCCACCTTCTGAAGAGGCCAGTTGGGCATTATAGCCATTCTAAGAGAAAGCAATTTAGCAGAGTATGCACAATCATTCTGATTAACTGGACAATCTAATGTCTTATTTTGGTGTCTCGGGCAAAATTTAGTTTGCACACACATCTTAAACTGTATCACTGATTTTTTTTTGCTTCCAATTTGACTCCTGCCTAAAACATCTTACAACCAACACAATTCCATTTTAGAATTAAAAACCGTGCTGTCCACAGATTTAATACATAGCACTTTGATATATTTATAAAAGAACAAGTAGAAGTTTATTTAACAAAGCATAGAGATTCAGGTGAAATCAAGTAGAAATATTGGAAACAAAGGGTTACATATAGCATAAAATCGTAACATGCATTCCAGAGCCTAGACTTAATTACAAAGCACTTCTCTTATCTAATAAAATTTACCTCACCCAAAGTCTTTTCTCGCAGCATTTTATAGAGTAACTCGCTGTGACTCTCCATTTATAAGACATGCGCACTAGCAGCTTGTCTCCTAGGTGAAAGATATCAGAGTGTCCCTTGGCAATCCCAGATATATCAGAACAGTCCTTTGATCTTTATTCATAAACCATACACCCTCCTGCTGTGTATTGTTACTTCTAGATTTCACAATCTCTCGTCGGTGTCTCAATCTTGATTAAGTGGTAACTCAGTATGCAAATAGGCTTACATTGGCCTCAACTTGAGTATTGTGTCCAGTTCTGGGCACCGCATTTCAAGAAAGATGCGGAGAAATTGGAGAGGGTCCAGAGAAGAGCAACAAGAATGATGAAAGGTCTTGAGAACATGACCTATGAAGGAAGGCTGAAGGAATTGGGTTTGTTTAGTTTGGAAAAGAGAAGACTGAGAGGGGACATGATAGCAGTTTTCAGGTATCTAAAAGGGTGTCATCAGGAGGAGGGAGAAAACTTGTTCACCTTAGCCTCCAATGATAGAACAAGAAGCAATGGGCTTAAACTGCAGCAAGGGAGATTTAGGTTGGACATTAGGAAAAAGTTCCTAACTGTCAGGGTAGTTAAACACTGGAATAGATTGCCTAGGGAAGTTGTGGAATCTCCATCTCTGGAGATATTTAAGAGTAGGTTAGATAAATGTCTATTAGGGATGGTCTAGACAGTATTTGGTCCTGCCATGAGGGCAGGGGACTGGACTCGATGACCCTTCCAGTCCTTGAGTCTATGAGAGACAGACACGAGGGATGTCACTTCTTTCTGACTTGCCTTTAACCTTCAAGGCTTTACAAACATAATTTCCAGCATTGGTACATAACTTTTGAAATATTGTTGTTACATACCTTTCACAATGATTATGATGACCACTGGCTATTGGCTCTTGGTAGAGACCTTACATGCCACCCTTTGGTGAACTATTCTGTAGCTATTGAACCCAGAGGATCCCTATAAACCTCCATGTACCTTTTATGCCCTCTTCCTGTTGGCACCATGGGGTCCTTGCATCACATCCTCTGAAATCAGGGTCTGGTTCATAAGCCATGGCAGAAGAGGGCATGCAGGGTTCCCTAGAATAACAGTGAGGCTAGAGACTCCATTTACAACAATGTCTCTTGACGGGAATAAGGTCCTTATTGCTTATCCAAGAAGTTATAGTCCTGAGCTCTAAAAAATCCTGACATCATGCACCCTGCCAGTACATCCCACTTTGATGTCCATGAACCTGCTTCTGTGGTCCACCAAGGTCTATATAATAATGTAGTACCATTTGTGGTTTATGGGCGTATGAGTCCCATCAATAGCCCCAACACAATTCGGGAAGCCCATTCTTTCAAAGCCAATCACCTCTGAGGAAACAACAGTCCTGATTGCTTCAGGAACCTCCACAACCCACACAGCCTACTTGCCAACATCAAAGTGGTTTGCCATGGACCTGTAGCAGTCTGGGGTTTGCAGCTCCCAGATGGTTATAGCAACCCACTGGTATGGCCTGATTCCAGCAGCAGGGAGCATGCAGACCTGAAGTGGGTCAGCGGAATCCACTGGCAGGCAAGGAGCACTTCCGGTCAAGTGCCACAGGATGGACAGACGAGGTCTCTCAGGATACACCATGAACCAAGCCTTAGAGCAGCTACAGCTAGCAGGGTGCTCAGAATCCTGGGATGCACCCAGAAAAGGCACAGAATCTGACACGTCTGATACCACAGTATGGATATGCTGGCATGGTTATGAGGCATGCATAGTCATGTGGTGTGGCTGCTCAAAAATGAGCTTTGACAGAATGGGTTTGCAAGTATGGGTCACGTGCACCCAGGTTTACTATGCAATATAGACCTAACCTCGCAGTGGGCTAGCCAACTTCAACTCATGTTCAAGTCAATGGATAATTAAGGGTGCTTTGCCCCTCACAGACTGGGTCCTCTACAACTGTTGCTTCAAGTTGTGTGCAAATTCAGGAATGCCCTTCTGCATTCATTCATAGATTCCAAGGCCAGAAGGGACCATTGTGATTATCTAGTTGATCTCCTGTTCTCAAGTTCTGTAGTGTAATCCAGACCAGTGAAGGGTTGTGTGTCATTGTGACATTCTCCTGGTGTTATCTGGTCGGTCACTCCAATCCTCGACTCTGGGGAAGAGAAACAGGAACTGGATTGTCATAGGGGTTTCTTTAACTTCCTACTCCTGGGGGCATTTTTTTTTTGTGTCTGTATTGTTACAGACTTACTTGCTGACAGTATTTTGAAATAAATTACCAAAATTATTGAAACTGGCATGATTATGTAGTGTTATTTTGACAAATAAAATTTTAAGAATTTTGCAATATTGTATGCAAATTTTTAATTTTTTGGTGCAGAATTCCCATAGGAGTAACTCTAACAGCATCCCAGTGCAAGAGGGCAAGGGGCTAATTGGTATCTAGTAATGTGTTTCAGCTGGTCTGACCAGATCAGCGCACAAAAAGGTGTCATGTAAGATATCATTTGAAAGCTAATAATATAGTGATCATTAATATTATTGCAGAGCACATGGTTTTGGGAAATTTGGGACTAGAGGCCGTTGAGGTCATCTTGCCAGATATAACCAAGGTTGGTGAAGGCCAATGTGTAGCTGTGGTGTAACAAGAAGGCTGCTGGAGTTAGAGTTGCTGGTCCAGAGCTACTTGTCACACAGACATTCAGTGCATGCTTGTATGCTGGCAAGGAGTGTCCACACAAGAGAGCTCCAGCAACTGGGCATTTTAAGGCACCCAGAGTTATAAGGCAGGTGATGACTGCGACACTGTGTACCTCGGGGGAACAGTCTGTATCCCCATGTTCATTCTTATAATATGATAGTGTGGTATCCAATGCAAAGTTTGTCATGTCGGGTGTCTTTGGAAGGCTCATGATGCCCTGAGCATTGTTGTTATAGTAATGTTATAGGTTGTAATTTCATGTGTATAGTTATGAGGCTGAAAATGTTTCCTCGTGGCTTAAAACAAGCCCAGGCAAAACTCTCCATGAGCAGAGGGGTAGTTCACACTTCATCAGGGCATATATGGGACAAACCCAGCGCAGCCTCACAGGAACAAAGGACACTGACTTCTGCAGAAACAAAGGATCTGTTGGACTCTCTCACTGACCTTCCTTTGGTCACTTTGGGACTACAATGAGGTAATGTTCACCTGACTCTGAGGTGCGGGGGGGTGGCAAAGCCAAGAGGAAAGAAAGAACAGGGTAAAAGGGAGAGACTTTGCCATGCTCTCTCTCTTCCACCTCCATCTACAGACACCACTATCAAGGGACTGAAGCAGTGATCAAAGGAGAGAGTCTGGCTGAAGGGCAACCAGCCAGCCTGTGGTGAGAAGCATCTAAGTTTGTAAGGGCACTGAAAGTGTTAAGATCATCTTAGAATGCATTTAGCTTTTTTTTTATATGACCTAATCTGAGTTATTGTGCTTTGACTTATAATTACTTAATAAATTTGTCTGTTTATTCTGCCTGAAGCAATGCATTTGGTTTGAACCATGTCAAAGACTCCCCTTGGGATAACAAGCCTGGTACATACCAATTTCTTTGTTAAATTGATGAACTCATACAAGCTTGCAGTGCCCAGCAGGCATAACCGGATACTGCAAGATGGAGGTTCCTAGGGTTGTGTCTGGAATTACGGAGGGATAGCTCAGTGGTTTGAGCTCTGGCCTGCTAAACCTAGGGTTGTGAGTTTGATCCTTGAGGGGGCTACTTAGAGATCTAGGGCAAAATCAGTACTTGGTCCTCCTTGTGAAGGCAGGGACTCAATGACCTTTTAGGGTCCCTTCCAGTTCTATGAGATAGGTATATCTCCATATATTATATTTTTCCACTCAGCCAAGGGGTCTGACACAACCCCTCCCCACCAGAGCCCATCTGCAGGGCCTCCCCCAGCCAATACACCTGTCCCCTTCCCCTCCAGAGTCCAGCTGTGCCCCCCCCCCCCCCCAGCCCAGACACCCACTGCCACAGAGCCCAGCCATGAGGGACCCCCAGCCCAAATACCCACACCACCCCCCAGAGTCCAGCCACATGGCCTTCCCAGCCTAGATACCCACCCCTTACCCCTCAGAGCCCAGAGATCCAGAAGGAGAAACATCCTGATGCTGGGTTAAAAACAAAAGAACAGCTATACTGGGTCAGATCAAAGGTCCATCTAGTCCAATATCCTGTCTTCCCACAGTGGCCAATGCTAGGTGCCACACGGGGAATGAACAGAACAGGTAATCATCAAGTGAGCCATCCACTGTTGCCTATTATTATAGAATCATAGGATATTAGGGTTGGAAGAGATCTCAGGAGGTCATCTAGTCCAATCCCCTGCTCAAAGCAGGACCAATACCAGCTAAATCATCCCAGCCAGGGCTTTTTCAAGCCAGGCCTTAAAAATCTCTAAGGATGGAGATTCCACCACCTCCCTAGGTAACCCATTCCAGTGCTTCATCACTCTTCTAGTGAAATAGTGTTTCCTAATATCCAACCTAGACCTCCCTCAGTGCAACTTGAGACCATTGCTCCTTGTTCTGTCATCTGCCACCACTGAGAACAGCCTAGCTCCATCCTCTTTGAAGCCCTCCTTCAGGTAGTTGAAGGCTGCTATCAAATCCCCCCCTCACTCTTGTCTTCTGCAGACTAAATAAGCCCAGTTCCCTCAGCCTCTCCTCAGAAGTCATGTGCCCCAGCCATCTAATCATTTTTGTTGCCCTCTGCTGGACTTCCTCCAATTTGTCCACATCCTTTCTGTACTGGGGGCCCCCGAAAATGGACAGAATACTCCAGATGTGGCCTCACCAGTGCCGAATAGAGGGGAATAATCACTTCCCTCAATCTGGTGGCAATGCTTCTACTAGTGCAGCCCAAAATGCCAGTACCCTTCTTGGCAACAAGGGCACACTGCTGACTCATATCCAGCTTCTCAACCACTGTAATCCCCAGGTCCTTTTCTGCAGAACTGCTCCTTAGCGAGTTGGTTCCCAGGCTGTAGCGGTGCATGGTGCAAGGACTGTGCACTTGTCCTTGTTGAACCTCATCAGATTTCTTTTCGCCCAATCCTCTAATTTGTCTAGGTCACTCTAGACCCTATCGCTACCCTTCAGCATATCTATCTCTCTCCCCAGTTTAGTGTCATCTGCAAACTTGCTGAGGGTGCAAACCATTCCATCATCCAGATCATTAATAAAAATGTTGAACAAAACCAGCCCCATGACTGACCTCTGGGGCACTCTGCTTGATACCGACTTCCAAATAGACATTGAGCCATTGATCACTACCCATTGAGCCTGACAATCTAGCCAGCATTCTATCCACCTGATGGTCCATTCATCCAATCAATACTTTTTTAACTTGCTGGCAAGAATACTATGGGAGACAGTATCAAAAGCTTTGCTAAAGTCAAGATACATCATGTCCACTGCTTTCCCCATATCCACAGAGCAAGTAATCTTATCATTGAAGGCAATCAGGTTGGTCAGACATGACTTGCCCATGGTGAATCCATGTTGACTGTTCTTGATCACCTTCCTCTCCTCCAGCTGCTTCAAAATGGTTTCCTTGCGGATCTGCTCTATGATTTTTCCAGAGACTGAGGTGAGGCTGACTGGTCTGTAGTTTCCCGGGTTCTCCTTCTTCCCTTTTTTAAATTTGGGCACAATATTTGCCTTTTTCCAATCGTCCGAGATCCTCTCCCAATCCACACAAATTTTCAAATAGAATGATTCTGCAATCACATCAACCAATTCCCTCAGCACCCTCGGATGCATTAGATCCAGACCATGGACTGGTGCATGTCCAGCTTTTCTAAATAGTCCTTAACCTGTTCTTTCATCACTGAGGGCTGGTCACCTCCTCCCCATACTGTGTTGCCCAGAACAGCAGTGTGGGAGCTGACCTTGTCTGTGAAAACAGAGGCAAAAAAAGCATTGAGTACTTCAGCTTTTTCCACATCATTTGTCACTATGTCGCCGCTCCTATTCAGTAAGGGTCTCACACTTCCCTGACCACCTTCTTGTTGCTAACATACCTGTAGAAACCCTTCTTGTTACTCTTCACATCCCTTGCTAGGTGCAACTCCAGTTGTCTGGCCTTCCTGATTACACCCCTGCATGTTCAAGCAATATTTTTATACTCCTCTCTAGTCATCTGTCCAAGTTTCCACTTTTTGTAAGCTTCCTTTTTGTGTTTAAAGCTCATCAAAGATTTCACTGTTAAGCCAAGGTTTTCACCTGCCATATTTGCTATTCCTTCTGCACATCAGGAATGTTTTGTTCCTGTGCCCTCAATAAGGCTTCTTTAAAATACAGCCAGCTTTCCTGGACTCCTTTCCCCTCCTATTAGCCTCCCAGAGGATCCTGCCCATGAGTTCCCTAAGGGAGTTAAAGTCTCTTTTCTGAAGTCCAGGGTCTGTATTTTGCTACTCTCCTTCTTTTTGTGAGGATCTTGAACTCAACCATCTCATGGTCACTGCTGCCCAGGTTGCCACCCACTTCTACTTCCCCTACCAATTCTTCCCTGTTTGTAAGCAGCAGGTCAAGAAGAGAACAGCCCCCGGTTCGTTCCTCCAGTAGTTGCATTCCCGGTTTCTGGCAAACAGAAGCTAGGGACACCATCCCTGCCCATCCTGGCTAATAGCTATGGATGGGCCTATCCTCCATGAATTTATCTAGTTCTTTTTTGAACCCTATTCTAGTCTTGGCCTTCACAACATCCTCTGGCAAGGAGTTCTACAGGTTGATTGTGCGTTGTGTGAAAAAATGCTTATAGACTCATAGACTCAAAGGGACCTCGAGAGGTCGTCAAGTCCAGTCCCCTGCCCTCATGGCAGGACCAAATACTGTCTAGACCATTCCTAATAGACATTTATCTAACCTACTCTTAAATATCTCCAGAGATGGAGATTCCACAACTTCCCTAGGCAATCTATTCCAGTGTTTAACTACCCTGACAGTTAGGAACTTTTTCCTAATGTCCAACCTAAATCTCCCTTGCTGCAGTTTGTCTATTGCTTCTTGTTCTGTCATTGGGGGCTAAGGTGAACAAGTTTTCTCCCTCCCCCTGATGACACCCTTTTAGATACCTGAAAACTGCTATCATGTCCCCTCTCAGTCTTCTCTTTTCCAAACTAAACAAACCCAATTCCTTCAGCCTTCCTTCATAGGTCATGTTCTCAAGACCTTTAATCATTCTCGTTGCTCTTCTCTGGACCCTCTCCAGTTTCTTCACATCTTCCTTGAAATGCGGTGCCCAGAACTGGACACAATACTCCAGTTGAGGCCTAACCAGCGCAGAGTAAAGCGGAAGAATGAATTCTCATGTCTTGTTTACAACACACCTGTTAATGCATCCCAGAATCACATTTGCTTTTTTTGCAACAGTATCACACTGTTGGCTCATATTAAGGTTGTGGTCTGCTATGACCCCTAGATCTCTTTCTGCTACACTCCTTCCTAGACAGTCTCCTCCCATTCTGTATGTGTGAAACTGATTGTTCCTTCCTAAGTGGAGCACTTTGCATTTATCTTTATTGAACTTCATCCTGTTTACCTCAGACCATTTCTCCAATTTGTCCAGATCGTTTTGAATTTTGACCCTGTCCTCCAAAGCAGTTGCAATCCCTCCCAGTTTGGTATCGTCCGCAAACTTAATAAGCGTACTTTCTATGCCAACATCTAAATCGTTGATGAAGATATTGAACAGAGCCGGTCCCAAAACAGACCCCTGCGGAACCCCACTTGTTATACCTTTCCAGCAGGATTGGGAGCCATTAATAACTACTCTCTGAGTACGGTTATCCAGCCAGTTATGCACCCTCCTTATAGTAGCCCCATCTAAATTGTACTTTCCTAGTTTATCTATAAGAATATCATGCGAGACCGTATCAAATGCCTTACTGAAGTCTAGGTATATCACATCCACCACTTCTCCCTTATCCACAAGGCTCGTTATCCTATCAAAGAATGCTTCCTTTTGTTTGTTTTAAACCTACTGCCTATTACACCTCTACTCCGATATAACGCGGTCCTCGGGAGCCAAAAAATCTTACTGCGTTATAGGGGAAACTACATTATATCAAACTTGCTTTGGCCTCGAGCATTTCCGTTATTAATAGTCAGCGAACATGCCTGACCCCGCCCCCTATCCGACCCCCACCTACTTCCTGCCCCCCGACTGACTCCTCATAACCCCTGTCCCATCCAACCCCCCCGGCTCCTTGTCCCCTGACTACCCCCTCCAGAGACCCCCCCCACCCCAACCAGCTCTCCCAAGACTCCACCCCCTATACAAGCCCCCCTGCTCCTTGTTCCCTGACCGTCCCCTCTGGAGACCTCCCCATTCCTAATCACCCCCTGGACTCCCACGCCCTATCCAACACCCCCATTTCCCATCCCCTGACTGCCCTACCCCCAGAACCTCCGAACCATCCAATCCTCACTGCTCGCTGTCCCCTGACTGCCCCCCCGAGACCCTCTGCCCCTTATCCAACCCCTTGGCCCTGGCCTGGCACCGTTAACATGCTGCTCAGAGCAGCATGTCGGAGCCAGACACGCTGACGCGCCGAGGCGCCAAAGTGCACAGACCCACCCCCCAGAGTGCTGTTTTACCACGTTATATCCGAATTCATGTTATATTGCGTCACGTTATATAGGGGTAGAGGTGTAATTTCATTTTGTGGTCCCAAGTTCTTGTTTTTTGAGAAGGAGTAAATAACACTTCCTTATTTACTTTCTCTACACAAGGCAGGATTTTATAGACTTCTATCATATTCCCCTTAGTCTTCTCTTTTCCAAGCTGAAAAGTCCCTGTCTTATTAATCTCCCCTCATACAGCAAACGTTCCATACTCCTAATCATTTTTGTTGCCCTTTTCTGAACCTTTTCCAATTCCAATATATCTTTTTTGAGATGGGGCAACCACATCTGCACACAGTTTTCAATATGTGGGCATACCATGGATTTATATAAAGGCAATATGATATTTTTTGTCTCATTATCTATTCTTTTCTTAATGATTCCCAACATTCTGTTCGCTTTTTTGACTGCCGGTGCACATTGAGTGGATGTTTTCAGAGAACTATCCACAGTGACTCCAAGATCTCTTTCTTGAGTGGTAACAGCTAATTTAGACCCCATTATTTTATATGTAGAGCTGCGATTATGTTTTCAAATGTGCATTACTTTGCATTTATCAACATTGAATTTCATCTGCCATTTTCAGACTCAGGCGCCCAGTTTTGGGAGATCTTTTTACAGGTCTTCGCAGTCTGCCTAGGACTTAACTATCTTGAGTAGTTTTGTATCTTCTGCAAATTTTGCCACCTCACTGTTTCTCTCTTTTTCCAGATAATTTATGAAATGTTGAATAGGACTGGTCCCAGTACAGACCCCTGGGGAACACCACTATTTACCTTTCTCCTTTCTGAAAACTGACAATTTATTCCTACCCTTTGTTTCCTAACTTTTAACCAGTTACCAATCCATGAGAGAGCCTTCCCTCTTATCCCATGACTGCTTACTTTCCGTAAGAGCCTTTGATGAGGGACTTTGTCAAAGGCTTTCTGAAAATCTAAATACACTATATTCACTGGATCCACATGCTTGTTGACCCACTCAACAAATTATGTTCATCTATGTGTCTGACAATTTTGTTCTTTGCTATAATTTCAACCAGTTTGCCCAGTACTGAAGTCAGGCTTACAGGCCTGTAATTGCCAGGGTCACCTCTGGAGCCCTTTTTAAAAATTTTCATCACATTAGCTATCCTACAGTCATTTGGTACAGAAGCTGATTTAAGTGAGAGGTTACAGATGACAGTTAGTAGTCCTGCAATTTCATATTTGAGTTCCTTCAGAACTCGGGTGAATACCTTCAGGTCCTGGTGACTTATTACTGTTTAGTTTATCAGTGTGTTCCAAAATCTCCTCTAATGACATCTCAATCTGGGACAGTACCTCAGATTTGTCATCTAAAAAGAATGGATCAGGTTTGGGAATCTCCCTCACATCCTCAACCGTGAAGACTGATGCAAATAATTAACTTTGTTTCTCCTTAATGGCTTTATCATCCTTGAGTGCTCCTTTAGCATCTCGATTGTCCCGTGGCCCCAATGGTTGTTTAGCAGGCTTCCTGCTTTTGATGTACTTGAATAAATTTGCTATTACTTTTTGAGTCTTTGGCTAACTGTTCCTCAAATTCTTTTTTGGCCTTCATAATTATATTTTTACACTTAGTTTGCCAGAGTTTATGCTCCTTTCTATTTTTCTCATTAGGATTTAACTTTCACTTTTTAAAGGATGCCTTTTTGCCTCTCACTGCTTCTTTGACTTTATTGTTTAGCTACGGTGGCTCTTTTGAGGTTCTTGTACTATGTCTTTTAATTGGGGATATACATTTAAGTTGAGCCTCTATTGTGGTGTCTTTATAAAGTTTCCATGCAGCTTGCAGGGATTTTAGTTTTGCTGCTGTATCTTTTAATTTCTGTTTAACTAACCTCATTTTTGTGTGGTTCCTCTTTCTGAAATTAAATGCTACCATGTTGAGCCACTCTGGTGTTTTCCCTGCCACAGGGATGTTAAATTTAATTATATTATTGTCACTGTTACCAAGTGGTCCAGCTATATTCACCCATTGGACCTGATCCTGTGCTCCATTAAGGACTAAATCAAGAATTGCCTCTTCTCTTGTGGGTTCCAGAACTAGCTGCTCCGAGCAGCAGTTTTTTAAGATGTCAAGAAACTTTAGCTCTGTATCCCTTCCTGAGGTGATATGTACCCAGTCAATATGGGGATAATTGAAATACCCATTATTATTATTGAGTTTTTATTTTAATAGCCTCTCTAATCTCCCTGAGCATTTCACAGTCACTATCATCATCCTGGTCAGGTGGTCAGTAATATATCTCTACTGCTATATTCTTATTATTCAAGCATGGAATTACTAACCATAGAGATTCTATGGTACAGTTTGGTTCATTTAAGATTTTTACTTCAATTTATTCTATGCCGTCTTTCACATATAGTATCAGAGGAGTAGCCGTGTTAGTCTGGATCTGTAAAAGCAGCAAAGAGTCCTGTGGCACCTTATAGACTAACAGACATATTGGAGCATGAGCTTTCGTGGGTGAATACCCACATCGTCGGATGCATGTAGTGGAAATATCCAGGGGCAGGTATATATATGCAAGCAAGAAGCAGGCTAGAGATAACGAGGTTAGTTCAACCAGGGAGGATGAGGCCCTCTTCCACCAGCTGAGGTGTGAACACCAAGGGAGGAGAAACTGCTTTTGTAGTTGGCTAGCCATTCACAGTCTTTGTTTAATCCTGAGCTGATGGTGTCAAATTTGCAGATGAACTGAAGCTCAGCAGTTTCTCTTTGAAGTCTGGTCCTGAAGTTTTTTTTGCTGCAGGATAGCTACCTTTACATCTGCTATTGTGTGTCCAAGGAGGTTGAAGTGTTCTCCTACAGGTTTTTGTATATTGCCATTCCTAATATCTGATTTGTGTCCATTTATCCTTTTCCGTAGGGACTGTCCGGTTTGGCCAATGTACATAGCAGAGGGGCATTGCTGGCATATGATGGCATATATTACATTGGTGGACATGCCAGTGAATGAACCGGTGATGGTATGGCTGATCTGGTTAGGTCCGGTGATGGTGTCGCTGGCGTAGATATGTGGGCAGACCCTTTCCCCAGAGTTTCCCCAGTTCCTAATAAATCTAAACCCCTACACCCTACACCATCCTTTCATTCATGCATTGAGATGCTGCAGTTCTGCCTGTCTAACTGGCCCTGCGCGTGGAACTGGAGGCATTTCAGATAATGCTACCATGGAGGTCCTGGACTTCAGTCTCTTAGCAGCCTAAATTTGGCCTTCTGGACCTCTCTTCTATCCTTCCCTGTGTCATTGGTACCTACATGTACCATGACCACCGGCTCCTCCCCAGCACCACACATAAGCCTATCTAGATGTCTCGAGAGATCCACAACGTTTGCACCAGGCAAGCAAGTCACCATGCAGTTCCAACCTTGTGTGGCGTTTCCTGCGTGCCACCATCTTCTTACCTTATGGTGTGTGAGGAATTGCAGCTGCTGGAAACTCTTTAGTTTCACCCTGTTTCCCATAGTGTCTTCTATGTGCAAGTTGACTCTGCGAGGTCCAGCAACCACTAGTGGCGGCCAGCAGAACTGCAGCCCATTTCTGTGGAGTAAAGAAAATTCTGACTGCACAACATTAATTTCTGCAAAATTCTGTATTGTGCAGTGGTGCAGAATGTCACACCTGTATAACACAGGCCATAGAACTTCCCCAAAATAATTCCTATAGCATCTCCTTTAGAAAACATCCAATCTAGATTTAAAAATCACCTGGATGGAGAATCCACCATGACCCTTAATAAACTGTTCCAGTGGTTAATTTCCAGTCAGATTTTGACTAGCTGCCACTTTCAGTCACTGGATCATGTTATACCTTTCTCTGCTAGATTGACGAGCCCATTATTAAATATTTGTTCTCCCTCTAGGCACTTATAAACTGTGATCAAATCACCCCTTAACCTCTCTTTGTTAAGCTAAATAGGTTGAGGTCCTTGTGTCTATCACTTTAAGGCATGTTTTCTAATCATTTTTCACTCTCATGGATCTTCTCTGAACCATTTCCAATTTTTCAATATCCTTCTTGAATTGTGGACACCACAACTGGACACAATATTCCAGCAGTGGTCACACCAGTGCCAAATACAGAGGTGAAATAACCTCTCTACTCCTATTCGAGATTCCCCTCTTTATACATCCCATGATCACATTATCCCTTTTGGCCACAGTTGGAAACTCATGTTCAGTTGATGTTCAAGATTGAGTTGATAAGTGAAGATATTCATCATGCACTCCAAATTTTATTCAGTCACTGCTTGCCAGGTTAGAATCCGCCTTCCTGGTTACATTCAACTCATATTTGGAAGGTTTTCTTCACAACCTCAAGGAATAGAGTTTTTTCAGAGCTTTAATTTGGATGAAATTTTTGAAGGAGGAGATCTGCTCAGGAGACCTGTCACTGTTTCAGGCCTCATAGGAGAAGATCTTCCCCTCTCTTCAGTGCAACAGTTCCTTCCTGAGAAGGGGGTTTGCTCTCTTGACTAATGAACCCAAGATACTTTCTTGTTCCTAGCTCAGGGAAATGTTATTTCCCAAAGATATGCCCTTCCATTTCCAATTTGTATAGGGATCTCCTCTCCTGCTGTCTCAGGGAAAATTTCAAACAGGAAATACTTTCATTTTTAGAGGTAGTAGGGTAGGAAATCAAATGAATCAGATGCAGCAAGGACCAATTAGACCAGTTAGTCCATTCCTGCTAGCCACTATAAGATTGTTCCCAAAGCCTCTGTTGCTTTGTCCAGCCCAGTTTATGCCCAATATATATTCTACAAGATATATAGAATTTGCTACCCTCATGCATACAGTAGTCTAATATAAACTATTTAAGAGTGTTTCCTCTGTGAAATGGACTAGAAGTAAAACTGAGCAATTTATTAGTTTACACTAGTGAAATGCATAAAGTAAATAAACATCAAATAGTAAAAAACATCAAATAAGTAAAAAAGTCTTTTTTTTTTATTTTTAATCATCTTAAATTAAAGATTCCTTAGAAATTGTTTTACCCTGACATTATCCCTTTAATGGTTTGCACTGGGGATAACAAGTGCCTGGAGAACTATTTCACTGCTATCTTTGTCTAAGAGCACTGGTCAGAATGTGTAGGAGACAGAAGATGCCATTCTCACAGATAAGAAATACAAAGAAAACAAAAATTCTTCCAAACTCAAAGCTACTATTTATAGCTGCCTCCCACAGCAGCTGCTAGCCCTGTATGATGCTAATAAAATCTGTTTATAGAGGCTACATGTTAAACAGAGTTCATTTTCCTCTCAGTATGCATAAGTCTTTTTAGTGTTTGTGGGAATTAAGTGTGTGTATCAAGAAGAGAGTAAGACTTCTTCTGAATTCAAAATAGCATTTGTTATAAAAGGTGAATGACTGGATTAGTGCTGGTAATATCAAACAGCTTTGAGCAGTCCCATTGTTCCACGGAAGTGCAAAGGCAGCTACGTATAGGAGAAGAAGAGTCCGGAGACACTCTTATGGAGGAGTACGCTTTAATCTTTGATGATGCAGTTTTGACTGAGGTTTTTAATCAGAGAAATATACTTATCATTCCAGGAGGAGCGCTGCTAGCTAAAAAACATAAAAGGGGGCTACAAATTTACTCTTTCTTCTTGCTAAGATCAGCAATTTAATGCCACTATGCATTATTTTGTCCATTTGTGAACAAAGTGCAAAAAGAATAGAAAGACTTCAGTTGATATTATCTCAGAGCTGAATACAAAAGCCATTCATATCTTCAGGCTGTCACAAAGATGGTAGAAAAACAAAAGCAAACCAAAAAAAGATGTGGTAGAAAAATTCTAATATTCTTTAACAGCAACCTCTGGGTCAGAGTCAAGGTTATTCTGTTTAGGTTCTCAGATTATGCTTATCACTCTGGTATCTGTTATGTTGTGATGACATCTATTTCTTTATACTTAGTATAAAGCTATTATGTAAATTAAGTTGTCATGGGATAAGAGGGAAGATCCTTTTATGGACTGAGAACCGGTTAAAAGACAGGGAACAAAGGGTAGGAATAAATGGTAAATTGTCAGAATGGTGGTGTTCCCCAAGGGGAAGTCCTAGGACCAATCTTATTCAATCTATTCCTAAATGATCTGGAGAAAGGGGTAAACAGTGAGGTGACAAAGTTTGCAGATGATACTAAACTGCTCAAGATAGTTAAGACCAAAGCAGACTGTGAAGAACTTCAAAAAGATCTCACAAAACGAAGTGATTGGGCAACAAAATGGCAAATGAAATGTAATGTGGATAAATGTAAAGTAATGCACATTGGAAAAAATAACCCCAACTATACATGCAATACGATGGGGAGTCATTGTGGCTAGTTCTCCGAAGACATCCACGCAGTGTGCAGTGGCAGTCAAAAAAGCAAACAGAATGTTAGCAATAATTTAAAAAGGGATAGAGAATAAGATGGAGAATATATTATTGCCCTTATATAAATCCATGGCATACCCACATCTTGAATACTGCATACAGATGTGGCCTCCTCATCTCACAAAAGATATGCTGGCATTAGAAAAGGTTTAGAGAAGGGCAACTAAAATTATTAGTGGTTTGGAACGGGTCCCATATGAGGAGAGATTAAAGAGGCTAGGCCTTTTCAGCTTGGAACAGAGGAGACTAAGGGAGGATATGATAAAGGTATATAAAATCATGAGTGGTGTAGAGAAAGTGAATAAGGAAAAGTTATTTACTTATTCCCATAATATAAGAACTAGGGGCCACCAAATGAAATTGATGGGCAGCAGGTTTAAAACAAATAAAAGGAAGTTCTTCTTCACACAGTGCACAGTCAATCTGTGGAACTCCTTACCTGAGGAGGTTGTGAAGGCTAGCACTATAACAGGATTTAAAAGAGAACTAGATAAATTCAAGGAGGTTAAGTCCATCAATGGCTATTAGTCAGGATGGGTAAGGAATGGTGTCCCTAGCCTCTTTGTCAGAGGGTGGAGATGGATGACAGGAGAGAGATCACTTGATCATTACCTGTTAGGTTCACTCCCTCTGGGACACCTGGCTTTGGTCATTGTCAGTAGACACGATACTGGGCTGGATGGACCTTTGGTATGACCCAGTATGGCCATTCGTATGTTCTTAGTAGGAGTAATATCTTTATCATATGGGCAGCATAAAATTATGTTCATTTACTTTATTTCTAAGTATTTGGTCTTTATATGTGATGTGACAGATAACTATATTTAGCAACCTTAAGAGCACTTTGAAACGAAGATTTTATTCATCTCCTCTACGCAGGATTAGTCCGAAATAGGGAAGAACTCGTTGAGAATTTGAAAGTAGAAGGAAGCTTGGGTGAAAGTGATCATGAAATCATAGAGTTTACAATTCTAAGGAAGGGTAGAAGGGAGTACAGCAAAATAGAGACAATGGATTTCAGGAAGGCGGATTTTGGTAAGCTCAGAGAGCTGATAGGTAAGGTCCCATGGGAATCAAGACTGAGGGGAAAAACAACTGAGGAGAGTTGGCAGTTTTTCAAAGGGACACTATTAAGGGCCCAAAAGCAAGTTATTCCGATGGTTAGGAAAGATAGAAAATGTGGCAAAAGACCACCTTGGCTTAACCATGAGATCTTGCGTGACCTACGAAATAAAAAGGCATCATATAAAAAATGGAAACTAGGTCAGATTACAAAGGATGAATATAGGCAAATAACACAGGAATGCAGAGGCAAGATTAGAAAAGCAAAGGCACAAAATGAACTCAAACTAGCTATGGGAATAAAGGGAAACAAGAAGACTTTTTATCAATACCTTAGAAGCAAGAGGAAGACCAAGGACAGGGTAGGCCCACTGCTCAGTGAGGAGGGGGAAACAGTAACGGGAGACTTGGAAATGGCAGAGATGCTTAATGACTTCTTTGTTTCGGTCTTCACTGAGAAGTCTGAAGGAATGTCTAATATAGTGAATGCTTATGGGAAGAGGGTAGGTTTAGAAGATAAAATAAAAAAAGAGCAAGTAAAAAATCACTTGAAAAGTTAGATGCCTGCAAGTCACCAGGGCCTGATGAAATGCATCCTAGAATACTCAAGGAGTTAATAGAGGAGGTATCTGAGCCTCTAGCTATTATCTTTGGGAAACCATGGGAGACGGGGGAGATTCCAGAAGACTGGAAGGGGGCAAATATAGTGCCCATCTATAAAAAGGGAAATAAAAACAACCCAGGAAACTACAGACCAATTAGTTTAACTTCTGTGCCAGGGAAGATAATGGAGCAGGTAATTAAAGAAATCATCTGCAAACACTTGGAAGGTGGTAAGGTGATAGGGAATAGCCAGCATGGATTTGTAAAGAACAAATAGTGTTAAACTAATCTGATAGCATTCTTTGATAGGATAACGAGCCTTGTGGATAAGGGAGAAGCGGTGGATGTGATATACCTAGACTTCAGTAAGGCATTTGATACGGTCTCGCATGATATTCTTATAGATAAACTAGGAAAGTATAATTTAGATGGGGCTACTATAAGGTGGGTGCATAACTGGCTGGATAACCGTACTCAGAGAGTAGTTATTAATGGCTCCCAATCCTGCTGGAAAGGTATAACAAGTGGGGTTCCGCAGGGGTCTGTTTTGGAACTGGCTCTGTTCAATATCTTCATCAACGATTTAGATGTTGGCATAGAAAGTACACTTATTAAGTTTGCGGATGATACCAAACTGGGAGGGATTGCAACTGCTTTGGAGGACAGGGTCAAAATTCAAAATGATCTGGACAAATTGCAGAAATGGTCTGAGGTAAACAGGATGAAGTTCAATAAAGATAAATGCAAAGTGCTCCACTTAGGAAGGAACAATCAGTTTCACACATACAGAATGGGAAGAGACTGTCTCGGAAGGAGTATGGGAGAAAGAGATCTAGGGGTCATAGTGGACCACAAGCTTAATATGAGTCAACAGTGTGATACTGTTGCAAAAAAAGCAAACGTGATTCTGGGATGCATTAACAGGTGTGTTGTAAACAAGACACGAGAAGTCATTCTTCCGCTTTACTTTGCGCTGGTTAGGCCTCAACTGGAGTATTGTGTCCAGTTCTGGGCACCGCATTTCAAGAAAGATGTGGAGAAATTGGAGAGGGTCCAGAGAAGAGCAACAAGAATGATTAAAGGTCTTGAGAACATGACCTATGAAGGAAGGCTGAAGGAATTGGGTTTGTTTAGTTTGGAAAAGAGAAGACTGAGAGGGAACATGATAGCAGTTTTCAGGTATCTAAAAGGGTGTCATCAGGAGGAGGGAGAAAACTTGTTCACCTTAGCCTCCAATGATAGAACAAGAAGCAATGGGCTTAAACTGCAGCAAGGGAGATTTAGGTTGGACATTAGGAAAAAGTTCCTAACTGTCAGGGTAGTTAAACACTGGAATAGATTGCCTAGGGAAGTTGTGGAATCTCCATCTCTGGAGATATTTAAGAGTAGGTTAGATAAATGTCTATTAGGAATGGTCTAGGCAGTATTTGGTCCTGCCATGAGAGCAGGGGACTGGACTCGATGACCTCTCGAGGTCCCTTCCAGTCCTAGAGTCTATGAAAATACATTTTCTAATGCTTTGGTCAGTCCAATTTTGGTGTGTCTTGTCTTCTCTTTAACTGTTCATTTTTGTCTCACTCTCTGTCTCCAAGCTCCTCTATTTTTCCCTTGTTCTAGTGGATCTTTTCTTATTTGCATATGGTGCCTTTGAGTGTTACACCAAAGTAATGAGGTGTTCTCCCACGTGGAGTGTCTCTGTTATACTTAGTCCTAATGAAATAGAATGTGACAAAGAGAGTACATTCTTATTAGTAAAGTGAGTGACTTCCTTTCTGTTGATAATGGTGCAGCCACACAGAAAGTGCCTCAATCTGGAGTATTTCCTAGTTTCTGCAGCACTGAGGAAGGGGAACTAGTGGGCTAGCTAACAATGGCTTTGCATTTTATCAGCAGTGACTTTTGGTCATAATGATTTTTTTTCAAGCAAGCATCTCCTAATAGAGTATTTGGGACGTTGTACAAAAAAAAATTCAAATAAAATATGTGACCACATCTATCTTACGGCCCTCATTACTATAGTGTCCAAGCACCTCATGATTTGTTAATGTATTTATCCTCACCTGAGATGGGGAACTGTTAACATCATCCCCCTTTTATAGATGGTGAACTGAGACACAGAGAGCCTAAATTATTTTCCTAAAGTCACATGATAGGAAGTTTGTGTCAAAGCAGGGACTTCAACTTAGGTCTTCTAATGCTTATGCTAGTGCCTCAAGCACTAGACCATCCTTCCTTTCCAAATGGGGTCATCCCAGATGCAGCTAGCCAACAAAACTAGAAATAACTCAAAACCTGTGACAAAAGTGAGACCAATCCAGCTAAGAAAAGTCTTGCACTGAGTTCTAAAAATAGTGTAATTGAAGGATGTTTTCATGGTGAGAAAGTTCCATACAGAGTCTGTGAACCAAGAAGGCCCTTCCCCAAACCCCATCCAGACTGAACCTCGATGGTAGGGCGGCATGTTGACTGTGTGTTCTAATAATCCTTACTATCAAGTAAGCTCCCATAGATAGAATATAGCATAGCTTCACTATGTAACAGCATAGGACAAGAAATGAAGTATGCCATATTCATTTGAAACTGCAGAGGAAAATTTATTGAAGTAGAATATAAGCACCCAATTGGTATTTAGTCCAAACACCAGAACTAACTACTCTTAACTCTTGTGAAAAGTACTGTGGGATTGTCAATAACCACTAATGGTCAGACATTGTTTTTACATGTCAGCTGAAAGACAGGACCTCCAACAATATGTGAGTCCTTAGTACCATACTGGGGCATTGATTCAGTGCTGACTTGACTCTGCTGAATCACCAACACCACTTCCTGCATCATACATCACACTGGTTATTTCCTTAGAATTCTGCAATTCAATTACTGACCAGGTCTACGCTGCTTAGCTTTATCATCACTTTCATTGTCATAATTTTCCATTCTTCAGAGGTAGAGATATTTTTGTTGAAAGTGCCAATTTTAATTACAAGGAGGGTTTCTCATGTATGAGCCCTCTTAACTGAGGAAAGTTTCAGTGCCATTTTGTGCCTGAGCCGGGTGAAGTCTGGAAGCGGTTGGGCCTCGGTGGTTTCGAGAGAGGCCTCCACTGCTGCTGCCATGATGGATTGTTACACCATCCACAGCCAGCTGGAGCACCTGCAGTCCAAGTACATCGGCACGGGCCACGCGGACACCACCAAGTGGGAGTGGCTGGTGAACCAGCACCGTGACTCGTACTGCTCCTATATGGGCCACTTCGACCTGCTCAACTACTTCGCCATTGCTGAGAATGAGAACAAGGCGCACGTGCGCTTCAACCTCATGGAGAAGATGCTGCAGCCCTGCGACCCGCCCGCCGACATGCCTGAGGAGTCCTAGCATCGCCCCGCCCTCCACCTGCTAGGGAACATCCCCGCCCCCGGCCGCCAAAAACGTTTGGACCCGGCCTGGTTTCCTCAGAACTCGCCCGACCTCAGGGGAGCGAAGCCAGGATGGACTCGGGGCGTGAGCGGCTCTTGGGAGGAGCAAGACAAAGTTGCCTTGCCACCGCCAGAGGTGGGAGCTTGGGCTGGCCACGCTGGATCCTGTTACCCCCTCCCCGCCGTCGATCATGACCGAGCCTGGCAAACGCATTGATCCATCACCCCGCCTCCAGCCGTGGCCTGTGAGGTAGCCGGGACGACCGCTTCCCAATATGGGGCCTAACTATGAGGAAAGCGCATGTCGTCGGGATCAGCCACAGTGTGGCCCCTTGCTCCTGAGGGGACTTGACCTGGACTGGAGGGACTTAGCCATTAGGCCTTTCCTGTGGATTAGCACTGTTTGCAGTCCTACGCCATCCTTTGTTTAGCTGTACGATTTTTTGGTTTTTTTTACATATGTGAAATAAAAGTGCGTTGAGTGCTTTAAAAAAAAACTGTTGACTTTTGTTTCCAGCTGGCAACAGTCATTGTTATGCTAAGATTTGGTTTTGTTTCGTTTGTGGATTTCCTGCTTTATGGCGAAATGAACACTGCAAGAAAAGTGGATTGAATCTCTGTATTTTTTAACATTCCTTTATTGAAATACTTATAGAAAGTATATCATAGGGATTGTATTCACAAGAAAATTAAGTTTGTATTAAAACAGGACTTTGAGGAGTCTTGTTAAGTAACAAAATATTAAATACAACTTTGCAGTCAGTGTAGACAGGGACAAGCTGTGTTTATCATGTTATCTAATTGTGAGTAAACCCTACCAGAACTAAATTCACTGCTCAGTTATAGATTTGTGGCGTAGTGCAGAATTCAGGGATGCTGAATGCTCCGAGATCAGACCAGGAAGGTCTGAAGCCAAATAGACTTTTTGCCCTGGGCAACATGCCCTGAGGGGAGTCACATTACCCACAATCCTGCCTGGCTTCATACAGAGCAGTTCCAGAGCATCGGACCTTTGACTGCATCACACTTGTGTGCTTGACCACATACCTGCATAAGGAAGAGAGCCTGAGGGGACTTTGGATCCAGACCATCAGCATTAATCTCTTTTGAATCAAAATTAGAAAAATGTTTGCAACACAGTTTTGGGGGGGAAGGATAGCTCAGTGGTTTGAACATTGGCCTGCTAAACCCAGGGTTGTGAGTTTAATCCTTAAGGGGACCATTTGGGGCAAAAATCTGTCTGGGGATTGGTCCTGCTTTGAGCAGGGGGTTGGACTAGATGAAGTTGAGGTCCCTTCCAACCCTGATATTCTGTGAGGTTCTGTTCAGTATTAAAGGACTATTAAGACTGCAGTTTCTGAAGGAACCACAAAGAAATCAGAAAGGGGAAGGGTCAAAGCTGACACAGAAGAATTGGCCCACTACTATACTGAGCAAACAACAATGAAGTTTCAAATACTGCTGACCCAGCACACTAACCCAAACCAGACACAATGTAAGGACAATTGGTTAAGCAAAGATACATTGTGAAAATCATGGGGAAAAATTGTAGTCTATGGGGGAAGAGAGAAGCAGGGAAGCAAAATCTTCTATATTCTTCCAGTTTCAGACTGTTGCTTTCCTCACTGACAGGCAGAGTTCCACAGATATTTAAAAAATATAAGTTTTAATATCTTGAAATAGGAATGATTAGATGCTTCAAAGTATAACCAATGGGCTATGGATCTTTCCCCTCCAGACCACTGGTTCCAATGCATTCTAACTCATCAGTCACTGAAAATTGCTTCTATCTGACTAGCGTTCAATGGGCTTATGTGAAATCATTTGAGAATCTCAGTCTAGTTCTTAGTGGGATATGTTTTCACATCACAAAATCCATCGCTACAATTGAACCTTTTGTTTGTAGTCTCACCAAAGAAACCAATGACTGAATCTGCCCTAGAGAATAAACTATCTTATCTCTCTGTGTGGTACCTCTAGTTGTAAAGCACATTGGTAGCGGATGATTGTGATGGGGCGGCTGCCCCTCACTCACAGAAAGGGGGTTAAAAGCAGCCCAAGGAAGGCTGTGCCAGAGGAAGACAATTAAAAAGGGGCTGAGAGGAGTAGCCAGTCATGACCCGGCAGGCCCAGAGAAGAAGGGCTGCAGGCAGAGCAAAGTTCAGTAGCTGACTGGAACTTGAGGGAATAAGAGCAGGCTCCTAGCAGGGGGAAGAAGCCCCAGCAGCTGGGACAATTCAGTGCAGCCAGCAGGAATGGGAAAGCTAGAGAGAGCTCCTAGCTGGCTGCTAGGGCCTACAGGCTGAGGCCCTGAGGTAAGAGCAGAAAAGGGTGCTGGAACTGCATGGCATGCGGCCCCGGGACAATGGACTGCAGTTACCACTGAGGTAAGTGGCTAGGCAGAGGTTGCAGGTTCCCCGGAAGAGGAGAACACAGTGTGTGGCACAGCCAGAGGGCAGTGTCATGAAGAGAACACCATGGTCCTGGGAGTGATGTGGGTCCAGGAGCGGAGGTGATGGTTGGTGAGATACCACCAGAAGAGAGCACAGAACTAATTCCCAAGACAGCCAGTAGGAGGTGCTGCAGTGGTGAGTCGCACCCCGTCACACATTGTGGAGAATGCGGGCACATGGTCACACAGGGGGATGATAGAGGACTGTAGGAACTATTGCCTGTCTCAGAGATTTGAGAGATTGAGGGACACAGAACATGAAGACAGTGGAGGCAGGGTATACAGAGGCCTTCTTTGTGGAGGGTTCTGAGACCTTCCCAGACTGGACTCCGGAGTCGGTGCCCCTGCGAGCATCACGGATGTCTTCAGGAGTATCTGCCGGCCTATATGACCTGGCTAGCAGAGCAGCAGCTGTACCTGTTCAAGTCGCTGAGAGGGGGAGTTTGTAGGAATCGCAGGGAGCAAGAGGGGAAGCCAGGCACCAGGACCAGAAGGCCAGGAGGATGTTATGCCTGTGGGCGAGGAGGACACTGGAAGGCAGAGTGTCCCTATTGGGATGGACGACAGAGACCCTACCCGGAGAATGGGAAGAAAATAGAGCCCAAGAGAACCCCAGCTGTGAGGAGAACAGGGAGGGGATGAATTTATAGAGCAATCATATGTCCCCTCAGCCTTTGTTTGATTAGACTAACCATGCCAACCTCCTTAATGCTCTTCTTGTAAGGTAGGTTCTCCATTCTTCTGATCATCCCAATAACCCTTCTCTGCATCTGTTCCAGTTTGATTTCATCTTTCTTAGACTCATAGACTCTAGGATTGGAAGGGACCTCGAGAGGTCATCGAGTCCAGTCCCCTGCCCTCATGGCAGGACCAAATACTGCCTAGACCATTCCTAATAGACATTTATCTAACCTACTCTTAAATATCTCCAGAGATGGAGATTCCACAACTTCCCTAGGCAATCTATTCCAGTGTTTAACTACCCTGACAGTTAGGAACTTTTTCCTAATGTCCAACCTAAATCTCCCTTGCTGCAGTTTAAGCCCATTGCTTCTTGTTCTATCAGTGGAGGCTAAGGTGAACAAGTTTTCTCCCTCCTCCTGATGACACCCTTTTAGATACCTGAAAACTGCTATCATGTCCCCTCTCAGTCTTCTCTTTTCCAAACTAAACAAACCCAATTCCTTCAGCCTTCCTTCATAGGTCATGTTCTCAAGACCTTTAATCATTCTTGTTGCTCTTCTCTGGACCCTCTCCAATTTCTCCACATCTTTCTTGAAATGCGGTGCCCAGAACTGGACACAATACTCCAGTTGAGGCCTAACCAGCGCAGAGTAAAGCAGAAGAATGACTTCTCGTGTCTTGTTTACAACACACCTGTTAATGCATCCCAGAATCACGTTTGCTTTTTTTGCAACAGTATCACACTGTTGACTCATATTAAGCTTGTGGTCCACTATGACCCCTAGATCTCTTTCTCCCATACTCCTTCCTAGACAGTCTCTTTCCATTCTGTATGTGTGAAACTGATTGTTCCTTCCTAAGTGGAGCACTTTGCATTTATCTTTATTGAACTTCATCCTGTTTACCTCAGACCATTTCTCCAATTTGTCCAGACATGGGAGACCAGAATTGCATACAGTATTCCAGCTAATGTTTCTCCAGTGCTTTGTGTCATGGTTATTACACTTCCCTGTCTCTGCTGGAAATACCTCACCTGATACATCCTAGGATTACGTGGCCATGAAAAAGGCTCACATCACATTGGTGGCTCATAGTCATCCTGTGATCGACCAGTACATGCAGGTCTTTCTCTTCCTCTGTAGATTCCAGTTGATATGTCCCCAGCTTATAGCAGAAATTCTCATTGTTAGTCCTTTAGTGCATGAGCTTGCACTTTGCACTATTAAATTTCATCCTATTTCTATTACTCCAGTTTTCAAGGTCATCCAGATCTTCTAGTATGATATTCCAGTCCTCCTCTATATTGGCAATACCTCCCAACTTCATGTCATCTGCAAATTTTATTAGCACACTCCCACTTTTTGTTCTAAGGTCATTAATGAAAATTTTCAATCAGACTGGTCCCAAGACTGATTCTTGAGGAACTCCATTAGTAAGCTCCCTCCAGCCTGACAGTTCACCTTTCATTATGACTTGTTGTAGTCCACCCTTTAACACAGTGGTCCCAATCTTTTTGTGGCCACGAGCACATTTGTGTTTTCAGAAGGGTGTGGTGGGCGCCAACAATTACTCACATACAGGGCCGGCTCCAGGCACCAGTGGAGCAAGCACTTGCTTGGGGCAGCACATGCTACAGGGTGGCATTCTGTCCATTCTGGAGAGTTGGAGCGTTTGTTTTTGTTTAGCCTCCAATGATAGAACAAGAAGCAATGGGCTTAAATTGCAGCAAGGAAGATTTAGGTTGGACATTAGGAAAAAGTTCCTAACTGTCAGGGTAGTTAAACACTGGAATAGATTGCCTAGGGAAGTTGCGGAATCTCCATCTCTGGAGATATTTAAGAGTAGATTAGATAAATGTCTTTTAGGGATGGTCTAGACAGTATTTGGTCCTGTCATGAGGGCAGGGGACTGGACTCGATGACCTCTCGAGGCCCCTTCCAGTCCTTGAGCCTGAGTTTTTGGGGTTTTTTTTTGGTGCCAGTTCTGGGCAGTGCGAGAGAAGCTGGGAGGACAGAGAACACTGGCACCCGCAGCCTGCAGCCTCAGAGTACTCTGTCCCCAGCAGGCACGGGACCATGGCTTCTCTCCCCTGCTGGGCACTAGGTGTGCCCCGTGCCTGCCAGGGACTGAGAACACCGGCGCCCGCAGTCTGCAGCCCAGGAGAAGCCGGAGAGAAGCCACAGCCCCGCACCTGCCAGGGACAGAGAACACTGGTGTCCGCAGTCTGCAGCCCTGGGGTTCTCTGTCCTCGGCAGGCGTGGGGCTGCAGCTTTTCTGTCTTGCTGGGCACTAGGCAGGCGCACATAAATGCCATGGCGCCTGCAGGCACCACATTGGGTACCACTGCTTTAACCAGTTCCTTACCCACCTTTCAATTCTCATATTAATCCCAATCTTTTTCAATTTAACTAATAATTTCCCTCCCATGCAGAATTCTGTCAAATGCCTTACTGAAATCCAGGTAGATTAGATCTACTGCATTTCCTTTGTCTAAAAAATCAAAGAAAGAGATCAGGTTGGTCCAGCATGATCTAGCTTTTACCATTGAAGTATCTTCTTTAAAGATTGAATAGTAACATTTGCAATAATGAATACAAAATTCAAACAGGAAAGAAGGGGGAAAATATTCACATATCTGCCAAAATTCTTCCATTACACAGGGAACTGCTAACAGCGGAATTTCCTTGGGAGTTTGTAGTAAGTGGTTTAGGGGCCTTGCTTTATAGGTACAGCTTTTCTTCAGCAACATAGATGGACATAGCAGCATCCGCCTTTGTGACCTACGCTGGATATGCCATGTTTCATTTCCTGCATGAAGAGAGAAGAGACTTTGCATGCAGTGCAAGCTGGGAGCTCTGATGGAGAAGGAATGTGGTTTTGAGGAACAGACCTCCTGCATAATAACATGGGCCATAGGACTTCCCTGAAATAATTCCTGTTTCAACTAGAATATAATATATATCTTTTCAAAAAACTTTAGTCTTTTGAAGACTGAGATGCTTTTGTCTAAACCGAGTTATTATGTCCAACATACAGATATCTGTGTGAAATGTAATGGTCTATGATATGCAAAGGTCAGACTAGATGATCTGATTGTCCTTTTGGGACTTGTACGGAAATTTCTGAGAATTTTGCAGTATTGTCTCTTAGGTCTGAGATTAAATACACTGTCAGCACTCTTCTGCTTCTAAGGGAACCTCTAAACTACAAACAAACCAACCAACCAACCTGAGCAACAAGTCTCAGAACCCAGGTCAACTGACAGTCTTGTGCTACAGGGCTAAAAATAGCAGTGTAGACATCCCTTTTTAAACTGGAACCTGGGCTCTGAACCCAGCATGGGAGATGGGCGTGAGAGCCTAGGTTCCAGTCCTAGTGGGAACATCTGCTCTGCTATTTTTATCCCTGTAGCACAAGCTCAAGTCAATTGACCTGGGCTCTGAGACTCGCTGCCACAGGGTTTTGGTGGTTTTTTGCACTGTAAACATACCCTAGGCAGGGGTTCTCAACCTTTTTCTTTCTGAGGCCCCCCTCGACATGCTAGAAAAACTCCAGCGGGGAGGGGAGGAGGGGCTTGGGCATAGGCATAGTTTGACTTCTATTTTGGTGAGGTGCAAGGGCTGGTGGGGCTTTGGCCAGCTCCACACAGCCGAATCCAGGGAGGGAGTGCCACCTGCATCCCTGACTCACTTCAGCAGGCCACCCACCTGTCTAGGGCTCTGTGCCAGGGGCTACTCCCCAAGGGCTCTGCTGGGCCCAGAGTTGCCCGGGCAGCTCTGACTGCCTGTGTGAACAGTCAAAGGGGGCTGGGAGCTGAGGAGCAGCTACAACCCCAGGCACCAGCAGCAGATGGGGAACTCCACAGCCGTCCACTCTATGGCACCACCAGCCAGAGAAGCAGCTGCCTGCCACACTGCCTTTCTCTGGTTTCCTGCCTACGACCTGGCCAGAGGGGGACTGGGAGAGAGGAGGAGGTGGGTGGTAGAACTGCTCACTTTGCATAAGACACTTCAATTGGCGGGAGCAACATCCTTGTGCTCCCTCAACTCTGCCCATGGGCTCAAGGTTTCTGCCAACATTAGGGTTTCAGCTGCTCCCCTACTCCCAGCTTCAGCGGGAGAGGGGAAGGAGAGATCAGGGTTTCAGCCCTGCACCACTCGTGGTGGGAGACGGGGAAGCTTGGGGTTTCAGCCATGTGCTGCTCCTGGCTGCAGAAGCAGGGCGGTGTCAGGGCTTGGGGTTTCAACCCCACACCATTTCCAGCTTCAGCCCTGCAGGGGTAAGGGACACGCTGGGGATCTGGGCTTCAGCCCCACTCCACTCCCCACTTCAGCCCCATGGGGGGTGCTGGGGCTTGGAGCACCAGGTTTCAGTGGCAGGGAACTGCAGACCCCCAGGGGGCTGTGGACCCTCAGTTGAGAACCTCTGCCCTAGGAGAACCTCATCTGTATATAAATGCTAGTGTATGGCAAAAGAATAATAGCAGCTTTGAATTAATCTTCTATTAATGGGGACAAGGACAGGTTGGGGTAGGGGGGTGAAAATGCACAGGTGGTGTCATAAGTAATTATCCATCAACAGATCATATAGAAACCAAACAACTTTGACTAAAACATTAGGTCACATAAAATCTGCATGGACATCTGATCCTTGTCGACTGCTAGGAGAGTATCAGTCTATGAGACCATCACAGGCTCCACACCATACCAATCTGAGAACCCCAGACTATTCCAAAACTGCCTTACAATAACCTTCTCAGTAACCTTAGCCAAAAAGTCCAGTTAGAAACAGTATGGTAATTTAAAAGATCAATGTCAAGATACTTTTTTGTGCAAGGAGCTAGTAACTGCTCATTTGAGGGATACTGGCATGCTATACTCTCTTAAGAAGCCATTAGAGATTTTCCATTACAATGCCTCTCTGCTTGAATCCAGGCCCAAAAGGAATACAGACAACCCTGTAGTAAGACAACGCCAGAGTAACTTTCTAATTAGGATGTATATATTTCCCTTTGAGTTTAAGGCCCACATGCACCTGAAACAATGCTTGCCACTCTCATATTACTTTTGTATCACAATTTGTATATCTTAGCCTTCTTTGGCATCTTTTCCCTTATCTTATAGGACAACATGCCATCTAATTCTTTTATCATTATTTTCACTTTTTTGGATTCACCTCTTTACCCACCTCTTTTTTGTGATGAAGAGCCCAAATCTGTACGCTGCACCCCAAGAGCTAGATCTACAGACAGTACTTAGACTCATTGTTGCAATGCCTAACTTCTAGTTGTCCTGCTACCTACTAGAATCCAGAGTTAGGTGCCCCAATGCCTGGGGCAAGTTAAGCATCTAAGGGTATGCCGGCACTGCAATTAAAAACCCGCACGGGCCAGTTGTTGGTGTCTAACTGCAGTGTAGAAGATGAAGGGACCAAGGACGCAGTCCTGCAGGATAGCATCACAGTGTTGGGAAAAGATGAATCTGCCAAAGGAGACATTGAAGGAACAGTCTGAAAAGTAAAAGGACAACGAGCCAAACAGTCACCAAATCTCAGGAAGGAGAAAGCAAATCAAGATGATGATGTGGTTAAACTGTGTCGCAAACATATCAGAGAGGATGAGGATGGAGAAGAGAAATCGAACTGAGGCCTTGGCTACACTCACACTTTACAGCGCTGCAACTGGGGTGTGAAAAAACACACCCCTGAGCGCTGCAAGATACAGCGCTGTAAAGCGTCAGTGTAATCAGGGCAGCAGCACTGGGAGCATGGCTCCCAGCGCTGCACGCTACACCCGTAAGGGATGTGGTTTACATGCAGCGCTGGGAGAGCTCTCTCCCAGCGCTGCCGCTCTGACTACACTCACACTTCAAAGCGCTGCCGCGGCAGCGCTTTGAAATTCCAAATGTAGCCATACCCTGAGATACGCCGACTATTCGCATAGCTGAAGTTGCATGTCTTAGGTCGACATCCCCCCGCCCACCCCGCAGTGTAGACCAGGGCTTTAAGGTGCCACAGGACTCTTTGTCGCTTTTTACAGGAATAGGAGAGTAAGAGTGTTGCCAACTCTCACTATTGTATAACAAGTCTTGTAATATTTCTATTCTATTCCACACTTATCCCTATAGTATCTGAGCACCTTCCAAGCATTCATTAAGCAACATGATTAACATCTGTCACACATTTCTTCTCTCATTCTCTCCCCAGGGGCAGAAGTGTACACAGTCTAGTGTAGGTTGTTTTAAATAATATATATATATTATATGTGTATATATATATATATGGTGGTATATGCTTATGTTCAAGAAGGTAATATCAAAGAAATGTCTCTTGCACTTAGCCATACTTTAACCTGGGAAACAATGACTCCGAAAAAGATTTGGGTGTCACGGTGGATCATCAGCTAACCACGAGCTGCTAGTGCAACGCTGTGGCCAAAAGCGCTAATATGATCCTGGGATGCATAAAAAGGGGAATCTTGAATAGGAGTAGATAAGTTATTTTACCTCTGTATTTGGCACTGCTGCAAAATTGTGTCCATTTCTGGTGTCCACAACTGAAGAAAGATGCTGAAAAAATTAAGAGGGATCAGAGAAAGAACCATGAGAATGATTAAAGGATTAGAGAACATGACACGGTGATAAACTAAATAAATTGAGTTCCTTGAGTCTAACAAAGAGAAAGTTACTTGATTACAATCTATAAGTACCTAGATGGAGTACAAATGTTTGATAATGGACTTTTCAGTGTAGCAGACAAAGGTATAATGTGAGCCAGTGCTGGAACCTGAAGCTAGACAAATTCAAACGGGAAATAAAGCGTAAATTTTGAACAATGAGGGTCATCAACCACCAGAATGATTCTTTAAAAAAGTTGTGGTGGAGTCTCTATCACTGGCAATTTTTAAATGAAGATTAGTTGTTTGCTTTTTTTTAAAGATAGACTCTATTCAAACAGGAATTATTTGGGGGCAGTTCTCTTGCTTGTGTTATACAGAAGATCAGATTAGATGATCACAATGGTCCTTTTTGGCCTTGGACTCTATGAATCTTAGGGTAGAAAGCCATAATTCCTGGGGGGGATTTCCTTCCACTGTCAGAGATTCCATGGCCAGAAGGGACCATAGTGATCATCTTGTCTGACCTTCTGTATAATACAGGCTGTAGAACACACCCAAAATAATTCCTAGAAGCAGTTTTTTTAGAAAAACATCCAATCTTGATTTAAAAATGGTAAGTGATGGAGAATTCACCACCATTTTTGGTAAATTGTTCCAAACAGTTAGTTACTCTCACCACTAAAAATATACACCTTATTTCCAGTCTGAATTAGTCTAGTAGCTTCAGCCAACCATTGTGTTGTGTTATATCTCTCTCTGCTAGATTGAAGAGGGCATTATCAAATATTTGTTCCCTGTGTAGATACTTATAGACTGTAATTAAGTCACCTCTTAACCTTCTATTTCTTATGGTACATAGATGTAGCTCCCTGAGTCTATTGCTATAAGGCATGTTTTCTAAACCTTTTATCGCTCTCATGAGCCATCTCCAATTTATCAACATCTTTCTTGAATTGTGGCCACCAGAACTAGATACAGTATTCCAACAGTGGTTGCAGCAATGCCATAAACAGAGCTAAAATCACCTCTCTACTCTTACTCAAGATTCCCTTGTTTATACATCCCAGGATCACATAAGCTCTTTTGGCCACAGTGTCACATTGGGAGATAATATTCAACAAATTATCTACCATGACCCCCAATCTTTTTCAGAGTCACTGCATCCCAGGTTAGAATTCTCCCTCCTGTAAGTATGGCCTACATTCTTTGTTCCAAGATGTATACTTGAAATGCATATTTTTTGCTTGTGCCCAGTTTACCAAGTGATCTAGATCACTCTGAATCAGTGACCTTTCATTGTGTCTCTTGTCCTTGATTAAGGTAGATCCATCTGAACTATTTAGTGGTCCTGATTTTGATGGGCCATAAATCAGCTTGGTGGTATACTGTAATGCTGTATTTCTTGTGCATTCTTTTCTGATCAGTTATCATGTAGAACAACAAGATAGTTAAGCTCAAGATAGTTCTTGCTCAAGATAGTTAAGACCAAAGCAGACTGTGAAGAACTTCAAAAAGATCTCACAAAACTTAAGTGATTGGGCAACAAAATGGCAAATGAAATTTAATGTGGATAAATGTAAAGTAATGCACACTGGAAAAAATAACCCCAACTATACATACAATAGGATGGGGGCTAATTTAGCTATAACAATTCAGGAAAAAGATCTTGGAGTCATCGTGGACAGTTCTCTGAAAATGTCCATGCAGTGTGCAGAGGCGGTCAAAAAGCAAACAGGATGTTAGGAATCATTAAAAAGGGGTTAGAGAATAAGACAGAATATATTATTGCCCTTATATAAATCCATGCTACGCCCACATCTCAAATACTGTGTACAGATATGGTCTCCTCACCTCAAAAAAGATATCCTGGCACTAGAAAAGGTTCAGAAAAGGGCAACTAAAATGATTAGGGGTTTGGAGAGGGTCCTATATGAGGAAAGATTAAAGAGGCTAGGACTCTTCAGCTTGGAAAAGAGGAGACTAAGGGGGGATATGATAGAGGTATATAAAATCATGAGTGGTGTGGAGAAAGTGAATAAGGAAAAGTTATTTACTTATTCCCATAATACAAGAACTAGAGGTCACAAAATGAAATTAATAGGTAGCAGGTTTAAAACAAATAAAAGGACGTTCTTCTTCACGCAGCGCACAGTCAACTTGTGGAACTCCTTACCTGAGGAGGTTGTGAAGGCTGGGACTATAACAGCAGTTAAAAGAGAACTGGATAAATTCATGGTGGTGAAGTCCATAAATGGCTATTAGCCAGGATAGGAAAGGAATGGTGTCCCTAGGCTCTGTTTGTCAGAGGATGCAGATGGATGGCAGGAGAGTGATCACTTGATCATTGCCTGTTAGGTTCACTCCCTCTGGGGCACTTGGCATTGGCCATTGTCGGTAGACAGATACTGGGCTAGATGGACCTTTGGTCTGACCCGGTACGGCTGTTCTTATGTTTTTATGGTAACAAAAAGTCCTCTTGGAGGCTTGGCTTGCAGTACTTGAATTTTTCTTCCTTTGATGTTTATCTCTTGTTTTGTCAAGATAGAAACTTCTCCTGGAGGATCTTTTTAATGTAATCATCCTTTTCATCAAAAGGCATGTGGTTATTAATTTTGGCTGCCATCTTTGGTTTCTGGGTTGTTGTTTTTTTTGCCTAGAGTTTCTCCTGAGGCTTGAGGGATGTCTCATTTGATTATATTCCACTTTTCAAGTGCATTATTGGGTGATAATATAATACTATCAACTTTTTCCTCTAAGCTTTCATGCTATCCGATGAAGTGGGTATTCACCCACGAAAGTTCATGCTCCAATACGTCTGTTAGTCTATAAGGTGCCACAGGACTCTTTGCTGCTTATCCATGTAATCATTTGTTTCCAATGCTTCTACTAGACTCTCTATGCTTTGTTAAATATACTTAATTTCACTATAAACAAAGTGCTGTGAATTAAACTTAGCAGTGATCTGAAGTGAAACTGCTAAGTTGGAGTGTAATGCTTCTTTGGAAGCAGCAGATTGGTGACTACTATGAATGTTAAGTTAATAGGGGTGGCTCTAGGTATTTTGCCGCCCCAAGCACGGCAGGCAGGCTGCCTTCAGCAGCTTGCCTGCGGGAGGTCCCCGGTCTCGCGCATTTGGTGGCATGCCTGCGGGAGGTCCGCCGAAGCCGCGGGACCAGTGGACTCTCCACAGGCATGCCGCCAAAGGCAACCTGCCTGCTGCTCTCGTGGCAACCAGCAGAGCGCCCCCTTGGCTTGCCGCCCCAGGCACGCGCTTGGCGTGCTGGTGCCTGGAGCCACCCCTTCTAGTGAACCAAAAGTTAGACACTTCATGGAGATGCTTGGGTTGCTAACCTGAAAAAAGGGACGGGAAGGTCGGCAAAGACTAAAGGGAAGTGTTTGGGTTCCCTGTACCTGGTAGAGTTGGGGAGAGGACCCACTGCAGTCACAGACAGGGCTTCCTCATGCTAAGAGCAGGTAGTAGCAAGATGCCTCAAAACCCTGGTACCCTCAAGAAGTGTAACAGGATGCGACTGTCCTGAGTTTGAGAGACTACCTCTCCTACATGTATAGAAGGACTAAAGCAGTGCCAGTAGACGGTGTATGTTGTTTGTGGAGGTAGTTTTCAGCCACTGACAGAAAGTCAAGATTTTATCAAGAGGACTCAAAATTGAGTGTGATTGCATGCAGAGATGTGCTGAAATAAGGAAAGCTTTACTAGCAAAACTTTCTAGTTTAGATCAAGTCTTATACTGATATAAGTAAAGCAGCAAAACTCAAGCATACACAATCACCAAACCACAGATTTTGGCAATATTACTGAGAAAAAAGCAACAAGACTTAGGAACAGTTTGAATGTAAAAGGTTAAAGGAAAGTGAAAGGTCAAAGATGAATATGAGATTGCAGGTCTAGGGAATGAGCAGGATTCAGAACTTTCTAATGCAGTGGTGAGAGAGAGGAAGATCTTGGGTGAGAAGACCTTGTGTACAGGCTCCATAGCTGGCTGTGGGCCCTTTGAGTAAGCAGGGTGCCCCCACAAGTGATGGTGAACACCTCACAAAACTTGGAGGAAGGAACCCAGGAAGTGTCCAGTGACAAAGAGCTCAAGGAGGGTGACATGGAAGATGCATGACCCACAGACAGACTGGAGCTCTGTAAGACCCAGCCAAACCCCATGCACATGAATGCAGATACAGAGCCCAATGAGGAAGGGGAAGGGAGCTCTGGTCTATGAATTAACATCCACTATCGTTTCCTTGACATCTCTTCATGGGCCCAGAGCCATCATCCCCCTCCTCACTCCTCTTCCAAAATGGCATCTGAATGTGTGCAGGCAGGGAACAAGGGAATTGCCTTTTCAAGTAGTGATTTTATTTTAAAATGTGCCCTGGCAGTTCAATTAGAGAAGACTGTAACCATTTAAGGACTATGACCATATATTCATTTATAGATGTAACCTTTTTGCAGGACATCCAGATAGATTTTTGAACATCATAAAGCAATGCTTGCAAATGCTCAAATATCAGTTTGAGTATTCAAATACAGTGCAAGAAATGTTTTAAAAATATCTTTAAAAAAGCAAACAAGCACACCAGTAACAGGTCATTCAAACTACATGATTTTTATGAATAAACATGAAAAATAAACCTTTATGTAAACATTGAAAAAGACAATGCTTTGGTTTTCCAGTCCAAGACAAAAACAATTCACTTGCATGCTGTGCTTTGATTCAGGGGTAGACATGGTAGAAACAGTATGTTGTTGGCTCAGAGGGCTTAACTTTGTTTTGGCTGGTGGTGCTAAGCAGCTCTGATGAATCTTCTTCACTCATGGAGTTTTAAGTTTATCTTCTTACATATTTCCCTTTTGTCTTCTGGCACAATCTTGGAAAATTTTTGATTAACAAGCTTCAGAGACACCATTTTTGTCATGAACGTGGCAGCATACAGACCAGGGTGACTTTGAGCAGCTGCCTTCTCTGGGTCTTTGTTACTTTCAAGACTGATATGTCAGCCATAATCACCACTGCCTGGTAACAAATTTAGCAATATTTACTACACTATCCTTACATCTAATGCCTAGGCCACCTAGCAGACCGTGCCCCCTCCCTCTTATCCCATGCAGATGCAGGCTTTGAATAGTCCCCCCGCAAGCAATGAGCTGGTGAACGGTCCTGAATATAGTAGCAGTGAAGCAAGTCTTATCCTTTTCATATTTTTATGGATATCTTTATGGGAAATTTGTATAGAGTTTTACCACTTATCTTTTCCTTTCCACTAAGCCTTTAAATCTGTCTTGTTTTAGCAGCCACACCCTCCTTGCAAGGTCTCCGTATCAGCTGAACGATTGACCTTGATTAGGTGAAAGAAGAAACAAACATGGGAGAACATGTTTTCAAACCTTCTTATGGTCTCTGGGGAAGGTTCACAAAAAGCAAGGGATTGGAGGTAGATCCTACTTATGGAAAAAGAAAAGGACCAAGAGATGGACTGAGAAACGTACCAAGACATAATGAAGTTCTTCAGACAACAAACTCTTAATGTTTCAGAATACAGTGAAGTAAAATGGCAAGAGACTTGCACCCCACCAGTCATTGCACATTGTGACCAATTCTATATTTCCAGGCCCTGTGCTATGCACACATCCCCAGCTGGCAAGATGCCACCATAGCCTGTCGCAGTGCCCATTTCACTTGACCACAGTGGAAAACAAGAACTGCTATGGATACATATATCCTGGTCTGTGACTCATGTAGGAGCATTCCACACCACACACTTTGTTTTTAATTTCCTTTTAATGTTTTTTTCATCAGATCATTGCTGACTATGTCTCAACAATTTTGGTTTTGTAATAATCATGATTTATTTTGTATTACAAAACATTCATCTGACCTATCCCAAAATCATCTCCTATTCCATCTTTACTGTCCTAATAGTGCATTTACATAGAAACCAAGTGGTATTTTCATTATGTGACACAAAAGAGCACACAACAGCACACTTTTATGCTATGGCACACTGTCATAATACTCTCTTAAAGCATCCTTCAGCTGGATAGCACCTCCACGTGCTCTGGTTAAGTGTCGTTGTGTTTCACTATTCATCCCCTCCTCCCTGCTAGCAGTATTTCCCCCTTTGCTTTGTAAAACACAACATGCAGAGATAACAACAAGAATATTTGGCTACTGAGATCCAATGTAGCCATGCAGTCATAGAAATGTAGGGCTAGAAAGGACCTCTGGAGTCCTGGAAAGGACCCACGGTGAGTTAAGACCAAGTAATGGACCATCCCTGACTGGTGTTTGTCAAACTTTTGTTCGTAAAAACCTCCAAAAACAGGGATTCCCCATCCTCCTTCACTAATCTATCCCAGTTGTTAAATATCCTTATAGTTAGAAAGTTTTTCCTAATATCTAACCTCAATCTCTTTTGCTTCCAATTAAGCCAATTGTTTCTTGTCCTAAGTTCAGTGGATGCTTTTCAGTGGTTCCCCAGTTGGACAGGGAACCACTGATAACTACTCTTTGTATACACCCTTGGCTGGGTCATATGGTCTGGATCCTTCTGTCTTCAGGGCCTTCTGTGAACTAGATATGATTGAGGTCTATAAAATCATGACTGGTGTGGAGAAAGTGAATAAGGAAGTGTTATTTACTCCTCATAAACACAAGAACTAGGGGGTCACCAAATGAAATTAATAGGCAGCAGGTTTAAAACAAACAAAAGGAAATATTTCTTCACACAACGCACAGTCAGCCTGTGGAACTCTTTGCCAGAGAATGTTGTGAAGGTCAAGACTCTAACAGGGTTAAAAAAAGAACTAGATAAATTCATGGAAGATAGGTCCATCATTGGCTATTAGCCAGGATGGGCAGCCTTTATATACAGGCGACTCTCATTTTACGCACATTTAACGTGCACAAATTCTGCTTTGCACAGTGGGCAAAAAAAAGAAGAGAAAAATAACAATTTAAATACTATTCCTACATGTTTTTCGCTTTACGTGCTGACAGCGGAACGTAACCCCAGCATAAGATAAGACTCGCCAGTAGAGAGATCCCTTGCCTCTATTTGCCAGAAGCTGGGAATGGGTGACAGGGAATGAATCATTTGATGATTACCTGTTCTGTTTACTCCCTCTGTGGCACCTGGCATTGGCCACTGTCAGAAGACAGGATACTGGGCTAGGTGGACCTTTGGTCTGACCCAGTATGGCCATTCTTATGTTCTTATGCAATTTTTAGGGAGTTGCAGAAGCTGTATATTTGTGAAGGAAGCGGTTCTTGCCTGTATACAGATATCTTGTTCTTTGGCATTTATCTGTATGAAAAGTGCAAGACATTAATACTACTAAAATAAAGAATGCACTATTAACCTGTGTGCATGTATTACATATGTCAGACAAAATCAGATCTGGTGCTCCCATGGGTAGGCTTTATTCCTCCTGTGCTTTCTTTGTCTGCAGCTGCCATCTCCAAAACAGGTGACAATTGTATTTATTATTCTTTTCCCTAAGTAAATTTAGGACCATGGTTAGTGACAACCAATGACTTAGCAGCACTATTTGTTTTTATGTAATAAATATATCACAAACTGTAAGGACTGTGCTCTTCTCCTTTATAAACATTCCCAGTTGCCAGCCAACAGGATAATAATGATTAAAGCAGGAGCTGAGCGCAAGGGGAGATGCTGAACCTTGTGTATTACTCTCTTTGTTCTCCCTTTATGTGACAGGATAATTACCTTGCCTGAGCTTGCAGTCTGCTCCCAATCTATATTTAGACATTGTTTGCAGAGCTCTTCTTTCACTTTTAAGGACTTTTATTCCAAGTTGGCAAGAAACAAAACAGAAAGCAGATCATTGCAAAATTCAGGAAGGCTCTATTAAAGTACAGATAAAAATGAAGAGTTTAATAAGATGTCCTTTATACAGCTCTCGCCCACAGCACAGCACATACAATGGTGGAATCATTACTATAAGGACAAGTGTGGAGTGGTGGTTGAAAACAGACTCAGGGCGGTGTGGAGGGCTGATAAGTATAAGAACTCCCTGGTTGTGTGCAGCCTAGAAGCAGTTGAATTTGAGATGGGTTTTCAACCACCTCTCCACACTTGCCCTAATAGTAGAATCATAGAAGATTAGGGTTGGAAGAGACCTCAGGAGGTATCTAGTCCAAACCCCTGCTCAAAGCAGGATCAACCCCAAGTAAATCACCCCAGCCAGGGCTCTGTCAAGACAGGCCTTAAAAATCTCTTAGGATGGAAATTCTACTACCTCCCTAAGTAACCCATTCCAGTGCTTCACCACCCTCCTAGTGAAATAGTGTTTCCTAATATCAAACCTAGACCTCTCCCACAGCAACTTGAGACTATTGCTTCTTGTTCTGTCATCTGCCACCACTGAGAATAGCCGAGCTCTATCCTCTTTGGAACCCCCTGTCAGGTAGTTGAAGGCTGCTATCCAATCCCCCCTCACTCTTCTCTTCTGCAGACTAAATAACCCTAGTTCCCTCAGCCTCTCCTCGTAAGTCATGTGCCCCAGCCCCCTAATCATTTTCGTTGCCCTCCATAGGACTCTCTCCAATTTGTCCATATCCCTTCTGTACTGGGAGAACCAAAACTGGATACAATACTCTAGGTGTGGTCTCACCAGTGCCAAACAGAGGGGAATAATCACATTCCTCAATCTGCTGGCAATGCTCCTACTAATACAGCCCAATATGCCATTGGCCTCCTTGACAATGAGGACACACTGTTGACTCATATCCAGCTTCTTGTCTACTGTAATCCCTAGGTAGTTTTCTGCAGAACTGCTGCTTAGCCAGTCAGTCCCCAGCCTGTAGAGATGCATGGGATTCTTCCTTCCTAAGTGCAGGACTCTACACTTGTCCTTGCTGAACCTCATCAGATTTCTTTTGGCTCAATCCTCCAACTTGTCTAGATAACTCTGGACCTATCCCTACCCTCTAGCATATCTATCTCTCCCCCAAGTTTAGTGTCATCTGCAAACTTGCTGAGGGTGCAATTAATCCCATCATCCAGATCATTAATAAAGATGCTGAACAAAACTGGCCCCAGAACCAACCCCTGAGGCATTCCGCTTGAAACGGTCTGCCAACTAGACATCGAGCCATTGATCACTACCTGTTGAGTCCAACAATCTAGCCAGCTTTTTATCCACCTTCTAGTCCATTCATCCAATCCATACTTTTTTAACTTGCTGGCAAGAATACTGTGGGAGACCATATCAAAAGCTTTGCTAAAGTCAAGATATATCACATCCACTGCTTTCCCCATATCCACAGAGCCAGTTATCTCATCATAGAAGGCAATCAGGTTGGTCAGGAATGACTTGCCCATGATGAATCCATGTCAACTGTTCCTGATCACCTTCCTCTCCTCCAAGCACTTCAAAATGGATTCCTTGAGGACCTGCTCCATAATTTTGCCAGGGACTGAAGTGAGGTTGATCGGTCTACAGTTTCCTGAGTTCTCTTTCTTTCCTTTTTTAAATATGGGCACTATATTTGCCTTTTTCTAATCATACGGGACCTCCCCTGATCACCACAAATTTTCAGAGATGCAAATGCATCAGCGAACTCCTTCAGCACCCTTGGATGCATTAGATCTGGACCAATGGACTTGTCCATGTTCAGCTTTTCTAAATAGTCCTTAACTTGTTCTTTCATCACTGAGGGCTGCTCACATCTTCCTCATATTGTGTTGCCCAGTGCAGCAGTCTGGGAGCTGACCTTGTCTGTGAAGACCGAGGCAAAAAAAGGATTGAGTACTTCAGCTTTTTCCACATCATCTGTCACTAGGTTGACTCCCCCATTCAGTAAGGGTTCCACACTTTCCCTGACCACCTTCTTGTTGCTAACATACCTGTAGAAACCCTTCTTGTTACCCTTCATATCCCTTGCTAGCCGCAACTCCAATTATGCCTTGGCCTTTCTGATTACACCCCTGCATTCTCGAGCAATATTTTTATACTCCTCCTTAGTCATCTGTCCAAATTTCCACTTCTTGTAAGCTTCCTTTTTGTGTTTAAGCTCACTGCAGATTTCACTGTTAAGCCAAGCTGGTCGCCTGTCATATTAGCTATTATTTTTGCACTTTGGGGTGGTTTGTTCCTGTGTCCTCAATAAGGCTTCTTTAAAATACAGCCAGCTCTTCTGGAATCCTTTCCCCCTTATATAGTTCCACTAAACAATAAGAGGAGGCGGCCCTAGCTGGCAAAAGATGTTATTCATGTCACCCAGGAAGTGATGATAGATCCTGGAGGCACTTGGAGCTGGGAGAAAGGCCTCTGGAAAACTGTACCTTCACTCAGAGCAGGGAGCAGATATGGAGACAGAATTCCCTATAATCTCCATTGGGAGCCTCTGCAGAAAAGCTCGGGATTCCTATCTCCATCTCTTAGAGCAGAGGAAGTGGCTGGGGAGGGGAAGGAAATCTCCTCTTAATGAAGTATTGTACTTAATAGCTACTTGGTAGATGCTGATGGTTGCAATCAAGAAGAGACCCACATTGGACCTAATTACAGTGCAGTTAAATTTAACTACATGATGAGTGAAAGGGCTGAGTGTATTGCAGCCTTTCAGGATGCTGACTCCATTTTACTGTAACTTTGTTTTTGTCTACATGGGGGGTGGGCATGAGATACATGAAATTTGTAGTGTTGGATCCTGTTCCTGAGACTAGTGCCTACTACCAAAATCAAGGTCTATAATATAAATATAGGGAAAGTTATTAGACCCTCCATTTTGGAAATACAGTGTGAGGGGATAGCACTGGCAATCCATGGCATAAACTCAAGAGGGAGAAGGACACCACGAATTCTAGTATCACATCTTGAACTTATTAGTGTGAATGATTCTGTGTTCTTCACAGCCCTTGTCATAGAGCTCAGACCCCTACCTTAGGAGGCAGGCAAATATAATTTCCCCCTTTTACAGATGAGATAACTGAGGATCTGGGACATTACACAAGCCTACTTCTTACAGACATGAAAGTAGAACTCAGGTCTCAGAGAAGCAAATCCAACTTTCATCCACTTGACCGCACCGCCTCTTAGGGAGATTGCCAAGTGTGTGCACTTGGCAATGCAGTCTTTGCAAAGGGCGACTCCTGCACGTCCACTCCTTTGAAGTATTGAGACACAGAGGAATATGTCTAGCAAATGTTTGCATGTGCTGCAATTTCTGTATAGTGAATGAGGTAAAGGGCTGGAGGAAAACAATGGAGGGTGCTGTGGTGAAGGCATGGGTTGGGATCTAGGGGAACTAGATTATAACCTTGGCTTTGCCACAGACTCCCTGAGGGATGTTGGGTAAATCACAAACTGGAATTCTGAGGGACACTAACCTTGACCTTAGTCTCTGTGCCTCAGGACCCCATAGGTAAAACACACATAGGCGTGTTGTGTAAATAAGTTCAGTTACACGTATAAGGTGCAAAAACATGGAGCTGTGCATGCAGAGGTGGGGGCACTGGAAGGATATTGGTGCTCGAAACTTTCCCAGGTGTTGAGGACTCTGTAATGGAGCTGTGCCAACGCTGGAAGTAAGTGGAGGGGCTCTGAATCTGTGTTCTATAGTAGGAGAGAAAAGAGAGCAGAGAGACTATAGGCAGGGGGAAAAGTGAGGGGGGCAGCAAAGAGCTGCTCTTCTGATGTCTATGTAGAGGTGTAGAGGATCCCCACTGAGCTTTAGAAGGCTCATTGGTTCCTCACTGCAAGCCTCAGTGAATCAGTGAGGGCATCCCTATCCCTGAAACTCTAAGTTTATTTGGGGGTGAAGATTAAGGAGGTTGATGAATGAGATAAGGATGTCATTGGAAGTCCTGCCTTAACCGGAAAGCCTGCCTTACCTCAGCATCACAGGACTGATGATGTAACCATAAATTATGTTGTGACCGGGTGCCTGGACGGGCCACACTGAGGATGCCACACTCAGGACAGACTGCAAGAAATAGGGCAGATAATCCCCAAAATTAGTTGTTTATTCTATAATTAAATTCACCAGGCCTGTAACAAAAAAGCTTCTGTAGTACCACACTGGTTAACAAGAAGCCAAACAGTCTCTTTTAGGCATTCCAGACCTTGGCTCCCATCTACACAACCAAATCTAATATAATGAGTTACTGAAAACTTCATTCACCATACTTAAAGTTGTACCAATCCCAAAGGATCAGACACTTACCCTCAGGTCAATATGAATCTCAGATCTTACCCAGATATCATGCTGTCAGCCAATTCTTAATACTAAATTTAAATTTCTTAATAAAAGGAAAAAGTAGAATTATAATTGGTTAAGAGATCAATATACATACAAACATGTAGATTTGTAAAAATATTTCTGGAATCAATTCAAAGGGTTATAGTCCAATAAGCAGTTCAGGTGTAGCATCTGCTAGAGTTTTTCCAGGAGAATTACAGGGTAATCCAGGTATCTATATTGACGTGAATTTGATGTGTTAATTGTTATGGCTCACCACTGATCGCATCTGACCAGAAGATTTATAGGTTCTTGTCCAATTCGAACTACAGAATTCAAGAACTCAGAGAGTTCTACATCGGGAGAGGACTCTTGGGGTGCTTGGCAAGAACATGTACACTGAGGACAGTACCAAATTGATAAAACCTTTATTGAAATTAACATAAAAATAAGAAATGCAATGAAACTTATAACTGCAAACCAGTAAAAGAATTCCAAAACTCCTGGTGGTAACATTTCTATTATAAGTACCTTAACCTAACATACTCACACTCTTCCTTGAGGACCCAGTAATAGGAGATGAAGGACCAGCCTCCTGGCATCCCCGATTACGCAATGGTGCTGGCTTCCCCAATGATTAGGAATATTGAGTAGTTATACTGTACTGCGCAAGCTAAGCTGATAGCGTGATAGAAGATGGAACAGACAGATAGATGAAAAGATAGTCTTTAGAATATAGGAGAACTGGAAAAAGCACTCCAAGAAACCGAAGCTTCGGGAGTTAGAAGAGCCTAGAACTCAGAAGAGCTCTCTTACAAGGTATTTTATAGGATCCTGACCTATGTAATTCAGATCCAACCTACTATACCCAAATTTTATTTCCATATCCTAAGAAATTTATGGGTACCCTTCTCTTATAGGTTAGTGGATTATGATACTTACTTTCTAAATATATTAATAAGGATTTTCTCACTCCAAAACTGCCAATCTAGGCTCTCTTGATGACCTCCAAGTTGTGGCGTACCCTGCAATTACCAACTGGTTGTAGATGCCGGATAAAACCGTGATGTGGATAGTTCCTCTCTTTGGTTTCCTAAAGTTCAGGGACCATTCTTATCTGTGCCAAAGGTTGCTGGCTTTTATGCTGACATATTTATAACTGAATATACTTTTTCCTATATAGCAGATCTTACCAGATCATACAGGCCGGTAGGCTTCTTGCATTTCAGCAAAATTTATTATTAGGAAACATATGCCTTGACGCATCCTAAATTTCAAGGAATTAATACTAGAATCATAAAATCGCATTAGAGAGCACAAGCTTTCCCTGACTCAGTCCAATAGGGTTCATTGTGCCCTCTGTTTTCTCTTGGGCACGTCAGCACCTTTTTAGCTGTTTCTTGGCAACACATTATTGCTCCTGGTGTGGTTTTTGTGGTGTTTCTGCTTTCATTGCGCCTTTCCCATCCCTCAGTGGTAGTGCTTGATTTTTTTTTTAAATCTCAACTAGTCACATGTTGTGGGTTTTGTTGAATCCTGAAAGATCGGAGGGTGCGTTGTGTGTTTAAAGTTTACAGACATGTTGAGGGCTTTGTTGAATTTGCAATATTAGGTACCTGAAGTTGAAACAACAGTCACATCAGAGCTCCATGATGCACACTGTGAGGTGGCAGGAGAGTTGATTTATATTTTAGTTGTCCTCCCAGGAAGGCCACAGAAGTTCAGAACCTGTGTAGGTCTACGCTACTTTGTGTTAGTCCCCCTGCTCTCCTGGGCTACCCACTGATCCGTCTACTGAGGACAAACTGTGCCAGCTTGCCACTGCACCCTGTGGAGCCCGACAGGGTAAACACCTCTTGATTGCTAACATGCTAGCCATTAAGTGAAGAGAGGGAGTAAACCCTAAATCCTATACTTCTTTCTGTGTGACTTGTTCAAGTTAATTGTTAAACTCACTTCATAAGCAGTCATGGGATAAGAGGGAAGGTTCTCTCATAGAATATCAGGGTTGGAAGGGACCTCAGGAGGTCATCTAGTCCAACCTCCTGCTCAAAGCAGGACCAATACCCAACTAAATCATCCCAGCCAGGGCTTTGTCTAGCCTGACTTTAAAAACCTCTAAGGAAGGGGATTCCACCACCTCCCTAGGTAACCCATTCCAGTACTTCACCACTCTCTGAGTGAAAAAGTTTTTCCTAATATCCAACCTAAACCTCCCCCGCTGCAACTGGAGACCATTACTCCTTGTTCTGTCATCAGGTACCACTGAGAACAGTCTAGATCCATCCTCTTTGGAACCCCCTTTCAGGTAGTTGAAAGCAGCTATCAAATCTGCCCTCATTCTTCTCTTCTGCAGACTAAACAATCCCAGTTCCCTCAGCCTCTCCTCATAAGTCTTGTGCTCCAGCCCCCTAATCATTTTTGTTGCCCTCCGCTGGACTCTTTTCAATTTTTCCACCTCCTTGTAATGTGGAGCCCAAAACTGGACACAGTACTCCAGATGAGGCCTCACCAATGTCGAATAGAGATGAATGATCATGTCCCTCGATCCGCTGGCAATGCCCCTACTTATACAGCCCAAAATGCCATTAGCCTTCTTGGCAACAAGGGCACACTGTTGACTCATATCCAGCTTCTCGTTCACGGTAACCCCTAGGCCCTTTTCTGCAGAACTGCTTCCTAGCCATTCAGTCCCTAGTCTGTAGCAGTGCATGGGATTCTTCCATCCTAAGTGCAGGACTCTGCACTTGTCCTCGTTGAACCTCATCAGATTTCTTTTGGCCCAATCCTCTAATTTGTCTAGGTCCCTCTGTATCCTATTCCTACCCTCTAGTGTATCTGCCACTCCTCTCAGTTTAGTGCCATCTGTAAGCTTGCTGAGGGTACAGTCCACGCCATCCTCCAGATCATTAATGAAGATATTGAACAAAACTGGACCCAGGACCAACCCTTGGGGCACTCCGCATGATACCAGCTGCCAACTAGACATGGAGCTGCTGATCGCTACCCATTGAGCCCAATGATCTAGCCAGCTTTCTATCCATTTTATAGTCCATTCATCCAACCCATGCTTTTTTAACTTGCCAGCAAGAATTCTGTGGGAGACTGTATCAAAAGCTTTGCTAAAGTCAAGGAATAACATGTCCACTGCTTTCCCCTCATCCACAGACCCAGTTATCTCCTCATAGAAGGCAGTTAGGTTAGTCAGGCATGACTTGCCCTTGGTGAATCCATGCTGACTGTTCCCGATCACTTTTCTCTTCTCTAAGTGCTTCAGAATTGATTGCTTGAGGACCTGCTCCATGATTTTTCCAGGGACTGAGGTGAGGCTGACTGGCCTGTAGTTCCCTGGATCCTCCTCCTTCCCTTTTTTAAAGATGGGCACTATATTAGCCTTTTTCCAGTCATCTGGGGCCTCCCCCCAATCGCCATGAATTTTCAAAGAAAATGGCCAATGGCTCTGCAATCACATCCGCCAAGTCCTTTAGCACCCTTGGATGCAGTGCATCCGGCCCCATGGACTTGTACTCATCCGTCTTTTCTAAATAGTCCTGAACCACTTCTTTCTCCACAGAGGGCTGGTCACCTCCTCCCCATACTGTGCTGCCCAGTGCAGCAGTCTGGGAGCTGACCTTGTTCATGAAGACAGAGGCAAAAATAGCTTTGAGTACATTAGCTTTTTTCATATCGTCTGTCACTAGGTTGCCTCCCTCATTCAGTAAGGGGCCCACACTTTCCTTGACCTTCTTGTTGTTGCTAACATACCTGAAAAAAACCCTTCTTGTTACTCTTAACATCTCTTACTAGCTGCAACTTCAAGTGTGATTTGGCCTTCCTGATTTCACTCTTGCAATATATTTATACTCCTCCCTGGTCATTTGTCCAATCTTCCACTTTTTGTAAGCTTCTTTTTTGTGTTTAAGATCAGCAAGGATTTCACTGTTAAGCCAAGCTGGTTGCCTGCCATATTTACTATTCTTTCTACACATTGGGATGGTTTGTTCCTTCAACCTCAATAAGGATTCTTTAAAATACAGCCAGCTCTCCTAGACTCCTTTCCCCCTCATGTTATTCTCCCAGGGGATCCTGCCTATCATTTCCCTGAGGGAGTCAAAGTCTGCTTTTCTGAAGTCCAGTGTCTGTATTCTGCTGCTCTCCTTTCTTCCTTGTGTCCTTTATACTGATAAAATATAAGAATAAAATGGATTAATTTCAGAAAAAGACATATTAATTGATACTGCTGGCTGGATTAGTAGGATATAATAGCAAAATAATCCTATGGGCTACATCTATCTGGAGACCTTGGTCCTATGGCTTAGACCTGAGATTAAAGGATCAGGCCCAAGGCTTCTCTTTTATAGCTCTTCTAGGAGGTTGACAAGCCTCCTCACAGAAACTGTCACAGCAGAACTTTTCTCCAAGGAAGAATAGGCCATTCAGATAGTTTATGGACCATTGCTTTGAAGTTAATCTCCTATTTCCTACACATACACATGTAAACTAGTTATACTTACAGTAGAAGCTCAGAGTTACAAACACCTTGAAATGTAATTTTATAAAAATGATTAAACTTGTATTTAAACAAAAACAAAAATAGCCTTGAAACATTAGGGAAAGTTACTATTTGGTATATGTGAGATGGTAAAATGCAAAGAAAATGTTTTCCTTAAGATTTAGTAGTTGACATTTAACATAGTACTATACTGTATTTGTCTTTCTTATTTTTTTGGTCTCTGCTGCTGCCTGATTGTGTACTTTTGGTTCCAAATTAAGTGTGTGGTTGACGGATCAATTTGTAACTCTGGTGTTCGTAACTCTGAGGTTCTACTGTAGTTACATAAGGCAATTAACCAGTCCTCCATTATACCCAAGATAGTTAAACCGAAGACACTATAGATAATACTATTAAAAAGAACAGGAGTACTTATGGCACCTTAGAGACTAACAAATTTATTTGAGCATGAGCTTTCATGGGCTACAGCCCAATTCATCAAATGCATGGACTGGAACACATAGGCCATGTCTACATCTAAAATTTTGCAGCGCTGGTTGTTACAGCTGTATTAGTACAGCTGTATAGGGCCAGCGCTGCAGAGTGGCCACACTTACAGCAACCAGCGCTGCAAGTGGTGTTAGATGTGGCCACACTGCAGCGCTGTTGGGCGGCTTCAAGGGGGGTTCCGGGAACGCGAGAGCAAACCGGGAAAGGAGACCAGCTTCGCCGCGGTTTGCTCTCGCGTTCCCGGAGCCACCCTGCAAACCGCAGGGAAGGAGACCTGCTTGCTCGGGGTTCCGGGAACGAGAGAGCAAACTGGGAAAGGAGACCAGCTTCGCCGCGGTTTGCTCTCGCGTTCCCGGAGCCACCCTGCAAACCGCAGGGAAGGAGACCTGCTTGCTCGGGGTTCCGGGAACGAGAGAGCAAACCGCGGTGAAGCTGGTCTCCTTCCCCGGCTTGCTCTCTCGTTCCCGGAACCCCGAGCAAGCAGGTCTCCTTCCCTGCGGTTTGCTGGGTGGCTCCGGGAACGCGAGAGCAAACCGCGGCGAAGCTGGTCTCCTTTCCCGGTTTGCTCTCTAGTTCCCGGAACCCCGAGCAAGCAGGTAAGGAGAACCGCTTGCTCGGCGGTTCGGGGGACGAGAGAGCAAACCAGGAAAGGAGACCAGCTTCGCCGCGGTTTGCTCTCGCGTTCCCGGAGCCACCCTGCAAACCGCAGGGAAGGAGACCTGCTTGCTCAGGGTTCCGGGAACGAGAGAGCAAACCGCGGCGAAGCTGGTCTCCTTTCCCGGTTTGCTCTCTCGTTCCCCGAACCGCCGAGCAAGCGGTTCTCCTTCCCTGCGGTTTGCAGGGTGGCTCCGGGAACGAGAGAGCAAACCGCGGCAAAGCTGGTCTCCTTTCCCGGTTTGCTCTCTCGTTCCCCGAACCGCCGAGCAAGCGGTTCTCCTTACCTGCTTGCTCGGGGTTCCGGGAACGAGAGAGCAAACCGGGAAAGGAGATCAGCTTGATTACCAGAGGCTTCCTCCTTCCACGGAGGTCAAGAAAAGCGCTGGTAAGTGTTTACATTGGATTACCAGCGCTGGATCACCAGCGCTGGATCCTCTACACCCGAGACAAAACGGGAGTACGGCCAGCGCTGCAAACAGGGAGTTGCAGCGCTGGTGATGCCCCGCAGATGTGTACACCTTCAAAGTTGCAGCGCTGTAACTCCCTCACCAGCGCTGCAACTTTCTGATGTAGACAAGCCCATAGTAAGAAGATATATATACATTCAGAGAACATGAAATGGTGGAAGTTGCCATACTAACTATAAGAGGCTAATTAAGTGAGATGAGCTATTATCAGCAGGAGGAAAAAAAAACTTTTGGAGTGATAATCAAGATGGCCCATTTCAGACAGTTGACAAAAAGGTGTGAGGATACTTAACATGGGGAAATAGATTCAGTTTGTGTAATGACCCAGCCACTCCCAGTCTCTCTTCAAACCCAAGTTAATGGTATCTAGTTTGTATATTAATTCAAGCTCAGCAGTTTCTTTTTGGAGTCTATTTTTTAAGTTTTTCTGTTGCAAAATTGCCACCTTTAAGTCTGTTACTGAGTGACCAGAGAGGTTGAAGTGTTCTCCTACTGGATTTTGAATGTTATGATTCCTGATGTCAGATTTGTGTCCATTTATTCTTTTGGATAGAGACTGTCCGATTTGGCTAATGTACATGGCAGAGGGGAATTGCTGGCAAATTAGTTTCTACCATTAGTTTCCTGCAGTATCTTACATCTTTGATCTTAAGGTTCACTGAACATAGATGTATACATAGCATAAGGCAATTAAGATATGAAAGGCAATCAGCATCTACAAGCTAATCTGATTACATTGTTAAACTTCTAACAAGATATAGGCGAACACAGACAAATACACTTAGCATCTACCCTTGATTTCTGTCACTAAAAATGAACAGGTTAATGAATGCTAGTCTAGTACCTCTCTTTGAAATTCACATACAACTAAATTGTCTTGATTACAATTGTAATACCTCCTGTTAAGTTGTTATGGGTCATACACAGAGTGGCTGGTCTGCCAGTGTCACAAATGTTATGACCTTTGCCCTGGCCTAGCCCCTTTCAAACTCTGATCTCCACCTGGAAGGCCCACCTTACCTTAGAATGGAAAAGGTAAGAGAGTGTGCAAACACTGAGATGTTATGGGTTCTGCATCCCAATAGCTATTCGTATTGTTTTTGTAAACATTCTGTTAATGATTTTTAAAAATCAGTTCATCCCATTTGCCCCATCTTTCCTCAATTATTAATCTAATACAGGCAAGAAGTCACTCCATTTTGCTTCATTCATTTCTTTTTGTTCTGTTCAGGTTATAGTAGAATCTCAGAGTTAGACACCTTGGGAATGAGGTTGTCCGTAACTCTGAACAAAGTGCAGGTCGAGCTGCAGATCCAGCAGCTGACACTGCAAACTAGGATTCAGCAGCAGCTGAGCTCCCTACTCAGCCCCAGTGTGAGTTTGCAAGCTTGTCCCCTTCTGTAATAACTCCATGTAATAATTGGAAAAACATGTCATATATCTACAACTATTAAAATTAAAATCCATGCAAGCAGGACAATTTTGTTAAAATAGGTACAGAGAAGATATTGCAATCCCCAGTATAACAACATTTCAATAGTTTAGCAAGCATGCATGGATACGTACACACATGGCCCATGTGAACAACAAGGGCAATCAGCACAAGTGCCTACAAACAGAAGCACAGAATGTTAAACATACACATGCAGAGGAACGCAAAAAGGCACTTTTAGACACCCATACATACTGTTTACACATACATATGTGGTTTAATAATAATTTCAGAGAAACCCATCTACAAGCCATGATAGTTCATTACTGTATACATACATATAAAGCCTATATACAATTCTGTATGCACACAGTACATGCACAGACACACCTCAAAGGACATACTTGTTTTTTCATTATTATTTTATAGGTGGAAAACAAACAAACAAAAAAAACCCTTTGCCCCCACACACACATCCCACCTTAAAAGAAATCTGTCTGAGAAATATATAAAACTGAACTTTTACTTATTTTCTGCTAATTTACTATCAAAGCTACATATTATCCAACTTTCGAGGAAAGTTATGAATTTGAGTAAATTATTGAACAAAATTATAGTCCTAAACTATTTAAATTATTATTTGTAAAAGAGATGATACCATTTCTGATTGTTCTTATCACAAATTTTCCCAATTTTGCTATGTTAAACCTTTATTGTGGTTTCAAATAGTGGAATGTAATTTTATAAAATGATTAAAATTGTATTTAAACAATAAAACAAAAATGGCCTTGAAACATTAGGGAAAGTTACTGTTTGGTATTTGTGAGATAAAATGCAAAGAAAATTGTTTCCTTAAAATTTAACATATTTTAAATATGTTAACAGGAAATATTTTGTGTTATTAACTTATTTGGCTCATTTCACAAACTAGAAAGAAAAAAGAAAAATGTAAATATCTAGACACTCTCTCTCTCTCTCACACACACACATCTCCCAACAAAATATGTCACAGTTGAAAGTTACAGACTGGTAGTGTTAGTCTGTATCAGCAAAAAGAATGAGGACTACTTGTGGCACCTGAGAGACTAACAAATTTATTTGGGCATAAGCTTTCGTGGGCTAAAACCCACTTCATCAGATGCCTGGAGAGGGAAAATACAGTAGGAAGATATATAGATATACACATACACAAACACACACAGAACATGAAAAGATGGGGGTTGCCACACCAACTCCAACAAGACAAATCAATTAAGGTGGGCAATTAGCAGCAGGAGAAAAAAAAAAACTTCTGTAGTGATAATCAGGATGGCCCATTTCAAACAGTTGACAAGAAAGTGTGAGTAACAGTAGGGGTAAAATTAGCATGGGAAAATAGTTTTTAGTTAATAATTTTTAAAAGGTAACCTGAAAATGCCAGAAGTATAACTGTTCATGGGCTGTAGACACTCCTGGTTTCAAAGAGCTTACAATATAAAACAGAAAAAACAGATAAAAGGTGTGAGAGGAGAGGGATGAATGCAATATGCCAGCAAATGATCACAGAGATACTTATAGATGGATTAGGTTTTTGCATATTTTTTTCTCTAATAGCATCACTGTTGGGGAGAGTTAAGATTATTGGGTGTATAAACTGTTCATTTCCACCTTTTAAAATATTTGGATTTCTTTTAAGATTCATAGAGTCATAAATGGTAGAGTTCATGAGTCTAAGGAATGGTAGGAGGGAGAATGGCACAATAAAGACAATGGATTTCAAGAAGGCAGACTTCAGCAAACTCAGGGAGTTAGTAGGCAAGATCCCAGGGGAAGCAGGTGTAAGGGGAAAAACAACTGAAGACAGTTGGCAGGTTTTCAGAGAGACATTATTAAGGGCACAAGAGCAAACTATCTCACTGCATAGGAAAGATAAGAAGTATGGCAAGAGACCACCCTGACTTAACCAGAAGATCTTCAATGATCTAAAACTCAAAAAAGAGTCCTACAACAAGTGGAAATTTGGTCAAATTACAAAGGCTACAGTCTGGAGCTTCTGTAACAGTATAACATTGGCCAGAGAACTCCCCCAAAATAATTTCTAGAGCACAACTTTTAGAAAAATATTCCATCTTGTTTTAATTATTGTCAGTGACGGACAATCCACCATGACTTGGGGTAATTTGCCCTGACTGTTAAAAATGTACACCTTATTTCCAGTCTGAATTTGTATAGCTTCAACTTCTTCTTTGAATGCTGTCCCTGTGGGTGCTCCACTTCAGGTGTCAGTGCATCCTGGCACCGTCAATCGGAGATTTATGGTAGCAACGTCTGCACAGGTTGTGCGTGTGCAGTAGGTGTCTCACGGTGCTGCTGGTGTCACATCTAGCATGTACATGACCTTAACCCATCTTTTCTGTCTCAACCATCCTCGTCTGAAGACAGAGCTCTGGTGTTCATCACTCTTGCCAGACCTTTAGAAATAATAGTCTAAATAGTTAGTTAGCCATATAGAAAGTTGTAGTTAGTGTTAGTTTTATTTTTAAAAAGTTTACTTCCTTCCGGTTTAACCTCCCTGTAGTTTCCCTGCAGTGGGGTCGATTAACCGTTAAAGATGCCTGGCTCCCCAAGCTTTACACGATGTGGTTCCTGCCATGAAGCAATGCATGTTTCTGACAGGCACTCCTTGTGTGTCCGATGTCTCAGTGAGGCGCATATCCTATAAAAATGTGCCCACAGTAGCAACCTGAAGGCAAGAGCCCGGCGTGACTGGGTTCTCCAACTCAAAATGATCCTGATGGAGAAGTCTCTCCAACCAGAGATGGACCAAAAGACCTCCTCTCCATGCAGCCCCCCTTCAGGGAAAGGAGACATGCCTTCCTCTAAAAGACAGAGGAAGAGAGTGCAGACATCTCTTCAGAGAGCACAGCAGAAAGGCAGGCGATCTCCTGCCAGGTCACTACCCCTGATACTGACACATGCTCGGGTGAGCACCTATGATGCTCTGTAAAAGCAGCAAAGAATCCTGTGGCACCTTATAGACTAAAAGACGTTTTGGAGCATGAGCTTTTGTGGGTGAATACCCACTTCGTCAGATGCATGTAGTGGAAATTTCTAGGGGCAGGTATATATATGCAGGCAAGCTAGAGATAATGAGGTTAGTTCAATCAGAGATGATGAGGCCCTGTTCTAGCAGTTGAGGTGTGAAAACCAAGGGAGGAGAAACTGGTTTTGTAGTTGGCAAGCCATTCACAGTCTTTGTTTAATCCTGAGCTGATGGTGTCAAATTTGCAGATGAACTGAAGCTCAGCAGTTTCTCTTTGAAGTCTGGTCCTGAAGGTTTTTTGCTGCAGGATGGCCACCTTAAGGTCTGCTATAGTGTGGCCAGGGAGGCTGAAGTGTTCTCCTACAGGTTTTTGTATATTGCCATTCCTAATATCTGATTTGTGTCCATTTATCCTTTTCCATAGAGACTGTCCAGTTTGGCCGACGTACATAGCAGAGGGGCATTGCTGGCATATGATGGCGTATATTACATTGGTGGATGTGCAGGTTAATGAACCGGTGATGGTGTGGCTGATCTGGTTAGGTCCTGTGATGGTGTCGCTGGTGTAGATATGTGGGCAGAGTTGGCATCGAGGTTTGTTGCATGGATTGGTTCCCGAGCTAGAGTTACTATGGTGCGGTGTGCAGTTACTGGTGAGAATATGTTTCAGGTTGGCTGGTTGCCTGTGGGCGAGGACTGGCCTGCCACCCAAGGCCTGTGAAAGTGTGGGATCTTTGACCAGGATGGGTTGTAGATCCCTGATGATGCGTTGGAGGGGTTTTAGCTGGGGACTGTATGTGATGGCCAGAGGAGTTCTGTTGGTTTCTTTCTTGGGTTTGTCTTGCAGTAGGAGGCTTCTGGGTACACGTCTGGCTCTGTTGATCTGTTTCCTGATTTCCTCGTGCGGGTATGATGCTCTGGACACCTCCGGCATCACTGAGTCTCAAGCGAAGGAGACACAGTCGAGCGACTGAAGGAGACATGCCTCCTCCATGGCACTGAACTCACTTGTATGGGACTCAGTACCAAGTGTCTCCTCAGGCTCCACCCCTGGCTCTGACATCGCAGTCGGCACCAGTAGAGAAAGCCAAGTCGGCACCGACTGCGCTGACTAGACTGCCACATCTGATCGCACTGGAATTGGCACCGATGTACTGACATCAGAAACGCCACCGAATCTGCTGCAACAGAGATCGTTGGCTATCTCATCAGTACTGCAGTCCCCCCTGCTCGGTACCGAAAGCTCTCCTGAATATTATAGCGGGGATCCCCATAGTTCTCAGACTGCTTTACATTCATACAGTGAAGACGATGATGAATGTGCAGGTACCGTGCACCTTCTCACCACACCACTCATCACCAAAAGACCGAAGACGACCCTGGACCCATATGGGGTCCAAACATCCTTATAACCAGATGACTCAACCATGGTACGGACCACTGTGGATGTACCCACCGATGACCTTCCCAGTTCAATGCGCACTCACTCTAGGTCACCCATGCTCACAGAGGTGAACTGAGATCTCACCCCATGTCCCCCATCCTGCAGACAACAGAAGCTCAGGATGTCGCAGTTAACACTGAAATGGGCACAGATCAGGAAACTATATCTCCTGCACACAACTCTTCCTCCTCCCCAGATGAAGTCATTATGCCACCACTGCCTACCTCAGCGCGTGACTTGAAACAGTTCCAGGACCTGTTTAAGTGAGTTGCCTATAGCCAGGACATCCCACTGGAGGAAGTTCAGACAAACCAGCACCAACTGGTACAAATTCTACAACCTTTCTCCACATCTAAGATCACTCTGCCCATTAATGGTATAATTCTGGAACCAGCAGAGACAGTCTAGCAGATCCCAGCTTCAATACCGCCGACATGCAAAAGGGCAGATAGGAAGTATTATGTCCCCGCTGAAAGGGTGGACTTCCTCTTTTCCCACACATCCCTTAACTTTTTGGTGGTCGATGCTGCCAATCAACATGATAAACAACAATTCAAATCCGCATGACAAAGAACACAAGAGGCTCAACCTCTTTGGACACAAATTTTACTCCTCAGCCACATTATAATTCAGAGTCGCCAACTATTCAGCTTTATTAGCCAAATACAATTATGATAATTATGGGAAACTCAGCGCGTTCACTGCGAACTTCCCAAGGAGAAACAATAACAGTTTCAGGCCATTTTAAATGAGAGACAACTCATCACTAAAACAGTCCTCTAAGTGTCTTTGGACATTGCAGACACAGCAGCCAGAATCACGGCCATGGCCATAGTGATGCACTGGGCATCCTCACTGCAATCCTCAGGCATTCCTAAGGAACTCAAAGCCAAGGTCAAAGTCTTACCTTTTGACTGGGAAAAGTTGTTCTCAAACAAGATGGATGAGGTGCTCCACTCGATGAAAGACTCTCGAGCCACTCGGTGCACTCTGAGGATTTACACCCCACCTGCGAAGAGATGGTGGTACCAACCTTATCAGAGGTCCAGAAATTATGCTTATAAAACAGAGACTCCTCTCCTAATCGACAGCTGCAACAACCATACAAGAACTAAAGACAAAGTCAATGTTTGTAGCAACGAATAGCACTTCAATCTCAACCATTGACTTCTCAATCAGTTGTGCCCAAACCACATTTTTGAAGTTTTGGTCGAGGGTCTGGATGACCTCCCTCACCAGGCAGTGCTTACACCCGGTCCATCTCCATGCTTTGATCATCGCTTTGCCCATTTTACCATATATGGGCATCAATAACCATGGACCAATGAGTGTTAGAGATCATACGATTGGGATATACTATCATCTTTACCTCCCGACCATGTACCCTACACCCCCCTCCCCGTCCGTCTTCAGGGACCTTTCTCACGAGCACCTGTTACAAGAAGTCAATCATGTACAACTAGGTGCAGTGGAATGAGTGCCTTCACAATACAGGAGTAAGGGATTTTGCTCCCACTACTTCTTGACCCAGAAGACGAATGGGGGATGGAGACTTCTCTTGGACCTCAGGAAGCTCAACAAGTTTTTACAAACTCAAAATTCAAGATGTCCACACTGGGCATGATTTTTCCAGCGCTGCAAAAGGGGAACTGAATTTCAGCCTTCAATTCCAAGATGCTTATTTTTATATTACAGTACACCCTGCTTACAGGAAATTCCTGCAATTCACAGTAGGACATGAACACTTCCACTGTGCCAAGAGTTTTCACCAAAACTTTAGTGGGAGTAGCAGCACAGCTAGACAAAACAAGGGATAATGATCTTCCCGTATTTGGACAATTGCCTTCTCAAAGATCCAATGCCACAAGAAGCATGAGACACAGTCCAAACAACTATCACACTGTTCAGTGGTCTAGGGCTTCAGAAAAAGGAACAAAAATCCACTCTAATCCCTGTCCAACAACTGGACTTCATCAGGGCACATCTTGATGCCACAGAAGCCAAAGCTTCCCTACCCTAAACAGATGCACAATGCTGAGAAACCTTATCTCAGAGGTAAGGGTCAGCCCCCAAATACTTATTCATACTGTCCTGCAACTTTTTGGACACATGGCAGCCACAACGTTCATGGTACGACACGCAAGACTACATATGCACTACCTACAGGGCTGGTTGAGCTTGGTATATATACCCAGCAAGCACAGCCAGCACAAATGACTTACAGTACCACCCCATCAAGAATAATCATGATGGACTCCTCGCTGATAGACTGGGGCACCCACATGCATCAGCACATGGTTCGAGGCAAATGGTCTCTGGCAGAGACTGATTTACACATCAATCAGCTAGAGCTACATGCAGACCACAATGCCTGCAGACATTTCCTACCTCACATAAAGAACAAATCCATTTGCATAATGACCAACAACATTGCCTGCATGTTTTACATCAATCGCCAAAGGAGTGCTCAATCACACTTGCTCTGCACCAAAACCATGAAATTGTGGAACTGGTGTCTACACCACAACATAAACATTTTGGCCTCCTATCTTCCCAGCTGTCAGAATGGGATGTCGGACATGCTAAGTAGGTATTTCTCTTGAGACCACAAATGAGAAATGAATGAGGGAGTCCTGTAATCCACATTCCATCAGTGGGAAAATCCCCTCATCGACTTGTTCGCATCCCCAGTGAACCACAAATATGCGATGTTCTGCTCAAGAACAGGAATGGGACCATAATCAGTGGGGAACACCTTCCTCATCACATGGGATGCACAGCTCATGTACGCATTCCCACCAATTCCCCTGATATCACACATGATACACAAGATGAATAGACAAGGCCAAGGTCATCCTCATCATCCCAAGGTGGCCTAGGCAAGCATGGTACCCTTATCTGATGCACATGGCAATATGCACCCCTTGAGCTCTCCCTCACCATTCAAACCTGCTGTCTCAGAACGGTCATACTTCACCCGAATCTGGAACAACCGACAAGTGTAGCTCTTGCATGGTTCCATTACAGCGAACTAGCCTGTTCAGAACAAGTTAAACACATATTACTGAACAGCAGGAAAGTGACCATGCATAATACTTACCTTCAAAAATGAAAGATCCTTCTCCTGGTGTCAAGAAAAACAATTGATGGCCTGCACGACACTGCCACCATTAGTGTTGGAATACCTACTGGAGCTGAAATGCTGAGGTTTAACAATGAGCTTGATCAAACTCCATCTTGCAGCCATTACAGCATTCCATCAGAAAACTGATGGGACTTTGATCTTCGCACATCCCATTACTAAATATTTCCTCATGGGTCTCCAGAATATTTATCCAGAGGTTCACCAGCCTACCCTGGCCTGGCCTGGTACCTCCATCTGGTATTGAAATCTCTCAACAGACCACCATTTGAACCCCTAGCTACCTGTTCCCTCCTGCATTTATCCATGAAAGTGGCCTTTCTGGTTGCTATTATGTCTGCCAGACAGGCGAGTGAGATGGGGCTCTCATGGCTGATCCTCCCTACACAATATTCTTCAAAGACAAGGTCACGCTACATCCGCACCCAAAATTTATAACGAGGGTAACATCACTCTTTCATATGAGCCAACCAATCCATCGTCCCACGTTCTATCCCAAACTTCATGAGACTCCAACAGAGACTGTCTTAAATACATTGGACATTAGGCGTGCATTAGCGTTTTGCCTGGAAAGCACCAAACTTTCATGGAAATCTCCTAGACTTTCTGCCACGGACCTTTCTAAAGGCTGCGCAGTCTCCACTCAGAGACTGTCTAAATGGATCTCCACATGCATTCAACAGTGCTGTCGTATTTGGAACACGGACCCTCCACGCACATCAGAGCGTATTCCATACAATCAGTTTCAACTATGATAGCGTTCCTAAACAATGTTCTAAATGACCTGGGATGCTACTGACTCAGCCATGGTGGTTGCATCTGCAGAGGCCATGAGACGCAGCTCTTGGCTGCAGTCCTCTAGGTTGATGCAAGCCACAATCCAAGACCGCCCTTTCGAGGGCACCGGGCTCGTCTCTGAGCTGACAGACTCAAGGCTTCATGGCCCTAAAGACTCCTGAGCCACCCTTCACTCCCTGGGCCTTCATATCTCGCAACAGTCCAGGAAAGCTTTCTGTCCTCCCTCTCTGCAGTTTAGGTCCTGGGGAACTGCCAAAGCTCCTACAGAAGGAAAGACAAAGAGACAGAGGCATAAGTGGCTATATCCATCATCTTCCCACTCGGCTGTGCAACCTGACCCTCTCAAAATCAGGGAGGCCCAAAGCAGCTGTTTTGAGGATGCACCCAAGGACAATGCCCCAGTCAATCTAATGGATCCACACCTTCCCTTCCTCAACTGCCTCTGCCCTTTCCAGTTGGCCTGGTCCCGTATCACCTCAGACCGTTGGGTGCTCGATACAGTCTCTTCGGGCTATACCCTACAGTTTATCGCTGACCACCCCTTCATCCCCCATTCCATGTTCCTCTTCAGCAACCCTTCTCACAAGAACTCCTCCTTCAGGAGGTCGACAATCTCCTGTGCCTGAGGGCAGTGGAGGAGGTTCCTCGGAACATGAAAGGAAGAGGGTTCTACTCCAGTTACTTCCTAATTCCAAAGGCAAAAGGGGACCCCAGACCCATTCTGGACCTGCGTTGCTTCAACAAGTCTCTCAAGAAGTTGAAGTTTCACATGGTCTCACTGGCCTCCATCATCCCCTCCCTGGATCCGGGAGACTGGTATGCTGCCCTTGATTTAAAGGATGCTTACTTCCATATTTCCATTTTCCCTGGGCACCAGAGCTTCTTCCGTTTCATGCTGGGCCAGCACCATTTCCAGTTCACAGCAATGCCCTTTGGTCTCTCGTCAGCCCCGAGAGTGTTCACAAAGTGTATTGTGCCAGTGGCCGCTTACTTGTGACATTGGGGAGTCCAAATGTATCCATACCTTGACAACTGGCTGATAAGGGGATGGTCCTGAGACCAGATGCAGAGGCATCTCAGTCTGGTCTGTTCTCCTGTCACAACCTGGGGCTGATAATAAACTAGAAGAAGGCAACCTTAACCCAGTGCAACACAGAGAATTAATCAGAGCGGCTCTTAACTCCACTTGGGCCAGAGTCTTCCACCCAGAAATTCAGTTCCAAGCCATGATGGATCTCATCTCGTGTATACGAGCCCACCCACTCACCACCACCTACGTGTGCCTGAGACTGTTGGGTCACATGGCAGCATGCACTTACGTGGTCCAAGCATGCACAGCTCCACCTCAGGCCTCTACTGACATCAGTTTATGTCCTCAACCAGCACAGCCTGGTCCTGGTGGTCAGGATTCCAAATGATGTACTGTCATCTCTCACCTGGTGGCAGGATCCCGCAGTGGTACTGGAAGGAGTCCCCTTTGTGGCTCCAGCAGCGTCGATGACCCTCATCACAGATGCTTCAGACCTGGGGTGGGGAGCCTACCTGGGCGATCTCCATATGCAAGGTCATTGGTCCAGTCATGATTGCTCCTTGCAGATCAACATCAGGGAACTTGAGGCAGTGGTATACATCTCATTGCCACTCAAGGGGCCAAGAATGGTTTGGCAGATCACCTCATCAGGATCTTGTCTTACCATGAATGGTCCCTCCATCTGGAGATGGTCAGTTTCATCTTCCACAAGTGGGGAACTCCACAGGTGGAACGCTTTGCATCCAGACAGAACAGGAAATGCCACATCTTTTGCTCAATGAAGGACTTGGACCAGGGATCCATTGGACACTTTTCAACTCCCATGGTCGGGGTCGCTGATGTACGCCTTTCCTCCAGTGCCATTGCTCCCCAGGGTCCTCTTGAAGATCAAGCAGGACAGAGCAAAGGTAATACTCATAGTGCCGGCCTGGCAACGCCAACACTGGTACAGCAGTTTGCCGAGCAGTTTTCTGGACCTTTCAGTAGTGACTCTGCTCCAGCTGCCTCTCAGGCTGGACTTGCGGTCCCAAAACCACAGCAGTTTTCTGCATCTGAGCCTGGTGGTGCTGCATCTGATGGCTTAGCTCCTGTGTGTCTGAATGAGAAGGAGCAGCAGTGCTCAGCGGATGTTCAGCAGATCCTGTTGGGAAGTAGAAGGCCCTCTGCCAGGGCAAACTATCTGGCCTAGTGGAAGCAGGTCACCTGCTGGACCTCAGATAAAGGAGTCTGATCCAAGCGAGCCTTGTTGCAGCTCATTCTGGACTATCTTCTGCATTTCAAGCTCCAAGGCTTGTCCCTTCCATCGATCAAGGTCCACCTTGTGGCCATCTCAATCTTCCATTGGCCACTCAAGGGCAGGTTGATTTTCACCTAGGACATGACAGCCAGATTCCTCAAGGGCCTTGAGCGTCTCTGCCCACATGTCAAGTACCCTGCTCCTTCATAGGACTTGAACCTGGTGCTGTTGTGGCTCACAGGTCTTCCCTTAAAGCCTTTGGCTTCCTGTTCTCTTCTTCTCCTGTCCTGGAAGGTTGTGTTCCTGGTCACAGTGACTTCATCCTGCCGAGTCTTGGCAATTTGGGCGCTCACTTTGGAACCACTTTATATGGTCTTCTGCAAGGGCAAGGTGCAACTGAGACCGCACCCGGCTTTCCTGCCCAAGGTGGTCTCTCAGTTTCATTCAAACCAGGACATTTACTTAACAGTCCTCTTTCCAAAGCCATATAAGTCAGAGGAAGAGCGTAAACTGCATGCTCTGGATGTCAGGGGGGCTCTAGCCTTCTACTTTGACAGGATCAAGCCATTCCGTAAATCTACGTAATTGTTGGTCGTGGTGGATAACAGGATGAAAGGGCATCCTGTATCTGTCCAAAGAATTTCTTCTTGGATCACTGCCTGCATTCACTTCTGCTACAATCAAGCGAAAGGGTCACCCTCGGCAATTGTCACTGTGCACTAGACCAGGGTGCAGGCCTCTTCAGTAGCTTTTCTCACCCTGGTGCCTATCCAGGACATCTGCAGGACAGCCACCTGGTCGTCCATCCATACGTTTACGTCCCACTACGTGCTTACCCAGCAGGCCCAAGATGATGCTGACTTTGGTAGGGCAGTGTTGCATGCCGCGAAACTACGAACTCTGAGCCCACCTCCATACATACTGCTTGTGAGATACCTAGAATGGAATCAACATGAGAAAATACTCGAAGAAGAAAAAATGGTTACCTTTTGTAACTGTTTTTCTTCGAGATGTGTTGCTCATGTCCATTCCATTAACTGCCCTCCTACCCCTCTGTCGGAGTTGCTGGCAAGAAGGAACTCAGAGGGCGTAGGGTTAGTGGCGCCTAATATACCAATGCATGAGCGTGGCATTCAAGGGGGATATCACTAAGGCAAAAGTCTCTGACAATTGTGCATGTGGATGTGCACACATTTAGAATGGAATGGTCATCTTGAAGAACAACAGTTACAAAAGTAACTATTTTTTCCTTCCTAAGTGGAGTAATTTGCATTTGTCCTTATTGAATTTCATCCTATTTGCTATCAGAGGGGTAGTCGTGTTAGTCTGGATCTGTAAAAGCAGCAAAGAATCCTGTGGCACCTTAGAGACTAACAGACGTTTTGGAGCATGAGCTTTCGTGGGTGAATACCCACTTCGTCAGATGCACGTAGTGGAAATTTCCAGGAGCAGGCATATATATGCAAGCAAGCTAGAGATAACGAGGTTAGTTCAGTCAGGGAGGATGAGGCCTTGTTCTAGCAGTTGAGGTGTGAAAACCAAGGGAGGAGAAACTGGTTTTGTAGTTGGCAAGCCATTCACAGTCTTTGTTTAATCCTGAACTGATGGTGTCAAATTTGCAGATGAACTGAAGCTCAGCAGTTTCTCTTTGAAGTCTGGTCCTGAAGGTTTTTTGCTGCAGGATGGCCTCCTTAAGGTCTGCTATAGTGTGGCCAGGGAGGCTGAAGTGTTCTCCTACAGGTTTTTGTATATTGCCATTCCTAATATCTGATTTGTGTCCATTTATCCTTTTCCATAGAGACTGTCCAGTTTGGCCGATGTACATAGCAGAGGGGCATTGCTGGCATATGATGGCATATATTACATTGGTGGACGTGCAGGTGGCTGATCTGGTTAGGTCCTGTGATGGTGTCGCTGGTGGAGATATGTGGGCAGAGTTGGCATCGAGGTTTGTTGCATGGATTGTTTCCTGAGCTAGAGTTACTATGGTGCGGTGTGCAGTTACTGGTGAGAATATGTTTCAGGTTGGCAGGTTTTCTGTGGGCAAGGACTGGCCTGCCACCCAAAGCCTGTGAAAATGTGGGATCATTGTCCAGGATGGGTTGTAGATCTCTGATGATGCATTGGAGGGGTTTTAGCTGGGGAATGTATGTGATGGCCAGTGGAGTCCTGTTGGTTTCTTTCTTGGGTTTGTCTTGCAGTAGGAGGCTTCTGGGTACACGTCTGGCTCTGTTGATCTGTTTCCTTATTTCCTCATGTGGGTATTGTAGTTTTGAGAATGCTTGGTGGAGATTTTGTAGGTGTTGGTCTCTGTCTGAAGGGTTAGAGCAGATGCAGTTGTACCTCAGTGCTTGGCTGTAGACAATGGATCGTGTGATGTGCCCGGGATGGAAGCTGGAGGCATGAAGGTAGGCGTAGCGGTCGGTAGGTTTTCGGTATAGGGTGGTGTTAATGTGACCATCACTTATTTGCACCGTGGTGTCTAGGAAGTGGACCTCCCGTGTAGATTGGTCCAGGCTGAGGTTGATGGTGGGGTGGAAGCTGTTGAAATCGTGGTGGACTTTTTCCAGAGTCTCCTTCCCATGGGTCTAGATGATGAAGATGTCATCAGTGTAGCGTAGGTAGAGAAGGGATGTGAGGGGACGAGCGCTGAAGAAGCGTTGTTCCAGGTCGGCCATAAAAACATTCGTATATTGTGGGGCCATGCGGGTGCCCATAGCGGTGCCACTGATCTGGAGATATATATTGTCATCAAATTTGAAATAGTTGTGTGTGAGGATAAAGGCACAGAGCTCAGCAGCCAGTTGTGCTGTGGCATCATCAGGGATACTGTTCCTGACAGCTTGTATTCCATCTGTGTGTGGGATGTTTGTGTAGAGAGCCTCTACATCCATGGTGGCTAGAATGGTGTTTTCTGGAAGGTCACCAATGCATTGTAGTTTCCTCAGGAAATCAGTGGTGTCACGGAGACAGCTGGGAGTGCTGGTGGCATAGGGTCTGAGTAGAGAGTCCACATATCCAGACAGTCCTTCAGTGAGCGTGCCAATGCACGAGATGATGGGGCGTCCAGGATTTTCGGGTTTGTGGATCTTGGGTAGTAGACAGAATAACCCTGGTTGGGGCTCTAAGGGTATGTTGATTTGTTCTGGTGTTAGTGTAGGGAGTGTCCTGAGTAGATGGTGCAGTTTCTTAGTGTATTCCTCAGTGGGATCGGAGGGAAGTGGCCTGTAGAATTTGGTATTGGAGAGTTGTCTGGCGGCCTCCTTTTGGTAGTCAGACCTGTTCATGATGACAACAGCACCTCCTTTATCAGCCTCTTTGATGATAATGTCAGGGTGGCTTCTTATTTACTTCAGACCATTTCTCCAATTTGTTTACATAATTTTGAATTTTAATCCTATCCTTCAAAGCACTTGCAACCCATCCCAGCTTGGTATCATCCACAAACTTTATAAAGGTAATCTCTATGCAATTATCTAAATAATTGATGACGATATTGAACAAAACTGGACCCAGAACAGATCCATGCAGAACTCTATTTGATATGCCCTTCCAACTTGACTGCAAACCACTGATAACTATGGCTATGTTTTAGTCACAAGTATTTTTAGTAAAAGTCATGGACAGATCAGGGCTATAAACAAAAATTCACGGCCTGTGACCTGTCCATGACGTTTACTATAAACCCCTAACTAAAATTTGGGCCAGGGGTGCTGTGGGGGGAGTGGTCCAGGGGTACCATGGGAGCTGGATAGGGATAGCCTGGGACCCATGCTGTACTGCGGGGGAGGCAGGCGGCAGCGCATGGTCTGGGCCCCCACTGGTCCTGGGAGGGGATGTGGGAGATGGTGGCAACACGTGTCCTGGGACCTCTGCTGGTGCTGGGGGAGGCGGAGGGCGGTGGGCAGCTCGGGACTCCTGCTGGTGCGGGGGGTGGAGGGGCTGGCAGTGCCTGGCATGTTCCTACAGCTCCTAGAGGGAGGAGTGGCCAGAGGGCTCTGCGCGCTGCTCCTGCCACATGAATCGGCTCCACAGTTCCCATGAGCTGGGAACCGCAGCCAATAGGAGCTGCTGGGGTGGCACTTGTGGGCAGCATGCAGAGCCCCTTGGCCCTTCCACCTAGGAGCTACAGGGACATGCTGGTGGAAGCCAGAGTTCCCCCCCCCCCGGAGTAAGCGCTGCCCCGCACCCAAACCCCCTGCCCCAGCCCTGAGCCCCCTCCCACACACCCAAACTGCTGCTGTTGGCCAAGGGGCTGCCCAGCTCAGGCAGCCTCTGAGCCAGCACCAGCTGCTGCAGAAGTCACAGAGGTGACAGAAAGTCATGGAATCCATGACTTCAAGGACAGACATGCAACCTTAATGATAACTACTCTCTGGGAACAGTTTTTCAACTAGTTATGCACCCACCTTATAGTTGTTCCATCTGGGTTGTATTTTCCTAGTTTTTTTTAATGAGGTCATGTGGGACAGGATCACAAGCCTTACTAAAGTCAAGATATACCACATCGACCACTTCCGCCCTATCCCCTCTCAACGAAAGCTGTCAGGTTGGTTTGACATGATTTGTTCTTGACAAATCCATGCTGACTGTTATTTATCATCTTATTATCATCTAGGTGTTTGCAAATTGGTTGCTTAATTATTTGCTCCATTATCTTTCCAGGTACAGAAGTTAAGCTGACTGGTCTGTAATTCCCCGGGGTTATCCTTATTTCCCTTTTCATAGATGAGCACTAGATTTGCCCTTTTCCAGTCCTCTGGAATCTCTCCCGTCTTCCATGACATTTCAAAGATAATTGCTAATGACTCCGATATCTCCTCAGTCAGCTCCTTGAGTATTCAAGACGTATTTTTTCAGGCCCTGGTGATTTGAAGACATCTAACTTGTCTAAGTAATTTTTAACTTGTTCTTTCCCTATTTTAGCCTTACCCCACGTCATTTTCGCTGGCATTCACCATGTTAGACGTCTAATTGCTACTAACCTTTTTGGTGAAAACTGAAACAGAAGTCATTTAGCACTTCTGCCATTTCCACATTTTGTGGGGTTTTTCTCTCTCCTCTTTGAGTAACTGGCCTGCCCTGTTGTTAGTCTTCTTGTTGCTTCCAATGTATTTGTAGAATGTTTGTTGTTATCCTTTATGTCTCTAGCTAGTTTAATCTCATTTTGTACCTTGGCCTTTCTAATTTTGTTCCTACATGTATTTGTTTATATTCATCCTTTGTGATTTGACCTAGTTTCCACTTTTTGTAGGACTTTTTTTTGAGTTTCAGATCATTGAAGATCTCCTGGTTAAGCCACGGCGGTCTCTTCCCATACTTTCTATTTTTCCTACGCAGTGGGATAATTTACTTGTTTTTCCCCTTAAATTTGCTTCCCATGGGATCTTACCTATCAAATCCAAGTTTCCTAAAGTCTGCCTTCTTGAAATCCATTATCTTTATTGTGCTGTTTTCCCTCTTACCATTCCTGAGAGCATCAGTTCTCATAAGAACACAAGAATGGCCATACTGGGTCAGACCAAAGGTCCATCTAGCCCAGTATCCTGTCTACCGACAGTGGTCAATGCCAGGTGCCCCAGAGGGAGTGAACCTAACAGGTAATGATCAAGTGATCTCTCTCCTGCGTGACAAACAGAGGCTACGGACACCATTCCTTACCCATCCTGGCTAATAGCCATTAATGGACTTAACCTCCATGAATTTATCTAGTTCTCTTTTAAACGCTGTTATAGTCCTAGCCTTCACAATCTCCTCAAGCAAGGAGTTCCACAAGTTGACTGTGCACTATGTGAAGAACCTCCTTTTATTTGTTTTGAACCTTCAGGATGGTGCTCAGTGCCTATAATAGGACAAACCACCACAGGGTGAGTTACTCTTCTTTAGCTTAGTGAGCGCTTTCCATCCTTTGACCCTTCAGTTCTATTATCATCAGTCTTGGGCATTGAGGAACCTGGACCATCGGACTCATTTGGCATGCCAGAGACAGGGCTGGTCCTTTGTCTCTGACCACCAGGTCCTCAAGGAAGGGCAGAAGTATGCAGATTTAAGAGCTTGTTCATAAAATAATACCACAGATAGCCCCACTACTTTTCATGTGGCTTGGAGCTTTTCTGGCTTTGTTCCTTACTTTAATAAAGATTAAGGCTTTGGCCTCAGTGTGAGTATCCTTGCTAGACACCCTGAGGCTCCCTAAAAGATACTGAACTCTGGTTTTAATTCTGGGTAGCTTGATTCTGGGACAAGAACCTTATTACCTGCTGATCAACTGGCAAGCAATACAAATATTATTAACCTTCAGAAAGAATCAGGCAACAGTGGTGAGCTAGCCAGGAGACTTGAGTAGCATGTGGCAACGTTATTCAGGTGTTTCAGGTGTCAGACACGCAGGAGACTTACGTGGAGTAAACCAGCATTAGAGAGCACAAGCTTTCCCTGACTCAGTCCAATAGGGTTCATTGTGCCCTCTGTTTTCTCTTGGGCACGTCAGCACCTTTTTAGCTGTTTCTTGGCAACACATTATTGCTCCTGGTGTGGTTTTTGTGGTGTTTCTGCTTTCATTGCACCTTTCCCATCCCTCAGTGGTAGTGCTTGATTTTTTTTTTAAATCTCAACTAGTCACATGTTGTGGGTTTTGTTGAATCCTGAAAGATCGGAGGGTGCGTTGTGTGTTTAAAGTTTACAGACATGTTGAGGGCTTTGTTGAATTTGCAATATTAGGTACCTGAAGTTGAAACAACAGTCACATCAGAGCTCAATGACGCACACTGTGAGGTGGCAGGAGAGTTGATTTATATTTTAGTTGTCCTCCCAGGAAGGCCACAGAAGTTCAGAACCTGTGTAGGTCTACGCTACTTTGTGTTAGTCCCCCTGCTCTCCTGGGCTACCCACTGATCCGTCTACTGAGGACAAACTGTGCCAGCTTGCCACTGCACCCTGTGGAGCCCGATAGGGTAAACACCTCTTGATTGCTAACATGCTAGCCATTAAGGGAAGAGAGGGAGTAAACCCTAAATCCTATACTTCTTTCTGTGTGACTTGTTCAAGTTAATTGTTAAACTCACTTCATAAGCAATCATGGGATAAGAGGGAAGGTTCTCTCATAGAATATCAGGGTTGGAAGGGACCTCAGGAGGTCATCTAGTCCAACCTCCTGCTCAAAGCAGGACCAATACCCAACTAAATCATTCCAGCCAGGGCTTTGTCTAGCCTGACTTTAAAAACCTCTAAGGAAGGGGATTCCACCACCTCCCTAGGTAACCCATTCCAGTGCTTCACCACTCTCTGAGTGAAAAAGTTTTTCCTAATATCCAACCTAAACCTCCCCCGCTGCAACTGGAGACCATTACTCCTTGTTCTGTCATCAGGTACCACTGAGAACAGTCTAGATCCATCCTCTTTGGAACCCCCTTTCAGGTAGTTGAAAGCAGCTATCAAATCTGCCCTCATTCTTCTCTTCTGCAGACTAAACAATCCCAGTTCCCTCAGCCTCTCCTCATAAATCAGACAGCTGCAGCAGCACAGGAGCCAGCAAACAGAGCTGTAAACAGGGGAGTTTCAGTGGGAGTTTCCAGGGGGAGGTTGCAGGGGAGACTAAGACAGAGGAACCGACAAGCAAGTCAAGGGATAGAGTGGTAGTCTGGTGCCTGCTGGGGGCTTGTGTTGTGTTGACTACCAGGCAGCAGGTGGGAAGGCCATGACTGATACAGAGGCAGCAGTGAAAGACACAATGAGGATGAGTGGATGTGGAAGCTGCAGCATATACATGATCCTGGAGGGGGCGCCTGAGAAGAGCTTTGTCTGCATGAAGTGCCGCCTGATAGAGCTGATGGAAGAGAAGATCCGAGGACTGGAGATGCAGGTGCAAACTCTGGTTGAGTTCAGAAGGGGGTTTGAGCAGATGATGGAGCACAGACACAAGGGGGCTGAAGGGATAAGCTAAGATGTGCAGATGAAAGCAGGACCAAATAATTCAGAGGAGAGACTGCTGGGGGAGGAAAGTGGACGGTGGAAGCATGTGACTAAGAGAACCAGGCAGAGGAAAAGAGGGGCCGGTGAAGGAGAAATAGAACTCAGGAACAGGTTTGCAGAGTTGGAAAATGAAGAAGGGGCACAGCAGGTGGTCGCTGAAGGAGAGAGGGCAAGGAAAAAGAGAAGAGCTGATAGTCCTGTAAGAGGAGGGGAGGAGTCAATGGAGACAACACCAAATATGAGCCCCAGGAGGACTGCAAGGGGGAATAGGAATTGAGAGGACTTGCAGCCGGTGGGTGCGGGAGATAGACCGGAAAAGCGCACTGTCACCAGGAAAAGGCAGGTCTACGTGATTGGAGACTCCTTACTGAGAAGAATAGACAGGCCTGTGACTAGAGCTGATCGGGAGAACAGAAGGGTGTGCTGTATGCCGGGTGCTAAGATACAGGATGTGGACCTGAGGCTGAAAAGGATACTAGCGGGAGCGGGGAAGAATCCGTTGATTGTCCTTCATGTGGGAACGAATGACACGGCTAGATACTCTCTGGAATGTATCAAGGGAGACTATGCCAGACTGGGGAAGATGCTTAAGGAAATTGAGGCTCAGGTGATCTTCAGTGGGATTCTGCCGGTTCCTAGAGAAAGGCGACAAAGGTGTGACAAGATTATGGCGATCAACAGATGGCTCAGGCAGTGGTGCTATAAGGAGGGCTTTGGGACGTACGGCCATTGGGAAGCATTTACGGACAGAAGACTGTTCTCTCGGGATGGACTTCACCTGAGCAAGGAGGGAAATAGACTTCTAGGATGGAGGCTCGCTGACCTGATTAAGAGAGCTTTAAACTAGAAATTTGGGGGAGATGGTTGGGAGATGTTCGGGAGATCTCCACGCCGGAATTTAACCTTGAGAGGGAAGTAAACGAAGTAAGAGAGGATACAGCCATGGACAGAAGAATTGGCATAAGGAGGAAGGGTAGTGTAGATAACAGACTAACAGGTGATGTTGGTGGTAGAATGTCCGTGCCTAACAGGGTACAGAATGTGAGTGAAGCCAAACGGCAAAAATTAAGATGTCTGTACACTAATGCGAGGAGCCTAGGGAACAAAATGGAGGAACTAGAGCTACTGGTGCAGGAAGTGAAACCGGATATTATAGGGATAACAGAAACGTGGTGGAATAGTAGTCATGACTGGAGTACAGGTATTGAAGGCTATGTGCTGTTTAGGAAAGATAGAAATAAAGGCAAAGGTGGTGAAGTAGCATTGTACATCAATGAGGAGGTTAACTGTAAAGAAATAAGAAGTGATGGAATGGACAAGACAGAGTCTGTCTGGGCAAAAATCACACTGGGAAAGAAAGCTATTAGAGCCTCCCCTGAGATAGTGCTTGGGGTGTGCTACAGACCGCCGGGATCTGATTTGGATATGGATAGAGACCTCTTTAATGTTGTTAATGAAGTAAACACTAATGGGAAATGTGTGATCATGGGAGACTTTAACTTCCCAGATATAGACTGGAGTACAAGTGCTAGCAAGAATAGTAGGGATCAGATTTTTCTGGATGTGATAGCTGATGGATTCCTTCACCAAGTAGTTGAAGAACTGACAAGAGGGGATGCCATTTTAGATTTGGTGTTGGTGAGCAGTGAGGACCTCATAGAAGAAATGGTTGTAGGGGACAACCTTGATTCGAGTGATCATGAGCTAATTCAGTTCAAACTAGATGGAAGGATAAACAAAAATAGATCTGGGACTAGGGTTTTTGATTTCAAAAGGGCTATCTTTAAAGAATTAAGGAAATTAGTTAGGGAAGTGGATTGGACTGAAGAACTTGTGGATCTAAATGCGGAAGAGGCCTGGAATTACTTTAAGTCGCAGCTGCAGAAACTATCGGAAGCCTGCATCCCAAGAAAGGGGAAAAAAAACATAGGCAGGAATTGTAGACCAAGCTGGATGAGCAAGCATCTCAGAGAGGTGATTAAGAAAAAGCAGAAAGCCTACAAGGAGTGGAAGAAGGATGGGATTAGCAAGGAAAGCTACCTTAGTGAGGGCAGAACATGTAGGGATAAAGTGAGACAGGCTAAAAGCCAAGTAGAGTTGAACCTTGCAAAGGGAATTAAAACCAATAGTAAAAGGTTCTATAGCCATATAAATAAGAAGAAAACAAAGAAAGAAGAAGTGGGACCGCTACACACTGAGGATGGAATGGAGGTTAAGGATAACCTAGGCATGGCCCAATATCTAAATAAGAACTTTGCCTCAGTCTTTAATAAGGCTAATGGGGAGCTTAGGTGTAATGGAAGGATGACAAACAGGAATGAGGATATGGAGGTGGATATTACCACATCTGAGGTAGAAGCCATACTTGAACAGCTTAATGGGACAAAATCGGAGGGCCCGGACAATCTTCATCCGAGAATATTAAAGGAACTGGCGCATGAAATTGCAAGCCCGTTAGCGAGAATTTTTAATGAATCAGTAAACTCAGGGGTTGTACCGTACGACTGGAGAATTGCTAATGTAGTTCCTATCTTTAAGAAAGGGAGAAAGAGTGATCCGAGTAACTATAGGCCTGTTAGTTTGACATCTGTAGTATGTAAGGTCTTGAAAAAATTTTTGAAGGAGAAAGTAGTTAAGGACATTGAGGTCAATAGTAATTGGGACAAAGTACAACATGGTTTTACTAAAGGTAGATTGTGCCAAACCAACCTGATCTCCTTCTTTGAGAAGGTGACAGACTATTTAGACAAAGGAAATGCAGTAGACTTAATTTACCTAGATTTCAGTAAGGCATTTTATACGGTTCCACATGCGGAATTATTAGTCAAATTGGAAAAGATGGGGATCAGTATGAGAACTGAAAGGTGGATAAGGAACTGGTTAAAGGGGAGACTACAATGGGTCATACTGAAGGGTGAACTGTCAGGCTGGAAGGAGGTTACTAGTGGAGTTCCTCAAGGATCGGTTCTGGGACCAATCTTATTTAGCCTTTTTATTACCGACCTTGGCACAAAAAGCGGGAATGTGCTAATAAAGTTCGTGGATGACACGAAGCTGGGGGGTATTGCTAACACGGAGAAGGACCGGGATATCATACAGGAAGATCTGGACGACCTTGTAAACTGGAGTAATAGTAATAGGATGAAATTTAATAGTGAAAAGTGCAAGGTCATGCACTTAGGGATTAATAATAAGAACTTTAGATATAGATTGGGGACGCATCAGTTGGAAGCAACAGAGAAGGAGAAGGACCTTGGGGTATTGGTAGATCACAGGATGACTATGAGCCGCCAATGTGATATGGCCATTAAAAAAGCTAATGCGGTTTTAGGATGCATCAGGCGAGGTATTTCCAGCAAAGATAAGGAGGTGTTAGTACCGTTATATAAGGTGCTGGTGAGACCCCACCTGGAATACTGTGTGCAGTTCTGGTCTCCCATGTTTAAGAAGGATGAATTCAAACTGGAACAGGTTCAGAGACGGGCTACTAGGATGATCCGAGGAATGGAAAACCTGTCATATGAAAGGAGACTCAAAGAGCTTGGCTTGTTTAGTCTAGCCAAAAGAAGGCTGAGGGGGGATATGCTTGCTCTTTATAAATATATCAGAGGGATTAATATTAGGGAGGGAGAGGAATTATTTAAGCTTAGTACCAATGTAGACACAAGAACAAATGGGTATAAACTGGACACTAGGAAGTTTAGACTTGAAATTAGACGAAGGTTTCTAACCATTAGAGGAGTGAAGTTCTGGAACAGCCTTCCAAGGGGAATAGTGGGGGCAAAAGACATATCTGGCTTTAAGAGTAAGCTTGATAAGTTTATGGAAGAGATGGTATGATGGGAGAGCCTAATTTTGGCAACTGATCTTTGATTATCGCCAGATAAGTATGCCCAGTGGTTGGTGATGAGATGTTGAATGGATGGGATCTGAGTTACTGCAGAGAATTCTTTCCTGAGTGCTGGCTGGTGAGTCTTGCCCACATGCTCAGGGTTTAGCTGATCACCATATTTGGGGTCGGGAGGGAATTTTCCTCCAGGGCAGAGTGGCAGAGGCCCTGGAGGTTTTTCGCCTTCCCCTGCAGTGTGGGGCATGGGTCACTTGCTGATGGATTCTCTGCAGCTTGAGGTCTTCAGACCACAATTTGAACACTTCAATAACTCAGGCATAGGTTAGGGATTTGTTGTAGAAGTGGATGGGTAGGGTTCTGTGGCCTACTTTGTGCAGGAGGTCAGACTAGATGATCACATTGGTCCCTTCTGACCCTAGAATCTATGAATCTATAAGTCATGTGCTCCAGCCCCCTAATCATTTTTGTTGCCCTCCGCTGGACTCTTTCCAATTTTTTCACATCCTCCTAGTAGTCTGGGGCCCAAAACTGAACACAGTACTCCAGAAGAGGCCTCACCAATGTCAAATACAGGGGAATGATCACATCCTTCGATCTGCTGGCAATGCCCCTACTTATACAGGCCAAAATGCTGTTAGCCTTCTTGGCAACAAGGGCACACTGTTGACTCATATCCAGTTTCTCGTCCACTGTAACCCCTAGGTCCTTTTCTGCAGAACTGCTTCCTAGCCATTCGGTCCCTAGTCTGTAACAGTGAATGGGATTCTTCCATCCTAAGTGCAGGACTCTGCACTTGTCCTTGTTGAACCTCATCAGGTTTCTTTTCGCCCAGTCCTCTAACTTATCTAGGTCCCTCTGTATCCTATCCTTACCCTCCAGCGTATCTACCACTCCTCCCAGTTTAGTGTCATCTGCAAACTTGCTGAGAGTGCAGTCCACGCCATCCTCCAGATCATTAATGAAGATATTGAACAAAACCGGTCCCAGAACCCACTCCACTTGAAACCGTCTGCCAACTAGACATGGAGCCGTTGATAACTACCTGTTGAGCCCAATGATCTAGCCAGCTTTCTATCCACCTTATAGTCCAATCATTCAGCCTATACTTCTTTAATTTGCTGGCAAGACTACTGTGGGAGACGGTATCAAAAGTTTTGCAAAAGTCAAGGAATAACACGTCCACTGCTTTCCCCTCATCCACACACCCAGTTATCTCCTCTTAGAAGGCAATTAGGTTAGTCAGGCATGACTTGCCCTTGGTGAATCCATGCTGACTGTTCCTGATCACTTTCCTCACCTCTGAGTGCTTCAGAATTGATTCCTTGAGGACCTGCTCCATGATTTTTCCAGGGACTGAGTGAGGCTGACTCGCCTGTAGTTCCCCGAATCCTCCTTCTTCCCTTTTTTAAAGATGGGTACTACATTAGCCTTTTTCCAGTCATCCGGGACCTCCCCCGATCGCCATGAGTTTTCAAAGATAATGGCCAATGGCTCTGCAATCACAACCACCAACTCCTTTAGCACCCTGGAATGCAGTGCATCCAAGTCCATGGACTTGTGCTCGTCCAGTTTTTCTAAATAGTCCCAAACCACTTCTTTCTCCACAGACGGCTGGTCACCTTCTCCCCATACTGTGCTGCCCAGTGCAGCAGTCTGGGAGCTGACCTTGTCTGTGAAGACAGAGGCAAAAAAATCACTGAGTACATTAGCTTTTTCTACATCCTCTGGCACTAGGTTGCCTCCCTCATTCAGTAAGGGGCCCACACTTTCCTTGACTTTCTTCTTGTTGCTAACATACCTGAAGAAACCCTTCTTGTCACTCTTAACATCTCTTGCTAGCTGCAACTCCAAGTGTGATTTGGCCTTCCTGATTTCACTCCTGTATGCTTGAGCAATATTTTTATACTCCTCCCTGGTCATTTGTCCAATCTTCCACTTCTTGTAAGCTTCTTTTTCGCGTTTAAGATCAGCCAGGATCTCACTGTTAAGCCAAGCTGGTCGCCTGCCATATTTACTATTCTTCCTACACCGGGATGTTTTTTTCCTGCAACCTCAATAAGCCAGCTCTCCTGGACTCCTTTCCCCCTCATGTTATTTTCCCAGGGGATCCTGGGCATCAGCTCTCTGAGGGAGTCAAAGTCTGCTTTTCTGAAATCCAGGGTCCATATTCTGCTGCTCTCCTCTTTTCCTTGTGTCAGGATCCTGAACTTGACCATTACCCTTTACCTTCCCTTCTCTGCCTGGATCTAAAATCAATTTCTTCTTCTTCCTGTATTTGTTGATGTAGCAGGATTGACTCATCTAGATTTTTTTTCTCTCAAAGGTTGGTTGCTAGGTATCTGGTCCTTGGATTGGTAACTTGTTAAGAGATAGGAAATAAAGGGTAGGAATAAATGGTCAGTTTTCAGAATGGAGAAAGGTAAATAGCGGTGTCCCCCAGGGGTCTGTACTGGGACCAGTCCTATTGAACATATTCATAAAAGATCTGGAAAGGGGGTTAACAGTGAGGTGGCAAAATTTGCCGATGATACGAAACTACTCAAGATAGTTAAGTCCCAGACAGACTGCGAAGAGCTACAAAAGGATCTCACAAAACTGGGTGACTGGACAACAAAATGGCAGATGAAATTCAAATGTTGATAAATGCAAAGTAATGAACATTGGAAAACATTAATCCCAACTATACATATAAAATGATGGGGTCTAAATTAGCTGTTACCGCTCAAAAGAGAGATCTTGGAGTCATTGTGGATAGTTCTCTGAAAACATCCATTCAATGGGCACCGGCAGTCAAAAAAGCTAACAGAATGTTGGGAATCATTAAGAAAGGGATAGATAATAAGACAGAAAATATATTGCCTCTATATAAATCCCTGGTACGCTCACATCTTGAATACTGTGTGCAGACGTGGTTGCCCCATCTCAAAAAAGATGTATTGGATTTGGAAAAGGTTCAGAAAAGGGCAATAAAAATGATTAGGGGTATGGAACGGCTGCCATAGTAAGAGCAATTAATAAGACTGGGACTTTTCACAGCTTAGAAAAGAGACAGCTAAGGTGGGATATGATAGAGGTCTATAAAATCATGACTGGTGTGGAGAAAGTAAATAAGGAAGTATTATTTACTCCTTCTCATAACACAAGAACTAGGGGGTCATCAAATGAAATTAATAGGCAGCAGGTTTAAAACAAACAAACTGAGGTATTTTTTCACACAACACACAGTCAACCTGTGGAACTCTTTGCCAGAGGATGTTGTGAAAGCCAAGACTATAACAGGGTTCAAAAAAGAACTAGATAAGGTCATGGAGGATAGGTCCGTCATCAGTGGCTGTTAGCCAGGATGCGCAGGAATGGTGGCCCTAGACTCTGTTTGCCAGAACCTGGGAATGAGCAACAGGATGGATCACGTGATGATTCCCTGTTCTATTCATTCCCTCTGGGGTACCTGGCATTGGCCACTGTCGGAAGACAGGTTTCAGAGTAGCAGCCGTGTTAGTCTGTATCCTCAAAAAGAACAGGAGTACTTGTGGCACCATAGAGACTAACAAATTTATTTCAGCATGAGCTTTTGTGAGCTACAGCTCACTTCTTCGGATGCATAGAATGGAACACACAGACAGGAGATATTTATACATACAGAGAACATGAAAAGGTGGAAGTATGCATACCAACAGGAAGAGTCTAATCAATTGAGATGAGCTATCATCAGCAGGAGAAAAAAAAACTTTGAAGTGATAATTAAGATGACCCATATAAGGTGTGAGGGGAACTTAACATAGGGAAATAGATTCAATTAGTGTAATGACCCAACCATTCTGTTTAAGCCTGAGTTAATTGTATCTAATTTGCATATTAATTCGAGTTCAGCAGTCTCTCTTTGGAGTCTGTTTTTGAAGTTTTTTTTGTTGCAAAATTGCGACCTTCAAGTCTGTCACTGAGTGGTTATAGAGGCTGAAGTGTTCTCCCACTGGTTTTTGAATGTTATGAGTTAGAGTGAGTGAATGGAATTAGTAGGGAGTTCTGGGGTTGCCTGTAGCATGGCATTGGGAATCTTTGTAAGAAAATACATTAAGGAACACGGAGGAGGAGTAGTGAAGTTGAAGGACACTCAGTTCATCTCTGAGCATTCTAATCCATAGGACTTTGAGTCATGTGTTCGATATGGAAGTAGGGCATAAGAAAGGAAAGGCTAAGGAGGTGAAAGGGATAATGGAATTCAGAACTTAAAAGTTCAGCTGCATGTTGCCTCAGCAGAGTGGTTAGCTCTTTTCCATAAGAGGCAGGAGTTGGAGAGAAAATTAGAACAGAGTCAGTATTAGGCGCAGGAGGCTTGGGAAGATTCACATTGTTGACAGACCAGGGCTGCTGCCAGCTTGAAATCGCTGGATGACTCCATAACTCTACACCCTGCTATTATGCCAACAAAACTGTGCACACTTTTGCTTCAGCTGGAAAAATCATACTTGTCAATGGGGATGCACTTTAACAGATTGGATTGCAGGAGAAGGCGGGAGAAAGCTGATGATTCTGTAAAGGAGAGAACACACTCTGCCAGGTTTGACATTTGTATTGTGGTTAGAGCACAAGACAGAGACAGAACACCTGAATTCTATTCCTGACTGTTGACTCAATAAGTGATCTTGGGAAAGCCAATGTGTCCATGCCTCAGTTTCCTCATATGCGAATGAGGATAATATTTACTCATACCTTACAGTGCACTAATATAATTCTAAAGCAATTTGAGATCCTGAGATGAAACACGAGAGAAACGCAAAATGAACAACAACAACTTGGTGTTCACAAGAAATCTTTCCCCATGAAATGTAGGGAGATGGTTTAGAAAAAAAACATACTTGGCATTCCTGCAGTGCCGGACCTGAAATTAAGTCATTCAGTGTTGTGTAGCTTGCTACTTCATGTTCTTGAAAGAGAAGAGAGCAGCATTTAAAAAGATATTAACAGCAATGGTGACCATAAAATCATATGCTTTTATTTAACATAAAATGAAACATTAAGATAAAATACACATTTATCCATGTGCTGAAGAACTATTGTATTTTACATTCATTTATGAAGCAGGTAGTTTTACATAACAAAAATAAGGAGTGAGGGGAAGAGGAACTTAATCTTCAGTAAGACATAAGCCACAAGGCAGGCTTTCGCTTTTCAAAGTGCTACCTCCTATGCACACACACATCTCAAAGTGACAAGATACAAATATACTGTTTTTAGCACTCCTCAGATCCTTCTTAATGCTGGTGAGAAGCTAAGGTGGAATGTTATACAGCAGACCCCGAAGCAGACTTTTAAAATTATTTTTATTTTTCATTTGGGGAGAGAATCAGTTTACTAGAAGGACCTCTGCCAATCTACAAAGCTGCAATATTATGGGCCACATATCTCTCTGCTGTGATTGCTGGTTCGATGGAACTGACCCATTAAGTTTCTTTAAATGCCTGGAAATTGGGTCATTTCCTTATTAAGGAGGAGAGTGAATTACAATAATCTTATTGTTCAGTACAAACTTATCACTGGATAACAACAGAAAATGACCATTTCTTATTTAAGTTAGATTGCTTGCCTCTGCTAGTTTGCAAAGGGACTGTTTTAGAATCCAATTGCCAGTTGGATGCACCAACTATCAGGTCACTTTCCCCAGTGTTGGGACTGGGGTTCAGCTGTGACATCTTATTATAAAAGACCAAATCCAGGAATATGTAACTCTTGGCACAGCTCTTTGAATAGAAACACGATTCAGCCTCTGAGAAGTGCAACTGAAAGAAAACTCACAGGGGAAAAGCTGGCTTCTAAGTTTTAAATGGAGCAGGAAGGGATGGGAGCTGCAGCAGTACCAGCAGGACTAGGAATGTTTAGACAAAAAGTGCAGCAGATCAAAACAACATATACTTTATATTTTTTTCTAACCCATATATTTTAAATATTAAAACAAATATAAAAGCTGTAATTCTACATCAGGCTTGTGGTAACTCAAACTTTGTTCTCAAAATTAATGTCACCAGAATCCTGAGATGGACTTACAGCCTTTTTAGGTACATTTATGTAAAATATAGTTGTATATATACACACACATATACACTCTAGTTATATATACATATACACACCCAAACAGTGTAACCTTCTGATAGTGCAACTGTTCAGAGTGAAAACCCCTTTGAATGTGCAGATTGCAATTCAGGGAAAGAAAGATAAAATGCCTTTACTAAAAAACTATCTCACTTCGTGTATGTAAATAGAGGCCTGGCATATTTTGGGGTGTTTGGAAAATAATCATAACAACAACAAAACTGTCCGAGTTTTCTTTAAAGTCAATTTCCCTTCCCACGAACCCCGATCAGAGAGTTATTGTAAACACAGTTCTTGTTTATCTGAGAGATTCCAGCAGTTTTTGCAGGGAGGTTTGGGCTATGGGAAACACAGTGGCTCCAATTTGGGGATACACCTGAGCTGAGCGCAGCACCATGCAAAAGGTAAATGGGCAAATGTGTCTGTGTTTCACCTTTATGCATCAGATTCTTGAGCCTTCTGTCAGCCCAGAATAGCCAGAGTGAAGTAAGTTCTAGCCATGCCTCCTCCTTTACTCAGTGTTACCCCACACCAGGGACTGACAGAGAGTCAGCTCTGTCTCTCTCGTGCCACCAAGGGAGATTTGCTAGTTTACAGCCCCTGTACATGTGTAGTTGGTGTCCGGGGGACAGAGGAAGGCCCAGAATTGGAGCCACTGATCAAAAGGGCTGCAACTTAAATGTATTGTGTTCCTGAATGATTGGGCTAATATAATCCTGAACATTGCCATAAGAGCGTTACTGTAACAAACCAGACAGATCTGTGATGGTAATTACTGGGGGTGGGGGAATGGACGTGGTATTATAGTACAAATCAGCTGTGACACATGCACTATGGACTTTAGCCTAATCCTGTAAGGTGCATTGCAACCTCAGCTGCTACTAATTTCAATGGTAATTGAAGGTGCTGAAGACTTCACAGGTTTGGGTCCTTTATTATGTAAACTGCACTGGATGTGCTGTATATAATGCACATGAATCACAGCTGATTGTTATCGTAGTCTGCAGCCACCTATCACTTCCCTTCTAACTAGAATTTTGTCTTTTTTATATTCATATAATTTGTGATCTTGTACCTCTGGGAATCCTGATCTCCAAGTTACAGCATTGTGTAACCAGAATTCGTATGAGGAATGTTGCCAGCAGTCTCAGCAGATTTACTAGTGCTTCCCCTTAGGGAGTTTTCATGGGGTCCTGCCCAAGTATAGTAGAAGAGAACCCATTCCATCTTTCAGTAGTGACTGAGGGCACACATCACCCTCTACAGTGATACTGGACCCAAGAGCCTACAAAAGAAAACTTATTAGCATGTGTTGCCTTGAAATCCCAAATATACTGAGGCTTTGGCATGTTGTATTCATTCCCCATCTGTACTATCAGAGGATCACACAAGAATTAAACTATTAGCTAAATTTATTAAAATTCCAATGGTTGCTTTTGATTTTAGTTGAGTAGCTTTGTACCTGTATGTCTCTTTGGCAGTGCTTGTATAAAGCTCCACCTCAACTCCTTGTCTTCTCACCATTGATTGTTCTGTGTGTTTATGAGGCAAAATAGAATAGAGCATGAAACGACACACAAACAGGACATAGGACTGAAAAAAATGTCTGTACTGTATTTCTAAAACCGCTAAACTATTCCAATTCATTCTTTGCTGAGCTTCAAGCTTGTTTGCTACCCTACAATCTGCTGCAGCAGCAACTGCTGCAATGGTAAGAGGCAGTGCTCATCTCTCTCTTTTTACATTAATACATAGGTAGGAACTCCAACCAGCTCGAATATTTTTAATACAATTAAACATAAAATAAAAGAATATATGAAGTAGATACAGTATATTTATATACATTTTTTTTCAAATACTTAAATTCTTATGTAAAATATGATTCTTCTATATTATTTGTGAAAAAATACAACTTTTAAAATGGTGTCACCTTGATTTTTCTATACATACCTTCTATTCCAATTTAAGTCCCTTTTAAAAAGGCAAAAGAGAGACGAAAGTTTATCATCTTCTAAATCATGTTTACAAGCCTTGTGGTCAAACAAAATGAAAGAGCATCTGGTAAACACTACTGGATTTTTGTTTTAAGAATCCCCACTTTTATTGCATTAATGGAAAACCCAAGTGCTTTCAGTTCCCCTGCCAGGGAAATCATCTCGGCCCTGCTGAGAAACTGCACACACACAATACCCTGTATATCTAGTTCACAAATCTTCCTTTGTCATTTTTTACACAAATATTAAAATATATATTACTTAAAATATATTACTGTAAGCTCTTAAAATTGATCTTCTTTCGTATCAAATGTATAGCATTAAAAAAAAGTAACAAAGAAAACTCATGGTCATCCTAGCAAGAGTTTGAGCCATTCTCCCCTTGGTGGCAACAGGACTTGAAGTTTCTAAGAGACTCACTCTCACTCATGCTGGTTTCATGCACTCTGGATTAACTGAGGATAGTTTCCAGAGCTGTGAGATACCATAGGCAGTAACTTCCTAACAACAGGCTCCTCCCCTCCTGTGATAAAGCCATACTAGCTGCAGCAGTTAGCAACACCCAAATGGGAGGATGCCACCCCTTGTCCTCCCCCCTTCACTGTAACAGTCACATTTTCAGAAGTGATCTTCAGTTCTGAGTGCTCCACCTAACACCCTTAGTCCTGATTTTCAGAGGTACTGAAAGCTGGAATTGTGGATACTCAGCAGAATCCAGTCCCCAGGATTGAGGCATCCTAAAACTGGTGGCTACTTTTGAAAAATTACTCTAAATGAAAATTACTCGGAATGAAATGCAGAAAGCCTTCCTCATTGGACTAAAGCAGACACAGCCCAGTTCCCATTAGTGTGTCCAGCACTGCAGCCTTTACTCACATGTATATTCTTGTATTCTACAGGACCACTCATGTGACTGAGAAAGAATTGGGCCCATAACCATCTTAACAGCCTCTAGAACAATTTAAATTGACAGAATTTAAGCAGTAATGACCAGCTGTGAGGACATCTGGAAGTAACTTCCAGGAAATGGCTTCTTAACATTTTTACTCTTGGAAACCTAAGTACAAGTCTGCTGATAGGGTCCATCGTTTTCCTCACATTTAAAGAGACATTGTCAGCCTAAAAACAAGTTTCCTTCCCTGTTACTAATGCTATCTCAGAAACTTGAAAATCATTTCTAAAATTCCATTTACTTCTCCATTCATGGAATGTGTATATAAAAATAGTATCAGAGGGGTAGCCGTGTTAGTCTGGATCTGTAAAAGCAACAAAGAATCCTGTGGCACTTTATAGACTAACAGATGTTTTGGAGCATGAGCTTTCATGGGTGAATATCCACTTGCATCTGATGAAGTGGGTATTCACCCATGAAAGCTCATGCTCCAAAACATCTGTTAGTCTATAAGGTGCCACAGGATTCTTGGCTGCTTATATAAAAATATTTATTCTTTGCACTCAACTGTGAAACTAGACTGATCAGTTCCACTTTCTGGTTTTCATGCTGTAGGGTCTGGATTGCAATCCAATCGGGAACATTTAAATCTAAATAACCTTTTCTTGTTATGATGTTTTATGTCACAAACATTGCTTTGACATTAGGTATTTTGAGTATTCTATTTTTACATTGGCATTTATTATAAAGTGCTATCACTGTAATATCTGGATGCTAAAGCCAAAAATGTTATGTCTAAACTACTCCGCAATGTCCCTTGACTAACAGTAGCCAATAGGAAAGGTTTATTATTTTGCTGAAGAAACATTTTGGGACAGACAATTAGAAAGAACTGGGGCTGACGGGAAAAGTGTCAGTACTAAGACTGCTGACTAACAAGTGGAATACTCCTACTCTGGCTTCACGTTTTCCTATCTGAAACAACTGTTATGCAATACCCAGCATTGTGAAATGTGCAAAGCTTTCATGGTTTTGGGCAGACCTATTCATTCAGTAATCCAAACCCCATCCTCTCTAATGGTTACCTAGCCACATAACGCCCACTGGTGAACCTAGGGATACTGTTCTATCAAGTTCCAGATAAAAAGCTTGTTTAATTGTGGTAAGATCAAAACCTTCCAGCCAAGAGGATTCATCGTATTGGGAAGGGGTAGCAACCGTAAAACTACTGACCCAACCAAATATAGCTAAGGCACTAAACTGAGCTGTAAGCCTCTAGATCACCACCTAATAAGGTTATAGTGACCACTAAAAAAGACTGTGGAGTCCTTCTGACATCTTAGTGGTCATTACAAATCCCTAGATCTAGTTCCCTTCTTGCTGGGATATTGACTCTGTACAGTAATTCAGTTCCTCCAGTAGTATTTCATGCAACAGCAGCTACTTATGACTCACAAGCAGCATCACACAGAGAAATAGGTGTACAGAACATGGGAAGCCAGACATGCAAATGCCAACTGAAGTGACACCACAAATGTTAAGGGACTTGAGGATTAGAATCAAAATTAGGGGCTCTACTTCTATTTTAAAATATACTGCTGAAAATAAAACTTCAGATCTTTTAAAGTGAAAGTTGCAACAGGCATAAAATCCCAACAATACTAACTGGCCCATAGGCTACTTTGTGCTGTTCCATCGATGTCTTCTACTCCCTTCTCAGGGCCGGCTCCAGGGGTTTTGCCGCCCCAAGCAGCCAAAAAAAAAAAAAAAAAGCCGCGATCACGATCTGCAGCAATTCAGTGGGAGGTCCTTTGCTCCGAGCAGGAGTGAGGGACCCTCCGCTGAATAGCTGGACATGCCGCCCTCTCTGGAGTGGCTGCCCCAAGCATCTGCTTGCTAAGCTGGTGCCTGGAGCCGGCCCTGTCCCTTCTTAAGAGGCTTGTCAACGTAGGAAAATTACACCTGTATAAACTAAGGTGTGGATTTAAAAACTGATATTATACCAATGTAACTTCCCCTGGACATCACTATTATTCTGGTGTAAGGGCTTGTCTACATGACCCCCTGTTTGGAATGCATAGACCATATGGGTGAGAACCAAAAGATACCTAGTTTGTGTTTTAAACAGGGCTAAGTCAACAAAAACTAGGTACTAAAGCTTTAGTTCATGCCTGCAGCATCCACACAGGGGAGTTACAGCATGTCATGCTAATGTGCACTGCAATTCAAGCCCCATAGTCGAAACTGTGAGACTGTATACACCCAGCAAAGGAGTGCCTGTTTTGGTTTAGTTTATGTCAGTTGGGAAGGAGGAGTTATACCAGTATATATCCACACACACACACATATAACATTATACCTATGACCAATGGGGAGACCAAAAACTCGGTACACAGACTGGATATCAACTGATCTTAGACCAATTGGCAGGACAGCCAGGCATACAATCATGAGTTTTGGAAGAAGGCTATAAAAGCTGCTGACCCTGATTAGGGAAGTGGCAAGAAAGAAGATAAATCATTATACTGGTATAACTGGTAAAACTTTCCTGTGTAGACAAGCCCTGAGATAGCAAGGAAACAGAAATGGATACGTCTCTCTCAGTGCTTCAGAGAACAGGAGTCTTGTTCATTTTAGTTGCCAGTTAACTCTGTGCATGATACCATAATGTCCATCTGACACTGTATCCCATAATTCAAAGGATGCTGCAGAACTGCTTTTTGCACTGGGGAAGAGGAAAACTGGAAGTATTGCGTTACTATGCTAATGGGCACTTGCTCTAGAATGCACTAGGCCCGTAAAACAGAAGTACACCGCTATGACAGAATAAGTATTTTTGCACAGCAGAAGCCAAAATGGTTCTTTTGCTTGGTTTGCTTTTTGCATGCACACCAGCATCACTAGCTATAACATCTCGTATGTGCCAAATCTGAGGATATTTGCTTACTGCTGAAATGCTGATGACAGTGCATATTTGGCATGTCATAAAAAACAAGGTGCTATTTTTGTTGGTGTTAATTTTTCTGCCATGGAGCGATGGATTTAAAAATATTTACCTACGTACAATATGGGGACATACCCCCCCCCCAAATTTAGGTTGAGCAAGACTGAAGATGGGAATATCACACAGTTTATGATATTTCACTGCTGATAATCTCAGTTTGGAAGGTGGCACCCAGAGACAGGCAGGGAGGGAGATATTTTCAGTATCGAGGAGTTAGGCACTCGACTTTCTTATCAACAAATAAATTGCCAAATAAAATGCATTATGTACAGTCATCTACATTGCTTATATTTAACAACAGCACCCCAGATACTCTTTTCATGTGAGGGGAAGGAGGAATAGTACATTCAAACTGGAAAAAAAGCCCAAAGCTCTGAGAGGACTAGCTAATGGGGTATCTACTGATAACTTATTACACCTACTTTTTTAATATTGCTTCATTTTAAAAACGACTTTGGATTAAAAGTGATTTCTATGCCCTTTCATCAAAAAGATGCATGAATTTCTATCTAATCAACTTATTTGTTTCTTAAACAGAGACAACATGGAACTGGATGTGATTCTTGAGCCTGATGTTCTTTGCTGGGAAGAGGACTTTACCTATAGATAACCTAGTGCTTTGATACTGTGAAATGTGAGTTGGAGTTTGCTTAACTCACACTGTAGGAAGGGATGGGCATTTAAGTACTTTACTGGTCAGCCTGTTATACATTCTTGTTTCTGAGATGATGGTGCTGTAATACCTGTTCAATTCTGATTGATTAATTTGGGCGACACTGTGAATATTAATGTTTTTGAGAGTGAAGGATTGATATCACTAGCTGCAACCTGGCATTAGATAGGCCAGCACTGGGTAATCTCCTCAAACACAGCTTTGCCAGTAATCTCATTCATGACAGTAGCCCCCACTATGCCAGTCCTATGATCCCCCATACTTCTGCCAGTGCTCCTCATTCTTGACTATTGACTTCTATTGCTAGAATCCTGGGTGTCTGAGTAAAAACTGGAGATCAGGCCAAAGGATTTGATGTTTTGAAACTTGAAGAAATGTCCTCAGGGGACACTGATGCAGCCAACCCAACCCTTGTGTCCTATGCCTTACAGTTAGCTAGATATATGATCTTCTACATAAATTAGCTTATTGTGCAGGTCCTCATTAGCCATGGCCAGCTTCCTGGCAAACAACATGTCAGCAGGTGTCATTTAGTGCATTTAACTTGTATAATGTATTGTCATGTTTGATGGTTGGAAATTGTGGGGGGACACCTCAATACTAAGACTGTAATGCCTAATAAAGCAAGTTTGTGACATGTAGTTCAATTCATATTAGAGATCTCTGCTTTAAATGGTCTCTTAGAGTTGCTAATAGTCACTAGTTGCTTTTTATTACTTGAGTTCTTGAAGATTATGACTACTATAGTTGCCTTTCCAATCTTCCAGAAGTAGTTGAGAACCAAGGTGTTGCCTTCCCATGGACAATGTTATTGTAACTGATGAGTTGGAAAGGGAATGGTATACAACAAAAAACCCCAGCCACTATTGCACAACCCACTTTGGCTTCCAGAAACCTAGAGTCGGGGGGAAACTGATAGGCAACCATTTGAAAGGCTGTTATAACACTAACGCCGCCCACTTCCCAAACATCTGAATTAACAAAAGACTGAGCCAACCCTGAACTGAGGCTCCAAATGTCAAAGTTCTGTGCCAGATAGTATAAAGGCTTCAATCTTCTCAATCTCCCAGTTCTTTTAATTTTTCCTATTCTTCTCTTTTGCCATGGAAAGACCAAGGGGCTAAAGTTTGGCTGGAAGTTCTCTCATCAATATAGAGCAGAGCTTAGGCTAACCTGGGATAGAGACTGATAGGAGGTGTGGTTAATGAATCTGCAGGACAAGTCAAACATTGTCTCCTAAAAGATTGAAAAAATAATTTTTAAACAAAATGTGACATTTACATGATTCCTTAAGTGCAAACTCTTGTCACAATTCACACAGCTGAGCTCACTTAGACTCACTATACAACAAGGTGCTCTTTCTTCAATGAAAGAAGAACGCTACTCTGTATTCCTGATTCAGTAATGTGTCTCTTGTGCAAGGCAGTAGAACTCCTCTTTCTTCCTGCAAAGAATTTCAAAAGGAGGCACAAAACCAAGCCAACCTTCTCCTCATCCCATATGTCTCAATTACTGTACTACAAGGCAGGAGACACAGAGCTTAGAGGGACCGATGCAGTCATCATGGCAGAAGGCACCACAACCCTTGCACATGATCATGGCTTTCAACCTGCAGTAGCATTTAGAAGGCGAATCCTCCATATTGTTGTCATCACCAAAGGCTTGAACTGGGATGGTCTGATTGTGGTTGCCAGGGTTCACAGCCTGGCTGGCGGGAATGGTGGTTACAGTTACAGAGAAAGACATGACGTTCCCCATGCTACTGGCCAACTGATTGCACTTGGATAGCCCGGTCATGAGAGACCCTTGATTCACGTCTGGAGAGGTGGAGACATTTATAGTGCCACTGTAACTAGGACCAATGAGCTGTGCTGCAGTGTTTCCATATAGCTTTGGAGGATGCGAATGGGAAAGCAGTGGAGGCTGCTGCAACACAGAGTCTGAAGATGGTGCAGAAGCACTGTAAGCTTCAGGATTGCTGTGCATCATTTTTCCCCTCATAGCATGTGCCATTTGCTCCTGGGCTGCCTGAATTAAATCTCTTGCTAATGCAGTTCCATCAAACACCTGGCCTCCTGGGAACTGGTGAACACTCTCCTGGCTGTCTGCTGCTTGCTGAGATAAGACGGCCTCCTTCTTTACATTCTGTCTAACAGGCACATTGCAGTCTGAAGAAGCGTTTACACTGTGTGATACCTGTTCTCTTTCATGCTGGCCAGAAACTTGGGAAACCAGGGATTCCTCTTTTACAATGATATGTTCATGTTCATCACCAGTACTCTCATCATCTGCATCTCCTTCATCACTGCTGCTACCATTGCCAGCTATTTCTTCACATTCCCCAAATTCTATTTTTGGATCATCAGAAGGATCATTCCGACACAAGTGGGTCTCAGGATTCATGGACAGACCTCTCCTGAAACTCTCCGACCCACGACCATAGGTGGAAATATTCAGCAGGTAATGGCCAGACATGGCAGGCTTGGATGTCCTCCTACCCATGAAACCCAGCATGAATCTCTGACTGGTGGAGCTGTTGTCTAACTGGAAACCTGAGTGAACGAGGCTGAGCTGTGAAGGCTGCAGGACTGAGAACAGATTCTGCCTCTGAACCCGTTTGATGAGAGTCTGAAGGATCTGCTCTTGAGTGGCTTTGTCGAGTGCCTCTTGGCACTGGTATTGGTCAATACTAGTGCCCCTCAGGTCCTTTCCGGAAAAGAGGGGAAAGATCCTTGGAACATGGGGCAACTGCCTGCTTGGGAAAAATATCTTTCCAAGTTGCTGCATTGCTACATTTGATTGTCTCTCACTACTTTCCCCTCCAGAGCCATTCCCAGCTGTGCTTGTGGCACTGGAAAATGCCGACCCTTTTGATTCATTTGGAGCTAATGGGACAGTTTTCATTTCTACTTTGGTGAGAGGCTTAGGCATGATTAGTTCCATTGGGACATCTTTACCTTGGAGCAGCTGGGTGACCAAGGGATTGTTAGCAGGAATATTGGAGCTTGTCTTCAGAAGGGGCCCACTTGTGCTCAAGGGAGCTATATGTACTTTAAGGCTAGGGGCTACCGACAAAGTGCTATAGGATGGACTAGAGATAGTAGATGCTACCGTAACACCAGCCTGATTTTCTGAGGTTACCACTGCCAGCGAAGACATGAGAGGGGAAAGAGGTTTGCTCTTATGAATACTTAAGCTGGTCTCTTCTGTGGCAGTAAGTGCTGACTTAGTCACATTTTTGTCAGCACCTGCTCTGGATACATTGACATAGACTGCTTCATCCCTGACAGGTGGCGCCCCTGAGATCTGGCTTAGACCTGCTGGAGCTGAAGGTGCTTTCTCTTGTCTGTCATTACTGAGAGTATATATGTGGCTTGAGACCACGGATGGTCTGGAAACCTGACTTACAGTCACATTTGGAGCGCTCACTTTTATTCTGTTCATTTTCTCTAATGCTGGTGGAGCTGGTGATGATGAATCTTTTCCTTTGTTGCTGGTTGCAGTTCTGGATTGTATTGTGGGCGTTTGCTGTAGTTGTGCTCTAGAGACACTGAGAGGTGCTGTCCACTTTGTGGCCTGGGTCTCCGCTTGGGAATGGGTCCCTGGACAATGGGGAAAAGGCCTTCTCGTACTTCCCCCGCTTCCAGTTCCTGCCAGTTCCAGTGCACTGCCCTTAATTCCAGTTTCATTGGTTCCATTTGTTGCTGTACTACTCTTCTCCTCTCTTCCTCCCCCTCCTGGGCCACCACCACCTCCTGGACCAGGCCCTGGGATGGCTCCTCCATTGGAGGCGGCAGCGGCAGCGGCTGCTGCTGCAGCAGCTGCCCTCTGGGCCTTGGCCAGCTGGGCTTTTGCTTTGATGTCTGCCAAAGTCCTGGCCCCTGTTCTTCCAGGACTGGTGACAGAGGTTGGAAAGAAAGCCCTGGGAGAGACCTGGCTAGCAAGAAATGGCATTGGGGAGATTCTGGAGACAGGAATCTGGAAAAAAAGTAGAAAAGAGACACCATTGAGCAGAAGGGAATTTTCTACTCACAAATTTTAAATCTGTAGCATTCAGAAATTTATACATTAAGACGAATCCTTAGTAGTCTTCAGTTAAATTAAACAGGAAAAACGGCTGGTAAAGATTTTTTTAATAACAAACTATCTAATTTAATCCTGTGAAGGCAGTTGAGAAATCCAGGGTACAACAGGCATGAGAGAGAATTCAATGCCCATGTAGCTTCGTCTTGGAAGGGGCAAAATTATGGGAATAAGTAATTCTGGATACACGTTTCTGATCACCATTTAGGTCAGAGACATGAATTATTGACTGTGTCTACAAATCAGGCAGTGAGACAATAAAGAGCATAAACTGTGGGTGCAAGTAATTGTGGGAACAATTTTACATCAGCAATTATTTGTATCCATGCTTCTGCATCCATAAAAATGGAGGCTGTTTTTGAAACTACTACCATATGATGTAGACATTGAAGTTCTCTCACTGTGTATAACACACTGCCAGTGAAGAAGCTGCAGCTATCTGTATACACACAGCCCTGTTGGCAGAGACAGTGTCACATGACCTAAAAAAGTATGTCCATTATTTGCCAAATGGTCAGTAGTAGTAAAGGTATTTGATAAATGGAACCTTCCCTTCACAGCCTCTCTTTTATTGTTCCCTTACACCAGTGGCTGATCTACATCTAGATTGCAGCAGGAATCTAAGCTCTTGCTAAGCCTCAGCAGGTGGTTGGCTCTTAGAGCTGAGAGGCAGCCGAAAAAGTCTTTCCCATTTTCTGCTCGGATTGAGAGAGAGACAGCAGATTGCATCCCGTCAGTCACACCAAGCCCCAAAGGAGTGATACGTAGTCTTGAGGTCCTGGTGCTCTGTTTGGGGAGCTGGTTTTTGTTTGACATAATGTGGGAAGCTGCCAATATCCCTCAATCCTCATCCACTATTCAAGTCTTGGGGATGTTCACACATCTACAGTGCACTGCACACTCCTCCCTGCTATTTGTCTTGGGGACTCCTCGACAGCTTTCCCAGTGCTGCTCCATATTGATCTATAGTGTCTCCTATTATTCCAGTCCTGGGCTTTTACAACTGTGCCACTGTACTGACCTGAAATACCCTTTGACAAGTGTGCATGTGTCAGAGAGCCTTATTTAACCCAGTCAGCAGGCCAGCAGACTCCCGTGGCCAAATAGCAGGGCTTTGGGATTCCTGTATCGAATACTTTCATTACTATAACATGCATGAAGCAGGATTTACATGGACAGTCGAAATCAAAACAGAGGCAAAACATTTTTGTAAGAGTTACCAGTGGAAGTGGCCTGTATAACCCCATGATAGACTTGTCTCCAGTTTCCTTTACCTTGAGTGGGGGAACCTTTCGCCCCTGTGCCCCCTCCCCAGCTGCAGGAAAGGACTGCGGTTGGGTCCGAAATGACTGCTGGTACTGGCAGTTGTCCATGACTCGTGGCTTTTTTTCAGGACTGATTGGTGCTTCCTCCTGACTCTCTGACTTCCTCTTGAGGCCCTCAGCATTGACATCCATTTGTTCAGTTGCAGGGGGTTCCTTTTTAGATGTCTCCTGTGGAGTCACTTGACTTGCCATGCTTGCCACTGCTTCGCCTGCTTTGGGGCTCTTTGGTTTGTTTGGGGCCAAGGCTGAGGTGCTTGTGTTCTCCTTTACTGACAGATCCTTGGATGGAACATGCTGTCTTTCTTCGTCTGCCTTCTGACCAGAGGCAGCTTGTGGCTTCTCTTGCATGGATTCCTTAGTACCCTTCAGAGGCCTAGAGAGAGTTTGGTCATTAAGTTTCAGAGCATTGTTATCTGAGGAATTTACTGATGCTGCAGGTTTGCCTGATTGGGGATGCACATCTTCTCTTCTTTCCTCTCCTCCTTTTTTCCCTGCTGGTGGTGGCACCTGCACTGCTTGTGCTTTAGACTCTGACAGAGGAGTTCTCTCTTCTTTACTGGGTGGTGCCTTGGAGACTAGCATGCATTTCATCTGTTCAGCTGGTGGATTCCTGGCCTGTGTGTCACGAGTGCTGGTGTATGTTGTCAGTCTCTTGGATTCTTCAGGACTCATTCCAGAACTAACAAGAAAAAAGAAAAATTATGTATTATAAAATGTAAGTCTGAAAAAACCATTATTTTGCCATGAAAATGTGGGCAGAGGATTCTGTATCCATATTAGAATCTAAAGAAACACTTCACACATACCATTTCCCCTGATTTTAAGCCCACCATTTTTGATGCTCTTCATTGTAGCTACCACTCTTCCAACCCACACAGGTCCTGCAGCAGCGCTCTTTAAAAACCAACCAGAAGGGAGGGGCCCTATTACATGGCACAGGGCTTTCCTTCTACACAGATGCTAATTATCCCAGGTCACAAACTGAAAAGGATTGACCAATGGCGAAACTGTTCAACATTCAAGCAGTTACTATGGCTGGCTATAAAAGTTCCCTTTAAGCAGCCATCCCTGGATATAGCAGTAGGAGACTCCAATAAACCCAGAGGGCTTCCATCTGGCTCCCCTAAACCTTAATCTCACAACCTGGAGTTTACAAAGGGGATCTAGAAATGGATACAACCCCCAAAGAGAGTGAACCATTTTTTTCAGCATTTTGTGTAGTACTGAAGCACCCTCAGTCTAAAAAAGTTAAGGAATAAACATCCTCCAGGAGAGCATTTCTGTTTGCAGATGAATAAAGGTCTCCACATCTAATATTTTTCTCAACCCTGCACCCTCAGGAAGCTGGGAGCCTCTCACTAGAGTGCCCCTAATACCCCACCAGCCTGGGTAACAAATGAACAAGCTGGAAATCTGAACCTGAATTCCCAGAAAAGCAGCTGATGCAGCATTCACCCCCAGCACACTATCTTGTAATAGCTACTGATACAAACGTGGTCTGTGGCATGAATAAAAAGCCAGATGTCTACTGAAGCCAGAGAGCACCATGGGATTGATTCCAACCAGCCCAATGATAACGAACGTGATTTTAAACACTCTCTCATGTTAGTTTCATAACCATTGTCTTTTTCAAGAAGAAACTCTTGGCAGACAGAGATGTCACGTGGTACAACAGTATCCATTTCTGAGAAGTGCAGAAACCAGATCTGCAGCTCCCTCCAATCCTGCCCTTGTACAAGGAATCTCCATTAGTGTGTTGTCCCTAGTGCAGGGGCATCATTTACTACAGGCCAAGAGGGGCAGTTGCCCTCCCTAGACCTTGGTCTGCTCCCCTCCCCCTGACTTTTCATAGGTCTATATTCTCCATGATGTCTTCCACTTTTGGTTCACCTCATTCTTTTCAGGATATACTATAATCACACATAATGTTCTTTATGCTGACAACTTCCCCTCCCACCCCCAACTCTTCAACACACAAGAATTTTTCTGAAATAATGCCCCTCTGCAAGAACCTGGAGACATTGCAGGAAAGGACACTTGACTTTTTAGTGAAGTCTACTGTTGTCAAGTGTATTTTAAACAAGGGCTTAACCTTTGGGGCAGTTTAACAAACTAAGACCTCATCTCTATTGGCCAGTGCCTGCTGCTCCACATTCGTCTGTGTCACTAACCCACCAGAGCTTGGATACTCATGATCATGAGAATAAGGTTTGGAGCAGCCCAAGCTCTCTGAGGGTTAAAGCAGCACAGATGAATGGGCAGAAGGCGAGGTGATATCCCAGAGCTGAGCACAGCTCCTCATCATTGAAGTTCTGTAGAGAGACGAACACTTCATTAATTATTTTAACAATATCAATCCTACCTCTGTTCTTTTCGCTTTCTTATAGCATACAAGCAGCAAAGAATCCTGTGGCACCTTATAGACTAATATAAGGTTGCATCTAGGATGCATCTGAGGAAGTGGGTATTCACCCACGAAAGCTCATGCTCCAAAACGTCTGTTAGTCTATAAGGTGCCACAGGATTCTTTGCTGCTTTTACAGATCCAGACTAACACGGCTACCCCTCTGATACCTTATAGCATACAGCTACTGATCGAGGAACCTGAAATGTCCTGCAAACCCTCATCCCACAGTGGGGAGGCAGGGCTGCTTGTAGCTAGGAATAAGGCAGACAGAACAATCTGTGAAATCCACACCATACTTATTCTGAGAGTTCAGCTCAACAGTGTGTGAATCAAGACATAAAGGGAATTCACACAGTTCTGCACAGCTGCGGAACATGTGAAGGTCAAAAATCACAATCAAGGACAAAGTAAATGTGAATAATTTAGTTGGCTGGAATATGCCAAGAGAACCTTAAGAGATGGACCTTCCAAAACTGTGAGAATAGGGGTGGGGAAGAGAGGTGTGAAGCCTAGACTACATCCACCACTGCAACAGGCAAGGAACACTAAAGCTAGACTGGATAAAGAACTGGAAACATGTTTTAGGGAATAATCCAGCACAGACCAGGAATTAATTGGATGACCTAATAGGTCTTTTCTGTGATTCCATTACAGCCAGGGGAGTTAATCCTCAATCAATTTAGAAGTCCAGTGAAAAAGAGGGTCCCATGAAAGAAAATGAGCTCCGAATTCTGGGAACTGGTGCCTCAGGACATGCCATGAAAGGAAAGACAATCCAGTTTCTTACCTTTGACCATAGTAACTCTCAAAGAATCGTTCCTTCCATAGCTCCACTTTCTTCTCCTTTTCAATCTCCTGCCGTATTCTCAGTTGCATTTCTGGGGTGAACTCACCTGCAATATACAGAGGGATATCAGCAAGAAGGTCAATCAACAAGAAGAATTAGGCCAACTGCAATCATGGAGAGACAGCCAGACTTCAAGATCCCTGTCATTTTTTAGATAAACCAGTGCATTGGGAACTACTACAGCAAGGTTTCTTTTATAGACTATGTATTATTACGGATGTAACACAATGGCCTTGACTTGCAACTATTAGTTTATTCGTACTGTCTTTCAAGAGGGGATGTAAAACCAAGGTCTTGTGGTCATTTAAGAATCCTATGGCAGTATTTGCAGTTAATAAGCCTCAATGTCCTAACAAATTCCAGCTTGAGTACTTGCATTCTGCCTCTTTAAATTCCCCTTTCAATTGCAACTTAGAATAAGAAATAAAGAATAATCTTATTCATCACTATTGGGTAGCGTTGCTGGATGCCATTAAACCACTTTTGTAGTCCAGAGGTGGCTGCAATTCATGCCTAGTGAAATGGTCAATAATGTTATTTAATTTTCCAACTGTGCCTGTCATAAAAGTTAAAAACAAGCTATCAAAACATGTCAACTAAACCTAAAAACCTTCCCACACCAGTATATACCCCTTTCTATTATTCCCCCTCTGCCAATCAAATCTTCCTCCCTGCCCCCAAGAAAGGCTGGGAAAACGGCTGAGATTTGCAGTGTTGTATGAAGCCAGCTCTGGCAGCTCATGGGAAGGGAAGGAAGTTTCTAAGCCAAGAACTCCTAGATGCCAGACCACTTCCTTTTAAGCCACCAAGCTGTTACTAAGGATCCACAGAGGACCCCACCTGCCATACTATCATAGTATGAGAGCCACAGTTCTCTCCAATAGCCAAGACCCAATTCATTTAAGACTGTATAAATCAAACCCAGTACTTTAACCTTCTTCTAGCAATCAACTGGCAGCCAGTGCAGATCACAGAGTAATGGTGTAATGTGCTCTCTGTATGGAAAATAAAGGGTTGGTTGTCCTCCAGTAACTGTGGTTCTTTGATACGCTGTAGTCTGTGTGGATCTCACTGTAGGTGCACATATGCCTCATGTGTGAGACAGGAAACTTTTCAAAGCCGCGTGCGCACCCTGTGCCTCCTCATGCTCCTGTACAAGAGCATTAAAGGCAGAGCAACTGCAAGCCTTCCTCAGGCCCCATGCAACTAAAGCCTGGGATTTCTGAGTACTCCAAAAAGCAGGGAAGAAGGGGCATCATGGGATCCACCCTGACTACAGCATCTCCAAGTATCACAGTTACTGTAGAGCAGCGGTTCTCAGACTGTGGGTCAGGACTCCAAGTTGGTGGCTTAAGCTTGCTGAAGCCCGGGGCCTGAGCCCCACTTCCGGAGACTGAAGCTGAAGCTCGAGCCCCACCGCCTGGGGCCAAAGCCAAAGCCTGAGGGCTTCAGCCCTAGGCAGCAAGGCTCAGGTTACAGGCCCCCTGCCTGGGGCTGAAGCCCTTGGGCTTTGTGGTTGGCCTCCTCGCCCAGGGCACTGGGGCTCAGGCTTCAGCCCCTCTCACCTGGCATGGTGGGGCTTGGGAAGGCTCAGGCTTTGGTCCCCCTTCCTGGGGTCATGTAGTATTTTTTGTTGTCAGAAGGGAGTTGCGGTGCAATGAAGTTTGAGAGCCTCTGCTGTAGAGTGAGTAAGGGTTCTTTTTTCTTCAAGTGTGTGTCAGCATGGATCCCACTGTAGTGACTGGCAAGCAGTATTCTCTCGGGATGGTGGGAATGAGAACTATCAGTTGCATCAGTCAAACAGACTGGAATATTTTTCTGCCAAACTTGGCATCTGACCTACCAGCTAAATCCTCAGATTAGCTGTTCTCTAAACCAATCAGATGAAGCTATATGATGGTGGTACACAAAGCATGTTTCTGCCACACTGGCATCCAGACAATGATGAATTGACATTCATAATTTTAGTACATCTTTGAAATAAAGCAGTTGAGATAGAAAGGTGCCTCACTTGCTTTGCTAAACAACATCTCTGTATGCACTTAGAAGCAGTGGTCAGCATGCAGTCCAGGGGACAAATGAAGCTCACATGGTTCTGCAACGTGGCACATGGCTGCCCTTTTCTTCTGTATAAAAGTGTGGCTCACAGAAACTGCCAGTTCCAACTACAGTGTGGCTTGGATGAAGATGGAATGTTTCACTCTGCTTACCTATAGCCTCTGCAGGTTTGCACCTGGGTATACATGAAATGTATATGCAGGTTCCATAAGTGAGCCATGTTTGCTCACCCCAGTTTAGTCCCTCTTTTCTAATGAGAACAGTGCATCTCCACTACCATCCCAGCACATTACTTTTCAAGTATCTCTGCCTCATCTCACTCATTATGTGCTGCAAGTCACATTTTTTCAAAGGACAAGTCTCCAATCAAACCTCCTCTCTGCTCTTCAGTCTGGATAACCACTAGCTGGCACTTTGTCCTCACTGACCATTTTGAGTGCAGCTGTTTTCACCTGTTAAATTACTATAGGACTGGAATTTCTCCATTATGCATTCACTAAACACCTTTTATTTAACATTTATAGAGAGTCTTTGATGATATTAATTAAAGAAACAGAAGAAAATATTAAGATGACTGGAAAATGGGTGAATAACATTCACTATGTAGATGACAAAGTGCTGTTGGCTGATTCAGAAGAATGTCTGATCAAGTTGGTGGAGATTATGTATGAATATGGCAGAGTATGGTCTAGAACTGAATGTGGATAAGACATGGTGATATGCAAGAATCCTCGGAAAACATGCAAGATTCCAATGAATGACACAACTGTACAGCAAGTGAGATTATTGCTTTAGTATGCATCATTATAGAAGATGGAAGATCAGAAACTGAAGTCAGCACAAAACAGCAAGGATGAGAGACATTCTGGAAGAATAAACATCTGATGAGAAGAGACATAAATCTGAAGATTAAAGTCCAGCTCCTAAAAACTTACATTTGGCCTGTGTTAAATCACTGCTGTGAAACACGGACATGCAAACAATTGATAATAAAGAAATTACAGTTCTTTGAATTATGGTGCTATAGAAGAATTCTACAAATATAATGGGTAAGCTATGTAACCAACAAAAAAGATATTGGAGATGATAGGAACTCAGCAAACACTAGTCAGAGATCTTATGAAAAGAAAGATTTGATTTGCAGAACACATTTTAAGGGGTTCAGCAGGCACTTCATGTTTATGGGCACTGGAAAGGAAAGTTGATGGCAGAAGAACACAAGGCTGAAAAGGAAGACCTTAGGGGCAGACCATGTGGTATCCTGGGGGGATCAAGAGGGTTATTTTCCCACAAAAAGATTAGAAGAGGATCATAACAAACGGACTATCATGACTGCAAACCTCCAGTAATGGAGATGCCACATAAGAAGAAACTCCTCAGAAGTCCACAGTTTATAGCTCCTTGCTTCCCAGTGGCAAGAGACTCACCTTCTGACAACCTCTCTTTCCAGCCTTGGGCAGCTGAAGTGAAGAACTCATTGTTGAGTGCTGAGCCACTCATCTTCATCAAACCGTCTGCCCCAACCTGAGAGAAACAAAGCAAGCAAATGTTAACTCATTGAATACAGACTTAAGTGCCATGTACTGCCACCCGGGGATCAGAGGAGCAGATTTCGGTCTTAAGATCACTGCTTCGACTGATAATGCCTCATGGCACTCCAAAGCTGCTCTTCTGATTGATCCAGGAGTAAAATTATTGGCCTCGGAAGGTCCTTCTTCACCTAAGTCTAGGTACCATAGAATCATGCTGGATTTCTCTTGCCCTTCCACCTTCGCCCCGATCCTCTACCCTCCCACTGCCACGCACACATACACAATAAAAACCCTGGACAAATGAGAATCACAGGACCCTACAGGAGACAGGGAGAAGCACAAGCTGATGCTTTACAAGTTGCACTACTCATAACATAAAAGAAGCATTACAACTACCTCTCAAAAGGCTTCTGCAGGTACACGCTGCCCTCCCTTCTAAATGATCACAGAGTAAACTCTGAGCTGCTGTCAAAAACAGCAATGCTGGCAATTTCCAGGGGAAAACAAAAAGGCACACAAAGAGGAAGTCAGGGACATCAAAAGAAACATTTTAAAAGTCAGTCACATTGTTTAATTGTACTTTCCCATCTGTCAGTCTCCATATATTGCTTCTCGAGCTCCTTGCAGCAAGGACCATCTTTATGTTCTGTGTTTCTAAAGTGCCTACCACAATGGGGGCCTGGCCCACTAGGGCTCCCAGGTGCTATGAAAATACGTATAATAAATAATAATAATAGTGTCAAATGCGCAGAATCACAGCCATGGATATTTCAGACAGACCTGTGCCCAATAGGGGCCTATGAAATAATCAACCAAGTAGAAAGCTATGCTTCAGTGCGGTGTGCAAACAGAGAAAGTGTGTACTCTTGGCCAGGAGCTGTACACTTGCCACTTTGAGGAATGATAACAGGGGTAACAGGAGAAGATCTGGGTTTCTTTCTGCTCAATGTATCATAGAATTACGAGTCTCATATATTAGAAACAAGCAAAAACCACACAGTTCCATAAATCAGAGCAGCTCACCAGGGGTCAATGGATGGTGGCTTCTGTTCTTATACAAGATATAAACCTTGCTGTTAGGTTCCTGGCACTCTAAATCTGCCAAGGCTCAAACAAAAGAGAGATTTAGGGCAAAGGGAAGAAGAATTATGCAGCAAGCTTTCAACAATGCAAGATTTGTTTCTTTAAGAAAAGCATTGTTTTCACTTAATGTCAGCATTTGTGGTATAGATCATTTAGTTTAAAACAATGGCAGTGACTAACAGTGGGTTTGCGTGGGACAGACTTACACTGAGTTCTACAATGAGGGGTAGCTGAGCAGCTGTGTTGTAACGATTTGGGAAAGCAGAAATCTTTCTCCTGCTCGACTGCATGGAGCAGTATCCCTCACCTTGGCCATGGCTTAGTATATGTGCAGTGTATCAGAGGGGTAGCCGTGTTAGTCTGGATCTGTAAAAGCAGCAAAGAATCCTGTGGCACCTTATAGACTAACAGACGTTTTGGAGCATAAGCTTTCGTGGGTGAATACCCACTTCGTCGGATGCATACATGTGCAGAGTTGGTGTGGCTGGGTGTGAAGACATGCTTCTGTCAGCATCAGGTACTGGCAATTGCTGGAGGCCAGTTGGAGGGCTGGGTGGACCCTGGGTCATGTCTGATAAAGCACACTTTTGGTATGTGCCTTTCTGCTCTCTACAAGCCCGTTAGATAGTATTTTGATTTTCTGCACCAACACCCACACCATCCACTGGATCTCAGCCAAACACTTGGAAGACAAGTGTGTGACCACGCAGATTTGGCACATCTATGGCTTTACCTCTTCCCTTCTCCAATTTTCTAGTTTAAACAACTTTCCTTCTCCAGTTTACAGAGCCTGCAAATTCTCTGAGGAGCAAAATAGCACTGAGAGTGCTGAGCAGTTCTAAGAAAATTATCACAGTATTAGCTGAAATCTAAAATCCATCATCGGGGTCAGACAACATTTATTCAACTAGTCAGAACTCTTTCCCAATCAAATTCTGATTCAGCACAGTGACTTGGCATGTAGAGTGAACTAGATTGCACAAGCTAGAACCTTGGTAAAACAAGATCACATTGCAGGAAGAAAAGGAATGCAGGGGGGGAGGAATCTGTGACTTTCTAGTGGGGTTGCCAACAGGAAAATGTGCATTGTTTGCTAGGGCAAAAATTCTAAAGAGCCTAAGTGAGCCCAGATTTTTAATCTACAAAAAATCATCCCAGCAGCCCTAATATTCTTTCCACACTGAACACTTCAAAGGTAGAATTTTGAGGTTAGTCTGCAGTTTACAGTGCAGGGCCCCTATGGCTTTCTACACAAAGAGGTCTAAAGGGTATTCCCCAATGTAGTCCCAGGGGTGTTGTGCTTTTGGAGCTGGAGAAAGAGGAAGAAAAGACCTGCTAATATGTTACTCTAGAAGTCAGAGGGATATTGATTGTAAGTACTGCTGGAGGAAGTTACAAAATAGCATTTTAGCAGAGGCGCTTTCTGAGGTTATAGTGAAACTAGACAATCTTTCCAAGCTGTAACCAAAAGGGCTCACAGTTCCCATCTGAAGGAAGATAAAGTTTACTAACAAAGTTGGAGCACTGTACGTTGGGCATTTTATCATACTAAACTAGTAGTCAAAAGAGTCTTGATTGGAGTCTCGTGAGTTTTGGGATAGAACGTGGGAAGATGGATTGATTGATTCATATGAAAGGGTGAAGTTACTTTCAACAGAAATTTTGGATGCGGACATAGTGTGACCTTGTTTTTGGAGAATATTTTGTAGGGAGGATCAGCCATGAGACCCCCATCTCACTTGTCTGACAGAAATAATAGTGACTAGAAAGGCCACTTTCATAGATGAATGTAGGAGGGAACAGGTGGCTAGGGGTTCAAATGGTGATCTGGCAAGGCATTTCAATAGCAGATTGAGGTCCTAGGCCGCAGTAGGTTGGCAAACCTCTGGGTAAATGTTGTGGAGACCTACCAGGAAGCGTTTACTAATGCAGCACATGAAGATCGAGGTCCTGTCAATCTCATGATGGAATGCTGTGATGGCTGCGAGATGGACTTTGATCAAGGTCTTTGCTAAACCCGAGCATTTAAGTTCCAGTGGGTATTCCAACACTAATGGTATCAGTGTTGTAGAGGCCGTCAATTTTTTTTCTTGACACCAGGAGGAAATCTCTTCCATTCTGGAAGGCAAGTATTACGTGTGGTCACTTTCCTGCTGTTTAGTAATACATGTTGAACTTTTTCTGAGCAGGCTAGTTCTCCATGATGGAATCATGCAGGAGCCACGCTTGAAGGTGGGGTTTCTCCAGATTTGGATGAAGAGTGTGACAAATTTGGATGGTGACAGAGATCAGGTAAGGGCACCATGCTTGCCTGGGCCACGTCATGAGGATGACTTTCGCCTTGTCTAGTCGTATCTTGTGCATCACGTGTGATATCAGGGGAATTGGTGGGAACGCATACATGAGTTGTGCATCCCGTGTGATGAGGAAGGCGTTCCCCAGTGATCCGGGTCCCATTTGTGCTCTCGAGCAGAACATTGTGCATTTATGGTTCATTGGGGGAAACGAACAAGCCAATGAGGGGAGTGCCCCACTGGAAGAATATGGATAGCAGGACTCCTTCATTCATTTCCCACTCGTGGTCTCGAGAGAAGTATCTGTTTAGCGTGTCTGCTGTTGCATTCTGACAGCCAGGAAAATACAAAGCTGAAATGGTTATGTTGTGGTGTATGCACCAGTTCCACAGTTTCATGGCTTTAGTGCAGACAACCTGCCAACCTTAAGCATATTCTCACCAGCAACCACACTCCGCACCATAGCAACTCTAACTCAGGAGCCAATCCATGCAACAAACCTTGATGCCAACTCTGTCCATATATCTACACCAGCAACACCATCACTGGACCTAACCAGATCAGCCACACCATCACCGGTTCATTCACCTGCACGTCCACCAATGTTATATACGCCATCGTGTGCCAGCAATGCCCTTCTGCTATGTACATCGGCCAAACTGGACAGTCCCTATGTAAAAGGATAAATGGACACAAGTCAGATATTAGGAATGGCAATATAAAAAAACCTGTAGGAGAACACTTCAACCTTCCTGGCCACACAACAGCAGATTTTAAAGCAGCCATCCTACAGCAAAAAAAACTTCAAGACCAGACTTCAAAGAGAAACGGCTGAGCTTCAGTTCATCTGAAAATTTGACACCATCAGCTCAGGATTAAACAAAGACTGTGACTGGCTAGCCAACTACAAAAGCAGTTTCTCCTCCCTTGGTGTTCACACCTCAACTGCTAGAAGAGGACCTCATCCTCCCTGATTGAACTAACCTTTTTCCTCCTCTATCTTGGTGGGCCCTGTGCTTATTGGCAGATTTGCTTGCCTCACAGATTCACTCTGTGGGTCAGGAAACAGCCCAGAGACCTTCCCCTCTGGTAGAAGCCACAGTCCAGGTCAATTCCTCCTGTGTTTGATCAGGAGTTGGGAGGTTAGGGGAGAACCCGGGCCCGCCCTCTACTCCGGGTTCCAGCCCAGGGCCCTGTGGACTGCAGCTGTCTAGAGTGCCTCCTGGTACAGTTGCGCGACAGCTAAAATTCCCTGGGCTACTTCCCCATGGCCTCCTCCCAACACCTTCTTTGTCCTCACCACCGGACCGTCTTCCTGTTTTCTGATAACGCTTGTACTTCTCAGTCCTCCAGCAGTATGCCTACTCGCTCTCAGCTTTTTGCATGCCTCTTGCTCCTGGTCCCTCATACGCACTTCCTCTCCTCTGGCTCCCTGGCTTCCTTTGGCCTGACTGGAGTGAGCCCTTTTATAGCATCAGAGGGGCCTTAATTAGAGTCAGGTGCTTATAACTTGCCCAATTACAAGAGTTGATCCAGGATGAGATTCTCTGGGCTGAAAACAATAGGTCTTTCATCTCTTCCGCTATTGCCACAAAGAGTTGCCTGGATCTGTGGAATGGTTTAGTCCTCTTGATGTAGAAGGCGAAGGAACACCGAACATCCAATGAAGTGAAGTGAAGATGCCGCTCTTCTGAATTCTTGTGAGGCTTTGGGAAGAAGACTTACATGAAAATGGTGTGGTTGCTATCGAACTGCAAAACCACCTTTGGCAGGAAGGCCAGATGGGGATGCAGTTGGACCTTGTCCTTAAAGAACACCATGTATGGGGGTTCTGACATAAGGGCCCCGATTTCAGAGACACCATTCTGGCTGAAGTAATAGCTACCACAAAGGTGATCTTCCAGGAGAGAAACAGCAAAAGGCAAGATGCTAGTGGCTCAAAGGTAAGGCCTGAGTTTCGATAGGACCAGGTTTAAGTCCTATTGGGGAACTGAATCGTGAACTTGAGGGTAAAGTGTCTCCAATCCCTTAACAAAGCAAAGTGTCATCTCGTAAGAGAAAACTGATCTACTGCCCACTGGCAGGTGGAAGGCAGAAACTGCTACTAGATGCACCTTGATAGATGCGAGGGCCAGACCTTGTTCTTTCAGATGGAGTAAATAGTCCAGAATAGACTGAATGGAAGATCGAGTCAGAGAAAACCCTGGTTAGGATGACCATATTGAGAAACACTTCCACTTAGCAAGATAGGTAGCCCTAGTGGACACTTTCCTACTACCCAGCAAGACCTGTCCAACTTCTGCTGAACAGGCTTGCACCTCTGGGTTCAGCCATGTAACTTCCATGCAGTCAGGTGAAGGGACCCAAGCTTTGGATGGAGTAAATGGCCATGGTCTTGCAAAATCAGGTCTGGGCAGAGTGGGAGTGTTAGCGATAGTGGTACCAGAGTGCTACTGATAAGTCTAGCAGCGTGCCGATCCAGTGTTGGCATGGCCACACTGGGGCTATATGAATAACTCTCACCTTGTCCCACTTGATTTTCAGAAGAACCTTGTGAACCAGAGGAACTGGATGAAATGTATAGAATAGGAGCTCTATCCATGGAAGCAGGAAGGTGTCAGAAAGGGAGCCAGGACTGTGCCCACACAGTGAGCAAAATGGAAGGCATTTCCTGTTCTGGCTGGTCATAAACAGTCTACATGGGGAGATTCCCTTCTTTAGAAGATGAACCTGGTGACCTCAGGGTAAAGGTACCACTCGTGGCGAGAGGAGAAAGGTCTGCTGAGGTGATCTGCCAGAGTGTTCCGGGCTCCGGGAAGATGTGAGCCGAGGAGGTGGACAAAGTACTTCACGCAGAAGTCCCATAGACAGATGGCCTCCTGACACAGGGCAGAGGAGTGCGCTCCTCTCTGCTTGTTGATGTAGAATGTGGCTGTGGTGTTGTCAGTCAGCAATTGTATTACCTTGCCTGTGATCTGGGGAAGGAACAGTTGGCAACCCAAGTGGACCATTCTGAGCTCCTTCACGTTTATGTGCAGGGAGTGCTCTTTCAGGGATCACAAGGCCTGAATCCTAAGGCGACTGAAGTGGGTTCTCCAACCTAGGTCTGAAGTGTCTGACACTAGTGACACTGATGGCTTGGGGATGACAAAGGGAATGCCTACCGTTACCAACTGGGGGGGTGGGGAGGGGTCCTTCCACCAGTCAAGGGAGGCAAGGACTGGAGCCAGAACTTTAAGCACCAATTCCAAGTGGTGTCTGTTCGGAAAGTACACTGAAGCTAACTATGTCTGCAGGGGCCTGAGGTGCTGCCTTGTGCGCTGGACCACGTAAGTGCATGCAGCCATGTGTCCCAGTAATTTGAGGCAAACATAGGCTGCTGTGATTGGGTAAACCATGACCTTGGCTATGAAGTCCAGCATAGCCTGGAATAACGCCTCTGGAAGGAAGGCTCTGGCCTGGGTTGAGTCAAGTACTGTCCTGATAAACTCTATTCTCTGAACTGGAATGAGAGTCGACTTTTGTTCATTTACCAACTGGCCCAGTGCTCGGAAGGTGACTTGGACCAGCTGATGCTGTTCTTTACTTGAGCCTCGGAATGACTCTTGATCAGCTAGTTATTGAGGTACAGGTAGACTTGAACGCCTTACCTTCTGAGGAAGGCGGCTACCACTGGCATGCATTTTGTAAAAAGCTATGGGGCTGCACACAGGCCAAAAGGGAGATCCATGAATGGATAATGAATCTGGCTTACAATAAACCTGAGAAATCTTCAGTGGCAGCAGGTTTAAAAACAAACAAAAGGAAGTATTTCTTCACACAATGCACACTCAACCTGTGGAACTCTTTGCCACAGGATGTTGTGAAGGCCAAGACTATAACAGGGTTCAAAAAAGAACTAAGTAGGTTCATGGAGGATAGGTCCATCAATGACTGTTAGCCAGGATGGGCAGGGATGGTGTCCCTAGCCTTTGTTTGCCAGAAGCTGGGAATGGGTGACAGAGGATGGATCACTTGATGATTCCCTGTTCTGTTCATTCCCTCTGGGGCACCTGGCATTGGCCACTGTCGGAAAACAGGATACTGGGCTGGATGGACCTTTGGTCTGACCCACTATGGCTGTTCTTATGTTCTTAAGACAGAAATGTGAAAGTAAGTGCCCTTCAAGTCGACACCAGCATATCAGTCCCCTGGATCCCAGGAAATGATGGAGACCATGCAGAACTTCAGTTTCTTGAGATAACTGTCAAGCCAATGCAGGTCCAGGATGGGGCAGGATCCCTTGGCTTTTGGGATTAGGAAATATCAGAAGTAAAAAAAATCCTTCCCTGTCAAACTTTGAGGTACCTGTTCCACAGCCTCCATTTGAAGGAGGGTATGCACTTTAGTGAGATGAGGCCCTGAAACAAACTCTTGTATCAAAGGCCCAGTCTGAAGGCTGAACCAAAGTACTTCCAGGCATTGCTAAGCAAAAGCTGGGCTGTGAGCTAGAGGCAGGTCCCACTCATAGAAGTTGGCAAGAAGAGGGCTGCTAGAAGCAGGTGCATCCACATATAAATGCTAATAAGAGGAACTTGTGCCAAGATGGCACCTGGACATCCCGATACGAGGACACTCCACAGAGATAACAAGGAACAGGCAGGTGCATCTTAAAAACAGGATCAAAAGGACAGTATGATGGATAGATCTGTTTGTTTGAAACAACATGATCAAAGGGGGAGACAACACCCTAATGAGTCAAGGGGCTGTACCTCAATACGTCAGTAGAGATGAGTAATCTGTCCTGTAACTGTATAAAAATAGGTCCTGGAGTGCACATCTTTGTCTGACCTAGGGGGCAGTGGAAAGTCCCACCACTGACTGAGCTGGTCCATTGCCGGGGGCACATATTCGTAGTATGTCTTGTCGAGTCTATGGGAAACTATTACTGTGCTTCGTTTGACAATAAACTTGGCTCGGGTTCCTTCATACCTTACTAGAGTCTGTGGTCTTTGGGGGTTCTCTCGGGGTTTGCTGTGTCAGCTCTCTGCGCAGAGCCGGGGCAGCACACGGAGGGAACACGCATGCACCGACTGTTATCATCGAACAAGAGCAGAGCACCACACCGGTAGCTACTGACAACATGCACCTCCTGGGCTAGCAGTTGCTCATGAGAAGGGTCCCTGAAGAAGGACAGAGATGGGGAGTGGGAGGGAGGGAGGGTAACTGAAGGGTAAAACTGTCCACCACTATATTTAGCACCCATCAATCCAATGTGATATAGGACCATGCTGAGTTGAAGTGGGAAAGTCAGTCCAAAAATAAAGGAGATGCAGAATCCGAAATGGGAACCGCTACAGTGCACTCAGGCGCCCCTTCAAAACACCTGCAGGGGCCATTGGAGTACCGATGTAAACCCGGCAGCAAAGTTGAACTGGATGAGAGCAGTTGATGATGCTTGTAACCTCTGCCCTTTCTCTTAAACAGATCCCTGTGTTGGTGGTGGAGCTGAGAAGCAGGCCAGCCGTTGAGGCCTGAAGTGCTTCCTTGAAGTGGACGGTGCACAGAGGCCCAGGAACCTGAGGGTAGCTCTTATATCCTTCAGACTGTGAAGTTTTGTGTCCACTTGCTCCAAAAACAATGAGGAGACTTTGAAAGGGAGGTCCTGGATTGACCTGGAGGACTGTAGCCAAGAGCATCGCCTCATGGACACTGCTGAGGCCATTGTCCTGGCCACTGCATCAGCTGCGTCCAGTGCTGCCTGGAGAGAGGCTCTGGCAACATATTTTCCACTCCTTTAAGAAGGCAGAGAATTCCTGCCGTGAGTCCTGAGGCATTCAGTCTTTAAATTTGGACAAGGAGTCCCACAAGTTGTAATCGTATCTCCCCAGCAAGGCTTGTTAGTTTGAGATATGTAGCTGAAGACCAGTTGTTGAATTAACTTTCCTCCCAGATTACCTTTTTTTGCATCTTTCTGTGCGGGGATAGCACATCTTTGGCCTTGTCTATCCCTCTCATCGGCTGCTGATACAACTAGGGACCCAGGAGGGAGGTCAGAGTATAGGTACCCTGTTGGCTGGCACATAATATTTCTTCTCTGCCCTCTTCAAAGTGGGGAGCAGAGAAGATGGGGTCTGCCAGAGGGCTCTGACTGGACTCATTACCGCTTTGTTAATAGGTAGGACCACCTTAGATGGTGCTGTTGCAGCCAGAATATCAATGAGGCTGTGGGACAATTTACTGAGCTCCTCAATCTCTAGCCCCAGGTTAGCTGCTATCCACTTCAGATGCTCCTGATGGGCTCTAAAATCATCTTGCAGCAGTGAGTGGCTCGTTTCCAAGACAGTCTCATCTGGGGAAAAGGAAGAAAAGGCCTGCACTGGAGGGAGACCTTTTTCCTCTTCTTCACCCTCTATTACCTCCATGGGACCCACATCCTGTGTATCAGTATTGAGTTTGGTATCGGAGTCGGGGTCTGGTGCCCAGCAAAGCAGAGCCCTTTTCTCAGAAGCAACAGAGTATGACTGGTGAGAAGATGGACCCGGTTCCAGAATGGCCAATGCATAGGCCACTGCCCACCTGGCCACGCACTGGCAGAGACACCCAAACTGAGGTCTGGCAGCATGTAGGATGGGTACCCAGTGGTGGCTCTTGAGCTGGGTGTGACTCAGATGATGAGTCCTCCCGAGGTGACCACAGGACAGTGGCACCCCTCACTTCTGCTGTTGGTGCTGAAGGTTCAGGGACTAGTGGTGAACTGGGGATGACCACATAAAGGAAAGCAGGGTTGGCTTGCCCTAGAAGGTATTGAAAGTCCCGGTGCTGGGAAGGAGCTCAGAGCACCATGCTCTCTCCTGCTCATGCTCGTTGGAGCCGGTGGTTGTTACATTGGAGTTGGCGGTACCGGGAGCGATAACAAGTACGTGGCCATTGCAAAGGCCTCCAGGCTTGAAGGCACAGCAATCCCACTGGCACAGCGATGACTTCCCAGCTTTGCTGTGGGAATGCCACACCAGACTCAACGTTCTGGGTGGAGTCAACGGTGCCACCACGGGACAGGAGATGAATAGTGGTCCAACATGCATTGTGCTCCACTTCCTTCACCTTGCTTGCCTTTCTTTGGCACCGATGAGCACCCTCTATTGGTGCGCTGCTTTTTATGCTACCTTGGTACTGGCAATGGAGAACAGTGTCAGGATGCATGCAGTGCCAGAGGAGCGCTTCGCACCAGGGCCATAGTACTTGGTGCCGAATCCGAACAGCTTCTATTAGGATAGCCTTCAGTCTGATCTCTGTCCTTCTTTGTACGAGGCTTACACTCCTGACAAATTTGACAGAGCTCTTTCATGTGACTTCCTTCCAGACACTTCAGTACTGGAGTGTGGGTCGCCCATGGGCATAGGCTTGCCAGAAGAGGCACAAGGTTTGAAGCCCGGGGACCGGAGCATGCATGGCCCCAGTGGCGAAGGGAGCCCCTCAACAATAAGGGAAGGGGTTCTAACCATCTACAGTAGTGCTATTTACAACATTTACACTATAGCTATAATAAGACTAATCAATTAAGATACAGAGAAGAAAACCACTGAAAACACCTTGCCGAAGTAAGAGGAATTGTTCCAGCAATCATCACGGGCAATCAGAAGGAACTGAGAGGGTGCAGGGTCAGCAGTGCCTCTTATACTGATGCATAAGTGAACAGCACCTAAGGTGCTAGAACTGACCTGACGGATACCATTGAAGGAAAACTCTCCAGCAACCGTGCACATGGCACGTGCACACCTAACGTGAAATGGATGTGAGCAAGCACTCAACCCTCCCCTGAACAATTTAATGAAACAAACAAATTTGTGAAGGGTCGTGGTGAAGTCTCCATCACTTACAATTTTTAAATCACAATTTGATGTTTTTAAAAAAAGATCTGCTCTAGGAATTACCTGCTCTGTGCTATGCAGGAGTTAGACTAGATGATCACAATGGTCCTTTCTGGCCTTGGAATCTATGAAACGTTTCAGTGTCACATCATCTGTAATTTTCACTGAAAAAAGTGTTGGCTGAAAAATTTCACTGAGTTCTAGCTGTAACCATATCATGGGTTCTCTCAATCTAGGGCTGTCAGGGTATTGAAACCACACTGCCCTTCTCATATGGCTAGATAGAAGGAAGGATCCTGGAATGGGAATGGGGGCCTCAGTATGAAAAATGTTGAGAACTCATGCTCTACAGCTCTGAAATTCCTTCTTTCCTCTCCATTCTGCCACAAAACCTTTATCCATTCCTGGGTCAAAGCTCAGCTTACTTATTCCAACTTCTTCCTCTGTGGACTCTTCATCTTATCTGCGTCCCCTTCAATCTTTACAGAACGCTGCTGCTAATGATCATGTGTTTGCTTCTCAGACAATGTCACTCCACTGTGCATCAGTTCAAGCTTTTTGTTATTTGTTTATAACATACCTAGCAAGATGGGGTTCAGGCCTCTACATGCTGCCACCATAAAAAATATTAAATAATAGTATTCATCTTCACCATCAAGGTTCTGTGGAACTTTGCCCATGTTTATATCGCTGCCTTCATTTCCACCTACTCCTCCAACTGCCTATGGACCTGCTAAACCACCTTCCTTTATGCCTTCTTTGTATCCTTCTCCCACTAATCTTTATAATTTCTTAACCTGCTACTCCATATATATGGGCCTATCTCTCTCTTCTTATGCATTGAATTATCCTCTTCACTTTTTCAGATCCTTTCTTAAAACACAGAATTCTTTCATTGGCAATCCACAAAATGTATGAAATCTGCACCGCTCTAAATTGTGTGTTCTAATTCAGAACAAAGACTGTGTAATAGGGACCGCATCTTCCTCTGTGTTGACAAATAATTCATTAACACTTTCTCCCTTCTACATAAAGCATTGTGCATCTATGCACGGTTAGAGCCCTATCCAGCCTCATGTGTCATTTCACCAAACCCAGCATATAACAGTGCTAACATGACAGCTATTGAGACATCCAGAAACCACAAGGGGACTGGGCTAAACTGCTCTAGTAAGGCACCTCTGCTAAAAGGCTATGGGGATAAGACCGCATTGTAAAAAAGGTGGCATTCAACACTCCCTGCCCCTAGCATGTCCACTCCACTACTGCAGAATCAACTGATCTCACTACTGTTAGGAATGTAGGATTCACTATACTGGATAAAACTATACGCCCATCACCTCTGATATCCATCATTACCCAATGCTTCCTTGAAAGCAACACTCCATGTATTTTTCCAAATAGTGTTGTATGCGGATGAAAAAATGCCATCCTAGTTTCCAGCAAGCATCATGTTCTGAAACTTGAGTTTTGATTGCCCTTATCTCAGTGAATTGGCAACTGCTGTGTATGAAGCCAACAATCCCTGGTTTCTGTATGTTGTTACCTGGAACATACAGAATATGTGGCGTACCTGCCTGTCCACCTCGGGGAGCAGCAGCAGCAGCCGTTGCTGATAGTCTGTAGGTAAGACAGAGAACGTGTGCTTGTTGATCAGCGCCCGCAGATTTGTGTTCACTAAGATGGAGTCAGGTGTTTCCACATCAATTTCAGCACATTTCGTCCTCTTCAGCTGCCCTGTAAAGAACCACAGAGGTCTGTGTAACACATCACCTGAGGCAAGAATAAGGGCTCCCCTACCTCTGAGCTGCTCTTCACGTAGCTCATGGTTACATGAAGATATTAATAATGCTGTTTTGATGGCTCATTTTCAAACCCTGGAAGCTCCCTGGCTAAGTCAGGAGCAGAGCTGATAACATCCACCCTTCTGCCATAAGGATTAGCATTACATGGAATCATGGGCGTTAGAGTGTGATGAGATGATTAAAAACAGAATGTGGGGATTCTTGGGGCTATGAAGGTCTCTCATCTCCCAAGAAAAATATTAACTCCTAATATTCTGCTTTGTCTGGGTTTGCCTAACTTTGCAAGGTTCCAGGCTGCCCATGGTAAGGAGATAGCAGAACCTCCCCTGTGCTGGGGTAGGAGTCTCTCTCAGGAGGATTATTTTTAGCAAGTGTACTTTAATCTTCTATTTTAATCCTGTGGCCAGGGGCAGCTTCTTCCCTTGGATTTCTTGCTGGTTTGTTTGTATTTTGTACTCAGCAAAAGCAGAAGTGATTTAGAAAAAAAACCAGTCTCACGTACACAGTTTTCAGCAGCCAGCTCTTTTTGTGTTGAGACCACAATGCTAAACAAAGCAGTAAGAACGAAAAAATATTTTCTCTTCTTCCCTCTTCCCACATGGTAAAGGTCCTAACGGCTAGTCCTGCAGTTCTAGCACCAATCCCCATGCTACAGAAAGTCTCACATGAGCATTGTAATTTCAGAAACAGCCTGACCGGAGAGAGCATCTGTACAGTGTGTGCTCTTTCCCTTGGACTTGTCTGTTACACAGTGTTGGCAACATGCCATTAAGTTCTGTGAACTTCAATTAAAAATGTAACATTAATAAGAAGTCTAATGAAGACAGTCATACCATGTTCTGCCAGAGCGTGGGGATGATGATTTTAAGGTAATTGCTCCCCACAGCACAACTCCCATGGAAGCTTGTTTCATTTGGGAAAGGTGAGACACACACTCAGAGGCCATTTAGAAAACTCCAGTGTAGACTGTGCAATCTGTTTGGTTTGCGCTATTTTCCTGACCTGCAGATGGAGTTGGGTCTGGAATCCAAAGCAGCTCTCTCCAGCTAGCTGTGCTACACACCTCTCACTGGCAAAGTGCAGGCAAGGAGCGTGGCCACAAACAATAAATGAACACGGCTCTGCCTTATTCTTTTTGCCTCAGATTTTAAATTAAGTGAATTAGTGCTGGGATGGTGCAGTAGCTCTGTGTATGCTGGGTACTTATGCCCAGAACAGGTACAGAAACAGCAGTCTTCCCTCACATGGGCCCACCAACATATCTCAGCCCTGACCTGGAGTGCTTCAGTCTCCATGGCATGTATGTCCGTCGTGGGCATCCATGCTGAGGCAAAGAAAGGGGTCAAATAGGGCCAACTGTGATGGTGATTTGCGTGATTGCACACCTGTGCACTGGGAGCAGGGCTGCACCCTCCTGTGTGTGGGGGGGTAATGTTCGAGTGACTGACAAAGCAGCACTGATGGGTGGAGCCCTGGCGAATACAAAATTTGTATCCACATATATGGTCTGTGGATATAAAGCAGATATCTACAGATTTGCAGGGCTCTACTGATGGGCTCTTGACATTACAAACAAAGCGTGGGTCGCCACAATGCAAGATCTAAAGGGAACATGGAGAAATCACAGAGGACCCCGAATGGGATATGGATGGAACCTTTCACCTCAAGGCCACTAATTCAGATCAAATCCAACAAAACCTGTTACCAGTGAATGGACTTTTTGGCCCATGTAAAGAGAGAGGTGATGGGGCTCAGCACATGGTTTCCCCCTACTCCCCTGGCCTACAGAGACAATAGTGAGATTTCATTTAAACTCCAAGCATCTGTAAAACAAACCACAAGCAATAAAGGGGAATTGAGAAATACAGAACTTAAAAAACCTGGCAGGAAACCAAGTATGATTCTGGGGCTTGAAGGATGGGGTTTATTTTTGTTTCTTTTTTAAGGTAACGGAAACACCTTAAGTGCTAGAAGGAAAAGGCTGCAAAATTCAAGTCCTTTTCTGCCTCTGTTGCACAGAGGATTGTGAACACAAGAGCCAGCAAAACTTCCCGATGAGAAGAGCTGGGCATGGATGTTTGTGTGTATAGAGTTTCTGAGTTGGGTGGTGGTTTTATTTTCCCTAATTCATGCTGAAGAGCAGGAGTGGCTTCCAGGACTAACTAGAAACTGCTCCAACCCTGGAACTAGCTGCAACTTTTACTTAATTTTATGCTCTGCTTTTTATTCTGCCATCAGAGCAACAAAACCCACTTTGTGCAGAAAAATAAATATCTTACTTGCATGGAGTCTGTCAGATCTCTGGAATGGTTTCTTCCCCAAACCTGGCAGGGAGTTATCACCCTTAACAGAGGGAGAGGAGCTGGAGGTGGAGTTCTGAGGGCTGCTTGATTGTCCATCTGACTGCCTTCCTTCCCAAGCTGTACAGGAAACAAACATTTTAACATTGGGGATCTACAGACAACGAAGTGTTACACAAAACATCTGTTTGCATGGATTTAATATGGGTACCCTAATTCACAGCAGTGCCAGGAGAAGTTCTACAGGATGGACACTGAGCCCTGGTCTACACTACACATTTAAGTCGGTATAACTATGTCACTCAGGGATGTGGAAAATCCACACCCCTGAGCAACATAAATATACCAACCTAAGTCCTGGTGTAGACAGTGCTATGTCGACGGGACAGATACCTACGCTGATGGGAGAAGCTCTGCCATCTGCACAGGTAGCGTCTTCACTAAGCACTACAGTTGCACTGCTGCAGTGCTGTGTAAGAATAGAGAAGCCCTTACATTCTTCTCCTCTTCTTGCACTGATTTTCCAGCCTTCTATAAGCAGCATAGCCTTCTTATCTTATCAGGAGCTATCAAATCATCACAGAAGATAGAGATGGAAAACAGTCTCCCAGATCATCTACATCTATCCCCCATCAATGCAGACAGTTTATTCTTCATGCATTTTCCAGTCCAGTGATGGGACTATGAGAACTTCCTTTCCGAGGCCGCTCTGCTATCTGATGGAGCTCACTGCTAGGCATCTTTTCACGATACTCAGCCTATATTTTCCCTTTCTTCCTTTCAACCCATTACTCCCCATGGTGCTCCCTTAGGCCACCTCCAATCATTCTTTTCCCTCCTTAGTGGTTACACCCTTCATGTACTTCAGATTATCATCATGTCCTTCCCCTTAAAGTCATACCTTAGCCAAGTTAGTCAGATTTCACTCTTTTAAAATATCATAAATCAATCCTTCCCACTCCCCGATCATTTGTGCTGCTCTCCATTTTTCAACATTCCTCTTTCTACAGCAGTAACATTTCTTTCTGGTCACAGAAAAAGATTCCCGCTCCCGAAGTGCATTTTCTTTTCCCCTTCTCTTCCTCAATAAGCTGAATTAAGAACACTAGCAGGTGTTTTCCCACTGCCTTAGATGAATATGCAGTAACAGGCTTGCACTCCTGTCATAGATAGTTAAGGGTTAATGTCTCTTTTACCTGTAAAGGGTTAAGAAGCTCAGTAAACCTGGCTGACGCCTGACCAGAGGACCAATAGGGGGACAAGATACTTTCAAATCTTGGTGCAGGGAAGTCTTTGTTTGTGCTTTTTGTTTTGTTGTTGTTCGCTCTCAGGACTGAGAGGGACGGGACATCAATCCAAGCCCTCCAAATCTTTCTGAATCAGTCTCTCATGTTTCAAACTTTAAGTAATTAGCCAGGCAAGGCGTGTTAGTCTTATGTTTGTTTTCTCAACTTGTAAACATTTCTTTTTGCTGGAAGGATTTTACCTCTGTTTGCTGTAACTTTGAACCTAAGGCTGGGCAGGGGGTCCCTCTGGTCTATAGGAATCTGATTACCCTGTAAAGCATTTTCCATCCTGATTTTACAGAGATAATTTTTACCTTTTCTTTCTTTAATTAAAAACTTTCTTTTTAAGAACCTGATTGATTTTTCCTTGTTTTAAGATCCAAGGGGTTTGGATCTGTGTTCACCAGGGAATTGGTGAAGTCCCTCAAGGCAACCCAGGGGGAAACAGAGTGCCCCTTTCCATGCAGGTCCCCTACATCTGTACCCTAAAGTTCAGAGTAGGGAAAGAAACCATGACAACTCCACATAGCCAAAGATGTTCCCGTCCCTCGGCAATAGAAGAGGAACTCAGGAGTACACACAGTTAAGTCACAAAGTGACTGAACATTGTTATTAATCACTTATGTCACAGTAACACCCAAATGCTCTCACCAGGATCATACCCCATTGTACTGGAGGTTTTATAAAACATCCAAGGCTCTGACCCAGAAATACTGAGAGTCTAGTAAGACCAAAGGGAGAGGGAGAGAGCTACTTCTAGGTCTCAAGTGAATTAGTTTGATGGCCTCAGTCACAACTTTACTGGATGTTTTTTGCCTCTTTTTCTCACTCACACCCTGCACAGGGCTGGTGAGTCAGAGGTCAGAAGCTGGATTCAGGGGACCTCCCGATCATAATGCAGCAGCCAAAATGAAGGGAATTCAGAGAAAAATAACAAAAATGATAAAGGGAAATGGCTCAGTATATCTGATTGGCTAAGAAATGACCAAAGGGGACATGGTAATTGTCTGCAGTTATGAGGAGGGTGTAAACCGAAAGCACGGAGTGGAATTCTGCAGGCTATGCAACGCTTTGAAGATTGAAAGTGTTATGTAATAAGGGTGTGGACCACTTCGCATATCAGACCAAAATTATGCTACAACACCACAGAATTATGTGGCAAGGCCAGGCCCTCCCATCTCCCAACCTGCTGCCAGAAGCTGTTGTAAGATGCACTCCATCCCTGAGGACATGAAAAGGGCCAGGGTGGGGCCTTAAGACCAGGGTAGAGGGGAGCTCTGAGAAGAAAGCTGAAGCCGAAGAGCCAGAGAGCCATTCAGATTTAAACTGGTTGGCAAGGAAAACTTTGTGAAAAGTTTGAAATGGTACTGGGTTCCCACCAGCTTGTGTAGAAGGTTTTATGCACCCACCACACTCTTTCCTACACTTAAACACAAAATACACAAGATTTTCCATGCAAACTAGTTGTAGCTCCCTTCTCAGGCCTTCCCTCATCTATCTAGGAGTGGCCAGAGGCACCCCCTTCCCCTGGCATTTCCTCCTGCAAGCCTCCCCTCTAGCTCCCGTGTATGCATGGAGCAGTACATGCAAGAAGTGCTTCAGAAGCAACAAAGCAGTGGTTGACTTCCCTTCCCTTATTCCTCTGAACAGGGTCTTAACGTCAAAGCTGGCTTGGGACCCCTTGAATGCCAAGCTTGTCAATAACTTCATTATTAAACAGCACATAAAGTACATCGGCAGATATGCTTGTTCCTTGCAGCTGGATATATGCAGCCTAGCCTCAACCTTGCATTAATCTGAACAGATGTTACACAGGACATTCCAGCAGCAATTAAACAGCTAGCCAAGACAGCCTCAGCTGGTTTTGGGTTTGATTCTCTTGGGGTCAATTGAAAAGAGGGAACAAATAAACATGCACAGTTAAGCAGAAACATGTCAAAAAGAGCCAAACATCAAAATTCTCCTTAATTCTACATGGCCAAGCCAAACTCCAATGTTCAGCATGGAACTCCCATGGAGTCAGATCACAGGCAGATCTGAGAACAGAAAGCTAGAGTCCATAAGTGCCCAGTCTGATCTTCCTTCTGTAGTTAATGGTTCACCCTATTACACTGGCTAGCAGGACTGGTGAGATCTATGCCAACAGGTGCACTCTCTGTCGGCTTCGTTACATTTATACCAAGGTTTCTTCCGGCATAGCTATGTTGGCTCGGGGGTGTGATTTGCTCACACTTGCAGCTGACATAGCTATGCCACAAAAACTTTGTCATTTAGCTCAGGGAAACTAAAGTGAGATCGAAGGGACAGTAACAGCCCTATTCCTGGAGGAGGGGGGGTAATAATTGCAGGCACTATGTTACACTTGCAAACATTACCTGCAGTGATTGTATGTCTTTTCCCAGATAATTGCTAAAGATATCACACAGCTTTGGGCTATGAACAGATCTCCATGGATCTGTTCCCCCACTAGAAATATGTTTGAATTAGCATGATGTTAAGCACAAGTTTGTCTTTCTCTGCACTAAGGGCACAATCCATGTCAGGAATATCTTGGGGGCGGGGGTGGTGCATTTTGGAACCAAAATGGTTTTTTTAAATAAAACAGGTAGGAGGGGTGGAGACAGCATCTCAGAACAAAATATACAGGCCTTAGTTACAGGATGGAAAGCCAATACACTGGAAAGCAGTGACTCTGAAAGGACTTAGTGGTCACCGTGGATAACCAAATGCACATGAACTCCCAGCGTGACGCTGTGGCTAAGACAGCTAATGTGATTCTTGTTGCATAAGCGGAGATATTGAGAAGCATTAAGGATGTGGTATTACCTTCTTATTAGTGAGATATCATTGAATACTGTGTCCAGTTCTAGTGTCCACACTTCAGAAAGTGTAGTGAAATTGTGAAGGGTTCAGCAAACAGCTAAATGATTGATTCAAGTTCTGGAAAACATGCTTTATAGTGAAAGACTTAAGAAGCTACATCTGTTTAGCAGATCTACCAGAAGATTACAAGGTGACTTGATCATAGTCTATACATGCCTACATGGGGAGAAGTTTTCTAATAGCAGAGGGCTCTTTCATCTACAAGACAACAGCATAGTAAGAGTCAATGGGTGAAAGCTGAATCTAGACAAATTCAATTTACAAATAAGGTGCACATTTTTAATAGTGAGGGTGATTAACCATTGGAACATTTTACCAAGGGTTGTAGTATATTGTTCATTACTTGAAGTCTTTAAAGCAAAACTGGACTGTTTTCTACTTTAGCTCAACCAGAATGTATGGGCCTGATACAGGAATTATTAGGTGATGGCTGTACTGTGCAAGGCATCAGACAAATGATCATAATGGTTCCTTCTGGCCTTAAAATCTAGTATTTTTTCCCAACACAATGCATTTTCCTAGTATAGACAAAGTCAAGAGGACAGAAGCTGGAACAGTTTAGAAATACAAAGAATGCCCTGGAAAACAGGGGCTTCTTCTCCCTCCCTCTTCCCTAAGAAAGGCAAGTTAGGGAGACATGATAGTAAAAGAGAGCCTGGGAATCTCGCTGCCTCGTACCAGGTTTAGCAGGCGTGGAGTCACTGGCTGCCTTCACAGTCTTCAGTAGAAGATGCTGGTTAGAAGATACAGGCATGCCTGCTCTGCATTGCTGCTGCTTCTGTTGCTGCTGCTTCAGGGCCTAGTGAGAGCGGGGAGAAGGACATGACTGATAAAAAATTCAAACCAAGCTTGTAAAAACCACCCTACAGAACAGTTTCCTTTCCAAGAAGTCGTACTTAGGCCCTGATAGCACTTTTCAGCCAAGAATTTTAAAGAGCTTCAGAAATACATCCCCTGCTTCCAGTGCACTGTCCATTTTAAGGAGACACATTTTCTACCCTTCATCTGCATATAAACTGTTCAAATAACGCAATAGGAAAAGATTTAAGTGGAACAGTTTCTCAGGATCTTAAATGACCATTTCTTGGAACAGCGAGTTCTAGAGAACATGAGAAATAATGGTAACAATAATTATATAGAACTATAACAAAGTCACTGAATAATAGTGATTACCAGGGCTTGAATTCTCCGCGAGTATTTCCCGGGGCTCAGGGCTCCAGCCCTGTGAGGAATGCTGGGGCTCCTGCAGGTTTCAAAATATTTACTACAGCTCCTCTCCGGTCAGCTCTCACTGAATTTAAGCTCTAGTGACTACAGTACAATTAATCTCCGCTTCCTCGGGAAGAATCTTACAAAAAACTTGTACAGTGGAATTTTTTAAAATGAGGAAGGTAGTCAAAGATTCTAAAATCGAAAGTGAAGCAAATTAAAATCCTTTGCGTCAGCGTGGAGGCTATTAAACCAACTATAACCAAGTCCTAGAAGACATGCATACCCTAACCAGACGAGGAAGCAGGAGGGCAAGACATGAAAGTTGGGTTAAATGCCAAAGTTCACAAAGTCATTCAAGCCAAAAAGCTAGCCTAAAAAATGGAAATATAGCCCTAATGAAGCCAACCGAGAGTAGCATGAACTATAGCAGGTACAATATAGGATGGAAATTAGGCATGGGATAGAAAGTATGTCTGTCTCAAAAAGCATATATCAGATATAAAAGGGGTTCAGAGACAGACAACAAAAAAATCAGAGGCCTGGAGAGACTTCTGTATGAGGAACAATTGAAAAGATTGGGAATGTTTAGTTCAGAGGAGACACAAATAAGTGGGGATATGACAGAGGTATACAAAATAATGACTAGATTAGAGGAGGAGATTGGGACTGTTTTGTTCAGGAAACAGCAATGCAACAAATTTAAAACTAGTAAATAAAGTATTTTCTACTATGCATAAATAATCTGTGGAATTCACTGCCACAATATATAATTGAGGCCAAAAATGAATGAGATTTTTTTTAAAAAAAAAAGACATTTATATTGATAATGCAGACATCCATTGTTACATTGGACAGACTATAAACCTTCCTACTTCAGGGCACAAGCAAACTCCTGATTGATGGGGGTCTGTAAGAAACTTTCTCTGTGAGCAAATTATACCATAATTGTCAACAGCAGGTTTTTCTGCATCTTCTACTGAAGATCTGGTACCAGCTACTGTCAACAAGATCCTGGACTCGAGGGAGCACCAGTTTGTTCTTGTACATAGCTGGCGTGTATGTATCCAATGGTCCTATGTTATTCATAGATTGTTACAAATGAAAGGGTTCTAAAAAATCCAGTTCACTTCTTGGCTTGATGCCATTTATTTGGTGCATTTTTCTCAGCCAGGACAACGTAACCAGCGAACTCAATTTTGGTTTTGTTCTCGGTGCTGAAACGTTTGAGCTGCAAACACGTGCTGATGGGAAGGCTGCAGGGAAAGGAGGAATGTTTGTTTATTCACTTAAAAAGAGGTTTTTAAAATTCCATGTCAACACTGAGACTGGTGTTTGCTCTTGTAAAAGCCTGTTTTTTCCACCATCTACATGTTGGGCCCAGTCAGAATTGACAGTGTCCCTTTAAAGCTACTTTCAAAAACTATACCACTCCGTTTAAAAAACAACTACCACCGGAGTGAAAATGAGTTTTCCCCTCATACTGCTGCTGATCCAGGCAGCAGCAAACAGCTATTTCAGTGCAACAGTGGAAACACTGTAAATACCTCTAAAAATATCCAGGTGCATTTCCTCAAGGAATTTAAAAAACAGCCCCATGGAGCTGACTGGGGCGTCTGGCATGCTGACTGTATTCCAAACAGTGCGTGGAAAACAGCTTGCCCCAGTTTTAAACTGTTTCCTGGAAGGATTATTTTCTTTTTATTTCCGTTTGTTTTGCCCTCCCTCTCTCTTCTCTCTCCTGGCTAGTGCACTTATCCCTGTTGCCTTAAGTTCCTGTCTCTTGTCACTTGTGTTCTTAAATGCCAGCAGTCTGGATGCCTGGCAGCATGCGCCCCAGAGAGCAGGTCTGAGAACACTGCTGCATACTATCACTTTCCTTTAGGGGGTGCGGAAGTGCTGTTGGGCTTCTCCCTCCAACTCCCCACATTTAATATCTCATCTTCTCAAAGTTGCTCTCCAGGGCCCCAGAGGGAGAGAGTCCCATATTCCTAGCACATAGCCAGCATGTGAGTGCATGTGGTTTTTGTTTATTATCTAAAACATTTTATTGTTCTATTTATACAGTTAAAAACAGACAATACGAGATAAGATTGTGCAAAGAAAAAGGCACATCAAGCAGTAGTTAGCACAGAGTGTGAATACTGATGTCAGCATCAGGGCTTGTGTAAGTTGCAACTGAGGATAATGGCCCCAGAGGCTAGTCTGGCAGACTGGCATCAGCTAGGAATTGCACCTTCCTCACCATACCCACCCTTCGCTGGCTACACCACCCATCTGAAGGAGGAGTGGGAGAAGGTGGTGATATTCATTACACTGGCCTTTCACCACCTGAGGATTCCATGTCAGTGTAATCCTTAGGTAGCCAGTTAACCTGCCTTTATGGTGAACTGGTGGAAAGTGGCTGCATCAGGGCCAAGATCTAGCCCAAAGTGTCCTTGCTTTTCCTTTTGGGACCTGAGGGCAGTCTCTGGGACCAGCGATCATGGGGTGCTGGGGACACGCCCTAAGACATACATTTGCACTTGTATAGCTCCATTCTTCAAACAGGGAGACCCAGGAGGGCAGCATTAAGTGATTATACATCTGATTTGGGTTCTTGTGTGGTATAGCACAGCAATCCATTCTCGCACCTCTCTTGTTCAGTGTATACAGAGTGAGAGGTTCAAACTGAAGGGCCAACAATACACAATTAGTGTTCTGCTTTTATCAGACCTGCATGGTACAATTTCTGAGCCTTCCAAGAGTCATGCTGAGATCTGGACTACGATAAGAGTAGGGTAGCACCTGGTCTCTTCGTTCCTTCCAAATCTCCACATAGCCACTCTAGTCAAAAGGACTTGATTTTCCCCATCTATGTTTGAAAGGAAGTTGTGATTTTTCCAGTAAGGTGCAGAACCTCATCCTGGTTAATCATGCCTGGATATTGGATCGCTGTAATTCTCTACCTGGGCCTATACCTGAAGGTCAATTGGAAACTTCAGGTGGTGCAACATGCAGTCATCTGCTTATGTAGCAGTACCATGTGTTGGTAGCATATTACACTGGTATTCCAGAAACTGCAGGATGCCAGTTTATTTGAGCATGTAAGTCACAGAGTTAGCTTTGACCTTTATTGGTCTTTATGGCTTTGGTTCTGCACATCTCAAATCAACTCTTTCTGTTTCATGCGGCATCCCAACACTCGCAGTCAGCTGAGACTCTCAAGCTTACAGTTTCTGGAATTATATATCAATAGGCTGGGGCAGAGTGTCCTCAACTCTTGAATTTGCTTTTCCTCTCCTCCAGTACAGCGTCCTAATTTGTTCAGCACCATGTTGAAGAGTGGTGTCCACTCAGTTATATGCAATACATTTTCCAGACCATGCTAGGAGAACCGAAATCAAGTCACAATATTGCTTTACAAATAAGGAAGGGCCACTAATGACACTAAGCCAAGAAGTGAAGTGATGGCTGTGTTTTCTTGCATCATTGCACTCATAGCACTGGTCATATCTTTCCAAGCAGGAGCTAGGTGTGAAAACCCGAGCCCTTTGCTCCCCTAGTACTTCTGGACTATGCCTTTGGCCAACCTGCCAACTTGTTCTTGATTTAGTCCTAAGTGGAGCCCAGGATCTGGTCCTACAGGTGAATATAGCTGAATCACTGGGTAAAAGCGACCATAATATAATTCAATTTAACAGCCTTGTGGGAGGAAAAACAACAAAGACCACTACATAGCATTTAACTTCAAAAATGAGGAAGTTAGTTAAACAGAAATTAAAGAGGTAAATCACAAAAGTGAAATGATTGCAAGCTGCATGGATAAAGACACAATATCAATGGCCCAAATTAAATGTGTGCCCCACATTAAAAAACAGAGGAAGACTACCAAAAAAGCTCCACCATGACTAAACAACAAAGTAAAAGAAGTGGGTAGTTGTCCAATAGCTATTTAACTTTTTGGTGAAAACTGAAACAAAAAAGTTGTTTAGTATTTCTGCCATTGCCACATTTCTGTTATTGTTTCCCCCCTGCCTCCCTCATTGAGGCCTAGCCAGTCCTTGGTCTTCCTCTTGCTTCTAATGTATTTGTACAATGTTTTCTTGGTGCTTTTTATGTCTCTAGCTAGTTTACACTCATTGTGTGCCCTGGACTTTCTAATTTTATTCCTACATACTTGTGCTGTTTGTTTATATTCATCCTTTGTAATTTGACTCAGTTCCCACTTTTTGTGGGACTCTTTTTTGAGTTTCAGATAATTGAAGATCTCCTGATTACATCTGGGTGGGTCTCTTGCCACACTTGCCATCTTTCTTACACAATTGGATAGTTTGCTCTTGTGCCCTTAATAACATCTGGAATGGGTTCCCTAGGGAGGTGGTGGAATCTCCATCCTTAGAGGTTTTTAAGGCCCGGCTTGACAAAGCCCTGCCTGGGATGATTTAGTTGGTGTTGGTCCTGCTTTGCGCAGGGGGTTGGACTAGATACCTCCTGAGGTCCCTTCCACCCCTGAGATTCTATGATTCTATGATCTTGTCGAAAAACTGTCAACTCTCTTGAACTGTTTTTCCCCTTAGACTTGCTTCCTATGGGATCTTATCTACCAACGCACGGAGTTTGCTAAAGTTTGCCTTCTTGAAAGCCATTATCTTTACTGGGCTGGTTTCCCTCCTCCTACTTCTTAAAATCATGAACTCCACCATTTCATGATCTATTTCACCTCAAGCTGCCTTCTGCTTTCAAATTCTCAACCAGTTCCTCCCTATTTGTCAAAATCAAATCTAGAACAGCCTCTTCCCTAGTAGCTTTCTCCACCTTCTGAAATAAAAAATTGTCTCCAATATATTTCAAGAACTTATTGGATAATCTGTGCCCTGCTGTGTTATTTTCCCAACAGATGTCTGGGTAGCTGAAGTCCCCCATTACCACCATGTCCTGTGCTTTGGATGACTTTGTTAGTTGATTAAAAAATGCCTAATCCACCACTTCTTCCTGGTTAGGTGGTGAGTATAGAGCCCTACCATGACATCACCCTTGGGTTTTTTGTTTTTTTTTACCCCTTTAAGCCTTACCCTGAGACTTTCAACAAGTCTGTCTCCTATGTCCATCTCAACCTCAGTTCAACTGTATATATCTTTGGCATATAAGGCAACATCTCCTCCCATTTTTCCCCTGCCGGTCCTTCCTGAGCAGGCGGCACCTTTCTTTATCAATATTCCAGTCATGTGTATTATCCCACCAAGTCTCTGTGATGCCAACTATGTCATTTCTGCTCAGCAGTCTTTCTTCCCAGAACTCCATCCCATGGTCAAGGAAGCTGAAGCTCTCGTGGCGACACCATCCTCGCAGCCAGGCATTCACCTCCAGGATGCGTCTGTCTCTGCCTGGGCCCCTAGCCTTGATTGGAAGGATTGAAGAGAACACCACCTGCGCTCCCAACTCCTTCCTCCCAGAGCCCTGTAGTCATGTCTGATCTGCTCAGGGTCAGACCTCGCAGTATCATTAGTGCCCACATGGATGAGCAGCATGGGGTAGTAGCCAGAGGGCCGGATGATCCTCAACAATCCCTCTAACGTCTTGGATATCATAGAATCATAGAATACCAGGGTTGGAAGGGACTTCAGGAGGTCATCTAGTCCAACCCCCTGCTCACAGCAGGACCAACCCCCACACAGTTTTTTGCCCCAGATCCCTAAATGTCCCCCTCAAGGATTGAACTCACAACCCTGGGTTTAGTAGGCTAATGCTCAGACCACTGAGCCTCCCCCACATATGGGCTCCTGGCAGGCAGCACACCCCCTGGGATGCCATGTCAGGCTGGCAGATGGTTGCTTCCGTTCCTCCTTAGAAGGGAATCACCAACCACCACTACCCTACGTTTCCTCCTAGGAGTGGTGGCTGCAGCCCAGCCAGGGTAAAAGCTGTGCAGGCAGCTGTGGGGAGCTGCATGGAACCTGCCTCTGCCTTGGGCGCGAAGTCTGGTGGGCAGGGACACGGGCCAGGGGCTGCTTGGGCCACCCCGCACCGCAGGGAGGTGGAGGTTCTGCGTGGATCCCCACAGCTCTTACCAGGGCCAGGCTGCAGTTCCAAGACCCCGTCTCATGGCCAGAGCCAGCTCGGGGTAAGAGCTGTGTGGAGTCAGCACAGATCCTCCACCTCCCTCTGCCCTGGGTGAAGAGCCCAAGAGGTGGGGATGTCTGGGGGAAGAGGGCCAGGTCTGCCATGGTGAAAAGTGTACAAGTTGAAGGGAAAGCAGGTACCTATGGGGAGGGAGCGTGGAGGGAGAGACTGGGGTGGGGGTGAGGAAGCAGAGACCTGGACAGTGGGGGAAGCAGCAAGGAGCCAAAAGGACAGGGCAGTTGTGGTGGGAAATTGGTGGTAGACAAATTCAGACTAGAAATAAGGCATAGATATTTAACAGTGAAAGTAATTAACCATTAGAACAATTTACCAAAGTCGTGGTGGATTCTCCAGCCCTGGACTTATTGTGGGGCAGCTCTATGACCTGTGCTATACAGGAGGTCAGACTAGATGCTCACAATGGTCTCTTCTGGCCTGGAAATCTATCATTTGGGGGGTACTAGGGAGGCAGGGATTGCTTATAACGAAGCCTGGGTTTATCAACTCATCTTCAGCAGATATTGACTCTGGCAGGAAGGAAGGAAGGAGAGAGCATGTGTGTGTGTAAAAAAGTAGCTCTGAGTGCAGGGAAAGGGGGGTGTCTGTCACCCCCATCATCCTGATCTCTGGACTCCCATACTTCTCCCCACTCTCTACACATTCCCCCTCCCCACCACCCTGATGCAGACAGAAAAATCGCTCTGGCACCCGCTGCTGCCGCTTACACATATCACAGGCAGCATCTTAACACAGCTCTCTCTCATGGGATGTACAGCTGGGCCAAGTGCACAACATGTATTCCACTTAGAGGGGCAATGATCGTAGCCCCTCCCCAGCGACCTTGACCCTCCCTCAGTTCCTTTGTACCAAAAGCCCAGAAATGAGACTCTTATGCAGGCGGGATGGAGGGTGGGTCATGGAGTAGACGTCAGCATCACATCTCGAAGAACCACAGTTCCAGTAAGTAACTGTTGAGTAAATGCAGATGTATATTCCACTTAGGTGATTCACAAGCAGTACTCTCCCCAAGAGGTGGGGCTTGAACTCTACCTAAACAAGGACTGCAGAACCACTCTACCAAAGCCAGCATCCGCTCTGGAATATGTGGTTATGGCATAATGGTTTGTGAACACATGTATCAACGGCCACATAGTACCTTTGCAAATGCCCACTATGGAAATGTCATTGAGGAACGCTATGGACATTTCTTGTGCCCTCATAGAATAAGCTTGTACCCATGGAAGGTGTGTAGCCAAAGCTATTTCATATGTACTTTAGATGCAAGATGATATCCATTTGGATACTGTCTATGAAGAGACTGCTTAAACCTTCATGCAACCTGCATATGACAAATAAGGCAAAGCTCAAAATGGTTTAGTCCTGTCCAGATAAGATGCTAGACATCACTTGACATCTAAGGTATGGAGACACTGCTCCCCTGGAGAGGAATGTGACTTAAGAAAGAATACTGACAACCCACTTTAGACAAAAATTTTGGATGAGGTCATAAGGTCACTTTGTCTTTGGAGAATTGTGTATAAGGAGGCTCTGCCGTAAGAGCCTGCAACTCACACACTCTCCCTGTGGATGTTATCGCTACCAGGAATGCAGTTTTCTGACACAAAAGCGGAAAGGGATAAGATGCAAGGGGCTCAACTGTAGGTCCCATTAAGGCTGCTAGGACTGAGTTAAGGTCCCACAGAGGAACTGACCAGAGGATGTAGATTTGAATCTTGCTACTATGATACTGGAGAAGATTGATTTTCCCTGAATGAGGGAGGGAGGAGGTTAAATGCTGATATCACAGCCAGATTCAGTTTCAGTGAACTAAATGCAAGCCCCGATGACTGAAGGTGCAGCAGTTAGTCCAAAATGTCCTGGATAGAGGCCAACATTGACTGGATTCCACAGCTAATGATCACACCAAAAATGGCTTCCATTTCACTCAACAGGCCATCCTGGTGGAGGGCTTTCTACTGTTAAGGAGGACTTATTGGACAAACACTGCTCTTCCTCATTCAGCCATGCAGCAGCCACTACGTGAGATGCTGGGAGCTGAGTGCAGGACACGAGATGAGGCCTTGGTTCTGATGGAGTTGGGATGGGGAGGAAGCAGTATGGGAGGTTGAACAGACAGTACAAGAAGGTCGGAGAACCAGCACTGTCTTGGCCAGGGCAAAGAGAATGAAACTCACCTGATTCGCCCTGAGCCTGAGGATAACCTGAAGAATGACTGGGATCAGTGGAAAGACACAGAGGAGAGCTGACTGCCATCTGAGGTGGAAAGCTCTGGACAGGGAGCCTGGACTGATGCCACCTTGAGAGCCAGACAGACAAAATTTTCTGTTGTCCCTTGAAGAAAACAGGTTCATCACTGGGATGCCCCAAACTATGAAGATGACCTGGGGGATGCTTGACTTTAGAGACCACTTGCAACTCAGGAAAATACCGGCTGAGATGGTCTGCAAGATGATTCTGAACCCTGAGTAAACAAATGGCTTTTGGAGTAATGTTTTCCTTGATGCAGAACTGCCACAGCTTGATCGCCTCTAGGCAGAGCAACCTGGAGCGTGTTCCCCCTTGTTTGTACACATACTACATCATGGTGATACTGTCAGTAGGTACGTGAACTACTGACACTCTAATATTGTCCCAAAAAGCGTGACGTGCATTAGAAATGGCCTGAAGTTCCAGCACGTTTATATGGAGTGAGGCCTCCTGCTCTGATCAGTGTGCCCTCTAACTTATCAAGGAGGCGTTAGTACAATCAACTTGGGTGGTGAGGTCTAGACAAAGGGAACGCCTTTGGACACATCCACTACAGCCAGGAGTCCAGGACCAGTGGAGGAAAATTAACACGTCTGTCTAGAGAGTGAAGAGTAGGATGGTAAACCATCCTGAGCCACATTTGAAGGGAGTAAGGCACAATGTTGCAAACTGGACCACCTATATGCAAGCAGACATGTGGCTGAAGAGCCTCAGATATGTCCAAACTGTCATGGAAGGCTGACCCAGTAGATAAAGGCAAAGGTGGAGAACTGTCTGGAAATGGTTGGTCACCAGAAATCCTTTGGACATCATGGAATCTAATATGGCCCCAATGAACTTGATTTTTTGAGCAAGAGCCAAGGTTGATTTCTTGGTGTTTAGAATGAGACCCAGACAGTTGAGCAAGCACACTGTGGTGCCAATGTGAGCAAGAACTTCCTCTCTCGATCTGCCTTTCAGTAACCAGTCATCCAGATATGGGAAAATTTGAATTCCCTTATTTGTGAGATATGCCATAACAATGATCACACATTTGTTAAAAACTTGCGGGGGGGGGGGAGGAAACGAGGGCAGAAAAGTGGCCGAATGGAAGCACTGTGCACTGCAAGTGGCATTCCGCCATGATGGATTGAAGGAACTTTCTGTGGCTTGGCAGAATCACATATGAAAGTAGGCGTTCTGAAGGTCCAGTGCAGCAAACCAGTCATTCTGAGACAACGCAGGGAGAATAGCTGACAGTCACCATTTGGAACTTCATATATGTGATATATTTGTTGAGGCCAAGAAGGTCGAGGATGGGTTGGATGCCTTCCTTGGATTTGGGTACCAGAAAGTATCAGGAATAGAAGCTGAGATCCTGCTGTTCCAGCAGAAACTCCTCCACCCCTCCCAAAGCCAGCGGAGAGCAGACCTGCTCAAGGAGCAGTATCTCATGAGAGGGGTTCCTGAAGAGGGATGGTGAGGGAGGATGGGAAGGAGGAGTGGAGAGGAATTGGATGGCATAATCCAATCTGCCGATGTTTAGGACCCAGCTGTTGGTAGTGATCGATCTCCAAGCCTGTGAAAGCAGGCCAGCCTGTCCCAGAAGGGGGAGATGAGGACAGAGGAGCAACAGCTGGAACAGTGCTCTGGACCAAGTGAAAATGGTTGCTTGGAGGACTCTGGGGGAGGGTGGCTGGAGTGGCTGACCCCCAAGCCCTTGTGAGGGCTATCCCCTTTTCTAGGGTAGTCCTGTTGCCTCAGAGGAGAGAAAGGCAGGCCAAACATGCACTGCGGATGACACTGCTGCAGCTGAAGACTGCAGAGGTGCACACTCCCAAGGACTGTAGGGTAGCACTGGAGGAATCAGGTTTGTTTGCTCCTCTACAGAGCCAAAATGCACAACTTATCACTTTAACTGGAGTGAACAATCACTTTGATTCAAAAATAGCACAGTTTGGTTTAGATTAAAAGTAAAACAGGTTTATTAACAAAAGGAGATAGGATTGTAATAAACAAGTAGGAATAAAGTTATAAAGGATTACAAACAAACAAGTAAAAATATGTTTTCTAGTGACTAAGACTGAACAAAACTACAGTCTTGGTTCAAAGTAAGATTCTTACCACTTTCTTCCAGCAAGATGGCTAACCACCCCTTAGTCATGATCACCCACACAGTCCAAAGTACTTGGTTCCTTTGTTTTTGTAGGTGAAAGATAACTTGGGGTTCCTTGTTCTGTCTTTTATAGTCCAGTGAATTTTTGAAATGGATTCTTCTGAAGGTTATCCCTTGACGGGCTCCACTCACCACATGAGTGCCTCCTCCTGGCCAGTTGTTGCATAGCAGCTTCCTTCCCATATGGCGTACCCTGCCAATGATCACTCCGTCGCTACAGTGCTCTCTCTTTGCAACTCACTCCTCCAGTTCATTATATAGTCCCTCCCTTCCGGGGTATCAAAGTCTTGTTGGACCACCTCTCCGGACAGCGCCTCCAACAGTCCTTTGCTATTTGCCAGTGCTGGTATGGGAATCCAGGCCCTTTCTTTACACAGGGTTCCAACCCAGGGATCTGTAACCAGCCACCAAGGTGTACTTGTTGCTGTTTTCCTGGGATTCTTCCTATCCTGCCTTCCCAGGGTTTCTTTCTCCAGAACTCCTTTGGGATTGACAATTCTTCCACGGCAAGGACCCCAAAGCTCATTCTCCTCCAAAGTTTTCCCCTTCCCACTTCTGTGCCAAAAGAGTGGCTGTAGACTCTCTCTCTGTAGCCCTCTGCTATTATAAAGGTCTTCTCTTTATATTCCTTAGCCTAGCTGGGCTTCATCTGCAACCAGGGCGTATAAATCCCTTGGCCTCCTTTCAGATGCAACTATAAAGGTTAAGTATCAGAGGGGTAGCCATGTAGGTCTGGATCTGTGAAAGCAGCAAAGAATCCTGTGGCACATTATAGACTAACAGCCGTTTTGGAGCATGAGCTTTCGTGGGTGAATACCCACTTCATCGGATGCATGGGACGAAGTGGGTATTCACTCACGAAAGCTCATGCTCCAAAATGTCTGTTCGTCTATAAGGTGCCACAGGATTCTTTGCTGCTTATAAAGGTTAATTGGCCCCTTCAGGGCTTGTGTGGGATGAACACACCTCCCAAAGTAAAGTTCATTCAAGCTGTGAGGAAGAAGACATGGAGTCTGGTGGTGAAATTAAGTTCCATGCTGGTTGCTTCCCTGCTGGTGTTTGCTAGAATGCAAATTTAACTGTTCCTGCACCCTCCAATACAAATTAATGGATATGTGACATATGACTGGCAATCAACTCTGATGACACCTGGCTGGAGGCATTGTCCTTTGTCTGGAAGAAACCTGCAACACCTTACGGGGCACAAGTGATAGACACTCTACATCAGCAATACTCAAACTTCATTGCACCACAACCCCCTTCTGAAAACAAAAATTATGACATGATCCCAGGACGGGGAACCGAAGCCTGAGCTCACCCAAGCCCCACTGTCCCAGGTGGGGGTCCAAAGACAAAGCCCAAGCCCTGCCAAACCAGGCAGGAGGGGGCCAAAGCCCAAGCCCCAGGGCTTGGGTTTTGGTCCCCGGAAGTGAAGCTCGGGCTTCGGCCCTGGGTGGTGGGACTCGGGCTTCGGCCCTGGGTGGTGGGGCTCTGATTTCGGCCCTGGGCCCCTGCAAGTCTAAAGTGAGCCCTGGAAACCCCATTAAAACGGGGTATTCACCCACACTTTAGGAACCGCTGCTCTACACGCACGACAAAGTCATTCCCAAGTAGTGGAAGTAACCTGAACTCTCACACATAATGCCATAGCCAGGGTCGGCCTTAGGGAAGATGGTGCCCAGGTGAACTTTCTTTGGCACCCTTTAAGTACTGCTCCCCAAGTAGCTGCACAGCAAGCAGACTGGTAGCTGGTGGAGTGGCGGTGGTGCTGCAGGTATCGCTGTCGGCAGGAGGGCAGAGAGGGAATGCATGTGAGCAGCTAGCTCCCGCCCTACAACCCCCTTTATTGCTTCCTCGGTGGGCACAGTCCTTCTGCAGCCTATTGACCACGATGCCCTGGACAGTCGCCTATGTTGCCCACCCATAAGGTCAGCCCTGGCCACAGCAGGAGCCCAATACCAACATTGTGTCTCACCCTTATACAAACTCAGAGGAACTATAACATAAGAATGGTCCTACCGGGTCAGACCAAAGGTCCATCTAGCCCAGTATCCTGTCTTCCAACAGTGGCCAATGCCACGTGCCCCAGAGGGAATGAACAGAACAGGTAATGATAAAGTGATCCATCCCATCACTCATTCCCAGCTTCTGGCAAACAGAGGCTAGGGACACCATTCCTGCCCACCCTGGCTAATAGCTATGGATGGGCCTATCCTCCATGAATTCATCTAGTTCTTTTTTGAACCCTTTTATGGTCTTGGCCTTTACAACGTCCTATGGCAAAGGATTCCACAGGTTGACTGTGCATTATGTGAAGAAATACTTCCTTTTGCTTGTTTTAAACCTGCTGACTATTAATTTCATTTGGTGACTCCTAGTTCTTGTGTTATTAGTAGTAGTAAACAACACTTCCTTATATACTTCCTCCACACTAGTCATGATTTTATAGACCTCGATCATACCTCCCCTTAGCCATTTCTTTTCCAAGCTGAGAAGTCCCAGTCTTATTAATCTCTCCTCATATGGCAGCCGTTCAATACCCCTAATCATTTTTGTTGCCATTTCTCACCCTTTTCCAATTCCAATATATCTTTTTTGAGATGGGGCGACCACATCTGCACACAGTATTCAAGATGTGGGAGTACCGTGGATTTATATAGAGGCAACATGATATTTTCTGTTTTATTATTATCTATCCTTTTCTTAATTATTCCCAGCATTCTGTTTGTTTTTTTGACTGTCGCTGCACATCGAGTGGATGTTTTCAGAGAACTACCCACAATGACTCCAAGATCTCTTTCTTGAGTGGTAACAGCTAAGTTAGACCTCACCATTTTATATGTATAGTTGGGATTATGCTTTCCAATGTGCATTACTTTTCATTTATCAACATTAAATTTCATCTGCTATTTTGTTGCCCAGTCACCCAGTTTTGAGAGATCCTTTTGTAGCTCTTCGCAGTCTGCCTATGGAACTATGGAATTTCTTGTAGGTGAAAATATGCACAGAATAAGCGGGGGAATTTGTGCATGCAACACAATTAGGATGTGAAGAATAACAAAATGCAACAAACCCCCAGAGTCGCCACTGATACAGAGCTTCTCTAAAAGGCCTGTGGAGCAGACTGTGGAAAGCTGAGGGCAATCATGAAAACAGATTAAGTGTAAAGTAAATATGTCTCCGCCTCCCACAAATTAAAAATAATTTCAACCAGCTATTTTGTAGTATAATAAAGACTGACAAAGGCACAGGATTTTGAAGAACCTCCAGCAGGAGCCACTCCCGTTGAAACTGCTTACTGTGAAATAGAAGGAAAGGTCCTGAATTGTGCCCTTGCAGACTGGAGTTCCCCTTCGAAAGTTAGTAAAGTGACTTCACTGTTAGACTCTGAAGCCTGGTCTACATTGGAGGGGGCTGGGGTCAACTTCAGCTACGAGAATAGTGTAGATGAAGTCGGCATATCTTAGATGGACTTAGAATCACTTACTTTGCGTCCTTGTGGCGTGGGATCGACAGCCGCTGCTCCCCCATCAACTTTGCTTCCGCCTCTTGCCGAGCTGGAGTTCAGCAGTCAATGGGAGAGCGATCAGGGATCAATTTATCTACACACGATAAATCAATCCCCGATAGATCGATCGCTACTCACCGATCCAGCGGGTAGTGTAGACGTACCCTCAGAACTCGATCACACAGACTATCCCACTTACCTGTTTGAGTGCCTTCTTGCTGTGCTTCTGGGATGGTGAGATGACTTTACCCGCTGGGATGGAAGGAGACGGGCAGCCTGATGGCGGGGAGCATGTCTGTGACAGTCTAGATGGCACTAGGGAAATAAAAAGAGAAAAACAATTCAGAAATAATTATACAGCCTGTGGGGAAAACAATCCACCCTTTACATGCCCCAAGAGCAGCAGTCACTCTTTCCCATGCTCAGAGACCAACCCCAGCATCGCCCCCCACTGGATCTGTGAATGCTGCACAGCCAGGAGATGTTACTGTTTATCTGGGGGATTGTTTTCCATTTATTTCTCCAGGAAAGCACAGGGCAACAATTGTTGAACTGGCAGCTGATTATCACCAAAGAGGTTTCTGCGTTTTTACTCCATCTCCCCAACCGGGGTAGCAAAGGCACCTGGAGGGTGAGTGACTAGGTAGCCTACCAAGTCAGTGTTTGGCCGCAGCCTACCTTCCTCCTAGCGTCTTAGCTCTGAACACTGGACTACACAGCCTCAGTTAATTGCCTCTTCTCACTGTTTGACACTGTGGTTCCCACACTAGTGCTACACGTATCAGTCCTCACCCCTCAGGGTTTTGTGACTTCCCCTCACTACCTGCTGGCCCGGTTCTTCTCTCAGTTAAGGCAATGGAGGGGTGGCAACTGACTTCAATGGGAGCAGGACCAAGCCCTTTCTGATGGGCCCCCATGCTGGGCCCTAGAGTACCTCTGCTGCCCACCTCTTATTCGGTTATTTGTGCTCTAAGCCCACAGAACCTGGGCTGCTCTCAAGACCACAAGATGGCAGTTTGGCGTAGCTCAAACACTGTGCTGGGTTAGCTGATTCACAACTGAAAGGAAAGTGGCGGGTACTGACCAGTATAATTGATGTCTTAGTCTGGTCAAACTGGTACAGTAGCCCACAAATGACTAGGAACCACTGTCTTATAATGATGTTGTATGACAGCATATCTTATGATCATATAAACTCTGCACCACCATTGAGTTAAGAGGGGGAGCACTGATGACTAAATGGAGATTAAAGGAAGAACATGATTCTAACCTCACTCCTGCACCCTAAGAAGATACACAGCCCTGGAGAGAAAAAAAGAAGCCTTTATTGTAACCCTTTCAGGCCACCTCTACACTATGGGCCCTCTAGTGGTACAGGTACAGTGCCGCAGCTATGCCACAGTAGTACTGAAGTGGCAATGCCTTCTACAGGAACGGAAGAGGGTTTTCCATAATTGTAGGAATTCCACCTCCCCACATGAAACGAGGCCTCAATCTACAGGTCATTTTGACTTTGCAAGGAGTCTTACTGCAACAAACAAACCAGGATGGGGACAATTTCCAGAGACCTAAATCACTGCAGATCATGTGATTTGTGCACGCCTGCTTGGGCCAAGATACTCAAAGCAAACACCATGCGAGCACAGTCAAAGCCATTTACTGGGCAGACAGCCACCCGTATTGCCTACCATGCTGCTCTGTGCTCACTTTCATTCATTCCTGCTCAGAGTTTTGCCTCTGAGCAGGAATGAATATTGGTGCCCGTCACTGGAATGACGTGAGAAAGCCATCAGGAGTTAAGGAGCACTTCAGTGATACAGATACATCTGTTCAGGACATGGGTAATACAATGATAAATGAATCCAGTAAAGGGTGGGGTGCAAAATACAACAGGTGCAGAACAAGGACAAGAAAAGACCACAGAAAACTTCTGTGAAATCAGCAGGGTGTCAGATTAAAGAGTTAAATAAAACAGCCAACTGGTCAAAAATAAAAACTATAAATGTCTACGTGAAAATATGAGACTCAAAGCAAAAATACAAGAACTAGAATGCCTTTCAATGAACAAGGATTTTGATATAATAGGCATTACAGAAACATGGTAGAATGACCAAAAGAAAAAAATATCAATACAATACTGTAATACCTAACTAAGAATTACACAGGAAAAACAAGAAGTAGGGCGGTAGTGCTTTAGCTAAAGGATCCCACAGATTCAAGCCTCCAGATTAAGAAAAAGAAATGGACAGTGCTGAGATCAAAAGAGGCAACAAAATCTAACAAAATGATAATAATGGAGGACTTCAACTATTCACCTATACACTGATCAATTGACACAATGGGACAAAGTTTAGAGAAACAATATGATTGCTTCTTGGGTGCTGTCTGTAAGCAAGGACTGGCCTGTCTCCCCAACCAGAAGCAAATACTCACCAGCAACCACACACCAAAAACACTAACCCAGGAACTATCCTTGCAACAAAGCCCGTTGCCAACTCTGCCCACATATCTATTCAAGGGACACCATCATAGGACCTAATCACATCAGCCACACCATCAGGGGCTTGTTCACTGCACATCTACCAATGTGATATATGCCATCATGTGCCAGCAATGCCCCTCTGCCATGTACATTGGCCAAACTGGACAGTCTCTGTGCAAAAGAATAAATGGACACAAATCAGATGTCAAGAATTATAACATTGAAAAATCAGTCTGAGAACACTTCAACCTCAATTACAGCCCTAAAAGTCACAATTCTTCAATGAAAAAACTTAAAAAACAGAATCCAACGAGAAACTGCAGAACTGGAATTAATTTGCAAACGGGACACCATTAAATTAGGCTTGAATAAAGACTGGGAGTTGATGGGTCATTATACAAACTGAAAACTGTTTCCCCATGCTAATTTCCCCCTACTGTTACTTGCACTTCTTGTCAACTGGTTGAAATGGGCCATCCTGATTATCACTAAAGTTTTTTTTTTCTCCTGCTAATAATAGCCCACCTTAATTGATTAGTCTTGTTAGAGTGGGTATGGCAACATCCATCTTTTCAAGTTCTGTGTGTGTGTGTGTGTGTGCGCGTATATCTACCTTCTTACTGTATTTTCCATTCCATGCATCTGATGAAGTGGATTTTAGCCCACGAAAGCTTATGCCCAAATAAATTTGTTCGTTTCTAAGGTGCCACTAGTACTCCTCGTTCTTTTTGCGGATACACACTAACATGGCTACCACTAAAGAAACTAAGTAGTCATGGATGAGAGGCAAAGTATTGTCATGGATCAAAAACTGGCTAGGAGACAGAAAGCAACAAGTAGGATGAAATGGTCAATTTTCATGATGGCAAAAGATTACAGTGGGGATTCCTCAAGGTTCTATACTGGGTCTAGTGTTGTTACTATATTTATTAATGATTTGGAAGGGAGGTGAGTAATGAGGTAGCAAAAGCTGTAGATGACACAAAGTTAGTCAGGACTAGAGAAGACTGAGGAACTTCAGACAGACCTAGCCAAGACAGATGAATTGGCAACATGATGGCAAATGAAATTAAATCTTGTTAAATGCACAGCTATGCACTTGGCGGGGGGGATGCCGACATGGAGTTTATGGAAGCTATACCTCCATCTTGATATGAAAAGCCTAGTCACATTGGATGAGGGACCCAAAGTGTTCACAGACTTCATCTCTTATTAAAGATGAGGACAGCTGTAAATTTGGTACATTCTTCAGTCTGCTAGAGAGTTGAAAGAATAGCCCTTGGTTAGGTAACCTCTGGGCCCCAGCCCTAGTATAAAAGACTGAATTCTTGCATACAACTCTTGTACATAAACACAGGTTCACACATAGACTCAGAAACAGAGTTGGCCGCTATTCGCTTTGAGACATTTGAATAGCAGGAACATAAACCACATCCTCTCGGAAACCAATCAAGTCAGAAACTACTAGTTTTGTGTGCAGCAGAATAGCTAAAACCACTAGAGGCAACTGCTTTGCCTCACTTTAATTTCTCACAGTTGTATGAAGCACAGTCTGAATTACAAACTACATGTCAAACTCTCTGCTCCTTTAAACCAGCAAACGTCATATATGCTGGGAAGTGGATTCTCATCTCGGAGAGTTGACTGACTACCTTTTGCATTGTTTTAATGCTGACACTCTCTGTGCAATGGAGACTGCTGTGCCTGTACTAACAGCTGTAACCACAATGAATTCTGCAGAGTAAACAGAAGAGTTAAAAAAAAGTTGGCAAGGTCACAGTTGTTTAATTTAGCTCCTGGCTCCCCAAGTGATGGGTATCAAATTGTGAGGATAAATGGCTCTCTGAACACACAATACAGACATGCATGGGTATAAGTCTTTAAACCACGATTTGAGGACTTCAATAACTCAGACATAGATTAGGGCTTTGTTACAGGAGTGGGTGAGTGAGATTCTGTGGCCTGCGTTGTGCAGGAGGTCGGACTAGACAATCATAATGGTCCCTTCTGACCTTGAAGTCTATGATTCTGTGATTCTATAATAAAAAGATACACGCACACATACAGAAGCTTAAACCGACAAATGAGTTTAACGGGCATGCATCTGCTGTGGGAGTTCTCATTCCTGTAAGTACAAAGTTTTAGAAGCTGAGCTTGTTTCCTTTAGATTTCCGTAGCTCAGCTAAAACTTGAGTGTATCTAAAGAGAATATAAACGCGGTGTAGTTTGTCTTCTTAAAAATGCTCTACTTTCACTGTGTAACTTGCAAGAGTTAGTTAGCATTAGTGTTACATTTTATACATTTTAAACATGATCCTATGTGGAGCAGGGAAATTGTGCTTCATGATGCTACTAGATTCCTGGAGCACTTGGAGTTAGTGTTACAAAAACAATCAAAAGCTCTGGAATTATATTATAAAAGTGATGGATGTAACTGGAAAGTCCTCAGGTGGAATTGCCATCTGATTTTAAAAGGTTAATGACTTGGTTTGCACTACAGTAAAACCTCAGAGTTATGAACACCCAAGTTCTTCTTCGAGTGATTGCTCATCTGCATTTCAATAGGTGTGCGCGTGCCGTGTTGGGTCGGCTGTGGAGACCCCTGGAGTGGTGCCTTCATGCTGGTGTATATAGGTCCCTGCCGACCCCGCTCCTGCTCAGTTCCTTCTTACCGCCAGTGACGGTCATTGGAGCAGCTCAGTCTCTTGCATTCACAAATGCCTACCTAGTGGTTCCCTTTTCTTAGTTGTAAATAGTTATTAGCTTGTTATATTGTATTTTGTAGTTAGTTGGGCTTACTTTGGGGGGCTTTCCTCCCGCCCTAGTTTCCCCAGGCACCGGGGCATACCTCGGTCACAGGGGTTCAAGACGTGCGAGAGGTGTGCGAAACCTTTGCTCACAGGTGATCCGCATGCTGCTCATGGCAAGTGCTTAGGAGAAGGCCATCCGACAGACAAGTGCCCAATTTGCAGGAGCTTTAGACCCAGAACTAAGAGAGAGCGGGACTCCACCTGATGGAGTCGGCCCTCCACCCCCAGGCAACACCAGAGATGGCACCAGCATCATCGGCGTGCAGCGTCCCAGCACTGAAAAAGGACTCCTCAAAGGAGCACCGGTGCCGCTCCCCGGCTCATAAGGCTAGTGTTACCAGGTCGCACCACTCACAGTCCCTAGTTCCACATAAGAAGTCACGGGATGCTAAGAAGCTGGACCTTTTTGGCTGAAAGGTCTACTCAACCGGCAGGCTCCAGTTTCAAGTGCCAACCAGTCAGCGGTACTCAGCTGCTATGCTTTCAATTCTTGGAGCTCATTGGCAAAATTCCATGAGTTGCTCCCGGCTGACTTGTGCAGGGAGTTTAGTGCACTCCTTGAGGAGGGCAGGGTGGTCTCAAGAACTTCTCTCCAGGCTGCGTTAGACACGGCAGACTCGGACCACGGCCACTGCTATTACAATGAGGTGCAGTGCATGGCTGCAGGTGTTGGGGATACTCCCCTTTGACTGTGCAGACCTGTTTGCCCAAAATATAGACTCTTGCCTGCACAGCCTTAAGGACTCACAGGCAACTTTGAAGTCCTTGGGGATCCACACCCCTGCACGCCAAAGAAAGCCTTTTAAGCCTCAGCTCCATCCCGTTTCTACTCTGGGCCTCCCAGGTGAGACTTGTCCAGGAGACAGGGCAGAAATAATAAGAGGCACAAGCCACAGTCCTCCTCAGGCCAAGGCCAGGGTTTGGCCAAAGAGCCCGCAGGCCTGAAGCCAAACTTTTGAAGATGTGCCCGAGGACAGAGCATCAGTATTGAACTTGGATCCTTACCCCCGCTTTGGGAATCAACTGTCCTGCTTCTACCATGCTTGGTCCCAGATCACATCAGATTGTTGGGTTGTGAGCATGGTAGAGGTGGGATATCCTATCCAATTCTGTTCCCTACTGCCCTCCCACACCCTTTCCCCCTTCAGGGACCCTTCTCACGAACAACTCCTTTTGCAGGAGGTGATATATTTGATATATGGAGATATAACTATCTCTCAGAACTGAAAAGTCATTGAGTCCTGCCCCCTGCATTCACTAGCAGGACCAAGTACTGATTTTTGCCCCAGATCCATAAGTGGCCCCCTCAAGGATTAAACTCACAGCCCTGGGTTTAGCAGGTCAGTGCTCAAACCACTGAGCTATCCCTCCCCCCAATCGCTCCTCGTTCTAGGGGCAATAGAGGATGTTCCTCAGAGTTCAGGGGCAAAGGGGTTCTACTCCCGCTATTTCCTCATCCCCATAAGAAGATAAGAATGGCCATACTGGGTCAGACCAAAGGTCCATTCAGCCCAGTATCCTGTCTACTGACAGTGGCCAATGCCAGGTGCCCCAGAGGGAGTGAACCTAACAGGTAATGATCAAGTGATCTCTCTCCTGCCAACCATCTCCACCCTCTGACAGACAGAGGCTAGGGACACCATTTCAACAGAGGCTAGGGACACCATTCCAAGGGTGAGCTCCGGCCTATCCTGGATCTGCAAGACTTCACCACATTCAAAAGGAAAGTAAAGTTTCGCATAATCTCTCTGGCCTTCATCATTCCTCCCCCGGATCTGGGGGCCTGGTACACTGCCCTCGACTTGAAAGACACTTACTTCCATATATCCATTATCCCGGCCCACAGACGTTTTCTTCGCTTTGTGGTCAGCAGTCAGCACTATCAGTTCTGGGTGCTCCCGTTTGGCCCCTTGGCGGCCCCATGGGTATTCACTAAGTGTATAGTGGTCGTGGCAGCCTTCCTCCGCAAATGTCAGGTGCAAGCGTTTCCGCACCTGGACGACTGGCTCATCAAGAAGCTTGCGACCATGGGCTGCTAACAGGGAGTTCTCCAGGTGAAGGAGGAGCAAATACAGCGTCTGCAGTGTGTGTGTGTTTGAGTTTGGGGGTTACCTGCTGTGTGCTGAGCTTGTGTTTGTCAGTCTGGTTGGTTGGTTGTCTGAAGGACCATGTGCTGTGGCTGGCACTTGGAGGCCGTGAGCTTCAAAGGAAGATTTGAAAGATCAAAGCCTCTGGTAATTGGCTGAGCCTTAATCAGTGGGCGGGGCATTAACTCAGGCCAGGGCTTTATAAAGCCGCGCACAAACGACCAGGGAGCTTGTGAACAGGGGCTGCTAACAGGGAGTTTTTCAAGGGAGTTTGGAAGGGGAGTGGGAAGGGAAAGGGGGTCCCTTGTCGGTCCTACCTGTTCCCCTGTAGTCCCCTTAAAACCTATAATCCAAACCATATTCCAAAATCCCTTTCTTTAAACCACCCTTTCATTAACTAGGAGACAATGCAGGCAGAAGCCCAGCAGCAGAGTGGGGACTATCCAGTTTATTGCGCTGAGTGTACCATGTATGATTACCTGCCTTGTTGGAGGGTGGCGTATGTGTGCAGTCGGTGTAAGGAGCTGCTGGCCCTCAGAGACCACGTATGGACTTCGGAGCCAGGGTGGTGGAACTGGAGGAGCTAAGGGAGGCAGAGAGGTATGTTGATGAGGCTTTCCGGGACACTGTAGAATTGTCCCACCTTCGCTCAGACACCCTCTGTGCTGTTGAGGAGGAAGAAAGGCCCAGGGAAGCAGAGCAGTCAACGGGAGCAGAGGGAAACCTTCCCATAGTTGGGACCCTCCTTCCAAATGGTGCTGGGGTTGCCTCTCGCACTGAGGTTACCTCTCCGGGGGAGGGAACTCCAGTTGCTAGGAAAAGGCAGGTGTTAGTAATGGGAGATTCGATCATTAGAAACGTAGATAGCTGGGTTTATGATGACCGGGAGAACCGTATGGTGACTTGCCTGCCTGATGCAAAGGTTGCGGATCTCTCGAGGCATCTAGACAGACTTACGTGTAGTGCTGGGGAGGAGCCGGTGGTCGTGGTACATGTAGGTACCAATGACATAGGGAAGGGTAGGAGAGATGTCCTGGAAGCCAAATTTAGGCTGCTAGGGAAGAGACTGAAATCCAGGACCTCTAGGGTGGCATTCTCAGAAATGCTCCCAGTTCCATGCGCAGGGCCAGGTAGGCAGGCAGAACTTCAGAGTCTCAATGCGTGGATGAGACAATGGTGTAGAGAGGAGGGGTTTACGTTCATTAGGAACTGGGGAAACTTTTGGGATCGGGGGAGCCTATACAGGAGAGATGGGCTCCACCTAAACCAAGTGGAACCAGACTGCTGGCACTAAACATTAAAAAGGTTGTAGAGCAGTTTTTAAACTAGGAGATAGGGGAAAGCCGACTGCTGTAGAGGAGCATGTGGATCGGACACAGACTTCTCTTAGGGGAGAGTCTGATGATAGGGAATCTCCAGGTTATAGTCATGAACAGAGGATGGAAAAGGATAATGTAAGGGATGGATCAGATGATAAACAGTCACATAAAGAATCTGGCACATCAGATAAGGGCAGACAAATAAACAGGGACAAGTTTTTAAAGTGCTTGTACACAAATGCTAGAAGTCTAAATAATAAGATGGATGAACTAGAGTGCCTTGTGATAAAGGAGGATATTGATATAATAGGCATCACAGAAACCTGGTGGACTGAGAGCAATCAATGGGACAAAATCATTCCGGGGTACAAAATATATCGGAAGGACAGAACAGGTCGTGCAGGGCTAGGAGTGGCACTACATGTGAAAGAAAATGCAGATTCAAATGAAGTAAAAATCTTAAGCAAATCGACATGTTCCATAGAATCGCTATGGATAGAAATTTCATGCTCTAATAAAAATATAACATTAGGGATCTATTATTGACCACCTGACCAGGACAGTGATAGTGATGATGAAATGCTAAGGGAAATTAGAGAGGCTATCAAAATTAAGAACCCAATAATAGTGGGGGATTTCAATTGTCCCCATATTGACTGGGAACATTTCACTTCAGGACGAAATGCAGAGATACAATTTCTTGATACTTTAAATGATTGCTTCATGGAGCAGCTGGTACGGGAACCCACAAGGAAAGAGGCAACTCGAGATTTAATCCTGAGAGGAGCGCAGGAGCTGGTCCAACAGGTAACTATAGCAGGACCGCTTGGAAATAGTGACCATAATACAATAGCATTCAACATCCCTGTGGGGGGAAGAACATCTCAACAGCCCAACACTGAGGCATTTAATTTCAAAAGATGAAACTATACAAAAATGAGGGGGTTAGTTAAACAAAAGTTAAAAGTACAGTGACTAAACTGAAATCCTTGCAAGTTGCATGGGCCCTTTTTAAAGACACCATAATAGAGGCCCAACTTCAATGTATACCGCAAATTAAGAAACACAGTAAAAGGACTAAAAAAGAGCCACCATGGCTTAACAACCATGTAAAAGAAGCAGTGAGAGATAAAAAGACTTCCTTTAAAAAGTGGAAGTCAGATCCTAGTGAGGCAAATAGAAAGGAGCACAAACACTGCTAGCTTAAGTGCAAGAGTGTAATAAGAAAAGCCAAAGAGGAGTTTGAAGAAAGGCTAGCCACAAACTCCAAAGGTAATAACAAAATGTTTTTTAAGTACATCAGAAGCAGGAAGCCTGCTAAACAACCAGTGGGCCCCTTGAAGATCGAGATACAAAAGTAGCGCTTAAAGACAATAAAGTCATTGAGGAGAAACTAAATGGATTCTTTGCATCAGTCTTCACAGCTGAGGATGTTAGGGAGATTCCCAAACCTGAGCCATCCTTTGTACGTGACAAATCTGAGGAACTGTCACAGATTGAAGTGTCACTAGAGGAGGTTTTGGAATTAATTGATAAACTCAACATTAACAAGTCACTGGGACCCGATGGCATTCACCCAAGAGTTCTGAAAGAACTCAAATGTGAAGTTGCAGAACTATTAACTAAGGTTTGTAACCTGTCCTTTAAATCGGCTTCGGTACCCAATGACTGGAAATTAGATAATTTAACGCCAATATTTTAAAAGGGCTCTAGAGGTGATCCCGGCAATTACAGACTGGTAAGTCTAACGTCGGTACTGGGAAAATTAGTCGAAACAATAGTTAAGAATAAAATTGTCAGACACATAGAAAAACAAACTGTTTAGGAATAGACAACATGGTTTCTGTAAAGGGAAATTGTGTCTTACTAATCTATTAGAGTTCTTTGAAGGGGTCAACAAACGTGGACAAGGGGGATCCAGTGGACATAGTGTACTTAGATTTCCAGAAAGCCTTTGACAAGGTCCCTCACCAAAGGTTCTTACGTAAATTAAGCTGTCATGGGATAAAAGGGAAGGTCCTTTCATGGACTGAGAACTGGTTAGAAGACAGGGAACAAAGGGTAGGAATTAATGGTAAATTCTCAGAATGGAGAGGGCTAACTAGTGGTGTTCCCCAAGGGTCAGTCCTACGACCAATCCTATTCAATTTATTCATAAATGATCTGGAGAAAGGGGTAAAGAGTGAGGTGGCAAAGTTTGCAGATGATACTAAACTACTCAAGATAGTTAAGACCAAAGCAGATTGTGAAGAACTTTAAAAAGATCCCACAAAACTAAGTGATTGGGCAACAAAATGGCAAATGAAATTTAATGTGGATAAATGTAAAGTAATGCACATTGGAAAAAATAACCCCAACTATACATACAATACGATGGGGGCTAATTTAGCTACAACGAGTCAGGAAAAAGATCTTGGAGTCATCGTGGATAGTTCTCTGAAGATGTCCACGCAGTGCGCAGAGGCAGTCAAAAAAGCAAACAGGATGTTAGGAATCATTAAAAAGGGGATAGAGAATAAGACAGAGAATATCTTATTGCCCTTATATAAATCCATGGTACGCCCATTTCTCGAATACTAGTATCAGAGGGGTAGCTGTGTTAGTCTGGATCTGTAAAAGCAGCAAAGAATCCTGTGGCACCTTATAGACTAACAGACGTTTTGGAGCATGAGTTTTTGTGGGTGAATACCCACTTCGTCAGACGCATGTAGTGGAAATTTCTAGGGGCAGCTATATATATGCAGGCAAGCTAGAGATAATGAGGTAGTTCAATCAGGGAGGATGAGGCCCTGTTCTAGCAGTTGAGGTGTGAAAACCAAGGGAGGAGAAACTGGTTTTGTAGTTGGCAAGCCATTCACAGTCTTTGTTTAACCCTGAGCTGATGGTGTCAAATTTGCAGATGAACTGAAGCTCAGCAGTTTCTCTTTGAAGTCTGGTCCTGACATTGTTTTGCTGCAGGATGGCCACCTTAAGGTCTGCTATAGTGTGGCCAGGGAGGTTGAAGTGTTCTCCCACAGGTTTTTGTATATTGCCATTCATAATATCTGATTTGTGTCCGTTTATCCTTTTCCGTAGTGACTGTCCAGTTTGGCCGATGTACATAGCAGAGGGGCATTGCTGGCATATGATGGCATATATTACATTGGTGGACGTGCAGGTGAATGAACCGGTGATGGTATAGCTGATCTGGTTAGGTCCTGTGATGGTGTCGATGGTGTAGATATGTGGGCAGAGTTGGCATCGAGGTTTGTTGCATGGATTGGTTCTCGAATACTGTGTACAGATATGGTCTCCTCACCTCAAAAAAGATATTCTATCACTAGAAAAGGTTCAGAAAAGGGCAACTAAAATGATTAGGGGTTTGGAGAGGGTCCCATAAGAGGAAAGATTAAAGAGGCTAGGATTCTTCAGCTTGGAAAAGAGGAGACTAAGGGAGGGATATGATAGAGGTATATAAAATCATGAGTGATGTGGAGAAAGTGGATAAGGAAAAGTTATTTACTTATTCCCATAATACAAGAACTAGGGGCCACCAAATGAAATTAATAGGTAGCAGGTTTAAAACAAATAAAAGGAAGTTCTTCTTCACACAGCGCACAGTCAACTTGTGGAACTCCTTACCTGAGGAGGTTGTGAAGGCTGGGACTATAACAACGTTTAAAAGGGAACTGGATAAATTCATGGTGGCTAAGTCCATAAATGGCTATTAGCCAGGAAGGGTAAAGAATGGTGTCCCTAGCCTCTGTTCATCAGAGGATGGAGATGGATGGCAGGAGAGAGATCACTTGATCATTGTCTGTTAGGTTCACTCCCTCTGGGGCACCTGGCATTGGCCACTATCAATAGACAGATACTGGACTAGATGGACCCTTAGTCTGACCCAGTACGGCCGTTCTTATGTAAGGCTGAGTCGCAAGCACGGGCTGCAGAGCATGTGTCACTGGCCTGGGCCACACTCCGCAGGCTGGGCCTCATATTGAATGTGCCCAAATCCACACTGACCCCTACACAGAGAACAGACTTCATAGGAGCTCTCTTGGACTCCACACAGGCCAGGGCATTCCTGCTGGAGCTGTGCTTCCAAGCACTCAGGGACATTCTTGAAAACCTTCGCTGATTCCCCACAACCACGGCCAGAAATTGCATGAAACTGTTGGGGCATATGGCAGCCTGCACATACATGGTCCAGCATGCCAAGTTACGCCTTCGGCCCCTCCAAGGGTGTACTTGGTGTGAGTGCACAGGCCGGGCAGGGACCCACTGGACACGATAGTGGTCTGTGCGGGAGTACCCTTTGCCAAACCCCAACCTACAGTATCCCTAGTCATGGACACCTTGGCGCTCGGTTGGGGAGTGCACCTGGGCAATATCAGAAGCTAAGTCCTATGGTCCCACGCAGAACTATCGCTGCACATCAATGTAGGGGAGCTGAGGACGGTTCATCTAGCATGCCAAGCGGTCCAGGCCCGCCTTCAGGGCACATGTGTGTTGGTGCTGATGGACAACACTGCAGCGATGTTCTACATAAACAAACAGGGTGGTGCTCGCTCCTCTCTCATGTGCGAGGAAGCCCTCAAGCTGCGGGACTTTTGCATCGCCCACTCGATACACCTAGAGGCGTTGCACCTTCCGCGAATGCAAAACCAACTAGCCGACCGCCTCGACTCAATTTTCCAGAGGTGGGCCTCTCCCCACATAGAGCTGTTCACGACATGGAGCAACAGAAAGTGCGAGCAGTTCTGCTCTTTCCTGAACCACAGCCCAGGCTCCATTGCCGACGCCTTTCACCTTTCATGGACGAGTCACCTGCTTTACGCGTTCTTGCCCTTCCCTCTTACACACAGAGTCCTCCTCAAGGTTCACTGGGACGGGGCTTCCTTGAGCCTCATAGCGCCAGCGTGGCCTTGCCAGCACTGGTTCACCACGCTGTTGAACCTCTCAGTAGACAGACCAGTAGCCCTTCCTGTGTGCCTGACCCTCATCACAAAGGACCACGGCCGTCTACAACACCCCATCCTGGAGACCCTCCACCTCAGGGCGTGGAAACTCCATGGCTGAACCTTCTTGAGCTTCAGTGTTCGGACCCAGTGAGGGAGGTCCTGCTGGGAAGCAGGAAACCTTCCACTCATGCCACATACCTGGCAAAGTGGAAGTACTTTTCCATTTGGTATCTGCAGTGGGGCACCAAACTGCAGATAGCGCCAATGCCCCTTGTTTTGGACTACCTGTTATACCTCCAGCAGCAGGGTTGGCAATCTCATCTCTCAGGGTACACCTGGCTGCCATTTCGGCCTTCCACCCGGGGGCAGCGGGTAGGTGAGTCTTCGGCAATCCCTTGATGGGACAGTTTCTCAAGGGCTTGGATAGACTTTATCCCCAGATACGACAGCCCATTCCCCAGTGGGACCTCAACCTGGTCCTGCCCACTCTCATAGTGATCTGCCCTCTGTCCTACCTTTCTCCTGGAAGGTGACCATAATCTCAGCCAGAAGAGTATCTGTGCTCAGAGCGATGACGTCAGAGCCCCTCTATATGGTCTTTTATAAAGACAAGGTGCAGCTATGCCCTCACCCCACAGTGCTACCAAAGGTAGTCTCACGGTTTCACGTGAACCAGGACATATTTTTACCTGTGTTCTTCCCTAAGCCACATGCCTGTTAAAGAGAGTGGATGTTCCATTCCCTGGATGTCAAGTGTGCCCTAGCATTCTACACTGAGCGCACAAAGCCATTTTGTAAGTCACCACAGCTCTTTACTGCAATCGCAGAAAGGATGAAGGGGCTTCTGATCTCGTCCCAGTGCATGTCATCATGGATCACGTCCCATATCAGGACGTGCTTCGACCTGACTAAAATTCCAGCCCCTCTGCTTACAGTACACTCCACAAGAGTGCAGACATCATCTGCAGCATTCCTGGCGTAGGTCCCTATTCAGGATATATGCAAGGCAGCAACATGGTTCTCTATCCGCACCTTCATGTCACACTACGCCATTACCCAGTAGGCGAGGGACGATGCAGCCTTTGGCAGGGCAGTCCTGCACTTAGCAACCAGGTGAACTCTGACCCCTCCCCCAAGGAAACTGCTTGGAAGTCACCTATTGGAATGCACATGAGCAATCATTCGAAAAAGAAAAAAAAAGGTTACCTACCTCTCGTAACTGTTGTTCTTCAAGATGTGTTGCTCATATCCATTCCAACTCCCGTCTGCCTCCCCTCTGCTGGAGTATTCTGGCAAGAAGGAACTGAGCTAGCAGCTGGTTGGCAGGGTACTATATACACCGCTATGAAGGCGCCACTCCAGGGGTCTTCACAGCTGACCCAACTAGGGGGAAAACCCGCTAGGGGAAAAACCTTCCAACAATCATGCACGCGGTGCGTGCACACCTATTGGAAAGGACATGAGCAATACATCTCAAAGAACAACAGTTACAAGAGGTAGGAAACTATTTTTTATGAAATGACCAGTCAAGCACACACCTCATTTGGAACTGGAAGTATACAATCAAGCAGCAGCAGAGGTGAGGAAGCAAATATGGCACAGTATTGTTTTAAATACAAACTACTAAAAAAAGGGAAAGTTTAAAACAAAAGATTCGACATGGTAACTGTTTCTGTGCTTGTTTCATTTAAATTAAGATGGTTAAAAGCAGCATTTTTCTTCTGCACATTAAAGTTTTCCCTGACCTCCTCCTGTTCAGTGTCTGGGGCCTCTGTGGGGACCATAGCCAAGGCGACAGTAGCCTGGCCATGCAATGAGTCGTGCCTCGGCGGTGACCTGGGCCAGCTGTGAGGCTTGCACCAAGGTCACCTCGGAACCACAGGGCGTAGGCCGATCCTTGGCTGTCTGGGGTGGTTGGTGCTCCGAGCCCACCAAACAGGAGCCCTCTGTCGCTTGTCAAATATATGCCTGCTGCGACGGGAATAGTACGAGTCACCATCCGAGTCTGAAGACATGGATCTCAATGAGATGACCAAGGCGGTGCCATGTGGTATTGCGCTGGGCACTTTTGCTGAGCTGATGATGCAGGTGACAAGCGTTATATCTCTGGTGGCTTCAAAAGTGTCTGGGGTGGAGGGTAACTCCAACTCCTCCACCTGGCACTGCCCATCCCGGGAGTTGCTGTGCACCAGACTTGATGGTACCCCCTAGGGAACCAAAGTCGATGGCGCTGATTCTTGCTGCCTGGATGCTGACGGTTCCTCCATGGGATGCCTCGGTACCGCGCCTGCAAGTCCTGCTGTTTTCTGCACCAGGGAGTGCCCCGTTGGCTTTTCTATGCTGCTTGTACAGCACCGGTGAATGTGAGCGGTGCTGGGTTGTCTGTGCATCCTGCGGTGCCGGAGAGCACCGTTGCCAAGGGTGTCTTAGACTAGAGTCCTTCCTTGGCACCATGTTACGTACCAATGTCAGGGCACTCCGTACTGACGCACTCGGTGTGGGGTCCTGGCAGGCCGCAGCAGACTGGGGACGAAGGGCGGATTCCATGAGCAACTGCTTCAGTTGGACATCTCACTCCTTTTTAGTTCGGGGGCGGAAAGCCCGGCAGATCTTGCACCTTTCTGTCTGGTGCGCCTGTGTCACGGAGTCCCTGGGTGATGCTCTGGAACTGATCCCTACGAAGCCAGTCAGGACTCTGGTGAAGTCTCCTCTCTGTGAGCAGACTGGCTCCAGGGCCAGAAGCTCACATGGCTTCCACCTTCCTGGGTCTGACCTTTGGAGCATTCAGCATCCTCTGCCCCTCCGTGCGCTTCCCACAGCGAGTCCACTCAGGCGGGGTCCTGGGGAAGCCAAAGGGTCCTGCATGCACCCCAACTTTGCAGTCAGATCTGACTCTTAGCCAGCCAGTAAAACAGAGGTTTATTAGATGACAGGAACAGGGTCTAACACAGAGCTTGTAGGTACTGAGAACAGGACCCCTCAGCCAGGTCAATTTTGGAGGGCAGTGAGCCAGACACCCACGTCTGCACTCACTCCTCGTCCTCAGCCAGCACCAAATTGAAACTCTTCACCCCTCCTCTCTGGTCTTTGTCTCTTTCCCGGGCCAGGAGGTCACCTGATCTCTTTGTTCTCAACACCTTCAGTTGGCATCTTTGCAGAGGAGGGGCCCCGGCCATTAGTTGCCAGGAGACAGAGTGCCGGCCATTCTCTGTGCAGACAGTATCACAGGGGCCTTCTTGGGCTCTGCAACAAATACACCCTGATCTCGCCACCTAGATACCTAAGAAATGCAAAGGGGAAACTGAGGCACTCACACACTATTCAGAGAAAACATTAAGAACATTCCCACTTCGCCACAGCCTCCCCCAGACATGAGTTGTGGAGGTTGCTTGTTAGCATAGGCTTGCTGCAGGTTCCACAGGCTTTAAAGCCTTGGGCTCGCTGCATGCCCCAGAGCCCAAGGGGGCGAGGGGGTTGTGACTGGGGAAACCCCGCTCCCAAACCTCACTATATACAATATATACACTAACAACTAAGACAAACTACAACTATATGAAAGAACGCTGAGGTAAGCACTTGCTAAGCAAATGACCACAGTTCCAACAACCGTCTCTGGCGGTAGGAAGGAGCTGAGCTGGGGCTGGGTCAGCAGGGTCATATAAGGAGCACTGTGAAGGTGCTACACCAAGGGGCTCCACCGCTAACCCGACAGGAGCTGCTAAGAGAAATCTTTCCAATGACTCTGCACGCGGTGTGCACACACCTGATTCGAACTGACACGAACAAGCACTCGAAGAATTATTCTTTTATTACAGTTTTTCAGCTAGTGCTGCACCCACCTTGTAGTAACTTCACCTAGACCCACATTACACTAGTTTGCCTAGGAGAATGTCACGTGGGACTATGTCAAAAACCTTATTAAAATTGAGATATATCATGTCTACAATTTCCCCCCATCCGTTAGACCAGAGGTAGGCAACCTATGGCACGGGTGCTGAAGTCGGCACACAAGCTGATTTTCAGTGGCACTCACACTGCCCAGGTCCTGGCCACCGGTCCAGGGGGCTCTGCATTTTAATTTAATTTTAAAGGAAGCTTCTTAAACATTTTAAAAGCCTTATTTACTTTACATACAACAATAGTTTAGTTACATATTATAGACTTATAGAAAGAGACCTTCTAAAAACATTAAAATGTATGACTGGCACACGAAACCTTAAATTAGAGTGAATAAGTGAAGACTCGGCACACCACTTCTGAAAGGTTGCCGACCCCTGGGTTAGACAAATAACCTTGTCAAAGAGCGAAATTAGGTCAGTTTGGCATCATTTGTTGTTGACAAATCCATGTTGGCTGTTACTTATTACCCTGGTATCCTCTGGGTGCTTACAAACGGATTGTTTAATAATTTAAGTATCTTTCCAGATATTAAAGTCAGGTTGACTGGCTATAATTCCATGAGTCCTCTTTGTTCACCCTTTTAAAAATAGGTACTATATTTGCCCTTCTCCAGTCATCTGCGACCTCACCCATCCTCCATGAGTTTTCAAAGATATTTGCTAACGTTTCAGCGATTTCTTCATCTAGTTCCTTAAGTACCCGAAGGTTAATTTCACCAGCTCCTGCTGACTTGAATATATCTAATTTACCTAAATATTCTTTAACCTGTTCTTAACTTATTTCAGCTTGTGTTCTTCCTTTCCCCTTGTTGTTAATATTAATCGTCTTAAGCATCTGGCCACCATTATCCTTTTTTAGTGAATACTGAAGCAAAACAGGCATTTAACCTCTCGGCCTTCTTGGTGGTGTGCATTATTAGCTCTCCTTCACTACTAAGTAGAGGACCTACACTTTCCTGTGCCATTATCTTGCTCCTAATCTATTTATGAACCTCTTCTTATGCCTTTTATATCCCTGTCTAGGTGTAACTCATTTAGTGCCATAGCCTTTCTGATTTTGTCCCTACATGCTTGTGCTATGCTTTGGTATTCATCCTTAGCAATTTGTCCACATTTCCACTTTTTATAGGATTCCTTCTTGATTTTCAAGTCATTAAAGAGTTCCTGATGGAGCCATATCAGCCTCTTATGATTCTCTTTCCTTCATATAAACATAGTTAGAACATAAGAACGGCCATACTGGGTCAGACCAAAGGTCCATCAAGCCCAGTATTCTGTCTTCTGACAGTGGCCAATTGCAGGTGCCCCAAAGGGAATAAACAGACATGTTATCATCAACTTCATGCCCTGTCAACCCTTCCCAGCTTCTGGCAAAGGGAGGCTAGGGACACCATTCCTGCCCATCCTGGCTAATGGCCATGGATGGACCTATCTTCCATGAATCTATCTAACTCCCTTTTGAACCCCGTTATAATATTGGCCTTCACCACGCCTTCTGGCAAGCCGTTCCAGAGGTTGACAGTATGTAAATCATTTGCTGCTGATAGTTTGCTGTTGTGCTTTTAATACTGTCTCTGAGAAAATGCCAGCTCTCCGGAACTCCGTTTTCTCTTTTGCTTTTCTTCTCAGGGGATCTTTCCTACCAGATTTCTGAGTTGTTAAAGTCTGGGTTTTTTCGAAATCTACTTGTCCTTTTTCTGCTGGTCTCACTCCTTTCTTTCCTTAGAATCATGAAATCTCTCATTTCGTGACCACTTTCACCCAAATTGCCTTCAACCTCCAGACTTGCAACCAATTCTTCCACGTTGGTCGGAATCAAGTCTAAAATAGCTGTCCCCCTGGTTACTCCCTCTACTTTCTGAAACAAAAAGCTGTCCCCAACACATTCCAAGAGTTTACTGGAAATTTTCAGTTTTGCTGTATTACTTTCTCAACGCATGTCTGAGTAGCTATAGTCCCACATTACCACCAGGTCTTGTTTTGGATATTTCTGTTATTTGTTCTAGAAATGCCTAATCTACCTCCACCTCCTGATTTGCTGGCCTACAGTAGACCCACACCATGTCGTCATCCCTATTGTTTTCCCCTTTTATCTTTATCTGAAAAATGTCTGATCGGCTTCTCACATCCTCCTGGACCTCAGGACAAGTGTATATATTCTTAATGTATAATATCAGAGGGGTAGCCATGTTAGTCTGGATCTGTAAAAGCAGCAAAGAATCCCGTGGCACCTTATAGACTAACAGACATTTTGGAGCATGAGCTTTCGTGGGTGAATACTCACTTCGCCGTTGCATCCGACGAAGTGGGTATTCGCCCACGAAAGCTCATGCTCCAAAACGTCTGTTAGTCTACAAGGTGTCACAGGATTCTTTGCTGCTTAATGTATAATGCAACACCTCTTCCCCCTTTTCCCTGCCTGTCCTTCCTGAACAAGCTATAACCCTCTACACCAATATGTAAGTCCTGAGATTCATTCCATCAAGTCTCAGTGATGCAAGTTAAATCATAATTTAGCTTATATACTAATACTTCCAGCTCTTCCCGTTACTCCTTGCAGAAGTTGTTGTATTATGATAGCATCTAGGAGCCCTAGTCATGGACCAGAATACTACTGTGCCAGGCGCTGCACACAGAACAAAAAGAAAGCCCACAGAGCTGACATCTCAGTACAAGACAAGAGACAATGGAAGGACAACAGAATTCGGGAGTGAATGGGATAACAAACATTTTTCCAAGTAAGCAGAAAAGATTCCAGTTTTGGGATGGACTGTTTATAAACAAGAATGGCCTCACTAGGGCAGGGGGTCAGTCCATTAGCCTTTCATCTTTGAAAACCAGGCTCTACTCTCAGCCTCATTACAGGGAACATGACCATGGTGAACTTCTCATCCTGCTCAATGGAGATCTGTTTATAGCAGAAAGCTACCACGCAATTTGACACAACTGACAGACTGCTCAAGAGAGGCTCAGGACTGACTAGCAAGTGGTGTAGTGGGTCAGGAAGGAGGGACTTGGGCAGGGAAATGGGCTGGGAGTGAAATCCTGAACTGGAACAGTAAGGTGCTGTTGCCAAGCAAACATGAAGTTTGTTGGTACAGCAAGAAAAGAGGGTCCAGGCCTGGGAAGCAAGTGGTGCTACAGGTGAGGGCTGACAATTATTGACAGAGCTAGAAAGGTGGGCAAGAGGGAGAGAGAAGGGAAAAGCTTTGAGCCATGAAGAACGTAAGGATTCCAGCCAGCCCAGGAAAGGACCTGGAGGAGAACTCTCCCAGTACAGCCAGGAGCAATCCAGCGGGCAGGTGCAGAGGAGCCAAGGGAGAGCCCACAGTAAATCAGGGGGACAGATACAGGAGCTAATATTTTGGCATCATGAATAGGTATTTTTTGGACTATGAGCAGAGCTTTGGAAAAACACCATTTTTCCTCCCCAAACCTGAGCCATGGCATGGTCAGGCTCCTGCTTGTACAATACCTGGCTCCTGTCAGCAGGAACAGCCCTAGCCATTTTGCTGGCCAAGGCTGACAACATCTGCCAGAATGACTGAGCAACGAAAAGGCCGAACCAGCCTTAACTAATAAGGCCATTACTCTGGCTGTAAGAGAGGCACTGCACATTCTTGAAGAAGGAGGCACAAAAATGCTCTTGCATTTGTACAGCAGCTTTATCTAAATGGATCCTAATGGGCTTTAGAAACATGTTGATCACATTGTATATACCACACACGTAGGAATCACTTTGCCAACCACTGAAGTGAAGCCATTTCTAGGGAAGACCATAGCAACTGTTCAATAGTGCACAGCAAAACTACACAACCATCTGGGTCAGGAAGCAAAGTATCATCCCTAACTGCAGAGGGTAGGGAGGAAGAATATTCACAAACTGGAATAGGAAGAGGATACAATGGTTCAGTACCACTAAATCCTTGTGAAATAAAATTTATCTGGGGTTGTCCATGACACTAGGGGAGGGGGGTGACAGGGATGACAACACATCTAGCAACACAGTGTCTCCCAGCTTGATGATCCAGTGAATACAGCGCACAGAGGGAAGCATGAATTTCCGACACAACTTCATAGAGCACCCTGGGTTTTTCTTGGAGAACTCTGACCCAAGTACTGTTTCAGCTCAACTCCCACATCCTTTTTACAAGATCAGACAGGATCACAGTTCAAAGTGTTAGAGGTAACAGGAGAAATAGTAACCTTAACCAGAAAGCAACTAGAAACACAATACTTTGAGCAATTAAAGTATGTTTCTGATCAATTTAAAATATTACATTTTTATAATGCCACGGGGAATTACAAAGATTGTCTTTAGCTGGATAACTGCTTCAGTGAGCTCCAAAGACAGTTGAAAAATTAATTTGGTTAGTGGTGCCCCACGTGCCCGGACATTATTGCCACCGAGGCATTGGGTAATACAGCACAGACAGTTCATTCTGTCCTCAGGAGAGCTCAAATAACCTCTGCTCCAGCTGCCATGGTAAATCCGATTTATTCTCTTCTTTGGTATGAAATTAATATTCGTTTTCACAATCTTCAGACATGATTGCACACGTTCTTTTGTTTTTTTAAATGTAACAGTACCCAAATGCAGCACAATCTAAATATAGTACAACGTGCCCCAGAAACTGCTTATGAAACCAGCCCTTCACCTATGCAGTCATCCCTGCAATAGAAGCCAACATAAGCCATGTGGCCACACGGATCAGGGACTTACCTCTTCTTGTTGGAGCTCAGGAGTAGGAACTCTACTGGGATAATGTCTCTGACTTTACTTTGTTTTGGGGTATACGCAATACAAAAACAAATTAAACTAAGATCCAGAGTTCCTGTTCAAGGAGTTGCACGGATTGCCATGAGGTTCTCTGCCTTGAAAAGTACACATTCAGAAAGCAAAGGCTGCACTTTACTCATCTGGAAAGAAAGTACAGTCAAGCTGAACTAAAAATACAATACCTCCCCTTCAAGTATGTACAGTCATAAGCTTAAAATAACTCAATTTTAACCAGCTAATGGGATCCAGATGTATGACAAAAAAACTACATTAAAGTCATCACAATATATTTTGAGAAGCACATAAATGTGTGTCTCAGTAACCCCAGTGCTTAGCTTATTTTACAGGTATATGATTTACCATAACTAGAACTCCACAGTGAATTTATATTAAAACAAGATGAAGCTTATAATTGCCATCCACCATTTTAAAAAAGATTTCTTCCACACAACTGCTCTTCACTGAAATGAAGGAAGAACTAATGCCTCAAAATACTGTCCCAATTACAGCTTTCCAGAACTCTCATTCCTGCACTTTGCCTTGGGTGAAGTTGCAACTTTCACTGCTGTACCTAAGATTATACACTCCTAGTATCAGATTAGGTTTTTATGATAGAGAAAGGGGCCTGTTCACTGCACGCGCACACACAGAAACTCAAATATATTTGGCACTGGCAGCTCTGAGGAAATCAACTCTAGCACTAAACAAGTCCAAGGCAGGTCTGCACACATTTCATGCGTCTCCACACTCCAGTAATCTCATTTCAAGGCTCTACACTCTTTCTTCTCTCCATCTGGAATCACCCTGAAAATCCCTGTGGTCACACTCTCTTGCTCATAATGGATGGCTCTTCTCCCCTCCAGTCAAGGGTAGAGAAACTTACCACTGATAGGCACCATGGAAAAAGGAGGAGCACAGAGAAGTGGGGGAAGTGTGTTTAAACTGATCTTTGTCCTGGGTGAAGAAATACAGAATAAAGGCAGCTCCTAATGGGCCTCACTAGAGAGCTGGGAGCTAAGGAGAGGTATAGTGTAGGAACACTTTCAGAGAAATCAGGCTGCTCAAGTTATGTGTGCATCCTACTCCACATGTAGGAGTGCCTCCATCCCAAAAACATACCCCTTCAAATGTGTTCACCTAGTCTCCTGATTAGCAGACAAGGCCAATGTGGAAATCTTCAGGTTAACAAACAAACCACAGGCCTGCAGACTGACAGCTCTATTCTCAAACCGATACCATAGCCCCCAAAATCCAACATCACGACAAATGCTGATACCAGGTAAACAATTCCTCTGACTATGGGAATCTCCAAGATGGCGCCACGCCAGGGCTCATCCAAAATTGGCATACAATAGTTGTCATTTCAGCCTAAGTGTAGACACGGGGAGGGGTTGTGGGGGCAGTGATGACACTTGTATCCTGATCAAACTGTCAACTATTCCAGGCTGAGAGCAGTACCTGAGCACACATTGAAGAGTAAGGCCAATCATGTCAATCCATCCCTGTGGGCTCATAGAGCCAGTAGTCTTTGAATATGCTAACAGAGAATGCCATCGTACCACGGGATCAGACAACCTGTTCCCTCCAGTCATATACCACAGCCACGAGAGAGGACAGGAGATTTTGCCCCTGCAGAAGCGGAGGAGAATCATGATCACCAGAACTGTTCTTGACAGTAAGCCAATTTCTCAATCCAGACAGCATTTTGAGTCACTATACAGGCTGAGGAGAGAGAAACAATCAGAGATAAACAGATATACATACACACACACCCCCTTCCTTTGGAAGTTTTAAAATTTTAGCTAAAAGTACTAATTATTCCCAGATGTACCTCAAACTAGCCAGCATTAATTAGGTGATTTCATACAGGTGTCACTGCAAAGGTGGGTCTCAGGGAGAAAGTTAAAGGATAGGTAGTGGCCTGGCGGGAGAGCATTCTATGCAGCAGGAGTAGCACAGGTCGTTGGTAGAAGCACCTAGGCTTTCTGCTGACAAGTAATCATTACAGCCTTAGGCTAGCTGGTCTGGAAGACACTTGACACAAACAACCTTGCCAGCTAATGTTCTCTTATGAGGCAAGGTAACTAAGAAGCAGGCAAAAAGCAATCTCCAGCAACATATGATCTTGGCCAGTATCTTAGCATACGTCTAAACTGCAATGAGACACTCGTGGCTGGCCCATGCCAGCTGACTCGGGGTAAGGAGCTGTTTAATCACACTGTAGATGTTCAGGCTCTGACTGGAGCCCTGGCTGTAGGACCTCGCATGGTGGGAGGATGCACCCTGATCAAAATGTCTACACTTCAGTTAAACAGACTCTTAGCCTGAGCCCCGCAAACCCAATTCAGCTGGCCCTGGCCAGCCACAGGTTTTTAATTACAGTGTAGACAATACCCTTCAACCCCACTTGGACAGACTTCAAACCAGATTATGGCACAGTGACTGCAATGGTCGCAAAAGTGGTCCTTTGCCTCTTAGCCAGGACAAAAGACAAGCTTCCATGCCAATGCCATTAATACACTGCTCTTCTATAACACCTTTCATCCAAGGATCTCAAAGCACTTCTGGGAACATCAGTTACGGTAGCCTGTAGCCTAATCATCCTTCCTCTTCCCTGGGCAATAAGGCAGGCACTGTGATAGTTTGAAATCCTGGGGAGTGTTGACCAGTGGTCAGACCCTTTAAACTGCAGGGAGAGGGGGTTGGTAGGTGAACCCAGCCCCTCCCACTTCACTGGGATCTGGCCCAGGACCCTGTGAGGGCTACCAAAGGTCTGACACCCAGAAGCGCCTTAAGGCTGCCCTCCCTGGGCCACTTCCTACCATCCCAATGTTGCCCAAAGTTCACAGTCGATAGCAAGAAGGTGAAAAGGGAGTCAAGCTATAGTGTGCACAGTTTCTATTCTCCCAGTGCCAAATGTGGTTTTGGGAAGAAGGCAGGGAGATTGATTGGTTCAGATGAAATTCTGAGACCAATTTGGGGGTGAATTCTGCATGAAGTCTTAGTACCCCCTTGTCCCAATGGAATGTTGCACAGGGAAGCTCAGCCGTAAGTGTCTGAACCTTACTCATTCTTCTGGTCAAAGTGATAGTGACTAGAAAGATCTTTTTCTGAGTGAGTTCATGTGATGAATATTCTGTGAGAGCCTCAAATGGAGGCTCTGAGAGTCTCAAGAGGACTATACTGAGGACCCAGGCAGGGGTGCACTCTCTGACTGGTGGGTAAATACGTAGTAGCCCTTTGATACAGTGGGGTGAAGGAAAACTGAGCACAACTTCACAGTTGAGTGATAAGCTGAAATCACCACAATGTGGACTTAAATAAAGCCGAGTGAAAGACATATCTGACTGAGATTCATAAAATAGTCAAACGTTTTTGGTATTGAGGCTTGGACCCAATCCTGACCTTTTTGGACATATAGAGAAATCACTTCTAATTGGAAGAATATGTTCGTCTCGTACAGGTTTGCTTTATATCAGGATTTGCTGGACCTGTGAGGAGCAGTCTCTGTCCGTGGTGCTCAGCAACCCAACAGCCACACTGTCAGCTGCTGCAATGGAGTATTTAGTCATCTGTTGTGAGATTAGATCCAGGCAGTCTGGGAGCTGGACCAGAGGCTGAAAGCACATCTGTCATCAGAACTGCCTTGGCTAGTATGGAGTCATCAGAATGATCATGGATTTACGTATTTTGATCTTGGAAATCACCCTGTGAATCAGGGGAACTGGTGGAAAGGCGTACAGCAAGCCTTTGTCCCACTGTAGAAGGAAGACATCTGCTAACAGCCCCTGGACTCAACCGTCCTCTGGATTGAAAGTTGACATTTTGCACTATCCCTAGTGGCAAATAAGTCAGTCATCTCTTCTGATGGAGTATCCTCTTCCATGATAGATACGTGTAAGGACCACTCTTAGCTCATCACTGATTGCCTGCTCAGGAACTCTGCTAAATTGTTGCAGAGATTTGGACTTATCCTGCATGGCTGCAACTACTAAAGAGCCCAGGTTTGGGTGGGAATAAAAGTGGTTGAAATTTTTCAGGGCACTTGGTAGCACATATCCACTCCTTTGGATGTAGGCTCAACGATTTCTACATGCAGAGTCTCTGTGGGCTTGCGCTCTGAGATTGGTGCTGGGTGTCGGCCCCATGTCAAAGATGTTCTCGGAGGGGATCTAGGGCCCATAATTGGTGGGACGGTCAATGCCAGAATCTTTGCTGGTGGTGGTATCAGCGCTGGTTTTCTGAGCGTTGCTCTCACCTTGGTAGTGGGCTTAGATTCTCTGTCTCTGGAGGAACGTTGTCTCTTCTGCTCCTTCTGGGACATCTGACGAAGTGGGTATTCACCCATAAAAGCTCATGCTCCAAAACGTCTGTCTATAAGGTACCACAGGACTCTTTGCTGCTCTTACAGATCCAGACTAACATGGCTACCCCTCTGATACTTGTCTCCCAATGTTTACAGTTGTGTCTGGACCCTGCTTGGCTCCTTTCGGTCTTTCCCTTGGATTGAGGCACTAGTGTCAGTTCCAACAATAATAGCCTGTGTCAATGGCTCTGTGCCAAGATAGTCGGTGCCAATTTTGACAACATTTTCTATCCTGCTCTTCTGTCACTGCTTGACCCTGGGGTGTGACGTCTGCTGGAGGAAGCATTCACTGAAGATGACTCTCTTCATTCTTCGGAGGTGTTAATCTCTTCTGGGACCAAGGTGCTGCGCATCAAATGTTTGAGCAGGAATGATATCAGCTGCACGTTCCTCGACATACGCATACCCAAGAAGAAAGGTCCACACACTGCATACTTACCAGATATATGATTTCCCCTCAGAACAGAACAGGCATTGGCTATGCCTCTCCATGAGAGGGATAAGTCCATCGCCAGTCAGGTGGGTTTAAACCCGGATTGATAATGATAGGCACAAGGAAACTAGTCTCTCTGTAAAGAGGGGTATACTGAGGGAAGCTTTTTTCCTCTCGTTTGTTTTTTGAAACAGACAATTAAAAAAAAAACACCTAAGAATGAAGAGGCTGATGGAGGTTTCTTCACCAAAATGCTAGGGAAAAAAATGAGTTTGAAGCTAAGTAAGAGCAGGTTGGACACTTGCTGCGTTCCATCTTGCTGCTATGGGCAGTAAGAGGGAACCTCAGCAGGGTTCTAGCTGCTCGGCCCTTTACGCTGTCACATGGAAGCACAAGGGGGTACAGGGTGCATGTCTGGTCTCGACAGAAATGGCTATCCAAAATAATCCAACCTCGCATGCATGAGGCACATGAACAGTCACAGTGGGATCCACGCTGACACATACTCCAAGAACATATAGATATATTAGCAGAACATCAGGCCTGAGTTGGCAGCAGAGCCCTGGGAAATCAACAGCTAGAAGGAGGGGGATGTTGAGCAAAGCTGGCAGCATTAACTCAGCACCTTCCCTCTCTCACAATCCCTTCCCTGAGGACTGAGCAACTGGGGAAACCTTCAACCACAAGTTCACTGTGGGGACATACTGGAATATTAATAATTTTTCTAGCTGTAAAGTATTTGAGAAACAGAGTCTCACTCTGCTGTTTCATGTTATGAACTAAACAATAACGACAAACCTAACCTCATGAGACTAGGGTCAAACCTTTATACCCCTTTCGTTCTAATCCAACCTACAGCTCGGCACTTACACCTAATAAACTTGACACAGGATTCCTAGGCTTTGGGCATATATGATAGAAAACATTAGCAGCGGAGAGAGGTGCCAAGTACATTGTCAACTAGTACTGTCTCCCCAAAGAGCCTGCTAGAATCCAAAGTTGTCTAGTTTCACAAGATAGCTATAGGAGAGAACAATTTCAAAGTACTGGGAAAATTCAAATGGCTGGTGCCAATGGTCTTCTTCTGAAAAAGAATATTAAATTAGAAAAATATAACAATAAATGATCCCTTAGTATTATACAGGGACTACCATCCCCAACAATCCTGAACGAACACACACACACACACTCTCTCACTCCCCGTTGTATCCACCAATGAAATTGCAGCCACTTGCCTCTGGGGTGAAATCCAGCAGCTTCTAACTGCATTCAAGAACATACAGAACAGTTTAGCACAGGCAGTAAAGCATCCTGCAGCATCATGTTTCTTTCCCTTGGAGGTCTCCTATCCAAGTACTAACCAGGCTCAACCCTTTGTGAGATGACAAAATCATAGACAGATGACATAAGGCTAATAGCATATGGCCTTTTCCTTTAAAAATAATGCAGAGAATCCCAATCCCAAATGTAATTACAAACCAAACCCAAATGAATGAGCTAACGAATGAGTGCATGGTGTCAGGAGCACCCTTACGGTGCAGAACTGTTCTCTCATTCTCAGTATTGGTGCCAGAACTAGTAAACCCAAAATCACTCTCAGGATGAATCATTCCCATCACAAGAACGATTCTCAGTCTGTAGTTTTTAGCCTCCCTTCAATTCCCTATTGCAAATGCAATGTTTTATAAAATGCACACATTTTTGAAGGAGAACACTGTGCATAGCTAAGTGATTCTCTGTTCCCTAGTAGGAATGGGCAACGTTTTCCAGACATCGGCCCACCCCACAGCATGAAACAATCCTAATCTTTTAGTTTGCAGTTATTTGCTACATTCTTATATATTGGGGAAGTGAGGTGGAAAATGAATACTCCTCCTCTGCTATGCTGGAATAGTCCACCAAGAGAAATGAAGTTCACTAGACAATTATTCTGTGACCAGAATGATTTTTCTTTTTAAAATTGGAGTTACTGGGCCAAATTCTATGACCTGCTAAGGCAGCAGAGAGTGGTCATAAGCAGCAGGAGGTGGTTAGTGAAGAATTTCTCCTGTGTCTCTTTGCCAGCAGACAAACCTCCTGTGATAGCTCTCCTGCTGCCGCTAGAAAGGTGCGGGGGAGTGATAGAGCAATTATCCGCAGGGACCACAGTTCAGTGGTATAAGTTACAGCTGCCTCCTGCAGCTTTAGTTTATACCAAGGCTAGTGGCAGAGGATCAGAGAGCTGCAACTGGCTCCCTGCAGCCTCCCACCACCACATTCCAGCTCTGCTAGGGCAGCATAGAGACTCTTCCCTGCTGTACTTGACACGGCCATTCCATAAGGGTTCTGCAGGAAAGGAAGAGTGCTCTGGCATGTCAGAGAATTCGGAGTGAAGGGTGGCTTGCGGGAACTCAAGGAAAAACAAAGGGGCAAATTCAGCTTCAATACATCTTCAATACAGCAGCTATTTGTGTTGCTTTGTTTAGAGATGTGGATGCTGCTTTACAGGCAAATACAAAGGTGAAGTCCCTACCCCAAGATCCTCACACTTACAAATTCAACCAAGGGCTACAGACATGGTGAATGCGAGGAGCATAAAAATAAAACAAAAGGAGAAAATACAATCTGGGAGGTGGCGGTGGAATACAAGGGAGCAACATGTAAAAGCTGGTGGGCATTGTAGACTTCTTGTCACTGTATTTTCCTTTTCCTTTTCTGTTGTGCTATTTATACAGTGTTTGTTGTGAGTAAAGTAAATTAGAAAAGTACAGTGTAACATCTTACTTTAGAAAGGGAGAGCAAGCCAAAGGACTAACCACAAGTCTGGCCTCAGGGTATGCCTAGGTTGCAATCATTGCTCAAACAGACATACTTGAGTTAGCTCAGTTCCCTGAATAGTTCTGCCCTGGAAGCAGGTGTTCCAGAGTGGACTTTTCAAGACCACCTAGAACCCTGGGTAATTACTGGTGGCGCTAGCCTGCACCACTGCAGCTTCGCTACTTGACACTCGCGCTAGCTAGATTAAACACCAGTGACCGCAGTCTAGACATACCCTCAGAGATCAAGTGCTCCTCTTCTGTCTTCCCTGTTTTAGGATACAACAGTCCTCTGAACAGCTCTGTCCATTCAAGTCAATTTCTGACCCCAACAAAGTTGCGACAATGCATCTTCATTCTTGTTTTAAGAATGAGTCCAATCATATCGTATAGTTGTAGATCTATAACATAGATTATCTCCAAAGGGGGGGGCACTAATAGTCCCAAAAGACCATTACTCTTCACACTGCAGTCTCTGCGTATATAAATTCAGGACCTAAAGCTGTCTCTTGACTTGAACCTCTTGAAAGATTTAAACCAAATGAATGTGGTAATCAAGGATAGATCCACTTTGTGTGGCAAGAACCACCTTTTAGACTAAGAGTCCAAAATTATCTGAGAAGGATTTGTTATAAGTGAGTGAAATAAATTTGAAAAGAAGAGCCAGTTTAGCCCCTTTTCTCGTTATCAGATCTGTAAGGTGCTGCTAGACAGAGAACACCACAGAGCCTTTCACAGAGGAACCACTCTTTCAAAAATATCAGGAAGACCTGAACACTGAACTAACACTAACTGTGGTAAAATAATCTCATGCCCTGTAACCACATCACTCCTCACAATGCTTTTTATTTTCCTCTCAATAGTGAAAATCTACTATTAAAGCAAGGCCTCAGCTCGTAGATTCTTGCCTGCATGACCTGCTGCACTGGAACAAGAACCAGAGCACAAACTCCAGGTGGCACCAGCCTGAATGGATCTCACAGCTACAAGGAACCTTGACAGTATGACAACGAAGAGCAGAAGAATTAATAGGTATAGAAAATAAATGGTACAGTGTTTGCTTCTGGTAAAGAGATCCATGCAGGGACTGTGTGGGTAGGAAGCTACTGCCCTCAACATCATGGAGAAAATTTCTCTTAAGATACTATTTTTACAGCTTCAATTGATTTATATTGCCCAGGATGAGTGTCTCATTTGAAGAGTCTAATCCTGACACTCCTGCCGTCGGCAGGAGATGAGCTACAGTGCCTGTGGTTTGTTACAGTTAAAACATCTTTAAACTCTGGAAAACAACAATGGGTGCAACTAAAAAGCAACAAACACTAAGGCAAAGGAAATCAGCAGGGCTCAGCACCTAGGAAACTTTCTGCTCCTCAGTTCATGTGTCTTAGTTTTTCAGTCCAAACTATGCAGTTCCTATATCAAATCTACTCTTGCTATTTCTAATTAGCTTACTAGGGTGGTATCTAGGTGCAACCTAGTTTAGGTGAAATCCTGCCCCACTGAAGTCAATGGCAAACGTTTTTTTACATCAATGATTTCACCCTCTAGCTTTGTGCCAGGTATTTATATCGCTCTTCACCCTAATGTTTAAATGCTGACTAATGCCATGTCAGATTGAAAAGAAACAGGTTCCTGTCCAAGGACAGCTAGCTGAGCTCAAGGATAACTATCTGCTCTGCCTTTGCTGAACTGGAACCAGGTGTGTAGAGTCCAGCAGATTTACTGTCTGTCATCATTATGCCTCCCAAGCAGCAAGAATGTCAGGAAAGGCAAACAGAAACCCTGTTTTCCTATTTAGGACGTGTTTCATAGACACTGCGTACCAAATGCTTCACAATATTAAATAACGACAGAGGAAGAGACAAAATAAGAGGCAAATGTAAGGGGAATTGGATGGCTGAAGTGCATTGCAGTTGGACACTGACTTATCTCAAGACTGCTGGTTCAAACTCGAGCAGATCAGTAGAGACTACTCCTGAAATGAATAAGAAGCCACTGTAGGTGTTTGAGGAGGGAATGATTGCATTTCTTTGAACTCCTGTACCACACACATCACCATGGTCTGAGTGCATGAGAAAGGTGTGAAGTAGCATTCTGGAGCTCTTTATTATACCCAAAAGAGAGTAAATTTGTAAAGCTTTCTGTCCCTTCTGTCATTTTTACTCCCTCTATTTCTTCCAGGATTTTTTTTAAATAAAGAAAATTTAAAAGAAATAAGAGCACATGGACTCGGGAGCCCCTGTATTTCACTGAGGATAGTCCTAGTCCTAGCAGTAAATTTTCCTAGCGGGGGTAGGCTGGATTGCTGTCATCTATAGCAGTTTGCTACTCAAGTACTCCAACCACCACTTTGTTCCTGGAACATGTATTGCTCACTAATCCACTTTACAGCAAGAGAGATCAGTTTGTTGCCATGATACGCACACCTCAAAACAAGTCAACAAGGACAATCCAGGTGCCTGGGAGAGGATTATTTGATTATCTAGCTTTTCATGTGCACAGAAAAATGATTAGCACTTCTGACTGTATTATTGTGGTAGTGACACTAATGTTGTTATGGTTGACGAGGCAGATGAATAACTTCCTAGAAAAGAGTGAATGTTTCTAGAGAAGCAGGGTGAGAAGCAGCTATACCTAACAAACATACTCTAAACTTAGGCCAATAACTCCACCCAAAAAAACAAAAAAAATTTTTTTTAACTCTGCAAAAATAAAAGGAATGCAGGCAGAAGTCCAGCAGCAGAGTGGGGATTATCCAGTTTATTGCACTGAAAGTAGCACGTGCGATTATCTGATTGTGAGCAGCTAGCATTTGTGTGCATTCAGTGCAAGCAACTCATGACCTTCAGAAACCAAACATGGGGTCTTCAGACCACAGTGGCTGAACTGGAGGAGCTACGGCAGACAGAGAGAACATAGATGAGAATTTCATGGACACAGAGCGCTCCAACCCCCCGTCTGACAGCCTCTGTGCTGTTGACGAGGTTGAAAATCTCAGGAAAGAAGAACATCAAGCTGGAGTGGAGGGAAAGATCCCAGAGATAGGACCCTTCTTCCAGACGATGTTTCATTGAGAGTACTCCTCCAAAGGAGGGAACCCCAGTTACTAGGAAGAGACCGGTAATAGTAAATGAGGGGATTCAATTGTTCGAAATATATATTGCTGGGTTTGTGATGACTGGAATATTGCATGCTGAATTGCTTGCTCTGTGTGACAGTGGTGCAACTTTCAAGACATCCAGATAGAAACTTATGTGCAGTGCTGGGGTGGAGCCAGAGTAGTGGTACTTGTAGTTACTCTTGACATAGGGAAAGGCAGGACAGAGATCCAGGAGGCTAAATTTAGGCTGCTAGGTAAGAGATTCAAGTCCAGGGCCTCCCTGGTAGCAATCTCTGAAATGCTTCCAATTCCACATGCTGGGCCATCACAGTACATTTAACTTCAAAAAGGGGAACTACACAAAAATGGAAATTAAAAAAAGCAGTCATCAGAGAGAAATGCCTGTAAGCTGCATGGAACTTAAAGACACCACAGTAGAGGCTCAAACTAAATGTATATAGCACATAAAAAACAAACAGGGCCAAATAAATGCCACCATGGCTAAACAGAGTAAAAGAGGCAGTTAGAGGCAAAAGAACATCCTTAAATTGGACGTCAAATTCTGCTGCGGAAAACAAAGGAACATAAACTCTGGCAAGTCAAGTGTAAAAATATATTTAGGCAAGTCAAAAGAAGAATTTGAAGAGAAACTAGCAAAAGGTACAAAAACTAACATCAAAATATTCTGAAGTACATCAGAAGCAAGAAGCCTCCAAACACTTAGTGGGACCACTCAATGATCCAGGTGCTAAAAGAACACTCAAGGAAGGCCAGGCCATTGCAAAGATGCTAAATTAATCCGTTGCATCGGCCTTCACTGCAGAGGATGTGAGGGAGAGTCCCATGCTGCAGTCATTCTTTTGGGGAAACAAATTTGAAAAACCATCCCAGATTGAGCTGTTAACAGAGGCGGTTTTGGAACAAAATGACAGATTACAGAGTAATAAGTCACAAGGCTGGATGGTATTCACGGAAGAGTTTGGAAAGAATTTGTGGTGGGGTGTTAAAGAGGGGTTAAAGCAGCCCCGGGGAGGCTGTGCAGGAGACAGCCAATTAGGAAAGGGCTTGTAGAGACAGCCAATTGGGAGAAGGTTTAGAGAGACAGCCAATCAGGGCCAGGCTAGGCCATATAAGAAGGGCTGCTGAACAGAGCAGCTTCAGTCACCCCCTGGAGTTTGAGGAGGGAGGACTGGCTGCCATGAAGGAGGAAGAAGAGACAGCACCACAGTCAGAGCAGTGCTGGAAAGGTCAGAGGAGCATGAGTGAGCTCCCAGCTGACTGCTGCTAGACTGAGGTTCTGATACAAGAGTAGAGAAGGTGCTAAAGAGGTTCTTATACTGCACTCAAACATAAAATCTGAGCATCTTCAAACAGTGCATTGAGCAATGTGACTACACACAGGTCATGTGTTGTTTCTTCTATCACCCTCTGCCCGGAGGGAGAAGCATGTGCAACGGAGTGTCTTGTTTTGGTAGAGGGTGCGTGTGGGGGGTGTTAAATCAACATACCTGCCGCTACGTGTTTATGAAGAAGTCAAGGTCAAAGAAAACTGCCTTGCACTTGGAGTGGAAAGCGGCGAGATCTGTGATGGTCCTCTGAGTTCTTGGGCAAGTTCATTTCAGAGTCTTTGACTGGCCCGAGAGAAATGTCTGTGTCCCATACAGATGAGCTTTATTGTTACTGTTGAGAGTTCCATTGTACCTGAGCAGTGTAATTGTTGAATATGGTCTTCATCCTGGAGCTTTAGACAGTGTTTTTGGATACCCTGGGTCCACAGCATGCAGCACTTTGATGATACAGACTGAGAACTTGATTCAAAATTCTGTGGGAAGCCAGTGCAGTGACTGAAGGACAGGTGTGATGTGCTTATAGTAACCTGTGTTGATGAGGAGAAGCACTGCATCGCAGTGTACTACCTGGAGTTTTTTAAAGTGCTGAAGGCTTCATGCCCAGGTATATGGAATTGGCGTTGTCCAACCAAGAGATAACAATGACATGAATAACTGAAAAGGCAGCAAAGAATCCTGTGGCACCTTATAGACTAACAGACGTTTTAGAGCATGAGCTTTCGTGGGTGAATACCCACTTCCTCAGATTCCAGACTAACACGGCTACCCTCTGATACTTGACACCATGCAAGGCACTGCATTTAGCCGTATGGAATGGAAATCCATCAACCGGCATCTGAGGAAGTGGGTATTCACCCACGAAAGCTCATGCTCCAAAACGTCTGTTAGTCTATAAGGTGCCACAGGATTCTTTGCTGCTTTTACAGATCCAGACTAACACGGCTACCCTCTGATACATGAATAACTGAGTGCAGGTCTTTGTCCACTAGAATGAAACAAAGTCTCAGACTGGAGATGGTAGAAAGTGTTAGTCTTGAATCTCACTGTGTGAAAGCTCAGCACCAATAAGGAATGCAAGAGAACTCCTAAACTATGAACTGAATTGACCAAGTGTGGATATGTACCTTCGACTAAAGAAGACTGCACCCTGGCTTCAAACTCTTCAAAATACTTTCCTCTGATCACAAGCATCACCCTCTATCTTGCTCAAGTTTAGCTTAAGCCAGCTGTTCTTCATCCCTGAGCTGATCTCATCTAAGCTCTGGGTCATCTTGGTGGTAGTGGTGTGGTTGTATGTGGTGAAGGATAGTTAGAGCTGTGTATCACCTGCACATTGCCAGAACTTGAGTTCCTGTCATCTGACCAGTTCACCTTGGGGCTGCATGTAGATGTTGAAAAAAAACTGGAGAGATAATTGATTTTTGTGTAACTTGACAAGTCAGGCGCTAATGGTGGAGGTGCTCCAGGCTGATCCAGCCGATACCTGTCCTGGTCTCCCTGTGGCCTCCCTCAGTTCCACACCCCAGTCCAAGTTCCATCTCCAGCCCATCACCCCTTAGCTTCATGTCTCAGTCCCAGTCTTGCCAGTTTTGTCCCTGTCTTGGAACATGCCTAATACAGATAAAATATCTTCATAATTGTCAAACTCTAACATTTGTCTACTGAGCATGTGCAAACTGAAGTTTTCACAGGCTCACAGCTTAGCCAAATTTGGGCAGTTTCTCGTGGGAACAGCAGAATGTACATCCCTGATACCAGGACTATCCCCTTCCTATATAGCAAGTCCTTGGTCAAAGTATGAAGGTGCAAGAGCTTCCAAATAAAGCAGTTGTAAGAATTTTTCTACCTGGACAAAATATATTTTTTCCCAACCTCAGTCTGAGAAGTGGCTGAAAAGTTTTTCCAAAAAATTCAGCTGGAGACAGACACTCACCATAGAAAATTTGAGCCCAAATGGTTAAAGTTTGACAAAGTTAAAAGCAACTGGAACCAGGGTTTTATAAGAGAAAATGTTGAGCAACTTTAACTATTGGCATTGCGACCTTTGCCACCTATAATAAAATGGTGCGTTTTGCAGCTGCCCTCACCTACCACTAAGTACTACAATCTGCTTGAGCCAAACAATTAGGCAAAATTATATATTGGGATCTGAAGTCTGCAGGTTGCATCTACATAGGGAGAGCAGACACATACTGAAATTAAAAACTCTGAAGATTTTGGATGGCCTTGATTTAATTACATAGATTGAACAGGATTACGTTAGAGTAAGAATGGTCCAGTGACTAAGGAGAGACAGGTTCAAAGTCTGCTCTATTACAGTGAGCTTGGGCAAGTGATCTAAGCGACTTTGGGCAAACCATGGCAGCAAGTCTCAGAGCCCAAGTCAACTGTCTCGGGCTTGCTCTAGGGGCTAAAACTAGTAGTGTGAAGATGTTCCTGCTGGAGTTTGAGCTCTGAGACTCTCCCCCCTCATTGGATTTCAGAGTCCGAGGAGGATCACCTGCACTGCTAGTTTTAGCCCTGTAGTGCAAGCCTGAGTCAGCTGACCTGGGCTCTGAGATTCGCTGCTGCTGTTTTATTTATTTATTTTGGAGTTGGGTTGGGTTGGGTTGGGTCCCCCATGCAGACATACCCTCTGTGACTCAGTTTTCCATCTGTATAAGGGGATATTAGCACTTCCCTACCTTGCAGGGGTGTAGTAAGGCTAAATACACTAAATATCATGAGATACTCAGATTTAAAAAATTTATTAAAGCTAATGTTAAAATTATATAATATACAGGTTAAGGAAAGTGTGTCTGTACATCTTGGGTATAGTGCTTAGATTATCCACAAATACAATACTTGGTTTAAAAGTAATAAAATATATACAGTACATAATATGCAATAACCCAACTTTAGGTGAATAAATTGAACAATACAGTTTAGATATTACCATCCAAGTATTCGGGTACATCACTCATGAAAAGTTAAACAAATTTATATCAATACAGAGAAATATATCAATAAGTGAAAATTATCTCTCAGTAACTGAGATTTTAGGATAGGTTACCCATTAGAAAATACAATCCATCAGGGAAGTATTAATGCGAAGGACATAAGTACCTAAGATAGATAGAATCCATGCCTCCTACTTGTGTCAACTGGCCACCTTAAAGCTAGCTAACAGCTTGATGTCTTTACATGATTAGCACAGATATAATGTTAGAAAAGAACAAAATCCTGATCTCCCACAGCTAATAACTGAAACAAGAGCCATGTTTCAAGCATTTGGCTGAACAACTTCTGGTTCCAGGGGCAATTTTCTAGGCTTCCATCAACACTGCTCAGTGGAGAGGTCGAAGAGACCTGAGCAGGTCTGGCAGGAGTCAAAATGAGATGGAAAAAGCACACAACTTTCTGCTCCATGAACTAACCATTGAAGCTGTTTACTTTTATTTAGTAAAATACTAAAATTCAATGAGGATTCCAGGTTTTAGGTGAAATTGCTTGAGTTCCCACTGTCCCAAGTGCCTTTCAGGTGGCTAGGTTTGCAACAATTGTTTAACTGCTCACACAGCTGATATCTGCACCCAGTACTTCTATCATGCTTGAGTGATTCTTTCAACATTGAACAAAACAAGCAACAGTTGAGAACATGTGTGGTGGTTAAAAGCAACAAGCTTTAGGCTGCACTTTTAAAAATTCTCCTTCATGCAAGTTATTAGACCAGTAGTGTGCAACATTGCCAGCATGACAGGTAGATATTGCATAATCACAACACAATAGTCTCATGACATGATGTCATGATAATGTCTTGGTTTCAAAAATATTTTGAGACGCTTTGAATGTCCTGCAAACTGTGGGACAGCCTCATCAAAACTAGAACTGTACCAAGACAAATAGAAACAGTGTCATCAAGCATATATATCTTATTAATAATAATTTGGCACTCAGTTATAGGCCCATTTGAGAGTGCTAAATGTGCTTTAAAACAACGAGGCCAACTCAGAACATTCCTGTGAGAAGTGCTTGTCTGTAAATTAATCCAATTTTAAGATGAATAAACTGAGGCATTACAAAACTAAAGCTAAAGTTTTCTAAAACTAATCACTGATTTTTGGTCCACCATCTGAGACACATTTGGGGTGGTCTTCAGAAAAGCTGAAAACCCTCAGCTCCATTGACTTCAAATGGAATTGTGTGAGCTCAGCACCTCTTCACATCATCCCCAAAAAGGTGAGACACCCAAACTCTGCAAACAAATGTGAAAATTTGGGCTTACGAGACTTACTCAAGGTGACAGTGCAAGTCAGTAGCAGAACCAAGGCTAGAACGCAAGAGCATCTGAGTTCTAGTCCCCTGTTCCAACTACTAATGCAATGCTACCCTACTGATTTCACAGAATGGATTGTAAACATCTAAAGAATGGGCCCATATGTAGCCCTAGGACAGCGGTGACACAAGTTATCTTCAGCCACCCAATGGGGAAATGCTGCATCATATCTTGGGACCTGGGAAGATTACTCGTGTCCTTATGTCTTAGCAGCTAATTGACACAGTGCCTGAAATGTGGACTCAAACTCATTGAGCGGGCTGACTTTGCAGCTGCCCTCTATAAATAGTTGCCAAAACAGTGATTTAATCTAAATTCAGTGTAAAGTCAACATGTACATGTCATAACATGGTAATGACCCATCAGACATGTTGTTCTTATGTTCTAAGGACATCACATACCATTTGTGTGGAGATATCAGTGCTACTAAAGCATAATAAAATAGTGTCAGTTTGCTTTCCACTTAAGATAAACATAGTGTAACCAAATAAACAAATGCACCTGATTGTCCAAGACACGGGAGGTCTACACCATAATCAGAAATCTCTCCAGCTTGCACTGGGAAGGTTGGTAAGTATGTGTGTCTCAGAGCTAAACAGATGCTAACCCTAAAAACACAGGTTCTAAGCTTCCTATCCATTAGAGCTTTTTCTCTGACTTTCACACAAACAAGTTCTATTGCATGAGAGCAGAACAGCGCTGTGAAAGTGTGAACTGAATAGAATACTACCTCATCCCATTCCCCTGCCCACAAACGTGGGTTAGTCTACTTGGTCTCCAGCCTCACCGACTAATATGGCCCCCACATCTCCATAATGTATTTTGTGTGGAATCATTTATCTTTTTAATTGAGCACATGGTCATTGCCTTTCTGTGCTGGTGACTGAAGGAAGCAGTCTGATAAGTCAAGGTCAGTTTGAGTTCACTGGTGAGATGCCATCAATGGCTTGTTACTGCATGCCCCGACCTCTTCTCAAATGGAATGCTGCTCAGAGTCAGCTATTGAGCATGTACAATTCACATTTATCTGGTGGCAAAGAGGATCCCATGGTGGGATTCAAGTTTTGCAAGTACTACATGATATTGGGGCAATAAGGGGTCCTTTTATCCCACCTGCCCTGAACACCACACACACTTTTCTTCGAGCCCAGTGCAGCTGACAACATCCTTCCAAATGAGACCTGGATGGGATACCCTTCAAAATCCATCAATATTCATCTTGTATCAGCTGGAGAGGTGATTTCTGAGAGACAAAGATAAACCCCTTCCCCCACATCTCTTTGCTCAAACAGCAGTGCAGCACATGACAACCAGGCTGGGCAGGAAAATAATTTTGTATTACGAGAGATGGAATTGGAGTGTATTAGTGAAAAAGAACAACATACAAGCAACTGATCAGTCCTTCTGGTAAGATAATGCACATGCAATGGGCATGCTTTAAGTCTGCAGTGCCAAGGAACCCTGCAAAATCAGCGGCAAGAAGTTAGAATAAACAGGGGTCACCCAATGAAATTAATAGGCAGCAGGTTTAAAAAAAAAAAGAAATACTTCTTCACAAAACGTATAGTGGAATTCATTGATAGGGCCAAAAGCACAACTGGACATGTTATTAGATATGTTCATGGAGGGTAGATCCATCAATGGCTATTAGCCAAGATATTCAGGGACGCAAAACCCCATGCTCCAGTTGTCCCTATGCCTCTGACTGCCAGAAGCTGGGACTGGACGACAGGATATGGATCACTCAATAACTGCCCTGTCCCTCAAAAACATCTGCCATTGGCCACTGTCAGAAGACAGGATACTGGGCCAGATGGACTGTTGGTCTGACCCAGTATGGCCGTTCTTACGAGAATGATACTATAGAAAGGGTGATACAAAGCTATTCTTGCTGCTCCTCAGATTAGCCTAAACAGCTGCAATCACACACTAGAGGTTTCAATTCCTCTTTGGTTTAAAATGTCAGCTCTTTGGCTTGAGTTTCCTCAGTTTATCATGTCAGCAGTGCAGGTGGATATTCCAGAACAGGAAGGCACAGGGCACAAAGCAGCAAACAGTTTCTCTAAGTACTAAGTGCTGCTTCTAGCCAGCTGCATGCAATTAGCAGAATCCTCTGGGGAGCCTGGGTAGGTAGCCACATCACAACCTCGCTTTTGGTATCTTCTGAAATGATGGTTTCTTTAGGTACATTACCAACAGTGTCTTCCTGGAGATTTAATGGGGTCTGGGGAAAAGATTCTTTTTGAAAAATGTTCACTATGCTGGAGTTTGACAACTCTGAGATCCCTTATGCTGATTCCTGTCAGTTGGTTTAGGGGCATATCCCTTATGGTCTCCTTCCATTTGGAGGAGATGTTTATGAGAGGATGACAAATTGCCTTGGAATCCCTTGCTGACAAAGTTTTAGGGTCACCTAAGATAGCACTTTCAACCAGTAGGACACAGACACATCAGGAGGGATGCTTCAGGTTTTTGTTACTGATACTCTAGAATTCCCCACCATCCTCAGTATTTGGCCTGTACTTGCCTCCCATGCAAATGTGTGAGATATAAGCAGTCATAGATCTTGGCTGCCTGTAAGGAGAGAAAAATGGGGTTTTGAGGTGTCCCAAATACCATGCTTTTTGATATATAAGGGTTTTGATATAGAGCAGTTTTTATTTACTTGTCTTTGTATGCATGGCATTTGAAATTACCAGAATGTCAAAGTTTGCTAGTTCCAGATACTTTAAAGAAAAATACAAAAGAGAGAGAAAAGAAACCAGGTACATCAATATTTGCAAATCACACTTCCCAGAAATGACCTTTTAATCAGCTACTCAGGGATCTGTAACAGATTAATGTGACATTAAACAGACCCCACAGGTGGTTTAAATCATCCTGTCAATATTATGCATATCCAGAAATCCTTTAGCTGCTACACAGCCAGTTAGGTCTCCTGAGCATATTTGACAAAAACTCTTTATGCACTTCCCTGCTGTCCCCGTTGAGTTTTTCCAGTCCAATGGCCACAAGTTCCTTTAAAAACAAAACACCTTCCTAAACAGGGCCAGCTGGCCACACAGTCCTGCGATAGATTCATAGATTCCAAGGCCAGAAGGGAACACTGTGAGAATCTAATCGGACTGCCTATATAACACAGGTCACAAAGCTTTCCCAAAATAATTCCTTTTGAACTACAGCACCTCTTTAATTTTTTTTTTTAAGTATCCAATCTTGATTTAAAAATTGCCAGTGATGGAGAATCCACCACAACCCTTGGTAAATCGTTCCAATGGTTAATTATCCACTGTTCAAAATCTGTGCCTTATTTCTAGTCTGAATTTATCTACTTCCAGACACTGGATCTTGTTACCTTTCTCTGCTAGACTGAAGAGCCCATTATCAAACATTTGTTCCTTACGTAGGTACTTATAAAGTACTCAAGTTACCCCTCAACCATCTCTCTGTTAAACTAAATAGATAGAGCTCCTTGAGTCTCTCATTATAAAACATGTTTTCTAATCCTTTAATAATTCTGACGGCTCTTCTTTGAACTCTGTCCAATTTATCAACATCTTTCTTGAATTGTGCTCACCAGAACTGGAGACAGGATTCCAGCAGCAGTCACATCAGTGCCAAACTGGTCCTGCTTTGAGCAGGGGGTTGGACTAGATACCTCCTGAGGGCCCTTCCAATCCTGATATTCTATGATTCTATGAAATACTGCATCCCAGGATCACATTAGCCCTTTTGGTCTCAGTGGCACACTAGGAGTTCATGTTCAGTTGATAATCCATTACGATCCCCAAATCTTTTTCAGCCACTGCCTCCCAGGATAGAGTCCCCATCTTGTGAGCATAGCCTTTATGTTTTATCCCTAGATGAATAAGTTTACATCTGGCTATATTAAAATGCACATTGTTCTTGCGCCCAGTTAATCAAGCGATCCAAATCACTCTGTATCAGTGACCTGTCCTCTCCATTATTTCCCACTCCTCCAACTTTTGTGTTGTCTGCAGACTTTATCAGTGATGATTTTATGTTTTCTTCCAGGTCACTCGTAACAATTTTCAATAGCACAGGGCCAAGAATAAATCTCTGCGGAATCACACCAGAAACACCACCTCCGATTACACTGACATTTTGAGACTTATCCAGTCTGCCTGTTTGTAATCCATTTCGTGTGTGACATTTTAACAAATACTGCCTGTGGACAGGAAGCCAAGTGGACAGATGATGGCTGTCATGACCCAGGGGCGTTGAACCGAGATCCACAGGGTTTACAGGAGCAGCCACATTTCAACCCTCCACTTCACAGCCTACTGACAGCCACTGACTCAAGACCCAGTTTGAGCCTCCGCCCCAACATCCCACTGGCAGAGTCCCAGAGCAGCCGATTGGCCTGCTGGCCCTACTTAAGCAAGCAACAGGAACAGGAAGCTGTCTGAACAACTGGGATTCACCCTTCCCTAGACTTTGCTGCTGCGACTACTCTCTCCCCCCACCCCTGCTTGACTTATAGGGGTTCTGACCTGACTTGGCTCCCAACCTCTGACTTTTGATCACCAGCTTGTCTTCTGCTTCTGACCTTCTGGTATCCAGACCCAGCCGACTCTTGACTCCTGACTGTGGATTCTGGTTCTGACAACTAGATCTGCCTGCCTATGACCTGGCCTTGACAGCTTGTCTGGACCACAATAACTCTACAGGACTGAGCCCGATGTGAGAAGGATGGACCTGGCTGCACTGCCACCTCCACCGAAAGCACTTGACTTGCCCAACTGGGCCCTCCACCTCTAGGTGGATAATTAAGCCCTGCAGGCCCAAGTTGCGCAGCTGACTGGGGAAAACCAGCAGCTACAAGAGCAAGTGAGGCAGCTGAGTGCCAACACCACGCTACAAGCACCGCCTTCTGCAATAACCGTGAGGTTTGATGGGAACTACCGGTGGTTCCAGGGCTTTGTGAACCAATGCTGGCTTCTGTTCCTGATGTGCCCCAGAATCTATGCCTCTGACCAGTCCAAGGCAGCCTTGTTAATCAGCCTGCATACAGCAGGTGGGTTAGACTGGACTTCCCCCTCCTGGAAGGTCACAGTCCAGTGCTGTCGAGCTGGGATGCCTTTCTCCAGTCTATATCAGCCATCTTCAGTGTCTCTCACTGAGCTTGAAAAGGCGAGATTGCCCTGAGGAGAATCTGACAGGGGCCAGGCACAGATGCCTCATATGCGGCATGCTTCCGGTACCTCACAGCAGATACTGAGTGGAATGAAGCAGTGCAACTGTACCAGTTCTGGGTGGGGCTTGCAGGAAGAGGTCAAAGATGGAGTTGCCCACCCAGAGATGCTAATGGGCCTAACTACGCTTGTGGACCTTGTCATCTGCATAGATCATCAGCTCCAAGAGCGAAGAGAGGAGAAAAGAGGTCCCCTGCATTCCCTCTACCCACGCAGTGTGACCTCACCTTCTGTATTACCTACCAAACCCACCCAAACCAATCTGACTCATCAGCGGCACATCCCTGAAGAAGAAGAACCTGTGTTTCTACTCCAGTAAACCTGTGCCATCTTGACCGGTCCAGTACGAACACTGAGGAGCATGGGGAAACAAGCCAGTTCAAACATGATGGCGGGAACTGGCCTAGTTCTTGAGAGTCCCTGTACCCTAGTCCTCACTGAGACGCAGCTTGAGCCCCATCCAGGGGCTTCCCATTTGCAGGTGTCTATCCAGCTATGCATCCAGGAGATACCTCTCTAACATGCCCTCCATCGATTTGGAAGCAGCGGATTTTATGGATACAGATACAACTCAGGCCCTACAGACTTTCCTGTGACACAAGGCCAAGTCAGACGTGACTGAAACTATTGATGGCTTCCCACTGTCTTCAAGTCTGGTTGTGGAGGAGACTGTCTCCCTGGAGATTGTTATTCAGGGACACAGTGAGAATTCCATTTTGTGTGATCCATCCCCCACATTCCCCTGATCCTTGGCATCTCCTAGCTAATTTTTTAATACCCCCTCATTCAGTGGTGAGAATGGAAAGTCACTTTCCTGTCACAAATCTGTTGACAGCATGGCCAGAAACCAGTGAGTTTTGGACCCACGCCCTAAAAGATCCAAGTAGGTTTAGTCGCCTGCATCGAAACCCCCACCGAGGGAACTATCAAACTCTCCCCCCACCTAAGTACTGCGATTTAAAAAAGAAGAATGCAGAAAGCCTCCTTCTCCCCCTCTTCAGGACTATGACTGCTCCATAGAACTCCAGCCAGGGGTGAAGATACATTTTGGGTGGATCTACACAATGTCAGAGCCTGAACTGGCAGCATTGTGAGAACACTTCCAAGAGAACTTGTTCATCCACAGGTCAACCTCACCATATGGTGCCCCAGTCCTTTTTGTAAAAAAGAAAGATGGCAGCCTCTGTCTCTGCATCGATTACCAAGCCCTAAACCAGGTAACAACCCACTACCCACTACCCCAGTGCCTGAGCTGCGGGGGCTGTCTGCATATTCACAAAACTGGAAGTCCGCGAAGTTTACAATCTCGTCCATATCCAAGAGAGGGATGAGTGGAAGACTGCCTTTCAAACCCACTATGACCACTCTGAATATTTTGTCATACCATTTGGATTCACTAATGCCTCAGGAACATTCCAGCATTTCATTAACGATGTGCTACAAGACCTACTGGACCAGTTTCTACAGATATACTTAAATGATATACTGATCTTCTCAGACAATCTGGACCAACACACCACTCATGTCTTCACAGTTCTGGAGAGACTACAGCAACACTGTCTCTATGCTAAATTCAAAAGCTGTGCTTTCAATCAGACCTCGACTGAGTTCCTGGGTTTCATCCTGTCCCTGGAAGGAATCAATATGGACCTATGCAAGGTCTAGCTTGTCCGTGACTGGGCAGCCTCCCACAAAGTGCACAACCGCCAACATTTTCTAGGCTTTGCAAATTTTTCTCGAAGGTTCATCTCAAATTCTTCAAAACAAACTGAGTCCTCCACTTGCCTGTGTTGGATTCGGCAACAAATCAAACCAGTCACCTTTGAGTTCCAGCTCTCTCAATCCCTTAGAGTCTACCCTATATTCTATGTCTCACTCCTAAAACCCTACACTGAGAATACATATCCCCACAGAGCCCAATCACTGCCCCCACTAGTGCAAGTACAAGGTGAAGAGGAATACATCATCCTCAAAGTCCTCGATTCCAAGATCAAGCAAGGTAAACTGTGGTACCTGATTGACTGGGAAGACTGTGGGCCAGAGGAATGCACTTGGAAGCTAGTGGAGAATGTTCACGCCCCCATGTTGGTTCAGACTTTCCATAGGAGCTGTCCCGAAAAACCTGGAACCATGTAACCCAAAGGGTGCCGTAGGGGCAAGGGTGATGTCATGACCCACACACCTCAAACCTGGTTCCACAGGAGCTGCAATGCTTCAACCCTCCACTCGGCAGCCAAATGGCCCCCTGGTCCTCCTTCTCCCAGCAATAGGAACAGGAAGCTGTCCAAACAACTGGGATCCACCCTCCTCTGTGTATCTTGTTTCTCTGCCTCCTGGTCCCCTGGCTTGACTCCCTGGCATCCTGACCTGGCTTGGCTCCTGACCTTTGACACGTGGTTCTGATCTCTGGTTTGTCTCCTGCCTCTGACGCTCTGGTACCCTGATCCAGCTGACTCTCGACTCCTGACTGTGGACACTGGTTCTGACCACAATCCAGCCTTGACAGTGGCAGCCCTTCTTCCTTGAGGGAAGGGAATCACCCTTTGTTGGGCCTCTTTTACATGGAGACACAATAGTGGGAAGTGGCTCCCATTGTTCTTCTGAGAACAAATTACATTTTGCTGCAAGTGCAACAACACAATTATATGCAGAGATTCAAGGGCCATTGGACAAGGAATTTGGGGCCCATAATTTACAAGTCTTAGATCTGAATTTCCCCTTGTTTTATACAGATAAGAGTATATGCCCTGTTCTTTTTATATTATGGACCTATATTAAAAGCAGTGTTTAACTGCACAGAACTGAGGAAATCTGTTTTAAAACTATGACACACTGATGTCATCAGGAGGAAAACTTACGGACTCACTCTTGACCTAATTTTTAATTATTTTTTTAAACACTAATCCAAATCTTGCCCAGTGTAATGCCCCATTGGTATCTTGACAGACTCAGAGGATTGCACTTAATTTGCAAGCAACAGACTTCTGTGCCACAATTTTTTTAAAAGTGAGGCTCCTAAACCTTTATTTAGCCACCTAAGTATCAAGCTGAATTTTCAAAAGTAAAAATCTTGGCCTAGCAATCTTTCATCTTTAATACAAAGGTGTGGTCCATAGAAATGACAGGCCCCAGTATGCAATGCTTCATACTGATCTAAATAGCATGCTGGGACATGTAGCCTTTACGGGCTGCGGAGGGGAGGGGAGGATTTGAAACCCCTGCTTTAAATTGTTACAGATGTGGGAAAATACAGTCAGTGTCCTATACAAGAAGAATTCACACATTGCCACATAACTCAGAGGGAGAGAAACATAAAGGCCATGTGTAACAGGGTGCTGGCCAGGAGGTCCTGAGCCAGGCCTGTTAGCCCAGCTCCAATTAAGAAGTATTAATTGGGGCTGGCTGGGTTTGCCACGCCTGATTGGTGGAACAGAAGCACCCACGGGCTTTATTAGCCAGGGGGCTATATAAAGCTGGCAGGAAAGAAGTGGGCGGGGAAGCAAGGAAAGGGTGGAGCCACAGGCTGTGCATCCCTGCTGGCTGGAGAAGCCAGCTGACCCCAGGTTGCTGGTTTACAACAGTCTGTAAATAGAAGGTGGTGGGAGCTGACAGAGTTAATAAAAACACACTAGTGATTGCAGTTAAAGGAGGTCTCTGGCTGATCGGTGCACAGGCGAATGAAGGGCCTTGTTACACCATGGCAGCATGATAAGCTGCTATGAACTGTGAAGTTTTAGCCACAGCTATTTTCCCCCCAGCTAGCTACCAAGAGCTGCCGAAGAGATAGAGAATCCATCCTTTTCCTTAGTAGTTTTTTCCAATAGTTAAATCAACCTTCATTGTTAAAAATTTGTGGCTTATTTCTAATCTGAATGTGTCTGGTTTTAACTTCCAGCCACTGGTTCTTCTTATGCCTTTCTCCATTAGATTAAAAAGCTCTAGTGTCAGTTATTTTCTCCCTGTGAAGGTACCATAATGAAATCTCCTCTTGATGTTCTTCTTGATACACTAAACAAATTGAGCAACTTAAGTCTTTCACTGTAAGGCACTTTTTCCAGCCGTCAAATTATTTTTGTGGTTCTTTTCTGCATCTTCTCCAATTTTTCAACATCCTCTTTCAAATGTGGACACCAGAAACTGTTGTATTATTTCAGTCCTGGTCTCACCAGTGCTGTATACAGAAGTAAAACCTCTCACTCCTACCCACTACTTCCTTACTCATCCACGGATTGCATTAGCCCTTTTTGCCACAGCATCACCTTGGCAACTCATGCTCAGCTGCTTGTCTACTGTGACCCCTAAATCCTTTTCAGAATCACTGCTTTTCAGGATAAAGTCCCCCATTCTGTGCGCATTACCTGCATGCTTCGTTCCTACGTGCACAACTTTGAATTTGGCTGTATTTAAGGGCATTTTGTTTGAATGGGCCCAGCTTACCAGGTGATCCAGACCACTCTGTATGACTGCCCTGTCCTGTTACTACTCCACAACTTTCTGTAATCTGCAAATTTTATTAACCATGATTTTATATTTATCCCAAATCATTAATAAAAATACTGAATAGCACTGGATCCCGTACTGATCCCTACAGAAAACCACTAGAAATAGAAAGTCAGATGCCTTACAAAAATCTAAGTATATTATATCTGCAGTTATCTCTATCAACTAAATTTATAATCTCATCAAAGTATGAAATCAGGCTTCCTACGCAGGACCTACTTTCCATAAACCCATGTTGACTGACATTAATTATATTCCTCATCCTTCTTTTTTTTTTTATTGATTGAATCCCATATCAGTTTTTCTATTAATTTGCATGGGATTGATGTCAGGTTAACCATTCTATAATTACATGGGTCACCCCGTTTGCGAATACTGGCACAACACTCTTACTCTTCCAGTCTCCTGGAATCTTCCCAGGATTCAATATTTATTAAAAATTAACATCAGTGAGGCAGAGATCTCCTCAACCACCAGTTTTTGAATCCTGGGTGCAAGTTATCTGGGCTTATCCCTAGTAGTGCTGACATTCTTCTGAGCTGTAAGTGGACTGAGAAGCATTTCATCATCCTCATGTGACAGGAATATCATATCCTGTGTCTTTCAAATACAGAACAGAAATATTTACTGAACATCTCAATCTGCCTTTTCTACATGAACAATTTTACCATCCCCATCTACTAACGGGCCTATACCAATTAGACTTTTGTTCTTAACATACATGAAAAACTCCTACTTGTTCTCCTTGAACTCTTTTTAAACATTCAGTTACTGTTTATATTTTTCCTCCTCATCAATTTCAATCATAATTTCCCTCAGCTTTGGGAAATATGCCAATATATTACTGGTTGTGATTCTCCTCTGTCCCTATGTAACCACCTATTCATCTTTATCTAGCATGGAATATTTTTTGTGTTAGAAAAATATACTTTTTTAGACAAGCCAGTGATGTTTTACCGGTGGCTGTATGTGACCTCCAGTATACATCTCCCAGAGTATGCAATTCTTCTTGCCACACAATATGTGCTTAAAGAATGTAATTTCCCCTCCTTCTTTCTGGCCCCAAGTTCTTTACCAAAATTCAATCAGCTGAACTTACTCTTCAGTTTGCTACAGAAAGCTAGAAGACCATCTGATCGATACAAGGAAATTCTTAAAGAAGTGCCAGCTTAGACAAAATGATAAGGACTCTCCCTGTCTGCACACTGCTGATTAGGCAGGGTCAGCTAAGGACACCAGAAATCTCAGACAAACTACAAAATAAAACCACCTCCCATTGCATCAGCTGTTAAGAGACATTGTGAAATTTGGGTAGTCTCATACTGGAGTCAATTATCCTTTATTTCCTTAACTCAGTTTGCAAAAGTAATTTTTTTAAATACTTTATGGGCTTGACTCTGATCCTATTAACTGAAGTTTTGCTACTGACCTATATGGAAACAGAACTTGGTTCTGTGGGGTTTTTTTTCAGGCAAGTTCAATGCAGCCTGTTTAAAAAAAAAAAAAATTAAGTAAACAAGCCTATGCCAGTAATCCAGTGCTCACAATTGACCCTGGAATGACAAACCAGGATGCGCACACAGCCTAGTAATACTGAGCAATCATACACACTGTTCACAAGTAACCCTACAACAACGAAGACGTATGTGAAATGGTGGATAAGGCATTTGGCACTGAAACATTTCAATTTCAAGCTTCCAGGCTAACGTGAAATAATATGTATAATCCGAAGTGACTTGGCAACAACCTTTTACAAACACTGAGTTGTGTCCAGAAAAGCTGTATTCTTATTGTTAAAACAAAAAAGGAAAAAGTTTTGCAGCTGTTCCATTTCATAGCCAAAGAGAAAGGCATCGAGCTGGTCTTACCTCTTACTACAATAGCAGAAACTACAAGCAAGCCCTCCAAAAACCAACCACCTAGCTCCTTACAAAGGACAGTTTGTTAGCAGCTGCCTAATCAAGTAACTTCATCTTACCTTGGAGAGGAATTTCGTAAGGCTGCTCTCTCAACATTGTTTCTCGTTGTGAAGATTTGCAATCAATGTTCCAGGCTTCCGCTCACCCTCAGCTAAAATGCATGGATTCTAATTGCAATGTACAAGGTTTGTTTTTAAATTTTTTCCCCTATGCTCCTGATTGGCTCAGGGTAATGCCCATGTGGGTCTACAAATGCTGGGTTTCTATCCATTTTAAAATCAAAGTGTCAGTTTTGCTGCTGTCAGAGCGCTTTATTTTTGTACATATAAGGAAGTGGCTGTTGATGTTATCTGAATGTGTTTCCTGTTTTATATGTATATGAGCAAAAATGATGTCACATTAAACTATACTGCAAAGTTCCACAGAGCTCAGCTCAAAGCCTCTAAGCAAGAGGAGGGGGAGAGAACACAGCTCATCTGTTCACCCTCTAACCCAGTCTGCCGTCACTTCACCGAGCCCTGTTAGAGCTCTGTGTTCTCCCCTTGCAGCTCCGTTTTTGCATGCTGCACTAACATTGCTTGCTATTGCAATTCACAGCCTCGTTCAAATTACACAGGACTCAGTTTATAGACTATAAACCTCAAAGGTCTCTTAAATGATAGACAGATGTAAAAATGATCAGTGGTTACCTGGATATTTTACAACTGTAGGTCCCTTCTCAGCTGCAGGCCGCATTTTGACTACATCTGAATTACAACAATTGGAATTTTAAGAGGGACAGTGGACAAGTTACAGGCTCGATGCAGGAAGTCAGACTGTGATCATAATGGTCCATTTTGGCCTTGTAATCTATAGCAGCATGTGAGACTTAATTCATTTGTTTTTAAAGCACCGAGAGACCCTTAGAGAAAAGGTACTTAACGGACCAAATATGAATATTATCTTGTGAGAGAAAAACAACCCATTCTCTCTCTGAAATCTAAAAGGAAAACAGTGCCATACTGTCTTGCTCACACGTAGCCATGTGGCTTCTGGGGTGGCCTACAGATCTGACCATAGACAGATTTTTTCCCTCTTCACTGCAGCCTGAAGCTATATAAAACTCAGGTCCCCCCGATCTCCTCTTGTTTTTTCGATGCCTATCTTTGCACTGAACACCAATACACAAATTTTAACTTTGCTTGAAAATTAGCTAAAGGGGCCAAATTTCAAGCAAGACATACAGCAATTCGCAAACTCTCAGTGAAATAAGATTGTGCTTGTGCTGAAATGCAAAAATGCTTACATGGACGTAAGTGAAAAAGGGCCTTTTGCAAACCCTCTGCACAGGGTTGAATTCAGACTAAATAAATGTGCCCTTCATTGAGATTATTTCTCACATTGCTGTTTCAGTGATAAGCTGTAGGAAGTCAACCACCACACCAGGGGTTTTCCCTATCTAGTTTTCGCTTTGCTAGTGATTTCTTTAGTTTTTGGTTTATAGTCTAAAGAGCACATTTCCTCCCTTTATTGCTTCTCACATTGTTACCATCCACCCCTTATGGTGGCAACAATAAAAGCAGCACCATGTGGATGGAAAGAATAAAAGAATCATCACTGAACTTGGCTTGTCACTCTTGGCCAGAAATGTGTCCCTAGCTATACCAGCTCATTGGGGAATCTCCAGACACTGAAGGGGTCACTCACATATAGATGTCACCTTTAGTTAAAAAAACAAAACAGCCCTGAAAGATTCCCTGCAATACTTCTCACCCTAGAATGCATTCTTTGGAATACAGTCAAATAAGAGCTGTCTTCAGTGTGGGTGCCTGTTCAGATGGGTTACTCTTAAGCATGTCTGCTTACAGTTGCTTACATGTTTTCAGTAGCGGAGGTGCTCCAGGATGCACCTGCAGTCTCTGAGAGGAGAGAACAGTCACCTCTTTTTGTTACACTGACTTTGCATAGAAATCTAAAATCAAAGAGCTAAAGCTATTGTGATCTTGTGAAATAACTGAGCATATTCAGAGTATTTGATCAGATAAACGATGTCAATCTGCTGAGGTTCATGCTGAATAGACAGTGTCATAGCAACTGGGATTTTGTGTTATAAGATTTCACAACAATTCTATGGCTATTCATTACGTCTGATGGGTGCTTTTAGAAATTCATGAGGAAGTTCATGCATGTAAGTTACTGCTGGGCAAGGAAATTATATATAGAAAAGGAAAAGATGTACTGGGCTCACCTTCCACAAAAGACAAGTTTTGGTGGTATTTCCCAAGCTAGAGACAGGATAAGACTAAGGAACTAGTACTAGGGAACGGAGGTATGCCATTCTGTCTCGTGTTGCTAGCAAGGGTAAATAGTCCAGGTTAGTGTGCACTGATGCAGAAGAACAGTTTAGTATCTCCTAAGGTTGCCACAGAAAACTAAGGAATTCAAAGTATGGTGGTTAAAGGTGTCATTTTTAAACAGTCGCCTAGCTGTTTTCCTCCTCAAGGAATGTGTTTGATATTTGATGGAGCTATGAGCTATCCAGTGAACACAACAGAGGTTTAAGAGCCAGGACACCTGGCTTCTCTCCCCAGCATGGTCTCTGGGTTGCTGAGAGACACTGGGTATGTCATTTAAATTTTTCTGCAGTGCCTTATTTTCATTCCTGGCAAAATTAAGATACTTTCCTCATTGAGCATTTGGGAGGCTAAATTAACATTATTAAAGGGCTCAAAAATCTTTGGATGAAAAGTCTCCAATTCCTAGTGTAAGCAGGGTCTGAATGAGCTCTCCCCTGACATCTAGTGACGAGCTGGGGAAGAGGACTTCAGGAGCCAACCTTGTCTGCATACACACACCCACTCTACCTAGGTGCAGAGCATGATGGGGCTGCTTTGCCCAAATGATCACTTTTGGTGGGTGTTGGATTACAAGTCACTTTGTTATTGAGTGCAGGGATAATAAAGGGTTGTTATCCCTGTTGTGTGAATCAGGGCAGCAGAACTGCTCTTGCTAAGCAGGGGGTAGGGGTGCCAAAGCCTAGTCAAGATAAGAGAGGGTGGGGACAGATGCTTATACCTGGTCATGTGGACTCTCCATAAGGATCCTAGACAGCATTTGACCTTTCCCTCTCTACTGTGTAATAACAGAGCTGATGAAGTTTCAACTGAGACTCTTTTGTTGCAGACCAATAGAGCTGAAATCACCAATAACCAGGTCTAAGCATTAGAGCGGCTTTGGGACAATGTCTCCGATGAAAGAAACTGTCCAGCCTGCACTAGCCGTGAGGCTCCCCAACTAACAGCTGAAATCACTGAGAGCCGTGTTAAGTGGTGGGGCCTCAAGACATCTCAGAGGGTGCGGAGCGCTGAGCGGTTGGCAGAGCAGCTGATGCCGGAGTGAGTGCCTGGACAGCGGAGTGAGCAAGGTGCTTTCCTCTTACCGTAGGCTGGGAGGTGAACTTGCACATGAACTCTAGGTCTGCAACTGTGAGTAGGGTGCACTGGAGGAAGAAGGGAGAGGCATATTAAAGGAACTGTTGGGTGTTAGATTTAAGAGCCTGAGGCAAAAGACACTGCCCAACGCACTCTGGGATGGGTGTTTTACTCATGGTTTGATGTTTATGAATCCTGCTTGTGAAGTTTTCCGAAGTTAATGCCAAGATACGTTCCTCCTTTTTATTAAAAGTTTCTTTTCTACACTTAGACTCTGTCCTTGCAAGAGGGGATGTATTGCCTCTTAGAGGCACCCAGAAGCTGGTGTGTAATTTTCCCAGGTTACTGGGTAATGACTCAAACTGGTTCTGTGTTGTATTTTTGAGAAAACCCCTACATATTAAAGCCAGCCCTTGTCGTGGATGACTCCACCTGGCAGAGGGACTACACTAGTATTTGGGAGTGATCACCTTCTCTAGTCTATCCTCCTTTTTATCAGAGAAGCATCAATTTATTTAGTTTGAAACCATTCTTGTCTCATTTGTTAAACACGGGCAATGTGCTCTGCACAGTGTAGACAGATGCTGTCCCAAAGAGTTTGCAATCTAAGAAAGCCCACAGGGAGAAGGTTTTTCTGTCATTTTAATAGTTAGCTCACTTCTTGCCTGCATCCTTAAGGACAGACAAGGGGGCAGAGAGCGGCAGCACTGGAAACTGGGATGACAAAGAGCATTTCATATGCAACTGGAGCTGGGGGTAAAGGAACAGAGGTGGGAATGGAAAAACGAGACAAATGTGGTCTTGAAATTGGTATCATTGGCAGAACTACATAACAAAAAGACAAGAGTGGAGATGCAGACCAAGTTCAAGTTGTGCAAAGCCTTGAAAGCAAGGGCAAAGTTTAAAACCAAGTGCAATAAAAAACAGGGACCCATGTGATCACATCAATGGCCAAGCTGATATGAGTGTCAAGTTTAGCCTTGAAGCAAAACTTCCCTTGTTCTATCTTATCTTTCCTATTGCACTCTCCATTGGTCTCATGCCACTAACAGATGAAAATAAAAAGGACATTTAATATCCAGGAAACTGGTGTGAAAAATATAATCCAGGCTGAAAGTGCAAGCAGCATTTTTTCCCCTGATCAGACAGACCTTACTTCCTATTGAGTACTGTAATGTCAGCAGTCTGAAACTGGGAGCGCTGAAGTGAATGAATCTATCACCCGCAATACCTCTTGCCAATAGAATTATGGCATCTTTAAATCAGAAAATGTGGCAATCACAGTGCCAATGCCCTGTAGAGGTGGCATGAGAGAAACTCACTACATATTACTACAGCAACATAGAAAAGCACATTTTACTTTTAGCTTTATGTTTGTTTGCTCTGCTTAAAAATAACTAGAAAGACATTAAACTCTAATAAATTTCTTCAGTGTTTTAGCTACAGATTAGCTCTGGAATTAACGACTCCTATACGCTCTGGCTTACATACTCTACTATTTAGTACAAAATTGTAAGTTGAAATAGAGCAGATCTTTAGGAAGAAACATCCAATTTTGATCAGTGCTCAAGATGGTCAAACGAGGTTTCCAGATTTCAGAGTTTTGATACAGCATTCCAGCTCTGCCTGGTAACTATGTGAGGCACACTGGCAGGAGTCCTCTAGATTGAGGTGGCCAAAGTGTACGGATCACAGAGCACTACCATGTAGATTATAGGCCCCTTCATCTTTCCAAATGAGTTAGTCTACAGTGATGAAAGGTCTCAGCATACAGGTCTGTCGCATCTTACGTGCATTTAACATGCACTATTTCAGCTTTACATGGTCGGCAAAAACAAAACAAGAGAAAAATAATGTTAACACTGTACCTGTAGTGCAGGCGATTCCACTTGCCATTACACTCAATGTAATTTTGACTAGATGCGATTTTCGCTTTACATGCTGACTGCGGAACGTAACCCCAGCATAAGATGCGACAGACCTGTACATTATTCCAGCTTAGTCTGAACAACTACCTTTAGGTACAGCTCTGTATTTATAGACTCCAAGGCCAGAAGGGAGCATTGTGATCATCTAGTCTGATGTCCTGTATAACAAGGCCAGAGAATTTACCCCAAATAATTTTTAGAGCAGATCTTTTAGAAAAGCATCCAATCTTGATTTAGAAATGGTCAGTGATGAGGAATCCACCACAATCTTTGGTAAATTGTTCCAATGGTTAATCACCCTTACTGTCAAAAATTCAACTTCCAGCCATTGGCTAGTGTTAGACCTTCCTCTGCTAGACTGAAGAGCCAATCATCAAATATTTGTTCCCCATGCACATACTTTTTAATTGTGATCAAGTCACCCCTTTACTATCTCTTTGATAATGTAAACAAACAGAGTGCCTTGAGATTTTCTAAATCTTTAATCAGGCTCACAGGTCTTCTCTGACCCCTCTCTAATTTATCAACATCCTTCTGGAATTGCGGCCACCAGAACTGGACACAGTATTCCAGCAGCAGTCACACCAGTACTAAATATAGAGGTGAAATAATCTATTTACTCCTACTCAGGATTCCCGTTTATGCATCCCAGGATCACATTAGCTTTTTTGGCCACAGAGCCGACGCAGTGGGTATTCACCCACGAAAGCTCATGCTCCAATACGTCTGTTAGTCTATAGGTGCCACAGGACTTCTGTGCTGCTTTTATGATGGATAGAGTTGTTTGGTTTGAACCAACAACCATGATTTGAGGACTTCAATGGCTCAGATACAGGTTTGATACAGGAGTGAGTGGGTGAGATTCTGTGGCCTGCATTGTGCAAGAGGTCAGACTAGATGATCATAATGGTCCCTTCTGACCTTAAAGTCTATGAGTCTACGTACAAGGAGAGAGGCGACACCTTGCTACATAGAGGGGTTGCACTTCAATATGTTAGGAGTGATGTGTAACTTGTTTGTACCTGTGTATAAGAATACACCCCAAGGCGGTGTCTTTGTCTGGCCTAGGAAGCAGTGGAGAGTCCCACCACTGACTGTGCCGGTCCATTGACAGGGGGCACATATTTGTAGTATATCATGTAGAGTCTGCTGGAAACTATTACTGTGTTTCATTTGACAATAAACCCGGCTGGGTGCCTTCGTACCTTATTGGAGTCTGTGGTCATTGGGGGCTCGCTCAAGATCTGCTATGTCAGCGATCTGCAGAGCCAGGGCATCACACAGAGGGAACACACGTACACAGCTGACGGTTATCAACTGAACAGAGCAGAGCACCATACTGGTGGCATCTGACAACAATGACAGTTCTCAGTTTACAATTCATTTTGAGACCTAGCCAGTTTTTAATCCATTTAATGTGTGCTCCGCTAATTTTCATAAATTCTAGTTTTTAATCTAAATGTTGTGTGGTAATAAGTCAAACCAACATACTTCCAGAAATCAAACCAATATTCTTTCAGAAGTCTAAGTATATTATGTTAATGCTATTACCTTTATCAACCAAACTCATCATCTTATCAAAAAACAATATCAAATTAATCTGGCATGATCTATTTTCCATAAACCCATGTCGATTTGCATTAATTATATTACTCTTCTTTAAGGCCTTGACAAGTTGTCAATTTAACCGTCAATTGAGCAACTCCCAATTTCTGGTGCATCTAACAGTCACCAACTTAATCTGATTAATCTGGTAACAGCCAGTGCAGATCAGCTGGAATCATCAGCCTTGCTGCTCCTGCCAAGCATAGAGACATTCAAACTGAAGACCTAAGAAACATCAAGCTGTTGGTCCTGTAGTGGATGCTTGGTTTGGTTTGACTCCTCTATGCCCACACACCCACACCCTAAAGCCAAACCAACACTGATATCAACTAAGCTCCTCAAGGCCATCATTTTAGCTACAGTACCACAATGGGAGTGAAATCTGATTGCTTGTTTTGGGTCACATTTCCACCCTTGACTAATTTGCTATTTTGGTTTGACCTATAGTAACTTGTTATTTACTGAGCTACTTAAATTGCACTCAGGTTCATTACTTGTGCATACGTTTTAGGGTTAGTTAACATAAGAACGGGCATACTGGGTCAGACCAAAGGTCCATTTAGTCCAGTATCTCATCTTCCGATAGTGGCCAATGCCAGGTGCTCCAGAGAGAATGAATATACAGGCAAACAGAGGCTGAGGCACCATCCTTGTCCATCCTGGCTAACAGCCATTGATGGACCTGTCCTTCAGGAACTTATCTAGTTCTTTTTTGAAACCTGTTATAGTCTTGGCCTTCACAACATCCAATAGCAAGGAGTTCTACAGCCTGACTGTGCATTGTGTGAAAAAATACTTCGTTGGTTTTAAACCTGCTACCTATTAATTTCATTGGGTGACCCCTAGTTCTTGTGTTATGAGAAGGAGTAAATAACACTTCCTTAGTTACTTTCTCCACATCAGTCATGATTTTATAGACCTCTATCATATCCCCCCTTAGTCGTCTCTTCCTAGCTGAAAAGTCCCAGATTTATTAATCTCTCCTCGTATGACAGCCATTCTAGACTCCTAATCATTTTTGTTGCCCTTTTCTGAACCTTTTCCAATTCCAATAGATCTTTTTCAAGATGGGGCAACTACATCTGCACACAGTATTCAAGATGTGGGCATACCATGGATTTACATAGAGGCAATATATGATGATATTTTCTGTCTTAGTTGCTGGGTATAATTCCTTTGTACTTAATGGAAATTACATCTAGGCAAGAAATAATGCATTCAGTATTAGGAAACTACATTTATTAAAAAGCAGAACTTCTATTAAAGGTGAATGCCAGTAATTTTATTAAGATAACAGAAATTATGGACAGAACAATCTTTTGGAATTAAAGGACAAATATCAGTCAATCATTACAATAATAAGCTCTTTTTTGTTCAAAGAGCTTTATGAGCCAGGGCAAATTTGCACCCTCAGTTATGTCTGTGCAACTCTTCTGCCCCTACTGGGGCTGAATGAATTTACCAACCAGAGTTTGACACATTATTTCATTAATATTCACACCTACCACCCAGGACTGTTTGTTATTCTATTCACTTCAAATACAAGAATCTGAGATAGAGAGAGTGATGCCAAAATTTACAAAAATATCCATACTTACAGGTAACCAACTTTTACACATTAGGGCTCGAATTTTAATGGTGTCAAGCATGCATGACTGCAGCTGGCTTCAAAGGAAGCTGCAGGTGCTCAGCTCCTCTGAAAGCCAGGCCCTATGTGTGTCTCTAGATAAGTGGTCCCCAATCTTTTTCATCTGGCGGGCGCCAGACAACGAGCCACTGAGGACCATGGCTGGCAGATGAGCATCTGCCGAAAAACCGCAGAAAATCAGTGGGATTTCGGCGACGATGCCTCTGGATGACGCTACTTCTCGGCAGCATTTCAGCAGATGCTCATCTGCCCACCAGTATGCAGGCACACATAGATGCCCTGACGGGTGCCACGGCACCCGCGGGCACCACGCTGGGGACCACTGCTCTAGTTGGTCACTCAAACTGATGTACACAAAAGTAGTGGTCACTTGAAACTTTCAGCCCAAGTGGCTTATTACCCAAGCGCACACACTGCAAGTCAGTACCAGAGTCTGGGTTAGAACTCTGGAATTCTGATTCCCTAGGCTGTGCTCAGACCACACAGCTAGCTGTAGTCTCCTGTAATTAGAGCAGGCAACTGCCAGGCAGAACTCCCACTTTCCAATCCTACCTTTGACAACAAATGGATCTTGGCAAGTCCCTTTGTCTGAGCTTGCAGAGAGCTGTACAATGGGAATCATTAAACTAACCCATCTCTGAGGGTGAATGTGAGCATTAATGTAAAATAGTAGGTATTATATAATACGCTGCACGAGTCCTGAGGAGTCCAAGATCCAAGGGTCAAATCCTGACCCAAAGTCATTGGAAAAATTCTCTTTGACTTCAGTGGCGCCAGGATTTGATGCCAAGTATCTGGAAATCTCACCTGTTATCCTATGCCCTACCAGCCCTCTTATGGTAAGTTGAGAAACATCTGCTGCTGGAAATTAACTGGAAACACCATAGGCCCAGTTGCAGTTCTTTGCTCAAAGAGGCACTTTCTTTCTCTTTTGCTTCTTTCAGGCGCCAGACACTGCCTGAATCTAGCCACCTTAAGGGTAAGAAGCAAGTCCTATTTATTTTGTTTAGCCTCGGTCTGCTGTTTTTGCAAAAAGCACATCCAATCAATGTTTAAATCTGTGAAACTGAAGGGCAGGAATGCCACAGCATGAGGCATCTGAGAGAGCAAACATAGAAGTAATGTAGGATTTGGGATTTTTTTTTAAACGTCTGAAAATCACTTCCTCCGTTACATACCTGGCAAGCCCAGGATTCCATGTTTCCTCTGCCTCAGCTGATGACATCAAATACCTAAAACAGAGAAGAGAGCAGTTTCCTCTAATGCTCCAGGCATTTGTGATCCTGTCAACTCTTGCATGGAAGACACTGAATCCTGGACTTGGGACTTGGCAGATAAATAAAGGAAGAAGTGATTTTCAAACCTTTTGCTATAAAATGTAGCTATGTTTATCATATTTACGTGTATAAATATGCAGTGCTAATAATTTGGGATCCTAAAACTTTCTTCAAAAGCTATGAAGTTGACTCAAGTAGTTTTGCAGACTGCTACCGGATAGAGGCTACGAACAGGGCATAGAGGTCAGTCACGCTGTTGGACTGTTGCTGCTCTTTATACAGGATACACCTCTATTCCCAGTTATTTTGATCTGCAGCTGTGTCTCTGTTATGAAGAAATAAACTGAGCAATTGTGCTTTTAATAGTCAGCTCATGCCTTTTTCCTTCAGCGCCAGCTGTAATCCAAGGAAAAATACTTTTCTTTTAGAAAGCAATTTTAGAGACGAGTGATAGTAATTGCAATTGGGGGTACTTATTGTTGAGGAAAGAGTAAACTAATTAAATATATATAGCTTGGCCCAATGTCCAAGAGGGGTATGACAACTGTTTACAAGCATTTGCAGGGGTATAAATAACAGCGAAGGAGAGGAATTATGTGGAGTGATACACAGGAATCGAAGAAGGACTCCCGGGAAGAAATCGAAGGAAACTATAGGTTGCATATTAGGAAAAATTTCCCAACCGTGAAATCTTTTAGCCTGTGGAATCCTCTCTCCAGGGAGCAGATGGAGGCCCTATCATTGGGGTCATTTAAGACATGACTGGAGAAAGCCCTGGAGAGGACATTGTAGGGAACAATCTTGTGGATGAATTCCATGACCTTGTAAGTCTTTTCCCTAATTTCTAAGAGCTGAAGTTCCCTTTTTAAAGTGCACATAATGACTTTAGCATATTTAAAAGAAACATTTAACAATCAAACTCACCGATAGCTACAAATATTCCTTGTGTCTTTTTATAGTGCGTAAACATTTATAAGCAAGAGACATTGTAAGAACGTGTTGGAACTTGTCACGGGACATGGCCTCCAGTGTGTCAGCTAGGGATGAGGTAGGAGATCACATACATTGCACCTTTCCCCAAAGGCTTCTAGCCCTTGAACCTAGGGCTGTGACTGCACTGGCAACTGTCTTAAAATCATTCCTTGCTGCACTACCACCACATTGCTCCATCGATGCCATCAGTATCGGTAGTGCTTGCACAGAGAGGACAAAGCCAGTTGCTGACATTTTTACCAGAGCCATATAGCACTGCTCAGAGCTGGTCTAGAAGATACAGTGGTATAAAATGCTTGCAGCTTCTCTACATTACCACCAGTTGAGCTCCAAGGTTAAAAGCTTAGGGCCTCATCCTAAGAAGTTGAGGCCCACAATTCCATTGATATAGTGGTAAATTTGTGCTAAGGACACTGTTCTTTTTACAGCACTGTTAAAAATATCCTTCCCTCGGCATGGGCATACCAACAGTCACATCACACTCAACCTTCAGGAGGGAGAGAAAATAAAGAGCAGCTATGCTTCTGAATGATAAGAAGTTTAATCCCAGAAGTCACTGCCCTTGATTTTAAGTGACTCTCTCTCTCTTTGGACATCTAAATCCTCTCAACTTTTTGCTTAACAACTTTCTCTTTTCACATGCTTATTGCTGACTGGCCAAATAAGATTACTGCTGAACTACCTCCTGCAAGAATGCAAACATCTCCCAGAGGTGTTGGGATGATTACGATAATGTTTGCACAGCACTTTCATGTAAAAAAGATGAGATGAAAGGTGTTTATTATTAGACATCACCTCACAATCAGTACTTCTAGGGTGACCGTAAAGTCATCTGATTATACAGTCATTTGGAAAACATGACACATGTGCCACTTTTTCAGACTGGACTTTAAAACCTTCTCTTACATAGGCTATGTCTGCACTAGCACCTTTGTCAGTATAACTTGTGTTGCTCAGAGGTGTGAAAGAAACACCCCCGAGTGATATACGTTACACCGTCAGAAGCACTGATGTGGACAGTACTGCGTCAGCATGAGACGCTCTCCCACTGACATCACCACCTCTGCTCGTTGAGGGTGGTTTAATTATGTTGACGGGAGAGCTCTCTCGCATTGGCATAGAGTGGCTAACATGGGTAATTTCTCCAGCATAGACATGGCCTTATAAACAAGTAGTCGAACAAATTCTACAAAGCAATTCTTGCAAAGGGCACTAAATGTAAAATGAACAATAAATACTTAGTATTTCTATAATGCATTTCATCTTCAAAGTGCTTTGCAAATATTAACTCCCATCCAGTCCTGGTAGATCGGTAAATGTTACCCCCGTTTTACACAAAGAGAAACCAGGATACAGAGAGATGAAGTTGCTCAACAACATTCCTGGTGTTAAATTTCTAGCCCTCTGCCACATCATATGACAGGTTCCCAGTCCAAGATCTCGAGGTCAGACCTCTTGCAACAATTGTCCAGCAGTAAGTTAAACAGGGACGGCTGTCTGCAATCTCCTCCCTCAGACCAAGATCATTTGGGGCACTCAGAGTTGCTGCAACATCTTTGCATTGTGTCCTGAAGGCAGACAGAAGTAGGAGAGACTGCAGTGTTAGTTATCATGAGTCACACACAGGATAGGAGGCAGGGCCTTTTCCACTGTGGGTACATGAGGCTGAAATTCTCTGTCCTGTGACATTAAACACCAGCAGCAGTCTTGTGGACTCTTTGTGCAATACCAAACAAGGGGTATTCCCCATTCTCATTTATCAGATTTTCTGGGTGCCTACCCTAACCATTAATTTTGCAGTTTCATTTAGGTTTATTATTCACAGAGGCCTCTGGGCATGGAGCACCAAACAGTTAGTTGTCAGTATTTTCACTGACCTTAAAATATTTATTACTATGTGTATGTTCACTGATCTAGGCGCCTATGCCCACCAGACAGTGAGCACCTCAAAAAAAAACACCTGGGAACTGGGAGTGGATGACGGGATGCATCACTTGATGATTCCTTCTTCTGTTCATTCCCCCTGGGCACCTGGCACTGGCCACTATCAGAAGACAGGATACTGGGCTAGATGCACCTTTGGGGCTGGTCAACGCTACGTCGTTAGATCAACATTTCCCACATTAAGTCGAATTTATAATGTGCTTGTCTACCCTACAGAGCCCTTCCCGCCAACCTAAAGGGCTTTTCAAATCAATGCCTGTACTCCAGCTCAACGAGAGGAGTAGTGCTAGATTTGACCTTCCCAGGTCGAATTAGGGGTCGTGTAGACACAGCACAGTGTAGTTTGACTTGTTTGGCCTCCAGGTGGTGTCCCAAAGTGCTCCAATGTGTCCGCTCTGGCCAGCACTTTCAACTCCAATGCACTTCAGCCAGGTACATAGGAAAAGCCCTGGGAACTTTTGAATTTCATTTTCTGTTTGATCAGCATGGAGAGCTCACCAGCACGGCTGACCATGGCTGCCCAGCGCCGCAAACGTGCGCCAGCGTGGAGCGAATGGGAGACACTGGCTCTGATTGCTGTGTGGCGAAAAGAGTCTGCGGGCAGAGCTCTGAACCAGCAGAAGAAATGATGACATCTATGCCAAAATGGCACAGGGCATGGGGGGAAAAGGCTATAGCAGGGACACCCAGCGGTGCCGTATGAAAATAAAGGAGCTCAGGCAAGCGTACCAGAAGACAAGGGAGGTGACTAGTCTCTCTGGTGCTGAGCCACAGACATGCCATTTCTATGAGCAGCTGCATGCGATTCTAGGCGGGGACTGTCATAAACAGATAGCTAAGGGTTAATGTCTCTTTAACCTGTAAAGGGTTAACAGTGACCTGCAACATCTGACCAGAGGACCAATCAGGAGACAAGATACTTTCAAACCTCGGAGAAGGGAAACCTTTGTTTCTGTTTTTGGGTTTGGTTTTGTTCTCTCTGAGTCCTGGAAGGCACTAGACATGCAACCAGGTTTCTTGCCAATCTCCCTGCTACAGTCTCTTATATATGCAGAATAGTAAGTATTTAGTAAGGAAGGCGGTTATAGTCTTTTAATTGTTTTTTTCCTTTATTTGCAAATGTGTATCTGGCTGGTAGAGTTCTAATGTGTATTTGGCTGAAAGTATTTTAAATTGTATTTCTGTTGGAGGAGGCTTTTTCTCCAGTTTCTATAAGCTGAAAGACCCTGTAATATTCCATCTTGAATTTACAGTGATTTTCTTTATTATCTTTTCTTTTTATTAAAAAGTTTTGTTTTTTAGATCTGTATGATTTTTTTTCCCCTTGTTGAGGCTCAAGGGAATTGAGTCTGTACTTAATAGGGAAGAAAGAGAAAGGAGGGGAGAGGGGTGCAATCCCTTTGTTTTAGGTTCATGGAGCTTGAATCTGTATTGCCTCTGGGTGAGGGAGAAGGGGAGGGGGGAAGGAACATCCCTCCCTGTTTTCAGATTCAAGGCATTTGAATCGCAGTAATCTTCCAGGGTAACCCAGGGAGGGAAGCCTAGGAAAGGCACTGGTGAAGGAAAGAGTTTACTTTCCTTGTGTTAAGATCCAGGGGGTCTGGGTCTTGGGGGTCCCCAGGGAAGGTTTTGCGGGGACCAGAGTGTACCAGGCACTGGAATTCCTGATTGGTGGCAGCGCTGCAGGTTCTAAGCTGGTAATTGAGCTTAGAGGAATTCACGCTGGTACCCCAATTTTTGGACTCTTAAGGTTCAAATTGGGGAAAGATACCATCACAGGGACCCCACCAGTACCTCAACACTCTCCGTAGCTACCTCCCAAGGGATTCAGGCAGCCACAGGCAACAACAAGGAGGACATTGTTGATGAGGACGGAGGAGGAGAATGCGCAGCAGGCAAGTGGAGGATCCATTCTCCCCAACAGCCAGGACCTTTTCCTAACTCTGGAGCCAATCCCCACCCAAGACTCACTGGTACGGGACTGTGATGGCAGGGAAGGCACCTCTGGTGAGTGCACACTTGTAACAACACTACAGGGGTTAAATGCAATTGTGGTTAATGTTTAATTTGAGGTAAACAATAGGGACACAGGGGCACCCAGTGCAGCCACGCAAAGAGTATTCCCCAGAAAAGCCTATTTATGTACCAAGAGTTTCCACACTAAAAAGTGTCCCCTGGAGTGCCCTCACACCGTCTATCCTTTTGTGTGCACTTGCCATGCCTGCCTGCAAACTGAAATCTGCTGTCCAGCACTCTGCCATGTGTTGTACCTTGTTGGCTGGCTGAGTACCTCAGGGAATGTATTTACTGCTGTGAATTCTTTCATTCATTGCAACAGTTAACCTTTTGTTTTCAACAATGTATGTTTTCCTTGCACCAGCAACATTTTCTCTGGGTGCCTCCTCCACTCCAGCACAAAGGCTGTCCCAGATTAGAAGGTGAAAAAAGTGGACAAGGGAAGACATGTTCTGTGATTTGATGCATTCCTCTGAGGCTGACAGGGCCCAGCTGCATGGATGGAGGCTCACACTCTCAGAGAGCATGTGCATCAACGGAGAGGGCAGGGAAGAAGAGCGTAACACACAAGAGGAGATATTGCAGCTTATTGGGGAGCAAACAGGTTGAGGTGCAGGAAAGGCAGCTAGACCTTAGAGTCCCAGTGCACCCAATGATGAACCAGCTTCCTTCCTCACCAAGTTCTATATCCTCCTCTCCCAGATGTCCTAGAATGCAAGGAGGGGTGGGAGGAGAAGAGACAAGAGCTCCGTTAGCCCTTGAACTCAACTCCAGGGGATGGTTCATGAAGCAGAAAGCTCTCGTTCCCACAGCTTTGATTGCTAGACAGTGCAATTGTAATAAGCTGTGTCCTTGCCCCTCCCTCCCTGTGTTATCAGGCCCTTATCTGGTTATCATTGCTATTCATTGCGTCTCTGTTCAGTGTTTGTTAGCATAATAAAAATGCATGAAATGAGAACAAGAGGCTCTTTATTCACTGTGCACACAGTGGTTGGTGGGGGGTTAGTTTACAGGGCAGTACATGCGAAGAAGGGGGCAAGCTGGTAAGGAACAACACACAGAACTATCACATCAGTGTTGGATCATTAAGGAAACTGGTTTTCAAAGCCTCTCGGAGATGCAGTGCACCTTGATGTGCTTGTCTTATTGCCCTGGTGTCTGGCTGCTCATCATTGTCAGCCAGGTGATCAGCCTCAACTTCCTCCCCTGACTTTCACAGATATTATGTAGAACACAGCAAGCAGCAACAACAATAGGAATATTGCTTTCGCTGAGGTCTAACCTAGTGAGTAAGCTGTGCCAGCGCCCCTTTAATGTCCAAAAGGGGCATACCACTACCATTCTGCACCTGCTCAGCCTGTGGTTGAACTGCTCCTTGCTGCCGTCCAGGCTGCCTGTGTATACCTTCATGAGCCACAGGAACAAGGAGTAGGCTGGGTCTCCAAGAATAACTATTGGCATTTCAACATCACCAATGGTAATTTTCTGGTCGGGAAGAAAGTTCTTTCTTGCAGCTTTCTGAAGAGTCCAGAGTTCCTAAAGATGTGCGCGTCATGTACCTTTCCTGACCATCCCACGCTGATGTCGGTGAAATGATGCCTGTGATCCACTAGCGCTTGCAACACCATTGAGAAGTAGCCCCTGCGGTTTACGTACTCTTTGGCAAGGTGGTCCAGTGCCAAGATAGGAATGTGCCTTCCACCTATCGCCCCACCGTTAGGGAATCCCATCATGGCAAAGCCATCCACTATGTCCTGCACGTCTCCCAGAGTCACTACCCTTCTTGGCAGAAGTGAATGGATTGCCCTGGCTACTTGGATCACAGCAGCCCCCCACAGTAGATTTACTGATTCCAAACTGATTCCCAACTGACCGGTAGCAATCTGGCGTTGCGAGCTATCGTCACGCTCTTCTCAGCTGGTAGAGTAGGTCTTATTTTGGTATTTCTGTGCATCAGGGCTGAGGAAAGCAATTTGCAAAGTTCCATGAAATGGTCTTATGCATTCGAAAGTTATGCAGCCACTGGGACTCATCCCATACCTACATCATGATGCAGTCCCACCAGTCTGTGCTTGTTTACCTGGCCAAGAAGCGGCACTCCACTGTGTCAACAAGCCCGGCTGCCAGTAGGTGCGAATTGCTCCATTCCACGGCTTCCAGCACTGCTATTTGCGCGGCATCACATTCTTTCTGCATGGCTGCTCCTGGCTGGGCTCTGCAAATACCGGAGGGCAATGCGCGAGGTGTTTGTGACGCTCACATCAACGGAGTACAGCTGAGCGGGATCCAGTGCTTACTGTGCTATGGTGTCCAAACGAGTAACCCAGGCTTAGGAGTGAAAATGATTGTTTGCCATTGCTTTCAGGGAGGGAGGAAGGGAGGAGCCAAGTGCATCATGGGAGGCTGATGATATGTACCCAAAACACCTCATGGAAATGTTTTTGTCCCATCAGGCATTGGGAGCCTAACCCAGAATTCCAATCGGCTGCAGGAACTGTGGGATAGCTGCCCACAGTGCATCACTCTGTGAGCTGATGCTACCCACGGCAGTGGGGATGCGCTCCACCGATGGAATGTGCATAGTGGGGAGACACACCATCGATTTGTAAAATCGGAGGCTACTGGTCGACTAATAAATTCGACCTAATTTCGTAGTGTAGACAAGCCCCTGGTCCTACCCAGCATGGCCATTCTTATGTTTACTTTATACATTTCCACCACTTTAGTCTGCAGATGCTGGACTCTTTTGGAAGGGGAAGGGGAAAGGGAAGGGAGCATCACAGTAGCAGAACGGGGCTTGCAGTTTGGTGAAGATGCTGCAGTATGTCATCATCCAATTTCTTTTTGTTAAGTCTTCTTACCCTGAACTAACTCCAAGCTGCATTGCTGTCATTGTATACATTCACGGAGAAGAAAATCTCTACGGGAGGGCACACAAACTACGAAGGGAACTAGGCTAGACGCTGGTGTCCAGGCCCCCGTACGTCCACTTCTGGGCTGCAGAAAGATAGGTGGGGGGGCGGTGCAGAGAAATGTTAATAAGACTCTCTGGGATCAGGATCACTGTCTGACTTTCTCATAACACCTCAGCTCATCCCCCATCCCACCCCAGACAGGACTGAGCGTATCCTGGCTAAGCAAAGGAGGAGGGAGAGCCCCCAAAAGACAAGGCCCCAAACATTTCCACCACAGGGAACTGTTGTCCAACGCAGCCCCCTTACACACCCAAGGACCTACCCTGGGGACAGAGAGAGAGAGAGAGAGAGTCTCCAGGGCCTTTAGCCAACACCCTACCTTGCCACCCCACATGGCCCACTTGCCTGGCTGAACTTAACCACCTCCATATTCACCCAATGGCCCTCCTCCCTGTCTAACAGTGTGCCCAGCCAACACCCCCAGGTATCACCGTATCCAGCCACATCCCCTAGGGCCTGTTCCCCTGGCTGACACCACACCCAGTGACCCCACACACCCCCAGGGTCCCTTCCCTTGGCTGACACCATACCCAGCTATCCCCACACCACTCCAGGGTCCGTTCCCATGGCTGACACCATACCCAGCTACCCCACACCACCCCAGGGTCTCTTCCTCTGGCTGACACCATACGCCGCAACCCCACACCACCCCCAGGTCTGTTCCCACATCCAGCTATCCCCACACCACCCCAGGGTCCAGTCCCACAGCTGACACCATACCCAGTCACCCCCCTGGGGCCCACTCTGCTGATACCATAGCCAGCCCCACACACCCACAGGATTCACTTCCCTGGCTGACACCAAACCCTGTCACGCCCACCAGGGCCTAATCCTCTGGCTGATATCATTCCAAGCCCCTTGCCCGCGCGGACAGGACTTGCTCTTCTGCTGACACTGCACCCTGCCCCCCTGCCCACGGGGCAGCCCATTCCCCCAGCTGGCACTGGCCAGAACACAAGAGCAGCCCCAGCAGAATAAGGAAGATCCAGTCCTCACCCAGCTTAGAAATAAGGAGCTCTTGGCATCACACACTGCAGACAAATCATGGAAGCCTGAGTGCCAGTGGGGAACACAGCAGGGAGGGAAGAGCCTGTTGGAGCAGGGATGGGCCAGACCAAAGGAACAAGAGGCACCCTGGAGGCAGGATCAACGCCACCACTTGGCAGGTCTCCCATACCTGTGCCAAGACAACATGGGGGTAGGCACAGGTCAGACAGAATCAGGCTTGGTTCTAGCTGCCTCAGTACAGAGCAACAGGGTTTCCATTCTTCCTGGAGTCTCTTTGCAGAGATCAAAGCACTTCTGTGAGGGGCCATGGGAGGCAGTCGGGAAGCGGCACAGTTTGTGACGTGTGGTATATAAAAGACTGCTGCACGGCCACATGCCTGCACAGTTTATAGGGAACGCGGCTTGTCCCTTTTTTTGCTTCTTTATACATATTAACTCTGAGAGGTTTCCTGCCTACACACTGCCAAAAATAAAGTGGGCTGTAGTGTAACGTACTTTAACATCATAGGGTTAGGAGGAGCTACAAGGGTCAATTAGACTAAACCCCTGCCAAGATAGAGGATTTGTTGTGTCTAAACCATCCAAGACAGATGGCTCCAGCCTCTTTTTTTGAAAACCTCCAAAGAAGGAGATTCCACAACTTCTGTAAGTAGTTTATTCCATTGTCCTACTGTTCTTACAGTTAGGACTTTTTCCTGAGATTTAATCTAAATCTGCTATCTTGTAGTTGGAACCCATTGCCTCTTATTCTGCCCTATGTGGCAAAAGAGAACAACTTTTCTCCATCTTTTTATGTCCACCACATTCCCTGTGTACCAAACCAGTGACGTTGTCAGAGAAGGAAATCCAGCTGGTTTGGTGTCACTTGTTCTTGGTGAAGCCATGCTGGCTACTAGTGATCACCCCTCCATCCTCCCGGTATTTGCAGATGGAATGTTTTATACATGGCTCTACCAGCTTCCCAGGTATAGACCAGTCAGCCTGGCTTCGATAGCTTCCCAGCTCCTCCTTTCCCCTCTTGTTAAAGATGGGCTCTACGTCAGCCCTTCTTCAGTCTTCCAGGACCTCACCTGTCATCCAGGAGTTTGCAAATAATATTGCTGGTAGTGCTGAGATTTCTTCAGCAAATTCCTTCAGCACCCTGTGCTACCTAGCATCAGGCCCTGCTGACTTGAATTCATTCAAATAAGCAGACGATCTGACATGTTCTTTACTTAACCCAAATTGCATTTCTTTCCCTTTGTTGTCTATAGTAACTTCACTAGTTGTCTGGTCACTTTATTTTGTGTGTGAAGATTGAAGCAAAGGAAGCACTGAGCATTTCTGCCTTCTTATCTCCCATTACCAGCTCACCTTCTCCATTGAGCAGCAGGCCCACGCTATCCCTGATCTTTCCTTTTTGTCTGACGTATTTGGAGAACTCTTTGTTGCCTCTAACACTTCTTGCCAGTTGTATTTCATTTCTTGCCTTAGCTTTCCTGGCTTGGTCCCAACATGTTCATGCATTTCCCATGTATAAATCCTTCGTGACGTGCTCCTCCTTCCATTTCCTCTATGTATCCCTTTGGGGTTTTAGATAGCTAAAAAGCTCCTTGTGCAGCCATATTGGCCTCCTGTGCTTATCATCTTTCCTCCACATCAGAATAACTTGATGTTGAGCCTCTAATATTAGATCTTCTTGACCCCTTCGACTCCTTTTCTTCCTAATTGGTCTTTCCATGGGATCTTGCCTACTATTTCTCCTTTCCATAGGATCTTGAATTCTATCAGATCACGATCACTTCCTCCCAAGTTCCCAGAATAAGTGATCAAGATCTGATAGAATCCTGGAAAACTAACGAAATAGGAACACCACAAGAGAGTGAAAGTTAAGCAGTTGAGCAGCCCTTACCTCTTGTGCCTTAATTGAAGGGGTAACTATCAACAGCCTGCACGACAGGCCTTCCAGAAACACCAGGAAAGACCACAGTTGACCTTGCTGATGTCTCTAGAGGCATGTTCTCAGTCTGAGAGCTTTGACCACTCTGTCCTTTCCATATCGCTAAATAGCAGGCGAGACCCACAGCGGTCTGGCCATGTTAAAGGCTATAATGGGATGTAAAAGATTGAGAACCTTGCTCTAGGGGTTGACAACAAGCAGGAAAGTTTTAAAGGAAACCCCAATCATACTTTTAGTCTTTCTTTATCAATCAGAAAGAAGCAAGAGGGGGCACAAACCCAACTGAAGAAAAAAGATACTTAGCCGGTCACCTTTTACATTACCAACCTGTCAATGAGTCAGACGTCTGAAGATTGATGGAGGTTGATAAAGTAAATTAACATACGGAAAGGTCAGATATGTAGTATAACAAAACCTATGCAGAAAAGAGTTTGCAATATAATCTCTCAAGAGTCAGTTTTACACCATGCCTTTCAGTGGGGAATGAGACACCCTTAAGAATCCTAGCGTGAAGTCCTGGTCACCTCTTTACTTAGCCTTTCCTTTCTGTTTATTCAGCACTTACCCCAACTAGCTGATTATCATTTCCACATTTTATCTTCTAGCCAGGGTATGGTTAACACAGGACTTCATGGATGACACCAAGGCTACCTTGATTTATCAGGAAAAGGGCGATGAAAACTGCAGCTTCTTCTAACCCCATCTGTGTACACATATAGTAGGGGGACAGTCTAGATTGCCACATGTCTGGCCACCCTTGGTCTATGCAACTGAATCCTGAAGTTGTTCCTGAATTGCCATTCTGGCAGGATGAAGAAATACAACTGTACATCAGAAGCAAGCCCACATCTCCAACACAGTTACTTTGATAATGGAGCTAGCTTGACACCTCTTGGCACAGATTTAGTCAACTCTCTGTTAGGAGGTACCATGCTTTACAAAAGGAGGGCAAGCTTTTACCAATTGCTGGCTTGCTTTGCTACTCTATCATGATTCCCATTCCTCTTTTTTCAAAAAAGAACACACAGAAAACAAACCAACCAACCTAACAATCCTTCAAACACAGATACTCAGAACAATTTACATGCGAATTGGGTCAGAAAAGAATGCTATGGGTAAAGAGGAAAGACAGATACCCCTTACACATACACACTCTCCATAGCCCTTTTTGGCTGTGATCTGGAGTTGAACTATCAATGGGGGCGAGGAGAAGAAAAGGAAGGAAGGAAAATAAAATGGACCCTTGATTCCTTCAAAAAAAGCCCACTGTCCCTCAGACCCCAGAAATTCACCAAAATGCAATGCCTGACAGTCACACTCTGCCTCCATCTGGAGGCCGCAGACCTCAGCTTTTCTTTGGATGCTAGTCTCCTTTGCTTTGTTCACACTAGTGGTAGCAATGGTAGGAACCCACCTGTAAACAGGTCTCCAGGAAGCTATTTAACCATTGCATAGTATAGAGTCACTCTGGAGAATGTTCATTTACACGGTGCCTAAAATACCAGCATCTGCCTGGAGCCGTGTTTAGACTTGAGCTCCTATCACAATGCTGCACTTGCTGGAGCTAAACTCATGGTAGCAATTTATTGAAATTTTAGGAAAAGTTTCTTATGGTAGACACGGCACCTCTAGCTGGTAACTTAGTCTTCTGGAGTGATAGAACTGCAACATTATTGGAGAGATGTAAGAATAGATTCAATGAGCTGTTAGTGGGAATGAAGAAATAAGCAGGTCCGTGAAACACCAGAGTTGAAAATGCATGACAAACTGGTCTTTTCTGACCCAGTTATGGACCAGGAACCCATTGTGCAAGGAGCTCTATAAACATAGAACAAAAAGATGGTCCCTGCCTCAGAGTGCTAAGTAAGGGACAAGAAGCAACGGATGGACACAAAGACAAGGGAGTACAGATGACAGACAGCATCGGTCAATATGATGGGAAGTGGTCTCAGCACAGCAGCAGCCTAGCCATTGTCACTTTTTTTTAACCTGCATCACACCAAAGGAGAGTTTTGAGGAAAGATCTGAAAGTGGATAAAGAGGTAACTTTGTGGATGTGTAAGGTGAGCATCTCCCCAGGCATGGTGGGGCAGCATGGGAGAAAGCATGAAGATGCTTGTTTGTAAAATTAACATATGGGCAATGGAGACTTGCATCATAAACTGATTTGAAGTGAGCCCACTGACAGCTCGATAGCAAACAAGAGATGACAGGTAGGCTGGGGATTGACGGTGAAGGTCCTTGAAAGTGAATACAAGCAGCTTTTGTTTGATGCAATAGAGAAGGGGAAGTCAGTGGAGAGATTCAAAGAGAGGGGTGACATGGTCAAAGCAACATATTTATACAGTATAGGAACTAGCTCACTGATCTGACTCCTCTCCGCCCCTCACCCCCCACATATAGAGTGCTACTTGGGCCCAATCTACAAGGAGTACCTAACATATGCAGTATACAAGCTATGCACGGATGAAGATGAAGTTTTTGGGTAGCATTATTTCAAACAAAATGCTGTAGGAGCTGCTATGTTTAAATGTGGAGATTTACCAAGAGTTACATGAAGTTCAGACAGCTCTGGAACAAGAGGATTCAGAACAAAGTTGTTAAAATACATGAATAAAATTATATAAAAAAATATTCTTTCAACATACTCATGAGTTTGGCTGTTAAAACCACAGCATAGCTAAAATGGGAGACTTTTGTAGCAGACACTACGTTTCTACAGAACAGAGTAAACCATGTCATAACATTCTAGTTCTGCAAATTATATCAGGGACGGGGGAAATATGAAGCTGCTTCATACTAAAACTGTAGAGATCACATTTCTGTTTTATTATGAGTGTAAAATACCCATTGCCTTAGATACTCTGCATCTTCTTGATTGCTTTCTAGCCACATCCAGTGCCTAGAAGCATTTCAAAGTACAGCTATGATTTTGCAGTCATAGGCTGCAGTATAAATTATTCTTCATAGCTTGCTTCTGCTCATGGTACTTTCCTTCAGTTTAGATTTTGGGTTACAGAAGAAAGTCCTAGTGCAACCAGATCAAAAAGTTTAATTTGTGCTAACTGGAGTCTGGCTGCTGTTACCTTTCCTAAGACCATAACAGGCCAGATCCAGATAAAAGCTAGGAAGACTAATAGTTACCACAGAGCTGGTGGTAACATAAAGAGGACCTAAAGATAACTCTAATTTGCACTTGGAAGATGCGGGACAGCATAAGATGTAGTCTTATGTGTACCACTAGGAACTAGTTCTATTTGTCCTGGTCATCTAAGGAATCCTCTCAAGATGGGCCTTGATGACTGGTGTTATGGGGTAAAGGAAAAATGAGCATAGAAATTATCTTAGTCAAGGAAAGATGAGAAGTCACTTGTGTGTGTTTCGATGCCCTTGGGTCAATGAAAGTTGATGGTGGCCTTAGCCTCTCAGTGAAAGCACAGTCTCTTTCTAGACTGGAAGTTGAGGATCTGATTTTCAGAAGTGATGGGAAAAGGTATCACCTCAGTCCCATTCACACTAGGAGCCAAATAAATCCTATATTATCTACCTGTCAATAGATTTAGCTGGGTTCCTCTGAGGGACATGAAGTAGCAGAAATGATGAGTGCCCTGTTCTGGGTAAATTCTGAGGGAACAAGTCACTAGCTACTTCATCCTGGGTGTTTCAAACAGTCCAGTAGGAGGTGCACTAACTAGAGCAGGCAGCAGGCAGCTCAGGAACAGCCACACTGGATCAAACCAGCCAGTGGTCCAGTCAGTCTGATATCCTGTCTATGACAGTGGCAACACCCAGATGCCTCAGGGGAAGGTGCAAAATCCCTGTGTTGTACAACTATGGAAAAGTTTAATTTCCACTAGGAAAGTTTCTTGTGAAGCCCAAGCAATTAAATTTTACGCTTCACAAGAAACTTTCCTAGTGGAAATTAAACTTTTCCATAGTTGTGGGTGGGAACTAAGTGTTGTCTTTTATCACTGGCCTCAGTGTCACAGTATGCCTAGGCTGGAGAAACATTACATTAGGTGGCAAAATTGCTCCTCCCTTGAAACAAGGATTAGATATCTTAAAATAGAGGTTTTCTTTGAGTCTTGGTAACCTTATTCTGGGCACTAAACTTAGCTTCCTTGTTTAAGATTTGTGTATTTTTAAGGGCAGTAGAGACCATTCAATTATCTAGTCTGACCTCCTCTAGAACACAGACATTAAATTCCATCCAGTTATCCCTGTATTAAGCCCAATAACTGGCGTCCCACTTCATCCCAGGTGGTGTCTGGGATTCAAATGGAGCCAGTAGAGATGGCAATGTTATCTAGATCCCTCTCTCCGGCCCGGTCTGGTCAGGACATCCCTCAGCATTAGGATGAAGAAAATCTGGGGTCGCAGGAAATGGTGGGTGTGGCAACCGGGATGGTGAAGCTCGCTCCATTAGCCTCCGTCTATTCTTCTATATCTGCCGCCCACTGCCCTGAAACGTCTTTCTTTTAAGACCCAAAAAGGGAGTGATGGATGGAATAGCCCATGCTTGCATTATATTTTGTCCACCTATTAGGCCTAATATCCAACACATCAATTCTGGTTCATTAATTTCTGGTTCCACAGTTTTTGTTTTTAACAAACATGACTGCAACATCGTCCTTGAGGTATATTAACATGGCCTTTTTTGCTTCTCTGTCTGGTTTTCTTTCATCTGTTTATAACATTTATTACTGAAAACTTTTCCCATCAACATTTGTTATAGGTTACTGTAATATTTTATGAACTTTTATATACTTTTTACAATTGAGCGCACAATTAGGGTAAATCTGTAGGCCCAGTTATCACAACACACACACTCCTTAGTATAGCTATGTTGAAATGAAGCTATGCCCTCTGTACCTCATTAAAACCACTGGCCACAGAACTGTATTTTCTGGAATGAACTGAGTCCCATGGCCTTTAATATAACAAAACTGATATACACATAACCCCTTTGCTGAAGATCCAGACTATACCTCTCAAAATGATTCAACAGCAGATAAAAAATAGCTGGCAAAAAAAATCAGCCATTGCATTTACACTGAAACTAGTTACTATAGTTCTTCTACAAACTGGTCACTTTTGCTGACCCATTTCTTTCTAAGAATATGTAAGGCACATGTTTCAGCACATCAGCGCTTGAGAAAACACTGTACATGAAACAACAAGTCTGGGACTAAGGCTGAAGAACTTTTATGAAAGGAACAGAATCCAGATATGGCACAGTGCATTCAGTGTCTAGAATGCAATCACATATGGTAGAATGAGAAAAGAATATTGTAAAATACGGGTGCATAACATGGGAGTGAAGAAAGAAAAGGAAGGAGGGGAAAATGATGTGTTGCATATGAACAGCAAATGGAACCAAAAACTTTATTTAAAAAGAGACAGATGAAAAGCTGTCTTTCAAAAATAACCCTTACCTCTGTTACTAACACCTTCTTTCTTATTTAAAATTACATTTTTTTTTTTAAATCTCATTGGTTATTTTTGTGCATTTCACTTAGCTTGGACAAAGAAAACTGAGAGGCAGCATTATTTGGGGAAATAGCACAGACTCAAGAGTAACACATGGTCCACACGATTAAGTAGGACCAGCTTGCCTGAACAGATTAGGCAGGTGGAGAGCTGTGATCAGAATGCTGATTGCCTGAGAACTGCACACAAAGTTCTTCTGAGCTAAAAAATTCTATTTTTTTCTTAGCCCGTCCTACCCTTCCATCCTCCCACCTCCCATTTTTAGATGCAGACTCGTTGGGGCATACAGTATCATTTACCAAATGCTTGTACTGGAGCCTCAGCCTGGATGAGAGCTCTAGACACTACCACAATATCCAGTCTCTGCTGCTTATGATTCCATGACATGGCATATTTCAGTACACTCTAGGAGCTGCAATGGCTCCATGATGTGGAGAAAATATCAGGTTTAGGAGAAAACAGATGGTGAAACATGATATTTCCTCCACTTACCTTCATTGAACCATTGTAGCTGCCCTTGACAGTGGAAACAGGAATTGCTCGTGATATCACCAGCAGCACTGGACTCCAATGATTTCTCAGACTTTGCTGGGAGAGAAAGTGACAATCAAGGGACAATTAAGTTTTCTTTAATTTGTGTGTAATTACTGACGAGGTACATAAATCAATATTCAACAAAACATTGCACACATCATAAATTAGGCAATGTCCAAGGTTTAAATAGGGTCCAGAATCATGGGACTTGGAAAGACAGAAAAACACTGCACATAGGTGCTGGAACGAGGTGTGCGGGGGGTGCTGCTGCACCCCCGGCTTGAAGAGGATTCCACCATAATACAGGGTTTATAGTTTAGTTCAATGGCTTTCAGCACCCCTAACACTGCAGCAGGACCAGTCCAAATGCTTTTTGGACTGGTAAGCAGGACAATTTTCAGCCCCAGATTTTCAGCACCACCACTACTCACCAGCATTACCACCGCTCACCAGCAGCTGGAATTCCCCAGTCTCAACCAGTGAGGCCAGAATTTAAAGGCATTGTCTTCCAGCATGCACAGGTTGGGGAGAAAGGTTGGTTTCTGCTTGCACTGGGGAGAATGTGTATCTGCTATGGTCTGGGCTTGTAACAGAACATACTAGCCTGTGACTCACACGGAGTTCCCAAACACAAACTGCTATGTGCAGATGCCTTTCCAGGAAAGGCTATCTGAGCATGGTGCAACATGAAGGAAACATTCCTTCAGCTGGTGAGCTCAGACATGAACAAGAAAGGGGAAAGCATGCTTTTCGTGTACTTTTTCCTTAGCAAGCAACGGGTGATCTGTAACAGTCTCAGTGCTTTTTACAGATACTTTTAGGCCTAGCACATGGCAAAGTCACTTCTGAAGGGGCAAGTTACCTTTCCTTTTCCATCTGCTTTTCTTCCTTTCTTTGTTACTGCCACCATCACTGCTACTGCTGCTGCTGCTGCTGTTCTGTGAGCTTTGAGAGTCTGACTGTGCATCACTGCTCTCTTCTGAGCCATCAGACAGCTCTTTTAATCCGTCTGGAACATCCTTCTGCAAATGAAAGAACAGGCGGAGTCAATGTGACCTGCGCCAATTCCATATACAATTCATGGGAAACCAAAAGAACCTCAAAGGAAAAGAGTTTCAGTATTATTTATTAAGCACTGACAATGGTATCTTCTATGCAGCAGAGTGACGTCAGAGACCATTCTCTTCTCTGGCTTCTCGCACACCACATTGCCCTATAACAGCTCAAACAAAATGCTGCCACTAAACTCATCTTGCCTGTCATTTTCATCATGTCATCCCTCACATACATGTCATCCTGTACAACTCTGTTCTTCCTCTCACACTGCCCTTCCTGAGCTCATGTGCACAGCACCTCCCTTCTCCAGATGTAAGCCCCTCTTGAACAAGTTCTTTGTGTGTTGTACTCCTGCTCCCTGACCACTATGTCTGGCCTTAGATTGTGAACTTCCCCGGGAAAGGCACCACTCCTTGTCTGTTTGAAAGCACCTAGCGAAGGTTAATAAATCTTCCTCCACTATCCAAGCACAACAGACTGAAACCACATAATCTCATCATTTTGTTATTATTTATATATCAAAAGCGTGCAAAGCGCTTTACAAACAACTAGGAAGATGACATGATCCCTTCCCAATGAGCTTAGCATCCAAAGAGATTACTTATAAGAGGAAGATAGTGGATGAGACATAAAAAGTAATTGATTAAGATGGGGGATTTAGCACAATTCTTTCACTTTTTCAGTGGGCGAGGGGATCATGTTGCATGGAACTATTTTTTAAAATCCCTATTCCCACCTATCCAGATGTCAACTCCCACCTCCAATCAAACACTGATGCCAGCCTTCATTGCCCACTTTGATTTTTAAACAACCCCACCTTTCATATAGTCTCCCAGGCTGCCTCTTACACTTGGCAGAAGCGCCTCAAATATCCACAAAGCCACCTCATTGTCGTCCTCTAAATCTCTCCTCCACACTCTCTTTTGCAGTGATGCCTGTTAAAAAACAACTTTACAATGGTTTGGGCAGCTGGTGTGCTAAGAACACTGCTTAGCAGACTGCCCACTATTGGCTCCTTGTTTCCATCGGTCTGTATCTATTTGTTGTCTCTTGCCTGATACTTAGATTGAAAGTTCTTAGGAGCCAGGACTGACTGACTGACTGTTCTGTGTTTGGTTCAGCACCTAGCGCAATGCAGTCCTGGTCCATGATTGGAGTTCCAAGGGGCTAATGAAATACAGATACAAATAAAATGACAACAGCAACAACAACGTTAATTGTGTGAAGGCCAAACCAGGGTTTCGAAGCTTCAAGGCAGGAGTGTGTTTTAAGTTGAAAGCCAAGTGCCTGGGTAAGGGAGAAAATTCCTTTATTGAAGAGGACATAGGGCCTGATCCAAAGCCCACTGAAGTCAATGGAAAGTGTCCAACTGACTTCAGTGGGATTTGGATCAAGTCCATAATGACCAGTAATATATTGACATAGTCTGACGCTGAAGTGGAACTGGCAGCTCTCTAAGTCCCTTGTAAAAACAAATGCCAAATTCACTGACTATCACAGTGTGTGCGTGGTGTGGGCACATCTGTGTTTTCGTGCTGAAAGCTACCAGAATGACAGGCTTGCAGACTAAAGTCCTGCCTACCCACACAACTGTTACGGCACAGGCTGTAAAAGTTCCTCCCCATCACCCTCTAGTGATGACCTTTTTTTTTTTTTTTTTTTTGGATTACACAAGAACACTAGTTGGTTCCAACAGGTTTCGTAATTCTTCTGGTGTGAATTTTTATTATTATTGTTAACATCTTTTTGCAACATTTTTCCTGTAATTGTCAAATGATGAAAATTGCGTCAGTAGTGCTTCCCTGAGCATGAAAGCCTCACGGTGACTGACAGATTGCTGATGACTCGGGTCAGGAGTCAGTTCAGGAGGATCCATGCAAGAATCTTGCCAGCCATGGAGAGCAAAGAGATATCATGGTAATTACCACAGTCACTCTTTGAGCCTTTATGCTTATAGCTAGTGACTATGTTGGAATCTTTCAGATGTTGTGATATGATTTCTTGAAGACAGACATGAAAGAAAAATTCAGAAAGAGTATCAATGAAGATTTCTTTTATGTTTGAAAACTGAAAAGGCATCGGGACCTGGAGTTCTGGTACTTTCATTATTTGAACAGCCTTTAACACCTCAGCTCATGTGCGTGGATCGGCAAATGCAACAGATGTGGACAATATCTAGCAACTCATCAGAAACAGTAAAACTGTTCCGTAGTTTTGTAAAACGTTCACGCCACCACGGGTGGACAGCAGTGCAATAGGTGATTAGCGACTCACCATCAGCACTCATTAGTGCTGTCAAGGCAGATATACGCAGCTTTGACTACATGACAGGAACTTTTGGGGCCATGTTTATCAGCAAGGACCTGCAGTTCATCTGCTTTATGGTCAAGCCACGTATTTTGCATTTTGCAGAGTTTGCACTGGAATATGCTGCAAGCTGCCCTATATCTGGCCTTTTTCAACTCAGAGCGGGTTAGCACTTGTCACCTGACACCAAGGTGATTCACTATTTCAGAACCATTATCAAATCATTCTGCATAATATTTCACATACCCAGTACAATCCACAATGGTGTCATAAATTGTGTCACGCACGGATACTTATTTGGCAGACGTCATCACAGACTGTTACCAGAAGTTAGCTGTGTTGAAAATTATTCTGAGATTGACAGATCTTTCAGCTGGGCAATATTTACCTGTTTAAGTGACTATTTTTTTTTTACATTTGCAGCTGAAGAGAGAGTAGGCTTTGACTGAACAATACAGTGATCAGTCCAACAACCAGCTCTACATAATACTTAAGTTATGTACACATCTCAGATCTCACTGTCGGACCAACACAGATGCCAATGATATGAGCGAGGGCGCACCCAGGTTGTTTTGCATTTGTTGAGGAGTTGGAAGACAGTGTTTGACCCTTGTGGTCCCTTCTAACCCTATGATTCTATAAGATGGTGCTCGACCTATGTCATCAGCAGAAGTAGGCCACTGCTGTTTATGTTGCTAATGCCATGTTTTCCAAGCACACCACGCCATGCAGAATCATCGGAGCCAACACAAGCGTTGAAGTCACCTAAAGTAATGAGGTAGTCTTCATAGAGAGTCAACTGTATCAGATCATTTTGTTCAGAATAAAATTGCTCTGTACCCTCAGAGTTAGTTATTGTCAGTGCATGCGTCCACCTCTCGGGGCAGTTGGAGTTTCACCCATCTGTTGTTTACACTGATAGACAGAATCGCCAAACAAGAGATACAAAATTCTTTCTGATTGCAAAGCTGACTCCTGTGCCATGCGGCTGCTTTGGTGGGCATCCCTTTCAGCAGAGAACATGTACCCAGCACTCTCCTCAGTCAGTTGACCCTCTTCAGCAAGTTGCATCTCACTCAGTACCAAAATGCTGGTACAATATCTTTCAAGCTCTTCAGCAACAGTCTGCCAGGCAGGATGATCAAGGCATATACTTGCAAATCACAGAACCAGTTTCTCCTCTCTTGGTTTTCACACCTCAACTGCTAGAACAGGGCCTCATCCTCCCTGATTGAACTGACCTCGTTATCTCTAGCTTGCTTGCTAGCACACATATATATACCTGCCCCTGGATATTTCCATTACATGCATCTGAGGAAGTGGGTATTCACCCACAAAAGCTCATGCTCCAAAACGTCTGTTAGTCTATAAGGTGCCACAGGATTCTTTGCTGCTTTTACAGATCCAGACTAACACGGCTACCCTCTGATACAAGGCATATACAAATATTCCATGTCGCAACACTAAGTCAAAAAAGGAAACAGAGGCTTGTTTCAATTCCAACCACCTAATAAAACAATCTCCAGCCGCAGCACGCTAGTCAGGTCTGTTTGGGGTGAGCAATTTTTAGAGCACCTTTTCTAGCTCTCTCCTTGCATTGTGGTCAGCTGTGTTGTCCCTGAATAGAGCAGCCAAGTCGATCAAGATGCTGTCAGACTACAGTGTCCCTCCATTTAAGCTTCATTATATCAGTACGGTTAGGATAGATAATTTACAGTCACGCAAGACAAGCCAAACTATTACAAATTACCTATTTTCAAAATCTCTCTTTTTAAGTCTTCTGTTCTGGGAAAATGAAACATTTGTGCATGGGGCACAAAATGACAATCACACAATAATCTAGAACATGCTATACAACTGGTGCAAAATCTGGATATTCTTTGCTTCTTAAGACAGCAGTCCCCATGAGGCAGATGTGGGCCCATCTTACTCTAGAAACTCCTATGCACCAAGTCAGTTTATAATTTCCTGTAATATACACACAGTGAGACTCTTTCAGCCATCTATTATATTTTCCTTCTCCAAAGTGCTCTATTCAGGGCAGGCATGCACTCCGAACTACAGAACAACCTTCTTTTCCATATCACTTCAGTCCCCCATCACCATCACTTCAGTCCCTAGCAAAATCATGGAGCAGGTCCTCAAGGAATCCATTCTGAAGCACTTAGAGGAGAGGAAGGTGATCAGGAAGAGTCAACATGGATTCACCCAGGGCAAGTCATGTCTGATTAACCTGATTGCCTTCTATGAGGAGATTACTGGCTCTGTGGATATGGGGAAAACGGTGGATGTGATATAGCTTGACTTTAACAAGGGGGGTTCTAAAGAGGATGGAGCTCGGCTGTTCTCAGTGGTGGCAGATGACAGAACAAGAAGCAGTGGTCTCAAGTTGCAGTGAGGGAGGTCTAGGTAGGATATTAGGTAACACTATTTCACTAGGAGGGTGGTTAAGCACTGGAATGGGTTACCTAGGGAGGGGGTGGAATCTCCATCCTTAGGGGGTTTTAAGGCCTGGCGTGACAAAGCCCTGGCTGGGATGATTTAGTTGGGGTTGGCCCTGCTTTGCACAATGACCTCCTGAGGTCTCTTCCAACCCTAATATTCTATGATCACACACTTTTCTTCCTCATAACCAACTGAGCAAATAACGTGTTATCTACCATAAAAAGTAATTAAAAATAGCATCCCATACTTATTTTGTATCCGTGACTCCACATGACATGCACTTAATTTACAAGAAAAAGCTGGTTTGATAGCTACCAGTCCTGAAAACTGAGGCTGGGATCTCAAAGTTTGAGCATTATTTTGCACATTTTGCAGTGACTAGACAATGAAATCAGACAGATGTCTCAGAATAAATAGGTCAACAAAGAAACATTTGTTTAGATAACTGTTTGTAATACGGGCTATGAAGTGATAATAACGGATGTCAACTGTCTAAATACTGACTGGGAAAACTAAAGATGGATGCCTAAATGAAGGACTGCATCATGATTAGTCAGTAAGTCTGGACACTATTTTGAATCGAATCAGAGGCAATGAACTCTGGATAAATAAAAGTGGAGATGGAGACCACCTACAGATCTAGAGATCTTTTAAAATCCTGTTGAAGGTCTATATAAAGAGCAGACACAAAAATATTGACCTTCCGAATACTCAATTCTGCAGGAACATAAGTGTGGTAGGTAATAGTATTAGCACTTTGTATACTGCAATGATACAGAAAAACCTAAGAGATGGGTATTAAATACATAGGAACCAAATCTCTAATAGGGAAGAGGGGCAGGTATGAGTTGCATCTCTTGTGCCACACATCCAGGCTATGTACAGATCTTGATGCTTCTACCTCCGTAACATTTCTAAGATGGAGAGCTTACGCACCTTGTGCAGGAACTGGAGTTGTTCGAGAAGTGTCCCTCTATGGGTGCTCCACTTCAGGTGTGCTTAAGCCTTATGCATCTTTGATCAGAGATTTTTGGCAGTTAGTACCCATTTGGCCCATGCATTCACCAGCACTGCCCTCAGATCCCTCTTCACTGCCAAGTCCCACAGAAAAAATTCCAAAGCAGAGGGGAAGGACGGTGGATAGTGGAGCAACCATACAGACACACATCTCAAAGAACTCCAGTTACCGTGCAAGATGAGTTAACTCTTCGTCTTTGAGTAGTGTCCAAGGGGAGCTGTAGTGAGTCTGCAATACATTTCAATGAGTCCTGAAATTGTCTGAAATCAGCCACAGAAGGTGAAAGAAGCATAACTGCCTGAACTGGAGAACAGTATGAAATATTCATTTGTGGAGTAGCCTCCTTATCTGCTCTGGCGTCCTGCTCTCTATCTACACAGGCTGTGTACCAGAGCATTTTCTATACCCGGGAGATGAATCACCATGAGAAATACCTGGTGACGGTTGAACAAGTTCACAGTTTAACTGCTTCCTGACATAACAGGGATTTGTAAATTTCATGGACCAGAAGGGACCACTGTAATCAGTTAGTCCAGGGGTGGGCAAAATACGGCCCACAGGCTGGATCCAGTCCGTCTAACATTTCTGTCCAGCCCACCAGGCTCTTTGGCTGCCCCCCTCACAATCTCTGGGCTGCTAAAAGTCCCGCAGCACAGCAAGGCGCTCAGGCAGGCTGCCTGCCTGCCATGGCCCCACACCGCTTCCAGAAGCAGCTGGCTGCTGCTGGCATGTCTCTGTGCACCCCTGGCATGTGGGGAGGGGGAGAAGGGCTCAGTGTGCTTCCCTCAGCATCATCTTCACTGTGGGGGCAGTGCTTGTGGGCATGGGCAGCGCATGAAGACCTGCTGCCCTCCTCCCACACTGTGCCACCGGCTGGGAGCCGCCTGTGGTAAGTGCCTCCCGGACAGAGCCTGCACCTCGCTCTCCTTCCTGCACCCCAACCCCCTGCCCCAGGTCAGAACCCCCTTCTGCACCCCAATCCCCTGCCCCAGCCCAAAGCCTTCTCCTGCACCAAACTCCCTCCCAGACACTGCAGCCCCTCCATTAATAGAGTAGAAATGTGCGGCCCATGACGACCTACCAAAATATGTGGAGTGGCCCCCCTGTGAAAATTATTGCCCACCTTGATCTAGTCTGATGTTCTGTATTGCACAGGCCAGAGAACTTCCCCAAAATAATTTCTAGAGCAGATTCTAGAATGAGGTGGGCAAACTTTTTAGCCTGAGGGCCACATCTGGGTGGGGAAATTGCACGCAGGGCCATGAATGTACGGCTGGGGCAGAGGGTTGGAGTGCAGGAGGAAATGCGAGGTGTGTGGGGGGGTTGCAGTGTGCAAAAAGGGGCTCAGGGCAAGGGGCTGGGGTGCAGGAGGGGTGCAGGGTGTACAAGGAGGCTCAGATTAGGGGGTTGGGATGCAGGAGGGGCTGTGGAGTACAGGAGGGGGCTCAGGGCAGGAGATTGGGGTGCAGGAGGGATAAGGGGTGCAATGGGAGCACAGAGCAAGGGATTGGGGAAGAGGAGAAGTGCGGAGTGTATGAGAAGGCTCAGGAGGAGTGCAGGCTGCAGCAGGGGGCTCAGGGCAGGGTGCTGGAATGTGGGGTGTAGGAGGGGTTGGAGGTGCGAGCTCTGGCCTGGCACTGCTTACCTTGAGCAGCTCCGGAGTGGCAGCAGCGCGCAGTGGGGCTAAGGCAGGCTCCCTGCCTGCCTGCCCTGCCCCAGCGCTGCTCCGGGAAGCGGCTGGCACTACATCCCTGCAGCCTCTGGGGGAGGGAGTGGCAGAGGGCTCCACGCACTGCCCTCACTTGCGGGTACCTCCCCCGAAGCTCCCGTCGGCTGTGGTTCCCCATGGGGGGTGGCAATCCCGCGGGCTGGATCCAAAGCCCTGATGGGTCCGCGGGGCGTAGTTTGCCTACTCCTGTTTTAGAAAAACATCCACTCTTGATTTAAAAGTTATCCGTGATGGAGAATCCACCACCACCCTTGGTAAACCATTTCAGTAATTACTCTCACCTTTAAAAATTTACACCTTATTTCCAGTCTGAATTCGTCAAGCTCCAACTTCCAGCCACTGGATCGTGTTAGATCTCTCTCGGCTACACTGAAGAGCCCATTATTAAATACTTGTTCCCCAATTAGCTACTGATAGACTAATCAAATCACCCCTTAACTGTCTCGTTAAGTGACAGATTGAAGGAGGTCACTCTCTCACTATAAGGCAGGTTTCTAATCCTTTAATCATTCTCGTGGCTCTTCTCTGAACCCTCTCCAATTTATCAACATCTTTTTTGAATTGTGGGCATCAGACTGGACACAGTATTCCAGCAGCAATTGCACCAGTGCCAAACAGAGAGGTAATGTAACGTCTCTATTCCTACTCAAGATTCTCCTGTTTATGCACCCCAGGTTCGCATTAGCTCTTTTGCACCTCTTAAGTATGACCAACATTCTTTGTTCCCAGACATATACATTTAGCTGTATTAAAATGACCATTGTTTGCTTCCACTCAGTATACCAAGCCATCCAGATCACTCTTAATCAGTGACCTGTCGTCTTCATTTACTACTCCCCCAATTTTTGTCTCATCTGCAAACTTGATCAGCTGTCATTAATAAAGCTATTAAATAGCATAGGCCGAGAAACAATCTCTGCGGGACGCCACTGGAAACACACCTGCTCGGTGATAAATTTACAGTTAAATTTTGTGACCTAACAGCTAGTTTTTAATCCACGTAATGTGTGCCATGTTACTTTAATATCATTCTAGTTTTTCAACTAATATGTTGCACAGCATCAAGTCAAGTCTAGATATATGACATCAACTCTATTACTTTATCAACCAAATTTATAATCTCAAAAAAAAATCAAATCAGAATTTATTTTCCATAAACCGATGATGATTTTCATTAATTATATTACCTTACTTTAGTTCATTGCTAATCAAGTCCCATATCAGCTGCTCCAATACCTTGCTCAGGATCGATGTCAGGCTGACAGGGCTTTAATTACCAGGCTCATTCCATTTACCCTTTTAAAAAGTTGACACAACATCAACTTTCTTCCAGTCTTCTAGAAATTCCCCAGTGCTCCAATTACTGAAAAATTGACTTTAATGGTCCAGCAAGTTCCTCAGCTGGCTCTTTTAAAACTCTTGGAAGCAAGTTATCTCGACCTGCTGATTTAAAAAAAAGTATCCCTTTAATAGCGAGGCTAGGTGGCTGAGGTAGTATCTTTTATTAGACCAACTTCTGTTCATGAAAGAGGCAAGCTTTTGAGCTTACAAAGAATTCTTCTTCAGGTCTGGGGAAAAAACCCAGAGTGTATTAACCCTGCTTTGTCTTAAGATTGTAGAGGTATTAACTGCCCATTTCACCTTGAATGGCCTCTTGCAACATGCCTTAACTGCTTATCTGTTTCACCCTTGTATTTAGCTGTGACACTGAGTATCTTTCCCAGACGTGAAGAAGAGCTCTGTATACGCTCAAATGCTTGCCTCCATCGCCAACACATTTTGGTCCATTAAAAGATACACTGCTACCTTGGGTGGTGCTATAACGCCACCCAATATAACAAATTTGGATATAACGCGGTAAAGCAGTGCTCCGGGGGGCGGGGCTGCGCACTCTGGTGGATCAAAGCAAATTCAATATAACACGGTTTCATCTATAACGCAGTAAGATTTTTTGGCTCCCAAGAACAGCGTTATATCAAAGTAGAGGTGAATTACCTCATTCACCTTGTCTCCTTATATCCCGGGACCAACACTGCAAATAACTTTAGTAGCTTCTGTTTAACATCCTCCAGAGATACTAATGGAATGGAAAGAGTGTTAACATATGATGAGACTGCATCTTATGTTTTCCCCAAATGCAGAACAAATATTTACTGAACACCTCTGCCTTTTATGCATTATGATTGATAATCCTACACCATTTCCATCTAGTAATGGACCAATACCCTTGTCAGGATTCGTTTTTTCCTAATATATTTAAAAAATTCTTTCCTATGATTGTGCTCCACCCTGCTTGCTCATACACAATCCTTGAACAACCTGCCCTCAATGAACGGTAGGAACATAGCACAGCACAGTCTTTATAAACCTGAGATAAAATATATTTATGTGAAGTCTTCTCTCTTCTCAAGTTACTTGGACCATCACCAAGCACAGCCCAATGGTGTTCCCCATCCCAGAAGAGAGACATGCTTCACTATGGTCTTGGTTGAGAGAACTGGTAGGAAGAATACACCCATACAAAATTGTTTGGATCTTTTCACCAATCCAGTGACACCAGGACATCTTGTAGACCTAGAAAAGGCATGTCAAAACAATATCTGCTTGGAACATATACTGATCTGAGCCAGTCTTGCATGTAACTTAGGTATAATCTGGAATGCTGCATGAGGAATATACAGGAAGCCACATTCTTGACAACAATTAAGGAAGTCTATACAGAAGCGTGAGGATTTGACTGTATCTAAGTAATAACGCTGACCATAGCGCCAAATCTGTACTGGTACAGATAGTCTCCGGTTGTTGTATAGTCTGTTACTTCCCCCATGGACTCTATTTGTGGTACCAGTATTTGTGAAGGGAATCCCGGGGGTACAACCTAGAACTGTGGGACCGCTGCATCCCCTTATCTCTCCATCCTCAGGTGTCTCTCAAAAAGCTATGGAGTGACAAACAGCAAATCCCAGGTGCTGTAATGACTCCGCCATCAGCATGCGGAGCCCCACACCCAGCTAAATTGCATGAATGCTCCAGAGCCATCCAGCTAGCTATCATATAGAGAGAGGCACCAGCCAATCATCCCAGAAATACACTGGTTTACGCTGCCAAGATTCCCTTCGACAGTGCAAGCTCATTAATCAGTTTGTGACTCTGACAAGGACGGTAGTGCATGTACAACAGCCCTTGTTAACCTGAACCGAGACTCCCCAAGCAATTCAACCAAAAGCACACTGTTTTGGTAAAATATAAAACAGATTTACTAACTACAAAAAATAGATTAAGTGATTATAAGTAGCACACTTAGAGATCAATATTAGCTACCTAAGAAATAAATATAGAAAAGCAGTCTAAATTCTAATTGTCTCTGTGTCTCACTCTAATAGATGTTACAGGCTGTTACAGTTCTCAGTATTCAGACTGAACTACCTTCCAGCCTGGGACCAATCTCCCTAGTTTCAAGTCTGTTTTCCAGGCAATCTTCCAGGTGTTGAAATGGGGGGGTGGGTAGAGAGGCCAAGGGTTGATGCCGCTGTCCCTCTTTTATGCTTCCTTCCAACTGCAGGAAAGATCCCTGCTGTGATGTGGGGGTCAGGCTGCCCCATTGTATATGTGCCTTCTCTGAGAAGCCTCTGGGATATTGGATTCTTCTTGATGGACCATTAACGCCTGTCTGGCCAGTAATAACTGCTCCTTTGTTGCTACTGAAAGGCCAGCTGTGGGCATCTACCACACATAGCAATGCCTCATAACTTCACATACAACAATACATCCAATCCAACAGGATATCAAGGGAGATGGAGAACTGGGGAGAACACCAACCTAGTCACCCTTGCAGCTTGCTGAGATGAAGCCTTGCCTGCTGAAGCACATAAGTGCATGAGGCCATATGCCCCAGAAGCCTGAGGCAAGCTCACACGTTCATGGTAGGATTGGCTTTCATGTCTAAAACAATGGCCAATATTGTCTGGAATCTTGTTTGTAAGTGGAAGGCCCTGACTTCTGAAGAGTCTAAGACCAACCCCTATAAAATCTAGCCTTTGAAGTAGTGACAGGATTGGATTTCTCCCTGTGTGACCCAGTGTGCCTAGGGCAGCACTCTCTGGCAATGCCAAGATCAGGGCAAGCTGCAAAAAGGAGAGCAGATACTTCCCAGCCTGGTGGGTACCAATGAAGTTAAACTCCCCAATCAGTCACAAACTGTGCTTCTGATCCCACACACTGGTTACAAGAAGCAAAACAGAAATCACACAGCCCCTTTTATTGCATGAGTAGATTATTGCCTTGGCCTTGGGTGCACTCCACCTTTTTCAGCATGCTTGCTGGACTTAGGTGCCTGGGAACTTGATCGCCCAGATACTGAGTCCTTTGAAGCTATGTTCTGGTGTCTCTTCCTCATTCTCAGGGAGGGTGACTTGCATTAGGATTCCACCAAAGCAAGAGGAAACTCCCTGCACCTGCTCCAAGCAGAAAAGCTCCGATGGTGGGAGCAGGGATGACCATCAGAAGAAATTTAAGTCTGGTCTCCTTGTCTTTTTTTATTCTTTGTTTAAAGACTGAAGATTTTGAAGCAGCAACTGGACTGAGGTTGCTCACTTACATCAGTTTCTTGCAGGACTCGCAGGCCTTGAACCTTGTGAATGAGGCATGCCGCAGCACCAAAACCAGAGCCAAAGGGAATCAAAGTGCACAGAAAAACCTCATTTTATTAAAGAAAACTTAACACTATTGCTTACTTAACACATACTATGACTAAACTCAAGCACCAACTATATACAGATAGACAAAGGGAAAACTTGCAGTAGTTAGACAACATGCTCCAACAACTGTCACGATCGGTAAGAAGGAGTGGGATCGGGGAGGCTCTTCCCTTTATACCATATGCAGTGGCATGAGACAGCAGCGGACACATGTGCCACCCTGATGGGTACTGCTGATGAAAAAATCTCCAACAACAGTGCACTGGGTTTGCACACACTGAAATCGAATGGACATAGTGACCAGGGAGCTCAGCGAACAGGAGCTGCTAACAGGGAGTTTCGCAAGGGAGTTCTCCAGGTGAAGGAGGAGCAATTACAGCATCTGTGGGGTAAGTGACTGTCTGCAGTGTGTGTATTTGTGTTTGGGGGTTACTTGCTGTGTGCTGAGCTTGTGTTTGTCAGTCTGTTTGGTTGTTGTGGTGGTTTGTTTGTTTGAAGGACCGTGTGCTGTAGCTGGCAGTTGGAGGCTGAGCTACCAAGGAAGGTTTGAAAGCTAGAAGCCTCTGGTAATTGGCTGAGCCTTAACCAGTGGGCGGGGCATTCATTCAGGCCAGGGCTTCATAAAGCTGCGCACAAGCGACCAGGGAGCTTAGTGAACAGGAGCTGCTAACAGGGAGTTTCGCAAGGGAGTTTGGATGGGGAGTAGGAGGGGAGTGGGGATCCCTTGTCGGTCTCATTTGTGACCCATTGGTCCCCTGAACCTATAAACCAAGCCACATCCAAAACCTTTCTGTTTAAAGCAGAGCAGAGTGGACAGGGAGCTGCAGACGGGAATTTGAGAGAGTTTGACAGAGGGAGGCTTACGACGGTTAGGAGGACCCGCAACACCTGTGGCAGCACTGCTTCTGTCTCCTCCACCTGCGCCTGCAGCCAGACAGAGCACCAAAGCATGGATGCTTTTACCCAGATTCTGGTGTGGATTTGCAAAGACTGTAACTTGCAATTTCCACTTACTGATATCCAGGCTGGGGGTGGCATCCAATGTGAAAGGTGCCTACTGGTGGAATCTCTCAAGCAGCAGGTGGAAGAGCTACAGGAGTAGGTTAGATAAATGTCTATCAGGGATGGTCTAGACAGTATTTCGTCCTGCCATGAGGGCAGGGGACTGCACTCGATGACCTCTCGAGATCCCTTCCAGTCCTAGAGTCTATGAGGAGGAGATGGCTAGGCTGAGGAACATCCGTATCCATGAGCAATTCCTGGACAGTATCCATGTGGAGACAGCTGACGGTGCTGTCCCAGTTCACAGGACTACTGACACACCAGTGGAGGAGGAGGCTCAGGGTGGACACTGGCAGCTGGTTACTTCTAGCAGCAGGCAGTGCTCCACCTCTGCTGCGAACCCTCCTGCTATGGTAATAGATAACCGTTATGCTCTTCTTGATACAGGAGAGAAGAAATCACCCCCAACAGTTAAGGAGGGGAAGCCTCGTACCCCTAAGGCTGGGAGGTCTGATGCCACCACTGATAATAAGAAACGTAGGGTAGTGGTGGTTGGAGACTCTCTGCTGAGGGGGACGGAGAAACCCATCTGTCGCCCTGACCGTTCATCCCGGGAGGTATGCTGCCTGCCAGGGGTCCGTATCCGAGATGTTACAGAGGCATTGTCGAGGATTATCTGGCCTTCTGACTACTACCCCATGCTACTCATCCATGTGGGCACAAATGATACTGTGAGGTGTGACACTGAGCAGATCAAGAGTGACTAGAGGGCTCTGGAAGTACGGGTTAAGGAGTTTGGAGCGCAGGTGGTATTCTCTTCGATTCTTCCTGTCGAAGGTAGGGGCCCGGGCAGAGACAGATGCATCGTGGAGGTGAATGCCTGGCTGCAAAGATGGTGTCGCCAGGAGGGCTTTGGCTTTCTCAACCACAAGATGCAATTCGAGGAAGGACTGCTAGGCGAAGATGGCGTTCACCTTTCGAGGAGGGGAAAGGCCTTATTTGCGCACAGACTGGCTAACCTAGTAAGGAGGGCTTTAAACTAGGTTTGACGGGGACAGGTGAGCAAACCCCACAGGTAAGTAGGGAACAAGACCTGGGAGATGGGTCAGAAACAGGAGGGAGCGTGGGCTATAATGGCAGAGAGAAAGGAGGGTCAGGGCAAAGCTGGGAGGCAGGATCAAACCAGTATCTTAGATGCCTATATACAAATGCAAGAAGTATGGGTAATAAGCAGGAAGAACTGGAAGTGCTAATAAATAAATACAACTATGACATTGTTGGCATTACTGAAACTTGGTGGGATAATATACACGACTGGAATGTTGGTGTGGATGGGTATAGTTTGCTCAGGAAGGATAGACAGGGGAAAAAGGGAGGAGGTGTTGCCTTATATATTAAAAATGTACACACTTGGACTGAGGTGGAGATGGACATAGGAGATGGAAGTGTTGAGAGTCTCTGCGTTAGGCTAAAAGGGGTAAAAAACACGGGTGATGTCGTGCTGGGAGTCTACTACAGGCCACCTAATCAGGTGGAAGAGGTGGATGAGGCTTTTTTCAAACAACTAACAAAATCATCCAAAGGCCAAGATTTGGCAGTGATGGGGGACTTCAACTATCCAGATATATGTTGAGAAAATAATACCGCGGGGCACAGACTATCCAATAAGTTCCTGGACTGCATTGCAGACAACTTTTTATTTCAGAAAGTTGAAAAAGCTACTGGGGGGAAGCTGTTCTAGACTTGATTTTAACAAATAGGGAGGAACTTGTTGAGAATTTGAAAGTAGAAGGAAGCTTGGGTGAAAGTGATCATGAAATCATAGAGTTTGCAATTCTAAGGAAGGGTAGAAGGGAGTACAGCAAAATAGAGACAATGGATTTCAGGAAGGTGGATTTTGGTAAGCTCAGGGAGCTGATTGGTAAGGTCCCATGGGAATCAAGACTTGAGGGGAAAAACAACTGAAGAAAGTTGGCAGTTTTTCAAAGGGACGCTATTAAGGGCCCAAAAGCAAGCTATTCCGATGGTTAGGAAAGATAGAAAATGTGGCAAAAGACCACCATGGCTTAACCACGAGATCTTGCGTGACCTACAAAATAAAAAGGCGTCATATAAAAAATGGAAACTAGGTCAGATTACAAAGGATGAATATAGGCAAATAACACAGGAATGCAGAGGCAAGATTAGAAAGGCAAAGGCACAAAATGAGCTCAAACTAGCTATGGGAATAAAGGGAAACAAGAAGACTTTTTATCAATACATTAGAAGCAAGAGGAAGACCAAGGACAGGGTAGGCCCACTGCTCAGTGAGGATGGGGAAACAGTAACGGGAGACTTGGAAATGGCAGAGATGCTTAATGACTTCTTTGTTTCCGTCTTCACTGAGAAGTTTGAAGGAACGTCTAATATAGTGAATGCTTACGGGAAGAGGGTAGGTTTAGAAGATAAAATAAAAAAAGAGCAAATAAAAAATCACTTAGAAAAGTTAGATGCCTGCAAGTCACCAAGGCCTGATGAAATGCATCCTAGAATACTCAAGGAGTTAATAGAGGAGGTATCTGAGCCTCTAGCTATTATCTTTGGAAAATCATGGGAGATGGGGGAGATTCCAGAAGACTGGAAGGGGGCAAATATAGTGCCCATCTATAAAAAGGGAAATAAAAACAATCCAGGAAACTACAGACCAGTTAGTTTAACTTCTGTGCCAGGGAAGATAATGGAGCAAGTAATTAAAGAAATCGTCTGCAAACATTTGGAAGGTGGTAAGGTGATAGGGAATAGCCAGCATGGATTTGTAAAGAACAAATCGTGTCAAACTAATCTGATAGCATTCTTTGATAGGATAATGAGCCTTGTGGATAAGGGAGATGCGGTGGATTTGATATACCTAGACTTTAGTAAGGCATTTGATACGGTCTCGCATGATATTCTTATAGATAAACTAGGAAAGTACAATTTAGATGGGGCTACTATAAGGTGGGTGCATAACTGGCTGGATAACCGTACTCAGAGAGTAGTTATTAATGGCTCCCAATCCTGCTGGAAAGGTATAACAAGTGGGGTTCCACAGGGGTCTGTTTTGGGACCGGCTCTGTTCAATATCTTCATCAACGATTTAGATGTTGGCATAGAAAGTACACTTATTAAGTTTGCGGACGATACCAAACTGGGAGGGATTGCAACTGCTTTGGAGGACAGGGTCAAAATTCAAAACGATCTGGACAAATTGGAGAAATGGTCTGAGGTAAACAGGATGAAGTTCAATCAAGATAAATGCAAAGTGCTCCACTTAGGAAGGAACAATCAGTTTCACACATACAGACTGGGAAGAGACTGTCTAGGAAGGAGTATGGCAGAAAGAGATCTAGGGGTCATAGTGGACCACAAGCTTAATATGAGTCAACAGTGTGATACTGTTGCAAAAAAAGCAAACGTGATTCTGGGATGCATTAACAGGTGTGTTGTAAACAAGACACGAGAAGTCATTCTTCCGCTTTACTCTGCGCTGGTTAGGCCTCAACTGGAGTATTGTGTCCAGTTCTGGGCACCGCATTTCAAGAAAGATGTGGAGAAATTGGAGAGGGTCCAGAGAAGAGCAACAAGAATGATTAAAGGTCTTGAGAACATGACCTATGAAGGAAGGCTGAAGGAATTGGGTTTGTTTAGTTTGGAAAAGAGAAGACTGAGAGGGGACATGTTTTCAGCAAGTTTTCAGGTATCTAAAAGGGTGTCATCAGGAGGAGGAGAAAACTTGTTCACCTTAGCCTCCACTGATAGAACAAGAAGCAATGGGCTTAAACTGCAGCAAGGGAGATTTAGGTTGGACATTAGGAAAAAGTTCCTAACTGTCAGGGTAGTTAAACACTGGAATAGATTGCCTAGGGAAGTTGTGGAATCTCCATCTCTGGAGATATTTAAGAGTAGGTTAGATAAATGTCTATCAGGGATGGTGTAGACAGTATTTGGTCCTGCCATGAGGGCAGGGGACTGGACTCGATGACCTCTCGAGGTCCCTTCCAGTCCTAGAGTCTGTGAATCTATGTGCAATCACTTGAATAAGAACTAACTATTCCCAAACTAACATTAATATTTACCAAAAAATAGACCAGTTAAAAGAGATGCATCAAGATGCAGACACTGGGCAGCTCTGTCTCACAGTTATGATAACAGGAAGGCACTGGGCAGCGGCTGGGCTGTTCTACCCTTTATGCCCTTGAGCAGGAGCACAAGGACATGTGTGGCTGCCAAAAGAGTCTGATCTGAAGGGCATGAGTGCCAAGAGTAGCATATATTATATATATATATATAGCCATAGACAAGTGCCAGAAGAACTTTCAGTTTACATAGATTGAGATCTACTTCCCTCTTTTCAGTGTGTTATATATTGCTCTTTTATTTCTAATTGCCGCCTTCACCATCCCTGCTAAAGTTGTCCTTTTTCTTGAACATGTAATTGTGACTTTTGGGCCATCTAATAAACTTTTCGTTAATTCTTCCCAATTCTCAATTAAATATTTCTGTTTATGAATAAAATTGATCAGGAGGAGAAAGTTAATTTTCCTCAGCTGTAGGAAACTTGCCATTTTAAAGCACCAAATATATACGTGTGTGTGTGTGCGCTCTCTCTCACACACACACACACACACACACACACACACACACACACACACACACACACACACACACCTTTAAAATGGCAAGTTTATATATATATTATATAATTATATATATATTCCTAGGTGGGCTTCTCCTGTGTTTGCCTATACTGAATGTAAATCAGATCATGATCAGTGGTCCTTAGGCAACCACAAGCTTCCAGTCCAATGATCAGTTCATCCTTACCTACCATAATTATGTTCAAAATAGAGTTACTTCATGTAGGATGCAATATATTCTGTGTTTAGAAAATTATCGGTAATTTTAAAAAACGCTAATGATAATTTACAAATGGATGCATGAGATCTCCAGCATATTTCCTCCAAACTGAATCCCCCATAACACCACAAACTTTCTTTCCGTACATTACACAGAGGTGCCATTCTCTGGTTACATATAGGTGATTAAACACAGTGAGTGAGCATTCACATTTAATCTTTGGAAAATCTGTAGTGCCAGAAGATGGTTATTCAGTAGTTTTATTGGAGAATAAGGTTTCAAATAAAGATTTTAATAGTTTACAAATGAGGCATTCGAAATAAAATAATCCTAGGCTTCTCTTTTTAGTAAGTTCCCCAGCTGGGGGACTGGACCATTTGAGTCAATTGTAAAGGAAGAAGGAATTCTTCGGATCTAGTACAAATCCAGATTAATAGTGACAAAGTTACCACTTGATAGCTAATAAACGGGCTACATTCAGTGAATGTGTCAGTCCTGTTCCTAGGGGACAGGCAGGGGCGGCTCCAGGCACCAGCACACCATGTGCATGCTTGGGGCGGCAAGCCGCAGGAGGTGGCAGTCAGGCTGCCTTCGGCGGCATGCCTATGGGAGGTCTGCCGGTCCCGCAGCTTCGGTAGCAATTCGGTGGTGGGTACACCGAAGGTGCAGGACCGGCAGACCTCTCGCAGGCAAGCCGCCGAATCCACATTACCAGCGGACCTCCCGCAGGCATGCCAGCGAAAGCCACCTGATTTCCGTGCTTGGGGTAGCAAAATACATAGAGCCGCCCCTGGGGACAGGAATAGATATCAGCAAATTAACATCAACATTAGCAAGAGTTGGCACCCCTTATTTGCAGTCTCAGCAGAGAGGCAAAGAACTGCTGAGGCATGAAGACTAAACATCCTTCTCATTTGAAGATGATCCCTAAACATCAGGTTTGAGGCATATTGAGGCAGCTTCTATTGCAATTGCTTATGCTGTTAAGAATCATTGGATGAGAAGCATTTCACTCTTCAGGGCTATCAATCCAACACTTATTAAAATGGCTAAAAGTTTACTTAATTTTTTAAAGAAAGTTCCCCCAGCTGAAACACTTACCTTCAGTGTGTAAACTCCCATTCTCCCTGGGACCTTATAGAAAATGCCCTCTTCCCCTCGGGAGTTTGTATGTAGCATAGCATTCAGACATGCAAGAGGAGAAGTCCCACTGAAAACAAAAGCACAGGATTAGCCTCTGATGTTGAAGGAACACTACCAGAGATGATGTTTACTTGGTCAATATTAGTCCTATTAGTCATTTGCTGAGAAACAGGCGTGAGACACTAATGGCCTCTCATGGCCTTTAATATGTAAAGCATGTAGAGGTGGAGTGAATCCAGCCCCAGAGGGGAGAGGAGCTGAAGTTGCTATATTCAAGCAACGTTAGGACCGATTCAATATGCACTTGTCCCTGTCCAGGAGGGAAAATTCCAGCCAAATTTAATACCTCAGACCCTCTCTTCAAATCCTGAGCTAACAAAGTAAACATACCCATGGACAGCTTTGTTTTTAAAACACCCTAATTTATTAAAATCCTCCATCTTCCAACAGTGAAATTAGAAAATCTGTAGGAGAAAGTAGTACAAAGTCTAGTTAGATGCAGAGAGTGAGAGAGAAAGAACTTAATCTGCTCCTGTTGAGTTTTCCTTGAGTTGGGCACAGAGGAGAGACATGGGCTTGCTATACTGTAGTGGAGCCAAAATAGGAGACAAACAGCTACAATAACCTCAGCTGGGGCTTTTGGGGGGGGTAACAGGGGAAAGAAGGTGGGCAGAAGGCTGAAACTTGGGTGGGAGGCTAGCTTCAGAGCAGTCAAACTTACTTTCAAAAACAGATAAATATTCAGATCGCTATTAGGAATTTATTCTTGGATTCGCTATGAGCTGTATGCTATGTGGAAAAATGCCAGGTGGAGAGATACCAAAAGCTGTGTGTGTGTAATTATGCACTGTAATGAAATAAGAGATGAGGGATAAGGAAAGGAGAGGAACTATGAAATGCTGCCCACTGAGAAAACTAGTATAAAGTCTTTGGATCCTTAATTCTGGGCCACTAGAACTGAAACAGGGAGACCCATATGAGTGTTTTTCCCTGCTAATCCTGCTTTTTCCCCCTACACAATTTACATTTCATACTGCTAGATTTGCAAGCAGAAAAGTTGGGTGGATAGGGCATGAGACAAGGAATCAAGGGGTCTGGATTCTATTCCCAAAGCTAACACAGATTAGGTCTGTGAGCTCAGGTAGGTCACTTATCTTTTCTGTAAAACAGAGAATGATACTTACCCTTTATGGTTAACAATTTTGAGATCTACATATGAAAAACACTATGCAAGAATTAAGTACTGGTAAGAAGCTTCTATCTTCCAGTCCCCCACCGCTTCTCTACTGGAGCTGCTTACTACTGAGAAACTGTAAACTGATTCAATATTCCAGATAAGATACATTTTTCATCTTTTAATTTGCTGTGAATAAATTTTATTATAAAAGTAACAACATTAGCCATGTAGAAGTAAAGTCAACTTGTACCTTCCCCTCCCTCCCACCCACCCCCCTGGCCCCATTTGGGATAGGGGTGAGAGGGGAAATCTGGGGCAGAAGACAGTACACCGGTGGTTCTACCAGCACATATGCACTCCAGAATTATACATTAACATATTAAGTACTATAGTTATAGAGATAAGACTGTTTAGTAGTTCATTATCATTGATTTCTATTATAGTAGCATGCAGAGTGCCCAGACAGATCTGGGTTCCATTGTGCTGGGTGTTGTACAAACACACAGGAAGAGACAGACTCCCCAAAAACTTGCAGTATAGGTTAGGAGTAGACAACACACAAATGGTATACAAAGTGGAGAGTCAGTGAGAATTTATTATTAGTGAACTTTTATACTGCTGTAGTGCCTACAGGCCCCAGTTGAAACGGGGGCCCCATTCTGCTAGGTACTGTGCTAACATAGTGAGAGACCCTCCCTGCCCTAGAGAACTTACAGTCTGTATAGATAAGACAATGGCAGGGAGGGGAAACAGATGCACAGATACATGAAGTGTCTTGCCCCACTCACATAGCAGGCCAGTAACAGAGCCAGAAATTTAATCCAAGTCTCCTTAAAAACCCTAAATTTTAAAGACAAAGGACCACTAGATTATCTAGTCTGACTTTCTATATAACACGTGCTATAGAATTTCATCCAGTTACTCCTGCACCGAACCCAATGATCTGAGTTCTGTCACAAATATAGCCATGGATTCTGCAGTCTGCTAATTCGGTTCATGAAACTGGTTTTCTGGAGAGCTTTTGGAAACAGATTTGTTTGTAAAATGCCTATCACACCTTACATCTCTAACTACACTTTTGGCTTTACTAATGCTGTGGGCATATGCAATAGTTCTCATAAGTTTCACTTCTCAAAGCTCAAAAGGGATGGTAACTTTGGGCTTGTCTACATCACAAAGTTGCAGCGCTGGTGAGGGGGTTACAGCGCTGCAACTTAGGAGGTGTACACATCTGCAGGGCATCACCAGCGCTGCAACTCCCTGTTTGCAGCGCTGGCCGTACTCCCGTTTTGTCTAGGGTGTAGAGGATCCAGCGCTGGTAATCAAATGTAGACACTTACCAGCGCTTTTCTTGACCTCCATGGAATAAGCAGGTATCCCAGCATACCTGAGGAAGCCTCTCTGGTAATCAAGCAGGTCTCCTTCCCCGCGGTTTGCTCCGGTGTTCTCCGAATCCCCCTCCCAAGCGGGTCTCCTTCCCCGCGGTTTGCAGGGGGGTTTGGGGAACGCGAGAGCAAACCGCGGGGAAGCAGGTCTCCTTCCCCGGTTTGCTCTCGCGTTCCCCGAACTCCCGTGCAAGCAGGTCTCCTTCCCCGGTTTGCTCTCGCTTCCCCGAACCCCCGTGCAAGCAGGTCTCCTTCCCCGGTTTGCTCTCGCGTTCCCCGAACCCCCGTGCAAGCAGGTCTCCTTCCCCGCGGTTTGCAGGGGGTTCGGGGAACGCGAGAGCAAACCGCAGGGAAGGAGACCTGCTTGCTCGGGGGTTCGGGGAACGCGAGAGCAAACCGCGGGGAAGCAGGCCTCCTTCCCCGGTTTGCTCTCGCGTTCCCCAAACCCCCCTTGAAGCCGCCCAACAGCGCTGCAGTGTGGCCATATCTAACACCACTTGCAGCGCTGGTTGCTGTAAGTGTGGCCACTCTGCAGCGCTGGCCCTATACAGCTGTACTAATACAGCTGTAACAACCAGCGCTGCAAAATTGTAGATGTAGACATACCCTTAGTTACCTGCTAAACTATTAGCCACAAAGGCCTACTCCATTCTTTCAATATATAATTATTTACAGGATTAGTCAGCCTGATCCATATATCCAGTATGCTCAGGCATTGTGTCTAGATCCAGAAAGATCTTCAGTACAGAATAAAAAGCTTCACAACATTTCTGTGTCTGTCATCTTAACTGTCTAAGGAAGTGTTAACCTAGATCAGGGATCAGAAACCTTTCAGAAGTGCTGCGCCGAGTCTTCATTTACTCATTCTAATTGAAGGTTTTGCATGCCAGTTATACATTTTAATGTTTTTAGAAGGTCTCTTTCTATAAATCTGTAATATATAACTAAACTGTTCTTGTATGTAAAGTAATAAGGTTTTTTAAATGTTTAAGAAGCTTCCTTTAAAATTACATTAAAATGCAGAGCCCTCCGGACTGGTGGCCAGGACCCGGGCAGTGTGAGTGCCACTGAAAAATCAGCTTGCATGCCGCCTTCAGCATGCATGCCATAGGTTGCCTACCCCTGACCTAGATGAACTTTCCAGCTATCCCATTATTGTCCTTCATTGCAGCACCTGTAGGTTTCCTTGGTGCAACACTGCAGAGTGAGGCAAACACACAGAGCCAACCCTGAACTACCTTTATTAACAAGCAGGAAGAGAAACAGTATCCAAATACATCTGATCACTTGTCCAAAGTTTATAAGACAATAACAATAATTGAAGCGCCTAAGCAGCATCTATGAAGTATCATAACATCCTGAGGAAATTGAGACCAACACAGCACATCAACCCTTATCTAGCAACTGTACCAAGTGCAGTGCCCAGCCTGAAAGAGTGTGCACGCACACAGAAGCAGCCACAATGTGGCCAATGTGCTACAAATTTTCCATTTCTAGAAGCCAGTGTTTTATCCATGGCTGTTTCCACATCAGTTTAGAGAACACTGAGGCCTTGCTCATAGCTACTATGTTATTCGTTATTTCTGTATGTCTACACTCATTCTCGTGTGTTGACTATTCCCCAACATACCATGTTTATCAATTCTTTGGACAGGTATCTTGTGTGTGCTTGTGAAGCTCCATGTATATTAGGCACTATGTTAAATAAATTTCTGCTTGCTGTCCTCTTCAGGATTATTGCTTTCAAAGTTTATCACACCCACTGAATAGCTGTATACTGAATGTATTAGCTTCCATTGACTCATTTGCTAATTTCCATTGGTACTTATACCCACTTTCCCCCTACATTCATGCCTCAACTACGATTGTGTGTACTGGACTCATCTGAATCAGCTTGGAAGTTTATTTGGTAGCCTTCAAGTATCCACATTTCCCTCACTTAATATCTTCTGAAAATGTAACATGTTCCTTATCCGCTCCTCCAATTCATGAATGAAAATGTTAAGAATGATAAAAACAATATGGAATCCGGTCGCACCTTAAAGACTAACAGATTTATGTAGGCATAATCTTTCATGGGTTAAACAAAATCAATCAATAAAAAAAAATCAATTCTTCAGATGCCACCAGACTCCTTGTTGTTTTTGTGGATACAGACTAACACAGCTACTTAAGAATTATCATTCTTCATTCAAAGAAGAGAGAGTCAACATCCAATATAATAAGATAACTTCTATAGCTGAAAAATGTAAATAAGTATATTCACTTTTGGGGGGAGGCTGCTGTGAGGGGTAACTAAATAGCATTTATAACATGCTACAGGAGGACAAACTGCAAAGGATTGTTAAGGGCAGTCAGTAACAGAAATGAGAAAAAGAGTACTCAGGAGTTCTGGGCTCTCAGCCCTCTGCTCATTCCTCTAAATGACTTGACTGTTCAAGTGAGTTATGGACATCCTGATACTTTGTGAGAGTGGCCAAATTTAAATCTTCGTTAGTTTAGATTAAGATATACTAAACATTCTAAAAATTTTAAATTAAACAGAGAGACCTAACAAATGAATGTTGTGCACACATGCCTCAATGATCTCAATGAGATTTGTTGAAACTTGGTTTTCTTTAAAGTGGTTCATCAGAGTTATATGTGAACAAGGTTTCTGGTTGAAACATGCCCCCAAATGGTTTTTGTTTCTAAATGTATAGGTTTGCAATGCTAACATAGCTCCATGGAAAAATTTCAATCCGGGGGGATTTGTTTATTGGAGTAATTGTCCACACTTTATATTTAGAAATGGTTTATAACAGAATAGATGTTATAAACATCTTACAGACATGAGAAGTACATATTACAGATTGGCAGAAAGTGTTGTAGATGACTATAAGCAACCTATTCACCTGTTGAACTAAATTAACTATGACATCTATTAAACATTAACTCTAGTTATAAGTGGAACCTTAATATAAAGTGTCGGAGTAATGAATATGTATACATTCATCACACATAATCAGTGCAAATTGGGATTTTTTTTCAGTTTATGCTTCTGAATACTGCTAGCTTTGTTTATTTTTTAAATTAATTTCCCCTCCTTTACTCTGTGTTTTTGCATCTGATTACGTAGATATGAAGAGTGTTTTCAGTTTCCCTCCATACAGTTTTTTGCATTCACAACTGGAGCACACAGAAAACTTGAGGTGAACCATTTGATTAAAAGTGCAGTTTAATTTGTCTATTTACTGGAATATCTGAGCATGGTGGCATCTTAAGAATTGATACTGTCTGTACTAACTTCCAAACTCTAGAATGTACAGTTACAATTCAGAAAAAGCTGTGAATGTTAAAAAAATCCAAGTTATAAAGCATGCGTTAAACTTACTTCACTCAGAACAAGACAACCCGCCTTCAAAATTACCAAAACAAAGAAGTGCACATGAATACACTATCATGCAAATCAAGCTTTTGCTCACACATTTCAGGTTCACAAACAGTTCTAATGTTAATTTTAAGATACTAAGCATTCCCATGCTGTTAACTTAATTGACATCCTCCACAAACTTCACAAGCAGATTACGTTTCAAATTTGCATTGCACTCTAGTGCTAATGCAAACAGCATGCACAAAAAGGTAGATTCAACTAGTGAAAGCTTTAATGCTAATTATACAGCTACTACTCTGCTTATAGACCTGTGCATGAAGCAAGCTGGTTGGTTTCTTAATTAAGGCTTAATTATGCAGCTGTGAATTAAGTTCAATTAAACTTACATACAATGGTAGCTTTAGAACATTAGCAGTGAGTCTTACCTTCTGGAGTTGGATTGCAACCCAAAAAAAGGAAAGAGAGACCCCTTTAAAAAGGTAAGCAAAGCAATGATCTAATAATTAATATAAACCCTCATCCCCATCCATAACAGACCTTCAGAAGAAGTGCATCACTGCACCAATACACATTTTTGGAACAGACTTCAGTAGTACCCAAGCTTGTGGAGACTGAATGTATAAAAGGAGCAGGGGTGGGGAGAGGGTGCACCTGTCCTCATATTATTTTCAGCTCATTTTCAGAGAAGCTCTGACACCGCTGTCAAGATGAAAGTGTAGTAACAAAGGAACTATGGGAGTTTTTCCATAGAGTTGCCTCAAGGTAGCAATTTGTGTTCTAGTAAGCCTCCTGTTGCTCTGGCTGGACAGGCAAAGCATATCTTAAGTTCAGGAGAAATGGGTGAAAGTAAATATACATTTCTTAAATAGAAAATATGGGTCAGTCAACCTTGATAGTGTCTCCAGTAATGAGTTGCCATTTACATTTGGTAGCACCTTTCATCTAAATGTATCCCAGAACACTTCACTGAATGTTCATTGACTCCTCTCTCGGCCCAGAACCCTGCAAGAGAGGCACCATGCAAGAAGACTGCAAGCCTAGGGTACAGTATATCTAGCCAGGAGACATAAGAAGCTCACTAATCAAAGGACGGCTAATCAAAGCCCACAGGTAAGTGGGGAACAAGACCTGGGAGATGGGTTGGAAACAGGAGGGAGCACAGGCTATAATGGAAGAGAGAAAGGAGGGTCAGGGCAAAGCTGGGAGGCAAGATCAAACCAGTATCTTAGGGCTTGTCTACATCAGAAAGTTGCAGCGCTGGTGAGGGAGTTACAGCGCTGCAACTTTGAAGGTGTACACATCTGCAGGGCATCACCAGCGCTGCAACTCCCTGTTTGCAGCGCTGGCCGTACTCCCGTTTTGTCTCGGGTGTAGAGGATCCAGCGCTGGTAATCCAGCGCTGGTAATCCAATGTAGACACTTACCAGCGCTTTTCTTAACCTCCGTGGAAGGAGGAAGCCTCTGGTAATCAAGCTGGTCGCCTTTCCCGGTTTGCTCTCTCGTTCCCGGAACCCCGAGCAAGCAGGTCTCCTTCCCTGCGGTTTGCAGGGTGGCTCCGGGAACGAGAGAGCAAACCGCGGCGAAGCTGGTCTCCTTTCCCGGTTTGCTCTCTCGTTCCCCGAACCGCCGAGCAAGCGGTTCTCCTTCCCTGCGGTTTGCAGGGTGGCTCCGGGAACGAGAGAGCAAACCGCGGCGAAGCTGGTCTCCTTTCCCGGTTTGCTCTCTCGTTCCCCGAACCGCCGAGCAAGCGGTTCTCCTTCCCTGCGGTTTGCAGGGTGGCTCCGGGAACGAGAGAGCAAACCGGGAAAGGAGACCAGCTTCGCCGCGGTTTGCTCTCGCGTTCCCGGAGCCACCCAGCAAACCGCAGGGAAGGAGACCTGCTTGCTCGGGGTTCCGGGAACGAGAGAGCAAGCTGGGGAAGGAGACCAGCTTCGCCGCGGTTTGCTCTCTCGTTCCCGGAACCCCGAGCAAGCAGGTCTCCTTCCCTGCGGTTTGCAGGGTGGCTCCGGGAACGCGAGAGCAAACCGCGGCGAAGCTGGTCTCCTTTCCCGGTTTGCTCTCTCGTTCGCGGAACCCCGAGCAAGCAGGTCTCCTTCCCTGTGGTTGGCAGGGTGGCTCCGGGAACGCGAGAGCAAACCGCGGCGAAGCTGGTCTCCTTCCCCGGTTTGCTCTCGCATTCCCGGAACCCCCCTTGAAGCCGCCCAACAGCGCTGCAGTGTGGCCACATCTAACACCACTTGCAGCGCTGGTTGCTGTAAGTGTGGCCACTCTGCAGCGCTGGCCCTATACAGCTGTACTAATACAGCTGTAACAACCAGCGCTGCAAAATTTTAGATGTAGACATGGCCTTAGATGCCTATATACAAATGCAAGAAGTATGGGTAATAAGCAGGAAGAACTGGAAGTGCTAATAAATAAATACAACTATGACATTGTTGGCATTACTGAAACTTGGTGGGATAATACACACGACTGGAATGTTGGTGTGGATGGGTATAGTTTGCTCAGGAAGGATAGACAGGGGAAAAAGGGAGGAGGTGTTGCCTTATATATTAAAAATGTACACACTTGGACTGAGGTGGAGATGGACATAGGAGACGGAAGGGTGGAGAGTCTCTGGATTAGGCTAAAAGGGGTAAAAAACACGGGTGATGTCGTGCTGGGAGTCTACTACAGGCCACCTAATCAGGTGGAAGAGGTGGATGAGGCTTTTTTCAAACAACTAACAAAATCATCCAAAGGCCAAGATTTGGTGGTGATGGGGGACTTCAATTATCCAGATATATGTTGGGAAAATAACACTGCGGGGCACAGATTATCTAATAAGTTCCTTTACTGCATTGCAGACAGCTTTTTATTTCAGAAAGTTGAAAAAGCTACTAGGGGGGAAGCTGTTCTAGACTTGATTTTAACAAATAGGGAGAAACTTGTTGAGAATTTGAAAGTAGAAGGAAGCTTGGGTGAAAGTGATCATGAAATCATAGAGTTTGCAATTCTAAGGAAGGGTAGAAGGGAGTACAGCAGAATAGAGACAATGGATTTCAGGAAGGCGGATTTTGGTAAGCTCAGAGAGCTGATAGGTAAGGTCCCATGGGAATTAAGACTGAGGGGAAAAACAACTGAAGAAAGTTGGCAGATTTTCAAAGGGACACTATTAAGGGCCCAAAAGCAAGTTATTCCGATGGTTAGGAAAGATAGAAAATGTGGCAAAAGACCACTTTGCTTAACCACGAGATCTTGCGTGACCTACAAAATAAAAAGGCGTCATATAAAAAATGGAAACTAGGTCAGATTACAAAGGATGAATATAGGCAAATAACACAGGAATGCAGAGGCAAAATTAGAAAAGCAAAGGCACAAAATGAACTCCAACTAGCTATGGGAATAAAGGGAAACAAGAAGACTTTTTATCAATACCTTAGAAGCAAGAGGAAGACCAAGGACAGGGTAGGCCCACTGCTCAATGAGGAGGGGGAAACAGTAACAGGAGACTTGGAAATGGCAGAGATGCTTAATGACTTCTTTGTTTCCGTCTTCACTGAGAAGTCTGAAGGAATGTCTAGTATAGTGAATGCTTACGGGAAGAGGGTAGGTTTAGAAGAGAAAATAAAAAAAGAGCAAGTAAAAAATCACTTAGAAAAGTTAGATGCCTGCAAGTCACCAGGGCCTGATGAAATGCATCCTAGAATACTCAAGGAGTTGATAGAAGAGGTATCTGAGCCTCTAGCTATTATCTTTGGGAAATCATGGGAGACGGGGGAGATTCCAGAAGACTGGAAGGGGGCAAATATAGTGCCCATCTATAAAAAGGGAAATAAAAACAACCCAGGAAACTACAGACCAGTTAGTTTAACTTCTGTGCCAGGGAAGATAATGGAGCAGGTAATTAAAGAAATCATCTGCAAACACTTGGAAGGTGGTAAGGTGATAGGGAATAGCCAGCATGGATTTGTAAAGAACAAATCGTGTCAAACTAATCTGATAGCATTCTTTGATAGGATAACGAGCCTTGTGGATAAGGGAGAAGCAGTGGATGTGATATACCTAGATTTTAGTAAGGCATTTGATACAGTCTCGCATGATATTCTTATAGATAAACTAGGAAAGGATAATTTAGATGGGGCTACTATAAGGTGGGTGCATAACTGGCTGGATAACCGTACTCAGAGAGTAGTTGTTAATGGCTCCCAATCCTGCTGGAAAGGTATAACAAGTGGGGTTCTGCAGGGGTCTGTTTTGGGACCGGCTCTGTTCAATATCTTCATCAACGATTTAGATGTTGGCATAGAAAGTACGCTTATTAAGTTTGCGGACGATACCAAACTGGGAGGGATTGCAACTGCTTTGGAGGACAGGGTCAAAATTCAAAACGATCTGAACAAATTGGAGAAATGGTCTGAGGTAAACAGGATGAAGTTCAATAAAGATAAATGCAAAGTGCTCCACTTAGGAAGGAACAATCAGTTTCACACATACAGAATGGGAAGAGACTGTCTAGGAAGGAGTATGGCAGAAAGAGATCTAGGGGTCATAGTGGACCACAAGCTTAATATGAGTCAACAGTGTGATACTGTTGCAAAAAAAGCAAACGTGATTCTGGGATGCATTAACAGGTGTGTTGTAAACAAGACACGAGAAGTCATTCTTCCGCTTTACTCTGCGCTGGTTAGGCCTCAACTGGAGTACTGTGTCCAGTTCTGGGCACCGCATTTCAAGAAAGATGTGGAGAAACAGGAGAGGGTCCAGAGAAGAGCAACAAGAATGATTAAAGGTCTTGAGAACATGACCTATGAAGGAAGGCTGAAGGAATTGGGCTTGTTTAGTTTGGAAAAGAGAAGACTGAGAGGGGACATGTTTTCAGCAAGTTTTCAGGTATCTAAAAGGGTGTCATCAGGAGAAGGGAGAAAACTTGTTCACCTTAGCCTCCAATGATAGAACAAGAAGCAATGGGCTTCAACTGCAGCAAGGGAGATTTAGGTTGGACATTAGGAAAAAGTTCCTAACTGTCAGGGTAGTCAAACACTGGAATAGATTGCCTAGGGAAGTTGTGGAATCTCCATCGCTGGAGATATTTAAGAGTAGGTTAGATAAATGTCTATTAGGGATGGTCTAGACAGTATTTGGTCCTGTCATGAGGGCAGGGGACTGGACTTGATGACCTCTCGAGGTCCCTTCCAGTCCTAGAGTCTGAGTCTGAGAATTAAGAAGAGGGAGGCAGGGCGAGCAAGTCTCCTCCACTTGCAAGGAGAGGAAGGTCTTCAAAGAATTGGATCAGATTGATTCAGAGGGGACTCATTTTGGCCTAGGAGGGAAGGAAGTATAGCTTCTTTTACGGTGAAGTCTAGTTTATTTGGTTTCCATTTCATGGGAAACCAAAGATGACTACATTTCTCGTTAGGGACACACATAGCGTTCAAAAAGCACATTCCACAAGGGTCCTTTTGCATTTCTGCCCCAGACAACTTGCTGGCTCAAAATTAGACACCAAGTTCTGCAGAAAAGAGAACGATTGAGGAGTCATCTGATAATTTCCTATAGTGCTCATCATGACAGGATCTCTAAACACTATTCGTAATGATGTACTATCCCATCTGCCTAAAGAAAAGCTCAATACAATAGGTATAAAAGGAGCGAGTGTGGGGAGAGGGTGCACCTATCCTCAGATATAATTTTCAGCTCATTTTCAGAGAACCTCTGACACCACTTATTGGTGACAACCCCTCAGTTGCCAGCAAAAAGTTGTCATTATCCAGTAGTTGCTAATGAGCAGAAGGCAGGTTTGCATCACTGCAGCCAAGGAAGGAAGTGCTGTGACAAGCCTTCCCTGGGTGCAGCCCTGCAAATCTGCCTACAGGCCAGGCAGTACAGCAGCAGAGAGTGAGGACTGCAACCCAGATACTGAGGTTTCTGTGGTAAGTGGTGTCATAACCTTAGTCCCAGATTTGGACCTTAGTGTCCAAAATATGGGGGTTAGCATGAAAACCTCCAAGCTTAGTTACCAGCTTGGAGCTGGTACTTGCTGCCACTACCCAAAAAATTAGAGTGTTTTGGGGCACTCTGGTCCCCCTGAAAAACCTTCCCTGGGGACCCCAAGACCCAAATCCCTTGAGTCTCACAACAAAGGGAAATAATCCTTTTTCCCTTCCCCCCCTCCAGGTGCTCCTGGAGAGATACACAGACACAAGCTCTGTGAATCCAAACAGAGTGACTCCCCCTCTCCGTTTCCAGTCCTGGAAACAAAAGCACTTTCCTCTTCACCCAGAGGAAATGCAAAATCAGGCTAGCAAATTCAACACACACAGATCTCCCCTGATTTCTTCCTCCCACCAATTCCCTGGTGAGTACAGACTCAATTTCCCTGAAGTAAAGAAAAACTCCAACAGGTCTTAAAAGAAAGCTTTATATAAAAAGAAAGAAAAATACATACAAATGGTCTCTCTGTATTAAGGTGACACAATACAGAGTCAATTGCTTAAAAGAATATTGAATAAACAGCCTTATTAAAAAAAAATACAAATCAAAGCACTCCAGCACTTATATTCATGCAAATACCAAAGAAAAGAAACCATATAACTTACTATCTGATCTCTTTGTCCTTACACTTAGAAACAGAAGATTAGAAAACAGAACTACTTCTCCAAAGCTCAGAGAAAGCAGGCAGACAGAAAACAAAGACTCAGACACAAACTTCCCTCCACCCAAAGTTGAAAAAAATCCGGTTTCCTGATTGGTCCTCTGGTCAGGTGCTTCAGGTGAAAGAGACATTAACCCTTAGCTATCTGTTTATGACAAGTGGGAGAATAGGGGCTTGTGGAGTTGCGTCATACCTCACTCGCCCTGTGCTCTCTCAGGGTCAGGGCTCAGATTGTCCCAGCGCTTCCGTCCCTAGGTGCAGCCCCCTGACATGGCACAGCCTGGAGAGCGCAAGGAAATGTACCATGTCCCTGTGTGCAGGCAGGTTTGCAACCAGGGAAGGCACATCTCGACACATCATTCTCTGCCTGCAGCTGGGACATTTCTTCCAAAACATGTTAATAAGCAGCACATCATTGCCAATATCCAAATCCTATTAATGTTAATGTCAGTGCGGAAGGATTGTTTCCTGACAAAATGCTGCTACTGACCAGAAATTGCCTATATCCGGTTGCTATTAAGTGGAATCTATCGTATCTAGGATTTCTCTTCCCACCAAGGAGACAGCATACTCTGTTTTGTACAATAAATTACGACTCCACATGGCTTTATTGCAAAAACTGTTATTACAGAGTGGTATGCAATGTTGTAGCCATGCTGGTCCCAGGATATTAGAGACATAAGGTGGATGAGGTAATGTCTTCTACTGGACCAACTTCTGTTTGGTGAGCAAGATAAGCTTCCAAAGTTACACAGGTCTGCTTGAACCTTAGAGTTCTCAACTAAGACAACAGTGCAGGGAAAAGTTTCACAAATTACTGTGCCAAATACTTCTATGTATTTAGTTCACGCTGCACTGATTCCAAGTCCCTCTGAATAGGGAAGTCTTCTCTGACCCAAGAAAGAATTTTGATATGGAAACGACCCAGTCACCTGGCCTACATACTTTGTGGGTAATAGTAAATGTCCATTACATAATAACAGCCATACTGGGTCAGACCAAAAGTCCATCTAGCCCAGTATTTGTCTACCGACAGTGGCCAATGCCAGGTTCACTCCCTCTGGGGCACCTAACAGGTAATGATCAAGTACATTAGGTACACCACCACAATCTTTATGATTCTATGAGAAGGACAAGTATATAGAAGATTAGGTTTGGAAGGGACCTCAGGTGGTAATCTAGTCCAACCCCCTGCTCAAAGCAGGACCAACTCCAACTAAATCATCCCAGCCAGGGCTTTGTCAAGCCGGGCCTTAAAAACCTCTAAGAATGGATATTTCATCCCCTCCCTAGGTAGCCCATTCCAGTGCTTCACCACCCTCCTAGTGAAATAGTTTTTTCTAATATCTAACCTAGACTTCCCCCACTGCAACTTGAGACCATTGCTTCTTGTTCTGTCATCTGCCACCACTGAGAACAGCTGAGTTCCACCCTCTTTGGAACCTCCCTTTGGGTAGTTGAAGGCTACTATCAAATCCTCCCTCACTCTTCTTCTGCAGACTAAATAAGCCTGGTTCCCTCAGCCTCTCTTAAGTCTTGTGCTCCAGCCCCCTAATAATTTTCGCTGCCCTCCGCTGGACTGTCTCCAATTTGTCCACATCCTTCTTGTAGTGTGGGGCCCAAACTGGGCGCAGCACTCCAGATGAGGCCTCACCAGTGCTGAATTGAGGGGAATAAGCACTTCCCTCAATCTACTGGCAATGTTTCTACTAATACAGCCCAATATGCTGTTAGCCTTCTTGGCAATAAGGGCACACTGTTGGCTCATATCCAGCTTCTCATCCACTGTAATCATTCAGCAAGCACTGATTTTTCACCCCTCTGTACTTACGTGGCGCTGATATAAATATTTTAAGTTTTAGATCTATATATGTGTATACACTCACCTCAAAAATACTTTAGCAGCTTTTACTACCAATTTACCAAAAAAGTCAAAATAAAACCAGCAGCTAACTCACAAGCCGCACCCAGCTACACTTTTCTCCCCATAAACATAAGCTCTTGTGAAGCTTCTTCTTAGCCAACAGCTTAGGTGAATAAATAGGCTTATTGATTTGCCCTGAAGATCAACAAGCCTGAGCTATTGCAGACCAACTGAGCGAGTGGGAGGAAGAGTAGCTTTCAAAGCCAAGTATCACTGCATCTTAAACTGCTGGACCCATCTTTCAAAGAAAGGGAATTTAATACTGTTTGCTTATTGAGGATCACCACAAAATAAAAACTGCATGTGGTAATTAAAGCCCTGCTGAGCCCAGACTTTGGAATTTCCACTGAATAAAGGGGGTGAAAAGTCAGGCAGAGCTGCCAAGGGGTATAGTAAGAATCTGGTGATGTGTCTCCCTTGTTCAGTTAAGTTTTCACTTTATTATACGAGCCAGACTATTTTTATCCTGACTGGCATAAGTACTAAAAATGCTTAAGGAACAGAACATAATAGGTGATACAAGATCATACTTTGCTAGCACTGTTATGATGCGTTTGCCCTTTTACTAAGGGTATGTCTACATCTACAATTTTGCAGCGCTGGTTGTTACAGCTGTATTAGTACAGCTGTATAGGGCCAGCGCTGCAGAATGGCCACACTTACAGCAACCAGCGCTGCAAGTGGTGTTAGATGTGGCCACACTGCAGCGCTGTTGGGCGGCTTCAAGGGGAGTTCGGGGAACGCGAGAGCAAACCGGGGAAGGAGACCAGCTTCGCCGCGGTTTGCTCTCGCGTTCCCCGAACCCCCCTGCAAACCGCAGGGAAGGAGACCTGCTTGCACGGGGGTTCGGGGAACGCGAGAGCAAACCGGGGAAGGAGACCAGCTTCGCCGCGGTTTGCTCTCGCGTTCCCCGAACCCCCCTGCAAACCGCAGGGAAGGAGACCTGCTTGCACGGGGGTTCGGGGAATGCGAGAGCAAACCGCAGGGAAGGAGACCTGCTTGCTCGGGGGTTCGGGGAACGTGAGAGCAAACCGGGGAAGGAGACCTGCTTGATTACCAGAGGCTTCCTCAGGTATGCTGGGATACCTGCTTATTCCACGGAGATCAAGAAAAGTGCTGGTAAGTGTCTACACTTGATTACCAGCGCTGGATCACCAGCGCTGGATCCTCTACACCCGAGACAAAACGGGAGTACGGCCAGCGCTGCAAACAGGGAGTTGCAGCGCTGGTGATGCCCTGCAGATGTGTACACCTCCTAAGTTGCAGCGCTGTAAGCCCTTAACCAGCGCTGCAACTTTGTGATGTAGACAAGCCCTAACAAAGGTACAAAAAAATTCCAGTTTATGGAATAGCTGTGAACAACCCAAATAAAATTGATGTGCCCTCCAAAAACCTAAGGTATGCCAGAGCTTTTCACTTTGTGATCTAGGAGATGAACAAAGCATAGAAATGGATCTCCTGCAGTAAAACTTGGATCCTATTTCCAATTAAAAACACATCTCTTAGAAGAACCAAGGAAAACCTTTGTCCTTGTGAAAAAGCAGCAATAGGGAGCAAGAAAGAACAACTCCCACACTGCTACTGGTGCCAATTTCCACTAGAAAGATCACCTTAAAGGCAGGTAACAGACAGAGCAGTGGATCAATCAATAGGATACATGCTCATTAGAAGATTCAAACTCCACAATGGAGCTAATACAAATCACTGTTCTATACCACTAGTGGGGCTAGAGTGACCAGTTTCTTCAATTTTCATAAACATTAGATAGCAGCTAGCATAGAAGGCAAAATTAAAAAAGCATGTGCTAACGCACAACAGACAAACCCAAATATTTTAATAATCATATTGCTCCAAGAGTGTGCAGATAATCTTCAAACACAGAGAATGTATTTTCTATCCTTATTTCCAGCAATCAGGCTCAATAAGGAAAACTCAACTAACATGTATCAGAGGGGCAGCCGTGTTAGTCTGGATCTGTAAAAGCAGCAAAGAATCCTGTGGCACCTTATAGACTAACAGACGTTTTGGAGCATGAGCTTTCGTGGGTGAATACCCACTTCCTCAGATGCATGTAGTGGAAATTTCCAGGGGCAGGTATATATATGCAAGCAAGCTAGAGATAATGAGGTTAGTTCAATCAGGGAGGATGAGGCCCTGTTCTAGCAGTTGAGGTGTGAAAACCAAGGGAGGAGAAACTGCTTTTGTAGTTGGCAAGCCATTCACAGTCTTTGTTTAACCCTGAGCTGATGGTGTCAAATTTGCAGATGAACTGAAGCTCAGCAGTTTCTCTACTAACATGAATGAACTGGACAACAAACAATTAAAAGAAGGGAACTAGACTCAGATGAGTGACAAGAAGAGAAAAAATGTCATGGAAGCACATAAAGGAAGCCTATGCTTCAGCTGAGGAACAGAAAAAAATTCACCTTGTCATATACTATCGGTCAGACAAAGAAAGAATCTTCAATTAGGCAGAATATGGCTTTGATCTAAAAGCCTCAGGTTCAAAACTAGAGTCTGAATCCCAATGCCCTGGGGTGGTGCAAAAAAATTCTGAAACATCAAATAAGTAGTAGAGATAGTGGCTACATTTCTTTTGGACAACTAAATCCTTACATCCCCATGCGCTTAACCACGAGGCAACTTTGTAAATGCAGCCAAAAGTCTCAACTCCATATACATGGGCATTTACCTTTTGGATGTCATCTGTATAGTTAGAATATGCTACAAGCTATCTGTCTTCATAACGGATAATTTATACCAAAAGTCACAAGAGTTAGACATGCCGACATGTAAAGAAGTCAAAATGAAGGTCTTTCACTGAGCCGAATAGGAACATATTACAACTCTTAGTTACAATGTACATTGGGAAGTGACTGCAATTTCAACAGGAGGCGTTTAAGGAGATTTATCCACCTCAGACATCATCTATCACGAAGACCAAAAGTCTACTGACTGCAATTAAGGGACAGCCTACATTGTCACTTTCAGCACTGAAACTTTCCTCACTCAGAGGTGTGAAAAAACACACCCCTGAGCGATGCAAGTTTCAGCGCTGTAAAGTGGCAGTGTAGATAGTGCTGGTAGCTAGTCCCCTTGCGGAAGTGGTTTTTCACAGCATTGGGAGAGTTCTCTCCCAGCCCTGGAGCCGCGACTACACAGCCAAGTTAAAGTGCTACTGTCGGCCTCGTATGCATATCCTACCAATCAAGTGGGATTACACTTGCACTTATTTAATTAGCCTCTACTTTTTCCAGTTTCTTCTCTGAATACCTACAAAAAAATTACAAGTGATGAGATGCTCTAGATCCAGGTTTCTTCCTTCATCATGGATGATGCATCCATGAAAGGTTGTCTTTACACTGCTTCCATCCTTCCTTTTCCCTGAAGGCATTCCTGGCACTGATGGTGATGGTTCCGTTGCAGCCACTGACTAGTGAAATAGATGCAGTACTGAGATCCTGTGCAGATATGGTTTGAAAATGCTCGTCCCTCAGAGCTATTAGAGGTGAACAGCAAATTTCCCTACGTTGTTGCAATAGTTTGTGGCCAGGTATTCTATACTTTTGCACTCCTAGCAGTCTCTGTCAGAGGATGAGAAGGCAGAGAATGAGAAGTAAACTCAGCATGGCTTGTCTTGCTTATGGAAGAGGCAGCATTGGAAAGCCTCACCGTTGTCTGTATTACCAGATTGATGTAAGAATGAAACCCCATTTCCTGTTTTGTTGCTAACAAACACGCACATTTCAATTTCAGAACTAACAAACATATTTATCAGAGGACTGGAATATAGGGCCCCTTGTTATTCTCAGTCTAGGGATGAATAAGCATGAAAACTACCAAAATACCATCTCACACCTAAATTTGGCCTGCCAGCTTACAAATGAGGCACCAGCGGGAAAAATATTATACCGATGTCCGTGCTGTACCCGTGATGTGCTTAAGTACCAGGCGCAGTCACCACTACTGTCAATTAAGCACCAAATTCAGTTCTGATACTCTGTTGGTAAAAAGTGTCAATTAAACATTTAATATTCCATTTTGTGTTTGCCTTGCAGCACTTATCATCTAACACTGACTCCACAATTCTGCCAATATCCTCACTAACACAAATAAATGTATGCAGGCTTTTTGTATGACTTCTATTACAACAGTAACCAAGTACTTCGCAAACATTAATTTATCTTCCTCAGGGTGTGGTGAAGAATCATTCCATTTTGTAAATGGATACCAGGCAGAGACACTAAACCCTTGACCAAGGCCATTCAGGAAGTTTCTGTCAATGCTGGGAACTGAACTGAGTTCTTCTGAATCCCAAATCCAGTGCTTGAACCAGAAGATTAATGTATAAATTATTTTCTTAAACAATATGATTCTTTAACTATTGGTTGCCTGCCGTCCTCTGAGTAATATATTTTAAGAGGATGTTGGCAATTCATGCCTTTATACAACTTTGATTCCTTCCAAGCCTGTACATTTAATTCACAGAACTGCAAATTAAAGGGTAAAAGTCATACTGATTTTCTGGTAATATAAACAAAGGAGGAATATGAGCATACCAGGATCATCTGCTTTATCTCCTTGAGCACGTAAATATTTGATATTTCAAAACAGCTAAATTTCTTCACTTACACACAATATTCCCTTTTCTTCTGTTTTGCTTTCACAAAAATCAAGAGTAAGAGCTGTTACATCAACTACTGGATGTTAAATATTATGTCAGACACTGAAGCAAGACTGAAGCCAATAGTATTAATGGTTTTAACATAGGTCTTGGTGCAGCTGGATGACTCAGGGTCTAAAAAAAGGAGGGGCTCCTGCACACTCCAAGCTATTTTTGCAGAAAATCACCACACATATACACACAGAAAATTCATTGTGTGTCTCATGAACTAGAAAAGCAAAATACATGCTTTCAAAACTAAGCAGCAATTTTTAAACATACTAGCATTTTGGGTGATGCGTCAATCCATAATCCCAACTAGAGCTGTCAATTAATCGCAGTTAAATCACACAATTAACTCAAAAAAATTAATTATGATTAAAAATTAATTGCGATTCATCACAGTTTTAATTGCGCTGTTAAACAATAGAATATCAATTGAAATTAATAAAATATTTTGGATTTTTTCTAAATATTCATAAAGTATTCTGTGTTGTAATTGAAATCAAAGTGTATTTTTTTATTACAAATATTTGTACTGTAAAAATGATAAACAAAAGAAATAGTATTTTTCAATTCACCTCATACAAGTACTGCAGTGCAATCTTTGTTGTAATAGTGCAACTTACAAACGTATATTTTTGTTACATAACTGCACTCAAAAACAAAACGTAAAACTTTAGAGCCTACAAGTCGACTCAGTCCTACTTCTTGTTCAACCAATCACTCAGACAAATAAGATTGTTTACATTTATGGGAGATAATACTGCCTGCTCCTCAGTTACAATTCACCAGAAAGTGAGAACAGGTATTTGCATGGCACTTTTGTAGCCAGTATTACAAGGCATTTGTGTGCCAGATACGCTAAACATTCATATGCCCCTTCGTGTGCTTCCATGCTCATGACTCTCGTTAAAAAAAAATGCATTATTTAAATTTGTGACTGAACTCCTTGAGGGAAAATTGTATGTCTCATGTTCTGTTTTACCTGCATTCTGTCTCATATTTCATGTTACATGGGAGACTTGGAAATGGCAGAGATGCTTAATGACTTCTTCGTTTCGGTCTTCACTGAGAAGTCTGAAGGAATGTCTAATATAGTGAATGCTTACGGGAAGAGGGTAGGTTTAGAAGAGAAAATAAAAAAAGAGCAAGTAAAAAATCACTTAGAAAAGTTAGATGCCTGTAAGTCACCAGGGCCTGATGAAATGCATCCTAGAATACTCAAGGAGTTAATAGAGGAGGTATCTGAGCCTCTAGCTATTATCTTTGGGAAATAATGGGAGATGGGGGAGATTCCAGAAGACTGGAAGGGGACAAATATAGTGCCCATCTATAAAAAGGGAAATAAAAACAATCCAGGAAACTACAGACCAGTTAGTTTAACTTCTGTGCAAGGGAAGATAATGGAGCAGATAATTAAAGAAATCATCTGCAAACACTTGGAAGGTGATAAGGTGATAGGGAATAGCCAGCATGGATTTGTAAAGAACAAATCGTGTCAAACTAATCTGATAGCATTCTTTGATAGGGTAACGAGCCTTGTGGATAAGGGAGAAGCGGTGGATATGATTTACCTAGACTTTAGTAAGGCATTTGATATGGTCTCGCATGATATTCTTATAGATAAATTAGGAAAGGACAATTTAGATGGGGCTACTATAAGGTGGGTGCGTAACTGGCTGGATAACCGTACTCAGAGAGTAGTTATTAATGGCTCCCAATCCTGCTGGAAAGGTATAACAAGTGGGGTTCCACAGGGGTCTGTTTTGGGACCGGTTCTGTTCAATATCTTCATCAACGATTTAGATGTTGGCATAGAAAGAACGCTTATTAAGTTTGCGGACGATACCAAACTGGGAGGGATTGCAACTGCTTTGGAGGACAGGGTCAAAATTCAAAACGATCTGAACAAATTGGAGAAATGGTCTGAGGTAAACAGGATGAAGTTCAATAAAGATAAATGCAAAGTGCTCCACCTAGGAAGGAACAATCAGTTTCACACATACAGAATGGGAGGAGACTGTCTAGGAAGGAGTATGGCAGAAAGAGATCTAGGGGTCATAGTGGACCACAAGCTTAATATGAGTCAACAGTGTGATACTGTTGCAAAAAAAGCAAACGTGATTCTGGGATGCATTAACAGGTGTGTTGTAAGCAAGACACGAGAAGTCATTCTTCCGCTTTACTCTGCGCTGGTTAGGCCTCAACTGGAGTATTGTGTCCAGTTCTGGGTACCGCATTTCAAGAAAGATGTGGAGAAATTGGAGAGGGTCCAGAGAAGAGCAACGAGAATGATTAAAGGTCTTGAGAACATGACCTATGAAGGAAGGCTGAAGGAATTGGGTTTGTTTAGTTTGGAAAAGAGAAGACTGAGAGGGGACATGTTTTCAGCAAGTTTTCAGGTATCTAAAAGGGTGTCATCAGGAGGAGGGAGAAAACTTGTTCACCTTAGCCTCCAATGATAGAACAAGAAGCAATGGGCTTAAACTGCAGCAAGGGAGATTTAGGTTGGACATTAGGAAAAAGTTCCTAACTGTCAGGGTAGTTAAACACTGGAATAGATTGCCTAGGGAAGTTGTGGAATCTCCATCTCTGGAGATATTTAAGAGTAGGTTAGATAAATGTCTATTAGGGATGGTCTAGACAGTATTTGGAACTGCCATGAGGGCAGGGACTGGACTCGATGACCTCTCAAGGTCCCTTCCAGTCCTAGAGTCTATGAGTCTATTATAGCAGTCGCGGATGATGACTCAGCACGTTAGTTTTAAAAACATTTTCACTGCAGATTTGACAAAGCGCAAAGAAGGTACCAATGTGAGATTTCTAAAAATAGCTACAGCACTTGATCCAAGGTTTAAGAAGCTGAAGTGCCTTTCAAAATCTGAGAGGGACGAGGTGTGGAGCATGCTTTCAGAAGTTTTAGAAGAGCAACACTCTGATGCGGAAACTACAAAACTCAAACTACCAAAAAGGAAAATCAACCTTCTGCTGGTGGCATCTGACTCAAATGATGAAAATGAACATGCGTAAAGAGACTGTACTATAGTACTTGTATTAGGTGAATTGAATTGAAAAATATTATTTCTTTTGTTTTTATACAGTGCAAGTACTTATAAACAAAAATATCAAGTGAGCATGGTACACTTTGTATTCAATATATCTGAATATTTAGAAAACAGGCTAAAATATTTAAATAAATAGTATTCTATTATTGTTCAACACTGAATAATCGTGCTTAATTTTTTTAATCGCTTGACAGCCCTAATCCCAACTATACATATAAAATGATGGAGTCTAAATTAACCGTTTCCATTCAAGAAAGAGATCTTGGAGTCACTGTGGATAGTTCTCTGAAAACATCCATTCAATATGCAGCGGCAGTCAAAAAAGCGAACAGAACATTTAGAACCATTAAGGGATAAATAAAGACAGAAAATATATTGCCTCGATATAAATCCATGGTACACCCACATCTTGAATACTGTGTGCAGATGTGATCACCCTATCTCAAAAAAGATATGATAGAATTCGAAAAGGTTCAATTTTTTTGCCTTTTTCTGATTAGGGGTATGGAACAGCTGCCATATAAGGCCAGATTAATAAGACTGGGACTTTTCAGCTTGGAAAAGAGATGACTAAAGGGAGCTATTATAGAGGTTTATACAATCATGACTGGTGTGGAGAAAGTAACTAAGGAAGTGTTGTTTACTCCCTCTCATAACATAAGAACTAGGGTTCACCAAATGAAATTAATAGGCAACAGATTTAAAAGACACACAAAAAGAAAGTGTTTTTTTCCACACAACACACAGTCAACCTGTGGAATTCCTTGGCAGAGGATGTTGTGAAGGTCAAGACCAGAATAGGGTTCAAAAAAGAACTAGGTAAATTCATGGAGGCTAAGTCCATCAATGGCTATTAGCCAGGATTGACAGAGACGGTGTCCCTAGCCTCTGTTTGCCAGACGCTGAGAATGGGTGACGGGATGGATCACTTGATTCATTCCCTCTGGGCACCTGGCATTGGCCACTGTCAGAAGACAGGATACTGGGCTAGACAGACCTTTGGTCTGACCTAGTATGGCCATTCTTATGTTCATTCCAAGGTGAAATTAGCTAGTTTCTAAAAAATCTTTAGCTGTTTGCTATATTTATCAAGGTAAATCAAGTCCTAGAATAATGACTTCTCATGACAATTCTGTTTCCTAATTCACAGAATGAAATCCATGCTACTCCTCTTCCACCAGCCAGGGTCTTGAAATCCAGTCCTTCTCCCCAAATGTGCGCCTTGCAAATTAGTATGCTACCATGTCATCAGATGTGTTTCTATTGGGGGAGGGGAGAGAATGAAGGCTGTATTAAGACCAATGTTCCCTCTAATTTTTCCCATCAATGTGCAGAATAAATTTTGTTTGTGCACTAGATAATGTGCAGATGTGTGCCACCAGTAGAAACAAAAAAACCTAGATATAATATATATTTTAAAAGGTACCACAGGGATAATTACTTCAGCCAGGACAGGTTAGGCATTAACTCACTACTCAAAGAATTAAATTTAAATGTAAGAGAAAAAAAATATGAAATGCATAGACCAGTCAAAACACTAAAACACGTTGAAAGAATAAAATTACAGAGAATATATGGGCTTTGCAGGAAGCACCAAGTAGTAAGAACAAATAACAGTAACACAATGTGTACCTGAGCAAGGGTGTTCCATCTTCCCTGGTGGAGTACAAGGGCGGGGGGAGGGGGACACCCTGACGACAGCACCCCACTCCCGCCCTCGCTCTGCACAGCCAGCAGGAGGGTCTCAGGAGCAGCAGGGGCAACAAAGCAGAGGCAACTGAATACACACTGCCGGCTGGATGTGTTAGAGACTCTGCTAATCAACTGTGCGGCACTTCGGTCATTCCCGGGTGGCCGCCCCAGCATGCAGTTTACAGGGAACACAGATTAAGACCCCAAAATTCAGAACTTTACTACTTCAGTTTGCTATTTAAAGAACATATTAAGTCCAGTTAGCTGCGTCATGTTGCTAAACAGTATCAGCAATTTTCTTGGAGTGAAGCATCTCATTAAGAGAAGACTAACCACCCACCCACAGAGACTAAAGCAGGGTCACAAATTTAAATTCAACAGATTAAGCAAAATCTGAAAGAACTGTCAAGCCAGGAGCCCTGGCACTACTAAATGGTCCTAATGCAGGCAATGAAAATCTGATAGGTATTCACAGGTGATGCTAAAAATGCAGACTCACTTTAAAAAAAGAAAAAGGAAGCAATCACAGCAGGTTGCAGGTAGTAAGTTGAAAAACAGCCCTGTCCATTGCTGCTCTGCCCTGGGTTTTGATATTTTTCATTATAAAAATTAGCTCTCTATATTTTTCCCCATCTGTTGGTTCCCTGTGGTTGCAAGTATTGCCCATTAACTAAAATAGTCTGCCATGCGATGAGACAGCACACACAGCTCAAGGAATGGGGAAAAAGCAACAGTTATGGCCTCTTAGGGAGCAGAAAACTAAATTGCCAGAGATGCAGTGTGCCCCATTTCAAGAGGGAAACCACTGTGACCATCCCATGAACGAATCCGTGTCGCCAGCTGTTCCACAATACAGTAGTCACTAGCTCCCTTTCTTCCTCTGCAGGATGGAAGCAATAATGGTGCTGGCAACACACAATGGGGGCATAAAGGAAGCAAGTAGGAGAAACTCTTGTCTATGGCAGTAATCAATCCCCGGACTACCAAGGTCTACAGTTCAAACTTATTCAGAACCATCATTATAGATACCCCTTAGGGGTAGAAAGTTCGGTCGTCAGAAACATATTTCACTCGAGCTACCCTGCTTTCCTCACTGCTTTTGTCCATGATGCAGAATTCTAACTTTATCTTCCAGAGTTGAAGACATTAATTTTGCATTATTTGCAATGCAAAAAATAAAAACTGATTAAAAATCAGAACCGTTTTATGGTGTTTTTAAAGGCAGGAAAAAGCCTCTGAAAAACTCAATTCATACAAATTAGAGATGGAAAATATCTAGTCCATCACCCTGGCCAACACACAGCCCCACACACATCCCAAAGCGTTCTGTCCTATCATTAAGTAACTGGGCTCTCATTTCCCTCTCAAGACTATTCTAAAAATCGACATTTAAGCAGCAGTCAGTGGGAAGCATGCTCTTGCAACTCAAGCATTCTTCAAAGCACAGTATGTTCAGTAGCACTCATAACCAGTCTTTTGCTTAAAGTGGAAGAGACATTCAGTTTAGATGAGCATATCACAAAGCCCTTTCATTGAATGGGAAGGGCAGAAGCTCATTACCATCAATGGCTGAAAGCTAAAGCAATCAGGTGGCTCTGCTGAAAGGTAAAACACCTTCCCCTTTGACTTTAAATCAAATAGAAAGGTGAAAGCTTTCTTGAGGTCCCGTCCAGTCCCTATGATTCTATGACTCTACAACAGGGGTGGGCAAACTAGGACATGCGGGCCAGATCTAGCCCGTGGGATTGCCACCTCTGTGGCACCGCAGGCCCCACGCCGCTCCTGGAAGGGGCTGGCACCATGTCCCTGTGGATCCGGGGCAGAGGGGGAGGGGGGCAAGAGGAGAAGACAGAGGGCTCTGCACGCTGCCCTTGCCTACAGGCACCGTCCCCCGCAGCTCATAGACTGTAGGACTGGAAGGGACCTTGAGAGGTCATCGAGTCCAGTCCCCTGTCCTCATGGCAGGACCAAATACTGTCTAGACCATCCCTAATAGACATTTATTTAACCTACTCTTAAATATCTCCAGAGATGGAGATTCCACAACTTCCCTAGGCAATTTATTCCAGTGTTTAACTACCCTGACAGTTAGGAACTTTTTCCTAATGTCCAACCTAAATCTCCCTTGCTGCAGTTTAAGCCCATTGCTTCTTGTTCTATCATTGGAGGCTAAGGTGAACAAGTTTTCTCCCTCCTCCTGATGACACCCTTTTAGATATCTGAAAACTGCTATCAGGTCCCCTCTCAGTCTTCTTTTTTCCAAACTAAACAAACCCAATTCCTTCAGCCTTCCTTCATAGGTCATGTTCTCAAGACCTTTAATCATTCTTGTTGCTCTTCTCTGGACCCTCTCCAATTTCTCCACATCTTTCTTGAAATGCGGTGCCCAGAACTGGACACAATACTCCAGTTGAGGCCTAACCAGCGCAGAGTAAAGCGGAAGAATGACTTCTCGTGTCTTGTTTACAACACACCTGTTAATGCATCCCAGAATCACGTTTGCTTTTTTTGCAACAGTATCACACTGTTGACTCATATTAAGCTTGTGGTCCACTATGACCCCTAGATCTTTTTCTGCCATACTCATTCCTAGACAGTCTCTTCCCATTCTGTATGTGTGAAACTGATTGTTCCTTCCTAACTGGAGCACTTTGCATTTATCTTTATTGAACTTCATCCTGTTTACCTCAGACCATTTCTCCAATTTGTTCAGATCATTTTGAATTTTGACCCTGTCCTCCAAAGCAGTTGCAATCCCTCCCAGTTTGGTATCGTCTGCAAACTTAATAAGCGTACTTTCTATGCCAACATCTAAATCGTTGATGAAGATATTGAACAGAACCGGTCCCAAAACAGACCCCTGCTGAACCCCACTTGTTATACCTTTCCAGCAGAATTGGGAGCCATTAACAACTACTCTCTGAGTACGGTTATCCAGCCAGTTATGCACCCACCTTATAGTAGCCCCATCTAAATTGTACTTTCCTAGTTTATCTATAAGAATATCATGCGAGACCGTATCAAATGCCTTACTAAAGTCTAGGTATATCACATCCACCGCTTCTCCCTTATCCACAAGGCTCGTTATCCTATCAAAGAATGCTATCAGATTAGTTTGGCACGATTTGTTCTTTACAAATCCATGCTGGCTATTCCCTATCACCTTACCACCTTCCAAGTGTTTGCAGATGATTTCTTTGATTACCTGCTCCATTATCTTCCCTGGCACAGAAGTTAAACTAACTGGTCTGTAGTTTCCTGGGTTGTTTTTATTTCCCTTTTTATAGATGGGCACTATATTTGCCCCCTTCCAGTCTTCTGGAATCTCCCCCGTCTCCCATGATTTCCCAAAGATAATAGCTAGAGGCTCAGATACCTCCTCTATTAATTCCTTGAGTATTCTAGGATGCATTTCATCAGGCCCTGGTGACTTGCAGGCATTTAACTTTTCTTTAGTGATTTTTTACTTGCTCTTTTTTTATTTTCTCTTCTAAACCTACCCTCTTCCCGTAAGCATTCACTATACTAGACATTCCTTCAGACTTCTCAGTGAAGACCGAAACAAAGAAGTCATTAAGCATCTCTGCCATTTCCAAGTCTCCCGTTACTGTTTCCCCCTCCTCACTGAGCAGTGGGCCTACCCTGTCCTTAGTCTTCCTCTTGCTTCTAATGTATTGATAAAAAGTCTTCTTGTTTCCCTTTATTCCCATAGCTAGTTTGAGTTCATTTTGTGCCTTTGCTTTTCTAATCTTGCCTCTGCATTCCTGTGTTATTTGCCTACATTCATCCTTTGTAATCTGATTGCTCCCATTGGCCGGAAACAGGGAACCACAGCCAATGGGAGTTTCAGGGGAGGTACCCACAACAGGCAAGGGCAGTGCATGGAGCACTCTGCTCCCCCTCCCCCAGGGGTCACAGGAATGTGGTGCCGGCCACTTCGGGGAGGGGCACAGCATGGGGCCCGGGCAGGGAGCCTGCCCTGGTCCCAGTGCACGCCACTAATACCCTGGAGCTGTTCCAGGTAAGCGATGCCAGGCCAGAGCCCGCACCCTCAACTACTCCTGCACCCTGCACCCCAACTCCCTGCCCTGAGCCCCCTGCCACACCCCTCCTGCACCTCAACCACCTTCCCTGGACTCCCTCATATACCCTGCACCCCTCCTCTGCCCCAACCCTTGCCCTGAGCCCCTTCCTGCACACTGTACCCCCTCCCACACCCTGCACTCCCTCCTACACCCCAACCCCAGCCCTACATTCATGAACCTGCATGCAATTTCCCACCCAGATGTGGCCCTTGGGCCAAAAAGTTGGCACATCCTTGCTCTGTAAGCAAGGCCTTCCAAAGCAGCCCTGCAAATCTCAAACTGAGGCAGCTTCTATCTTAGCTCGAGAATTGGAGATTTTTTTTGGTAGAGAGCCCTAATAGAGATAGAGAGTACACACAACTTTACAGGAGTCCATAATTCCAGAATTTGTAGTGACTCCTCTGGCTCTCAAACATATTGAAGAAACACTAGGAGACTCTTGAAAGAACATCTTGACAGAATGGTTGTGGGTTATGGGACACACAACTGGGGCCCAGAGGAAAAGAAAAGGACAGGGCTCGTCAACACAAGATCAGCTACCCAGAGTCTGAATCTGCTGTTGGTACATACGGCAACTCACAGAGAGTCATAGATCCCAGACATGCTGCTACCATATGTCACAATTTCAAGGCAACTGGACCTGTATTTCCCTTTCTGGTCCCTCTAGAAGTCTAGCTACCAGCCATAACCTCTCTTGGGTGGAGACCTACACCACACACCCTCCTGACAGGGCTACTTCCAGGCTGCATAGCGCCTTGCCTACACTAATATTCCAAGCAAGCTTAAACAAGCCTTGCTTTCTCTTCAAAGGTTATGAACAGAGAAAGTGCTATCAGGTCCAGGTTATCACACAGATCTTTCTAAGCAAGCACATTGATCTTCATAGGTGAACATGATTTGTTGGGGAAGAGTCAACAGGGCTTTTGTAAAGGGAAATCATGCCTCACCAATCTATTAGAATTCTTTGAAAGAGTCAACGAGCATGTGGACAAGAGTGATCCAGCGGATACAGTGTACGTAGGTTTTCAGAAATCCTTTGATAAGGTCCCTCACCAAAGGCTCTTAAGCAAAGTAAGCTGTCATGGGATAAGAGAGAAGGTTCTCTCATGGATTAGTAACTGGTTAAAAAAAGATAGGAAACAAAGGGTAAATAAACGTTCAGTTTTCAGAATGGAGAGAGGTAAATAGTGGTGTCCCCTAGGGGTCTGTACTGGGACCAGTCCTATTCAACATATTCATAAATGATCTGGAAAAAGGGATAAATAGTGAAGTGACAAAATTTGCAGATGAAACATTATTCAAAACAGTTAAGTCCAAAGCAGACTGCGAAGAGCTACAAAAGGATCTCACAAAACCAGGTGACTGGGCAAGAAAATGGCAGATGAAATTCAATGTTGATAAATGAAAAGTAATGCACATTGGAAAACAATCCCAACTAGACATAGAAAATGATGGGGTCTAAATTAGCTGTTACAACTCAAGAAAGATCTTTGAGTCACTGTGAATAGTTCTCTGAAAACATCCACTCAATGTGCAACGGCTGTCCAAAAAGTGAACAGAATGTTGGGAAGCAAGAGTAAAGAAATACATAATAAGACAGAAAATATCATAATGCCTCTGTATAAAAATCTGTGGTCGCCCCATCTCAAATAGAAAGATATACTGGAATTGGAAAAGGTTCAGAAAAGGGCAACAAAAATGATTAAGAATATGGAACAGCTTTCAGATGAGAGATTAATAAAACTAGAACTTTTCAGCTTGGAAAAGAGAGACCACTAAGGGGGTATAGCAGGGCCGTTACCCCACTCCTGGGACAGAAGGAGTGAAAGCAGCTGAGGGAGAGAGGTTAGGTAGCTGGCCACAGGTGTGGCCAGCTCAATCAGGGCACAGCTGGCCCTAATTAGAGGGCTATGAGTGAGGAGCCATGAAAGTCTCACTCCAGCCTTGGAGTGAGAAGGACGTAGCTGCCTGGGAGAGATCGAGTACTTTCGGTAGAACAGTGCTGGAGAAGGGGCACGCTGAGCTGGGGAGCTCAGGCCTGGCTACCTCTCAGGCTGAGGCCTGGCAGGAAGGCCAAAGGAGGTACTGGGGCTGCAGGGAGACAGCTGGGCTAGAAAGGCAGCAGGTCCAATCCCCTTGCCAACGATGAGTGGCCATTACAGACTGCAGTTTGCCCCAGAGAAAGGGGGCTAGATAACAACTGCTGGTAGCCACTGAGGCAAGGTAGGCATAGGAGGAGGGGGTTCCCATGGGAAGGAGACTCAGAGTGTGGAAGCATGGCTGTGGGGAAGCACCCCAAGGTAAGGGGCACCAGAATCCCAGAGGGACACAGGGCCAGAAGTGATGGAGACGAAGAAGCAGGTACTGGTAGGGAGATACCAGCCAGCAGCAGGCACTCTGAGGTTGGACTGAGCTAATTCCCGGACTGACCAGCAGGAGGCGCCATGGCGGTGAGTGCATGCTGTGTTACAGGGGTGATATGATTTTATAGACCTCTATCATGACTGGTGTGGAGAAACTAAATAAGGAAGTGTTATTTACTCCTTCTCATAACACAAGAACTAGGGAGTCACTAAATGAAATTAATAGGCAGTGGGTTTTAAACAAACAAAAACAAGTATATCTTCACACAACGCACAGTCAACCTGTAGAACTCTTTGCCAGAGGATGTTGTGAAGGCCAAGACTATAACAGGGTTCAAAAAAGAACTAGATAAATTAGTGGAGGATAGGTCCATAGATGGCTATTAGCCAGGATGGTCAGGGATGCAACCCCATGCTCTGAAATGTCCCTAGCCCCTGTTTGCCAGAAGCTGGGTGTGAGTGACACATTATGGATCACCTGATGTTTGTTCATTCCCTCTGAAGCACCTTGTACTAGCTTCTGTTGGAAGACAGGATACTGGGCTAGATGGACCATTGATCTGACCCAGTATGGCTGTTCTTATGTTCTCAAGGTGAGAACATTAAAAACAATGAAAGAACCTACACACATGCTAAAAAGCTTACTAGAGGTCACTCTGATTCCGACCTCTGGCTCTGGCAGGTGTCAGTCCTTCAAAACACACAAATGGATTTTCACTATGGGGTACAAATTCACAACTGCCTCTGATCCAGAACCAGAACCCTGGCTGGGCAGCTCAGCCCTTTCTTTATACAGCTTGGGCCTTTCCTCTCCAGGAACTGGTACTCAGCAGAGAAAGGCAAGGCTTTTGCATAACCGGATGTTGAAAAGTAGCATTAATCTCCCCTTAGGCAGTCTCCACGAAATCCCAAAAATTTATTCTTGTCCAGGACATTTTCAATATCATCCTTTGAACTCACAGGTCTGACATCACATCTCCCTCCGAGAGAAGCGACATACAATCCCAGCTCACAATAATACATAAGCTTTGCATTTAATACAATAGACTCCAAAGATACTTAAGCTTGATTCCATAAGGTTTTTCAAGGAAATTGCCATATTTGTCAGAGTATCAAGACCAATTTGGAATTATGAGAATCAGATCTGCTTCATCTTCTCTAATCTGTGAAGAAATTCTGGGGACTGAGGGTATAGTAAGAAAGACAGAGAAGTCCAAAAGAGCAGAGGCTCAAGAGGATCACAGCTTCTGCTCCACCTTCTCTGACCATGCTGCAAACATACAAAACAGCAGTCTGCCAATGACAGCAAGTTTGAAATCATACTTTTGTTAGATCTATTTGGCAATGTAGTCTATCATGTTTAAGACACCTGCTAGATTTATTGCTGATAGGACTTTCATCCCACCTTCAACATTAAAGGCTCCAGAAGAAAATAACTCAAACTCAGAGAAGTAAATCCTGATCAAATCTGCTCTAGATTGAGGAAACTGTCTAGAATCTATAACTAAAGAGCCAATCCTCTGAAAAGGTCTTAGTACAATTAGGATTCATGAGGACCTTGTACTTCATCAGGTTCTGTAAAAAGTGTTCATTTACGTGACTTGCACTACTACCACCACCACCACCACCACAAGTTTGTTTTCAAGATCCCAGACCTGCTTATGTTCCTTTTAAGATCAATGACAAAACTTGATTTACTTCATTAGGAGAAAAGTCACTGTCGCTAAAAGACTAATGAGGCATAATCTTGGTGGCACATTCCTGAGACTAGGAAGGACCATTAGAATATTAATATTTGGAAAAAGAAGGCTTAATTAATAGATCATTATTTGAAAAGATTCTTGTTTGAGGCAGAAGCTGGCTTCTTAGCAGGCTATAATTCCCAAGCTGCACAATATACCCAAGACTGATAGTAGGGGTAAGGGGCCAGGAGGGCCAATACCATGCTTGTCTTTGGAACCCCTAGATGTAGGGAAATAATAAAGTGCTCTAGATTCCCTGTCAAAGCTATACAGACCAAATTACTGGGACCTTGAAGAGCGGCTGGAGTGATAAGCCTCTGGGCATAACAGAGGGAGGTGAGGGGAAGAAGTATTCCTCCTCTAGAGGTAGAGCTACCTTAACTGGGGTCCCAAGCAAAACCACAGCATCCGCTCTGGCTGGCACTGAGGAAGGACTTGATACCATAATGGTACAAATGGTTGGTAGCATGAATGGTATTCCCATCACAGAGGAGAGCAGTGGCGATTCAGGGTGAGCTGACACTTTTCCCAGTACTGTGGAAGCTTTTGCTACTGGGAAAGATGGTACTGAGGGCAAACAGATGAAAGTCATCAGTACGAGAGTCCCGGATACTGATGATGTCAGTTCCAGGAGCTTCAGTGCCAAGGATTCTGCCAGGTGAGACATGCACAAAAGGCATGTACCAAAGCACAGTGACTGGTACCCGAGGGGATGCCAACAGGACTCATCTTCAGCCTTGAGCTGTTCTTTAAAAAAGCAGCGTGAGGAGACCTCTGCTTTTTTCTTATGAGGACTGGGTGAGTGTGACCTAGTTTTATGCTCCTTCCTCCCTTAACCACAGCCTTTTTACCAGTCTGAGGACACCATCTTAGACACAAGTCCTAGGGCTGGTCTACACTACGGGGGAAAATCGATCTCAGATACGCAACTTCAGCTACGTGAATAACATAGCTGAAGTCAAAGTATCTAAGATCAAATTACTCACCGTCCTCATGGCACGGGATCGATGTCCGCGGCTCCCCATGTCGACTCCGCAACTCTGCTGGGGTTGGTGGAGTTCCGGAATCGATATACGTGTGTTCGGGGATCGATATATTGCATCTAGATGAGACGCGATATAGCAATCCCCGAGGAATCGATTGCTACCCGCCGATATGGCGGGTAGTGAAGACGTAGCCCTAGAGCGCTGAGGCTGTGCTCACAGGAGCACTTTGAGAAGAGACTTGTTCTGGTCAGTCATGCTCACTCTCATAGATCATGGGTATAAACTGGACACTAGGAAGTTTAGACTTGAAATTAGAAGAAGGTTTCTAACCATTAGAGGACTGAAGTTCTGGAACAGGCTTCCAAAGGGAGTAGTGGGGGCAAAAGACATATCTGGCTTTAAGACTAAGCTTGATAAGTTTATGGAAGGGATGGTATGATGGGATAGCTTAATTTTGGCAATTGATCTTTGATTACCAGCAGATAAGTATGCCCAGTGGTCTGTGATGGGATGGGATCTGAGTTACTGCAGAGAATTCTTTCCTGAGTGCTGGCTGGTGAGTCTTGCACACATGTTCAGGGTTTAGCTGATCGCCATATTTAGGGTCGGGAAGGAATTTTCCTCCAGGGCAGATTGGCAGAGGCCCTGGAGGTTTTTCACCTTCCTCTGCAGTGTGGGGCATGGGTCACTTGCTGGTGGATTCTCTGCAGCTTGAGGTCTTCAAACCACAATTTGAAGACTTCAATAACTCGGACATAGGTTAGGGGTTTGTTATAGAAGTGGATGGGTAGGGTTCTGTGGCCTGCTTTGTGCAGGAGGTCAGACTAGATGATCACATTGGTCCCTTCTGACCCTAAAGTCTATGGTTCTGAGCCCAATCTGTTGTAAGGGCAGAACCCAGTACTAGCAAAGTCTCACAGCCAGCCAGGAGGGGATTCTTTTAAGGGGGAAAAAAGTCAGTTTCATGTTTGTTTTAGTTGATTTCTAGTTAATTTTTCTTTACAGTTCTGCACTGGTACAATGTGGCAATATCTGAGCTAAAAACACTCCAGAAAAATGTTGAATTCCAGATTTTAAAAAGTGAATATAAGTTAATAAAAGCTAGCATAGTAATTTTCAGTTTTGCATTAAAAAGATTATCCCAATAAGATTGGAGCCTAAAATACCAGAGCACGTCCCTTTTCATGAGCAGTTACAAGGGCTGCAGAACAAAGATAGACAGAGCTTCCTTAGAAACGAATTATGAACTGCATGAATCACTTGGAGTAAAATTCACAACTTTAAGTCACCTGAGAATTATTTCATAAAATAGAATTTAACGGCCTAAGTCCTTTATGCACTTGAACAATTTACAATTTTATCTTTAGTAACCAAAAAAATGCATAAGATAGGACTGAATGGTAGAGCAACTCACCTGATTTCTTTCAGTCCTTCTTTCTGGATAACTTGAAGAATCTCTTTATGGCTCATAGGAGTATTGGGGTATTTCTCCAGGACCTGGCATGCATGAAAAGATGAAGAGGGCAAAATTACTTATCTTCAATTTTTCAAAAAACAAAATCTCTTATCCTAAGTAAATCCACACTTAACAGTTTTCATGTCTCCAGGGAGCACTAGGAGACAGGAATCTCTTCCCTACCCCTTTCACCTGAGACAATAATTGCAAGCCATGGTGATAAATACATAAATACTGTGTCATATCTTCAAATTTCTTTTGACCATTTAAAACTGAAAGTAATTGGGATTTTTAGTTCTCACCTAAGTGGATGGACAAATCAGATTGGTCTATATAGGCTACACCATCAGAAAAACTTACAAGTGGAAAATAGTGCTGTATCCTGAAAAACAGCAGGATGCCTGTTTTAGCATGTACATGAAATTGAAGGCGGGGGGAAATGTCACAGAGCTAGATGAACATCTTCTATTGGACACTCAGACTGCTGTGACAGAACTGACCACTGGATCCTGTGCTCTTTAAGCCTAGCTAATACTTAGTCCTGCCATGAGTGTAGGGGACTGCACTAGATGACCTCTTGAGGTCCCTTCCAGTTATAGAATCATAGAATTCTATGATTCTGTGACTGGAATCAGAGAATATTAGGGTTGGAAGGGACCTCGGGAGTTATCTAGTCCAAAGCCCTGCTCAAAGCAGGACCAATTCCCAACTAAATCATCTCAACCAGGGCTTTGTCAAGCCGGGCCTTAAAAACCTCTAAGGAAGGAGATTCCACCACCTCCCTAGGGAACCCATTCCAGTGCTTCACCACCCTCCTAGTGAAATAGTTTTTCCTAATATCCAACCTAAACCTCCCCCACTGCAACTTGAGACCATTACTCATTGTTCTGTCATCTAATACCACTGAGAACAGCCAAGCTCCATTCTCTTTGGAACCCTCTTTCAGGTAGTTGAAAGCAGCTATCAAATCCCCCCTCAGTCTTCTCTTCTGTAGACTAAACAATCCCAGTTCCCTCAGCCTCGCTTCATAGGTCATGTGCTCCAGCTCCCTAATCATTTTGGTTGCCTTCCGCTGAACTCTTTCCAGTTTTTCCACATCCTTCTTGTAGTGTGGAGCCCAAAACTGGACACAGCACTCCAGATGAGGCCTCACCAATGTCGAATAGAGGGGAATGATCACGTCCCTCGATCTGCAGTCCTATGATTCTAACTGAACAGAGTCCAGGCATGATCCCTGTCTTGGAGACTTTAGGCACACTCTTAGGGTGCATGTCCTCTAGCACCTGCACCTGAGAGGTATGTCCTCACAGTCCAACCGCCTTATCCCTAGTACTCTTCAGGCCTGCCGCCATAGCTTAAGACAGTGGTCCACAAACTCTAGGGTATGCCCACCTAGTGGGCATGGAAGAACATTCAGGGAATGCACCAGGGCCTGGGCCAGCCCCCACGGGGGGATGGGGAAAGAGACCCACTCAACCCCGCTCTGCCCCCAGCTCCACTCCAGCCCTGCCATCAGCCACAGGCCCAGCTTTGACCACAGCCCCTAGGCCCGCAGCCTCAGCCCCAGCTGCAGTGCCAGCATTGCCCCCGGCCCCAGCTCCTGACCATGGCTCCTGGGGAAACACAGACCAGGTAAGGGGGATACGGACAAAAAAGTTTGGAGACCATTGGCTTAAGCACACCTTCTCCGAGAACTCCACCCTAAGGTGTGAGCTTTCTGATTTACAGTTTACCTCTTCAAGGGGCACCATTGTAAAACCAGACCGCAAACAAGACGTAAATTTGGTAAAGCAATTTACCGAAGGTCATGGAGTATCCACCATCACTTACAATTTTTAAATCAAGATTGGATGTTTTTCTAAAAGATCCACTCTAGTGATTATTGAGGAAGTTGACAGGTTTTCATTAAGTTGATTTTGCATAATCACTCAATTCCTGTTTCAATGCTTTTTGGTGAGTTTTAATTCTTTTCCTTTTGTGTTTCAATCAATACATTTCTAACCTTTAACCTCTAACACAGAATCATAGATTATTATTAGGGTTGGAAGGGACCTCAAGAGATCATCTAGTCCAACCCCCTGCTCAAAGCAGGACCAACCCCAAATGGCCCCCTCAAGGATTGAACTCACAACCCTGGGTTTAGCAGGCCAATGCTCAAACCACTGAGCTATCCAGAATTTCCTAGCATGTTTGCCATGGTATTAAGTAAGCTGATGCCTATGCATTTGAAATATTTATAATTGTTTAATGTTGAATTGTGACGGGGTCATATTAACACCTTGGACTCTTTGGGCCCATATTTCCCATCAACATTAAAACAACAGCACATGATAGGTATAACACAAAACGCTTTGCGCAGGGTTCTAAAACATCACTCTCTTTCTTTAGTAGCACAAGAAATACACAGATCTATACAAAAATAATAATCCCTACACACACTCCTTGTTTCACTTTCCTCAACACTGTGGAGTATACTTTGGGCAGGGGTCCAGGTCCCCTGCGGGTGTCCAAGACACTTCTGCAGCTCATGGCTTGACTTCTGAACCAGGTAGCTTTTCTTCCCCTCTAGCTCAGCTTGCATTTTCTGACCTTGGTTGGTCACACAGTTAAACTGTGTATTTATACCTTCCTACTACATTTTCCACTCCATGCATCTGATGAAGTGGATTTTAGCCCACAAAAGCTTATGCCCAAATAAATGTGTTAGTCTCTAAAGTGCCATAAGGACTCCTCGTTGTTTTTGCTGACACAGACTAACATGGCTACCCGTCTGGACAGCTGAACTGAGCCCTCTCTGCTATGAAAGTATACCCCCAATTTCTTTTCCTGCCCAAAGCTTCCTGTGTCTGAGTCCCTCATGTTTATAAGTGGCAACACCAACATCTGGTTCCTTTGTTCTGCTGCTAGAGATTTTCCATTGCTCTAAATGCCAGTCACCTGTTGAGGGCAGAAGAATACTGGTTCTCTGAGGCTTGGGCTAACCCGATGGTCCCAAGGTGTTTCCATCTGAATAGCCAACCATTTAGATTTAATGACTGTATTGTCCCTAGTCTAGCAGAGATGTGACACAGCTCTGTCAGCCTATGACAGAATCCACATACCATAGTCATTCAATAATATGAAAATTGCTATAACAGCTTCATAATACCAACCAGAATTCATAGGATGTCAGATTACCCAAATCATCACAGGGAGGTTGGGAAGAGGAGAAACGGTGAAAAAAAGAAAAAAATCTACAGTTCAGAAGATACTACAAATATTCTTCCTTCCTCCAGAATGTAAGTGTTCTATACTGATGAACATTTCTAGATGGAATAAGATTGTGTCCCATCTCATCAGAAGTAGATCCAGATACAAGAAGCCACATATTCAATTACTGTAATTCTTCTCAGAATGAAGTCACATATCCTGAAAAAGCTTCAACTGGTACAAAATGCAGCAGCCATTTTGCTCAGTAACACAGGTCAGTATTAACATCATCCTAGTCAAGTCTTTCTTTGAAACCACGACATTATTCCAGTGGAATACAGCTAACTGCCTACCAAAAGAGAGAGGCCCATGAGCACTGGAAACAGCCTTAAGAGGAGCAGGACATCAGCTGTGAAATTCACTACTAGAAGAATTAAGAATAAACTACTAAACTCATCCAATTCAGAACTAAATGCAAACCTTGTCTCTTCAACTTGGCTTTCCCACAATAATCTCTTTGACTAACCTTATAGGGTCTTTTGTGCGTGAACTAGTTTTTCCTACTGAGTGGGAAGGAAGAAATACATGGATATTTGTGTTTTTAAATGTGTGCTACTTGCTCAGAGAATACAATGACAGAATCAATTAAGAGTACCTAGACAGCACTGAGTCAAATGGATGTCCAATTCCTTCACTGCCTCCAGAAAATGAGTATTTTCCAAGTATTGCCAATGTGAAGTGTTATAAAAGTAAGTGTATGTGTGTGTGTGAGAGAGAGAGAGAGAGAGAGAATGTTCCTGCTTCAAAAGCAATCCTTATTAAGAGTCCTGGTTCAAGACTGAGACTCATTTTTATTATCAAAGCACCTAGATCAATGAATGAATAGACAGTGATGGTACAATCCTTGGTAAGTTGTTCCAATGAAAACTAAAAAACTAGGGTTAAACCAATTAATTAAATAGGTAGGTTTAAAACAAACAAGAAAGTGTCTTTTCATGCAACACACTGTCAACCTGTGGAACTCCTTGCCAGAGGGTGTTGTGAAGCCCAATACTATAACGAGGTTCAAAAGGTAGCTAGATAGATTCATGGAAAATAGGTCCAATGGCTATTAGCCAGAATGGGCAGGAATGGTGTCCCTAGCTTCTGTTTGCCAGAAGCTGGGATTGGGTGACAGGGCATGGATCACTTGATGATAACCTGTTCTGTTCACTTCCTCTGGGGCACCTGGCATTGGCCACTGTCAGAGGACAGGATACTGGGCTTGATGGACCTTTGGTCTGACCCAGTGTGGCTGTTCTTATGTAATAAACTTTAGTTAATAACAACTGGCTGGTAAGCGTGTATTTGGGTAAGATCTGAGATATTTGTTAACTTGGTGGGGGTAACTGTCCAATTCCTTGGGATTGGTAGAATTTTGTATATTAACAAGATTTTCTGTAATCCTCATCATATTTGACTTCGCTGTCTGGGTGGGAGCTCAAGTCTGGATTGTTTTAAGGGAACTGTGTTTTTGGTTTCTGGGTAACCAGTAAGGTGTTGTGGAAGCTGTTTTGTTGCTAGTTTGAAGGATTGTCTATCACATTCTGTGGGGTTTGCCCAACTGAGCAGTCACAGCAATCTCAGCATGGCCCCCTTGAGACTCCAGTCACAACAGGATTCTGGGCTAGATAGACTATTGGTCTGAGCCAGTAGGGCCATTCTTATGCTTAAAAGCACAAGAAGCAAGGATCCAAACCATGAAGGGCTTTATGCAATATAAATCAAAAGATGACAAAGGGGAAAATAAGTTAGTGTTCTGCTGTTTCTTGTGCAATGTGCAGGGGCAGTCGAAAAAACTAACAGAATGTTGGGAATGCCTCGACAGAAATCCATGGTATAGCCACATCTTTAATACTGTGTGCAGATGAGGTCACCCCATCTCAAAAAAAGATATACTGGAATTGGAAAAGGTTCAGAAAAGGGCAACAAAAATATTAGGGGTATGGAATTGCTTCCGTATGAAGAGAGATTAATAAGATTGGGACTTTTCATCTTGGAAAAGACTACGAAGGGGGAATATGATAGAGGTCTATAAAATAATGACTGGTGTGGAGAAAGTAAATAAGGAAGTGTTCTTTATTCCCCCTCATAACACATGAACTAGAGGTCACCAAATGAAATTAAAAGGCAGTAGGTTTGAAACAAAACAAAAGGAAGTATTTCTTCACACAATGCACAGTCAACCTGTGGAACTCTTTGCCAGAGGATGTTGTGAAGGCCAAGATTATAACAGGGTTCAAAAAAGAGCTAGATAAATTCATGGAGGATAGGTCCATCAATGGCTATTAGCCAAGATGGGCAGGGATGGTGTCCCTAGCCTCTGTTTGCCAGAAGCTGGGAATGGGTGACAGAGGATGGATCACTTGATGATTCCCTATTTTGTTCATTCCCTCTGGGCACCTGGCACTAGCCACTGTCGAAAGACAGGATACTGGGCTAGATGGACCTTTGGTCTGACCCAGTATGGCCAGTCTTATATTACATTCTGATGTTTGTCTAAGACAAAAATAATTCCGCTTCACATCAGAAATTCATCTCTCATCTTTCCCTCTTTGGCTCACTTTCTTGATATTTGTGATATAGTCTCAATCCAACAGTCCTTTAGTCCATGCATAGAATTTTCCAGGAAATATAGGAAGTGGTTAAGATTCTGAGTAAGAGAATTTTTCTCCCAAACATTAAACACTTTCATCCCTTCAGTTCCTGATGAGAAAACTCCGACTTGCACCATATGCAATTCCAAGGAAACATCGACCAAGGAGGAGGAAAACCAGTTTTGATATTCCTCATACTATTAAGATAAATGTACAGAATATAGGTTGTTTTTCTAACCCTTTTCAGGTCTTAGTACATAGCATAGTGCTGGGGCTAAAACAGTAATTCAATCCTTGGATGTATAAATACAAGAACATCAAATAGTACAGAGCACTGGCATAATCACTGCTGGATCACTGTATTCAATACTAGTGTCCACACTTTAAAAAACACTGAACAATTGGATAGGGTTCAAAGATGAATCACAAGAATGATTTGAAGCCTGGAAAACATCCAATTGAACAGTGAGACATTTGAGCCCAGTCTATTTAGCTCAATCAAAAGTTTAAGAGGTGACTGGATCATAGTATAGAAGTACCTATGAAGGCAGAAAATAGCATGCACCTTAATCTAGCAAACAGATATCAGACAATCCAATGCTTGGAAACTGAAGCTAGATACATTCTAACCGAAAATAAAAGGTGCAAATTTGTAACAATAAGGGTAATTAACCACTGAAACAATTTACCAAAGGATGTAGTGGCTTCATCGCTTTCAGTCTTCAAAATCAACGATTAGAAAATATGCTTTAATTCAACCACAGATTACAGGTCTTCATGAAAGAATTACTGGATGAAATTCTATGGCTTGTGTTATATAGGAACTCAGATGCATGTATACAAGGCATTACTGCAGTACAAAAGATAACAATATATGACTGTTGGACCTGTACACTAAGCAGTAAGGAAGACAACTAAAGAGAATGGTGAAGTAGCAGAAGAACTATTGTTTGCACCTTTCGTGTGTTATTTGTTCCAGTCTTTGCTGTAGACAATGAATGGTGAAATGGCCTGTTAACACCCCTCTAATCAGAGAATGAAAGAAAAAAAACGGGGAGGGGGTGAAGGGTTATGCGTGTATGTATATGGGGGGGTTAAGTGGGTTATAAATTGTTGCAAAAAGCCATAAATACGGTGTGACATGGGTTGGTTTGGTAATATCTTTTATTAGACCAACTTCTGTTGCAGGTGGGCTTGTCTACACTTACTGGGGGATCGATGCACGGTGATCGATGCATCAGCGGTCGATTTAGTGGGTCTAGTGGGTCTAGTGAGGTCTAGTGAGTCTAGTGAGGACCCACTAAGTCAACCGCAGATCACTCTCCCGTCGACACCTGTACTCTACCTGAATGAGAAGCACAAGGGGAGTCGATAGGAGAGCATCTCCCATCGACATAGCATAGTGTGGACCCTGAGGTAAGTAGATCTAAGTAAGTTGACTTCAGCTACGTTATTCACATACCTGAATTTGAGTAACTGAGATCCATCTCTGCCCGTAGTGTAGACAAGGCCAGAGAGAGACAAGCTTTTGAGCTTCACAGAGCTCTTCCTGACCTGAACCTCAAAAGCATCTCTTGCTCTCTCACCAACAAAAGTTGGTCCTACAAAAGATATTGCCTTACCCGCCTTGTCTCCCTAATATCCTGGGACCACACACCTACAACCTCACTGCATACTATTATAAATAGTGACACCAGATAGCTCTAGACATAAAAGTACAGTGGTCACTACGATTCAGGATAAGGCTACTTTGGATATCACATATATCTCCCTCCATCTCCAAAGCATAATTAATTATCCACAGTGACTAGCAAAAACTGAGCACAATTACAAAACAAGTGAAAGCTTCTAAAATTCCCATTACTGTAGGTGTTAGAACTTGCTGCATATACTGCACATTCTACACCCACTTTAGTGAAATGGGGCCATTTTCTCTCTCGTTGAAGGGAAAAAAGCCATCAGACAATATTTGCTATTTTCACTTAAAGACAATAGCTGCTGTGTCTCAGATTTACTCTGCCAGGAACAACTTCCTTCTCAGCTGGAACTTTATAGGGAAGAGGAAAAGACTCATTATGAAGTTCTGCCACACAGAACTCTTCTGCTGAGTTATCAATGTGACCTGAGATGATAACTGAGTTTTTCAGTGCCACCACCAATACAAACATGATAGCATGCAAGGAAGCACCAGCAAATGAGACCAAAAAGAAATGGGAAAAACCAAGAGGAAATAAAGTACTACAACAGTAGAGAAGAGGGATAAGTCATCATTTACTGAACTTTAAACACATGCCAACATGACAGACACCAGTATGCGTTTAAATCCCATGTGGGGAGAGGATAGCTTCATCTAGATCTTAAGTTCATCGCTACCTTTAAGGAATACACTGTCCTCCTGCCACAGAAACCAGCTAAAGCACATCTGAATGTGAATCGTGAGCGACACCTTGTGGCCACAATTTATAGCCACATAGACAATATACACCATGCAGAATACTGTATTGGCTGATAGGACGGAATCAACTTGACTGGACGTGGTCCTTTCTATTTCTAATTTCTGTGACTATATTTCCTAAAGCAGGAGTAAAAGCTCTGCCTACTTAATACCAACCTGAAACATAATAAACAATACACAATGCAGAACTTTTATTAAAGGATCATCCCTCTTGTTTGTGTTCTTTGATCAATGCTGAAATAGTTAACACTGATATTTAAAATTAGTACAATTACGTTTTTAAAATTAACAGCCTATAGAGATGAATGGAAGCAGTTCACACCTCTCAGAGAGCTCCTGCTTGCCAGCTTAAAAGAATAGCCTTGGATCCGCAATCCTGTCTAGTCTCTTCGGCAAAGCCAGCTTTATCCAAAAGGCTTTTCTTCTTATGCCTATCAGTGCTGTTGCAGTTTTAAAACTAAGCTGACCTCGTTTACCTCAGTGCACTGTTTAGAATGCTCACACCAAATGAGCAGCACTCATCCACCTGCAAACTGTACCAGCTTTGGAAAGGGAGTTCTAGATCAAAACAGGCATTTCTTAGCCACCTGCCTGTAGTGATGTTCTGGCAATAAGACTGATACGAGCACTGGTCAGGGACATCACCATCAGACTAAGCAATTTCTCTCCTGCTCCCAATGCTGGTTTAAAGAGAATTTTATTACTTGAATAAAGTGTTTATTTGAGGAGCTTCTACTGGTGGTTTAACCAGATATTGACTCTAAATGGAAGCAAGTCTACAGCCCTCTACAGGATTCCCACCACATTGTTGGTATTGCAGGTTTTTCCATCTTTTAGTGTTACAGAGAAGCCAACCAGAGGATCAGAAATAACAGCTTTAATCACCTTAAGAGAATTTTCAGTTTATATAGTACATACCAATAGGTGTTTGTCAGCATTCAGAAGATGCGCTGAGCAAAGCACTCACATATCTTGGTGGTAAAACACTTTGTGTATCTGTACTTGTTATGAACAGGCAAATTATCTTATCCAAAACAAAGTTGTCTGTGAGGAGATTGGGAGACCTTTCATTATGTCCACTATAGCCAGGAACAGCTGAGTGGACCTCTGAAACAGTTTGGCCGTCTATGTAGAATGCTAGTGCTCATCTGATGTCCAACGTGTGTTGTCCTTCACTCCTATTTGCATGAGGTTTTGGGGAAACTGCAGGTAAGTAGCTTGATTGCTAAGAAAATCTGAAACTACTTTAGGGAGGAAACTCAGGTGAGGTCGTAAATATACCTTATCTTTAAAGAATGTACATCGTGGCTCGAATACCAGGGAATGCAGTTCAGAGACTCTTCTGGCAGAAGTCATGGCAATTAGGAAAACCACTTTCCAAGAGAGGTATAGTAAGGAGCACATTGCTAAAGGCTCAAATGGTGGTCCCATACATTTAGACAAGACCAGGTTCAAGCCACAAGGGGGAAAAGGGCTCTCTTAATTGAGGGTATAACCTTTCCAGGCCTTTAAGGAATCTGACTGTCATAATTTGAAAAAAAACAGAATGGCTATCCATGCAAGGAGGGAAAGCAAATACTGCTGCCAGATGAACCTAGATAGAGGAAATTGCTAAACCTTGCTGTTTCAAGAGCAAAAAAAAAAAATGAGTATATGTTTGTGACGAACTGGGAAAGTTCTTAATGTTTTCTCTGAATACTGTGTTGGTGCCTCAGTGTCCCCATGGCAGTTCTTAAGTATCTGGCAGAGCAATGGCCAGTGCACCTAAATGCCTGACACTCTGTCTCTTAGCAACTGATGGCCTGGGCCCCTCCCCTGCAAAGGTGCCAGCTGAAGGTGTTGGAGACAAAGGGATCAGGTGACCTCCTGGCCCGGGAAAGGGGCTGAGCAGAGAGGAGGGGCTGGGAGGGGTTGTTAGTCTGGAGCTGGCTGGGGTCGAGGGTGGAAGGGAGACCTGGGGGGTCTGGCTCACTGCCCCCCAGAATGGACCCAGCCGAGGGGTCCAGTTCGCTGTATCTACAAGCTCTGTTTTAGACCCTGTTCCTGTCATCGAATAAACCTCTGTGTTACTGGCTGGCTGAGAGTCACGTCTGACTGCAAAGTGGGGGTGCAGAACCCGGTGGCTTCCCCAGGACCCTGCTGGGGTGGACTCGCTGTGGGAAGCGCAAGGAGGGGCAGAGGATGCTGAATGCTCCAAGGAGAGACCCAGGAGGTGAAGCTGTGTGAGCTTCTTGCCCTGAACAAGTCTGCTCCAAGGGAGAGGAGGCTCCCCAAAGTCCTGACTGGCTTGGTGGGGAGCAGTTCCAGAGCATCGCCCGGTGACTCCGTGACAATGTTGGATGGATGAATACATCAGTGAGACTCCAGTTTGGCAAGCCCAAATCAAGAACCACTTCCATTTTGATAGGTAGGCAGCCCTGGTGGAGGGCTTTCTACTAATTGGTAACACCTAGCAAACTTGCTCTGAGCAAACCTTTTCTCTGGGATTTAGCCATGGAGTTTCCAGGATGTTGAATGAAGGGAATGCAGATTTGAGTGGAGCAGCCAAACATGGTCCTGAGAGATCAAATCCAGGTGCAATGGGAGTGAGACTGGAGTTACTACAGAGATCCAGTCGAGAGGAGAACCAGTGTTGGTGGCACCACACTGAGGCCATTAATCTTGATCCCTGCTTGATCTGTAGTAACACTCTATGTAGCATTTTATGTAGAAGTGTGATTGAGGAGAAAAGCTTACCAAGTGATCCACAACACTCTGTAGCAGTGACCTGTCCTCTATTATTTCCCCCTCCCCAATTTTTGTGTCATCTGCCAACTTTATCAGTCATGACTATGTTTTCTTCCATGTGACTGATAAAATGTTAAACAACACAGGGCCATGGAGCTATGCGAGGAGCTTGTTCCAATCCTCCAGTAGCAGGACATGCAAACAAGGGAGGCCATACCAGTACAGAAACAGGTTACTACAGTGACCAGGAAGACTTCTACGGGTCCATGGTTAACTCATTTAGTATTGGCAAGTCAAGTGTCACTGCTGTGGCAGTGGGAGTTTGTGAGGCAATTATACAATGGTTTACAATGGGTGGTAGACATAGCTAATGTGCATGAAATACCAGCTGGTTTTAGGAGAATAGGCTTCCCAAGTTCTCCCAGGTACATCAATGGCACTCACGTGCCTACAGTTTGCCCACCATTAGAAGCCCTTGAATATGTCACCAGCAAACAGCACTACATCATTCTGCAGGCGCTGGCTGATCATAAAGACAAGTTCATGATCATCAACATGCGATGTACAAGGAAGGTGCATGCCAGATCTCATCAGCACACCAGTATCAGTTACCTGTTTGGACAAGCAGGGATCTTATTCATTCTGAACAAGAGTTATCAACATGGTGACTGTGCCTCTTGCTATTTTACACTCTACTGCCCTAGTTCATAAAATTGTACCCTGACCACAGAGCACCCGGCAGAAGGTTTAATTACACACTGATGTAATTGCAGATGATGCTAGAATACACATTTGGCATGTTGAAGCCAAGATGGCGCTGCCTACAAAACCATTTGAATGCCAGTGTGGTACATGTCATCCACATTGTGCGCAGGGCATAGCACGTCACAAAATCTGTGAGGGTAAAGGCAAGAATTTTCACCTGGAGCAGTTTCAAGGACACTAACGGTTTGTACAGGCAACCAGAAAGTGCACCCGTCATCACTGGGGTTGAGTCCAGGCAAGCAAGGGAACTAAAAGATGCCTTGTGCACATACAGGAACACCTCACTTAACATTATAGTTCTGTTCCTGAAAAATGTGACTAAGTGAAACGATGTTAAGCGAATCCAATTTCCCCATAAGAATGAATGTAAATGGGAGGGGGGTAGGTTTCAGGGCAGCTTCCTCTACTCTACAAGCACCAGGGGCAGGGGGCTCAACCCTCAGCCTGCCCGCTCCACTCCTTCCCTCAAGCCTCCACCCTTAACCCGCCTCTTCTCCCCCTCCACCTCCTCCCCCTTTACTTTGCTCACTGCATCCTAGCTCCTCCCCCTCCCTCCCCTCCCTTCTAAACGCTACAAGCCAGCTGATTGCAGCGTTCGGGAGGCAGGGGAGAGAGGGGGAGCCTGTGTGCCGAGTCCTTGCTCCTCCCCCCTCTCTCCTGCCTCCAAAATGCCTCAAGTCAGCTGATTGCCATGGACAGGAGGTGGGGGAAAGACTCATAGACTCAGACTCCAGGACTGGAAGGGACCTTGAGAGGTCATCGAGTCCAGTCCCCTGCCCTCATGGCAGGACCAAATACTGTCTACACCATCCCTGATAGACATTTATCTAACCTACTCTTAAATATCTCCAGAGATGGAGATTCCACAACTTCCCTAGGCAATCTATTCCAGTGTTTAACTACCCTGACAGTTAGGAACTTTTTCCTAATGTCCAACCTAAATCTCCCTTGCTGCAGTTTAAGCCCAAGAGGGGGAAGGCACTGATCCGCAGGGTCTGACGGCGGAAGGGGCTGGGGGTCGGGAGGGGGGCATAGAGAGGCTGCCAGCTGTGGAGAAAGCAGGCAGCCAAACAATGTAAGAGTGGAGCATTGCAACTTTAAACAAGTATGTTCCCTAATTCATCAGCAATGTAACAAAACAACATTAAGCAGGACGACTACGTGAGGAGTTACTGTATGCACATATGTGCACTTCTTCATTCACTTCACCTTACAATGCATGTGGAGGAATGCAATGCTGTGTTCTGTGGTAGTCAAATAGCAAATAATTTGACATGTACTATTATTTGCAATTGATTTTGTGTGTTTGTATCCAAAGCTTTTAATAAAATAACACTTGTTTTTACAATTTCCTGACCATTCCTTTTTCCAAGAACTTATTCACCAACATAGTGGTCAACCAAGACCAATGTGTTCACCAAAAATGTATTAAAATAATCAGAAGTATTCTGAAAACCATTTCAAACATCACTGCTGCCTGTGTACAAATAACTATTTAAAAAGGTAAAAAAGTGCAAGCGTATGCAAAACTGCGCCATTATCTGATATGCAAGCCGTACAGCCTAACTGGCGGTGGAACTGAAAGTCAGGAGTGTATCCTTCCCCCGATTGAACAGGCTGTCTGTGGTTGAAGGGGGTGGTGTGAACAGGGTACATTTGCTCATTCTAGTTCACTGAGCTGTTCGTAGCCCATCCAAACCAAGAGTTCTCCAAGGACTGCGTTGGATGCAAGATGTGATACAGGGCAGCACAGTCTAGAGGCTAGAGTCAATAAAACTGCTCTCAGGCGCAGAGCAATATGTCCTGGAGGCCAAGGTACATATAACAGCCCTCTGATACAAAGTAATACGACCCAATGGCCGAAGTCAATGTCACAGCCCCTAGGTGTGGGTCAGTGAGGCCCAATGGCCAGTATCTTGGAAAGAGGAAGGGGCTGCCACTAGAAGAGCAGTGGCCTGGGGTCCACCTGACTCCACCATTTTAACTTTTCAATTAACAAAAAAACTGAACAAAAAAAATTACCTACCAGAATGTTCTCTCAAGAAACCTCATTCGCCAAATGATACATTTCAATATTACCAAATTATCAGCATTTCCAACAGCTCACACAGAAAATTAGAACAATTCTATAACTAGCTAGCTATCTAGGTCACTTGAATCTATATTGAAACTGCGCTACCTCCCTGGTCCACTGTTTGGTACCAATACCTCATTCTCAAGTCATGAAAAAGGTCTGGCATAGTTAGTGTTATTTTGCTTGATTACTCCCTACACACTCCCTTCCAAAGCGTCTGGAATGTCCTTCATCTAGGCCTGATGCATCAACCACCTTCATTTCCCAATAATCTGCTCTTTTTTAAGATCATGAAACCTTGACATTATTATCAGTAGGACAATGTATCCTAGGAATCTAACCTTCAGCTACCTGCATGAATACCAAGAAAGAAAAAGCAATTCCAGCACTGAGCCATCTCAATCTCATCTGTCAATAAGTTTTCATTGCTGTCCTTCAATACCCTTAGCCTTGGCTGGTTGATCACACTACTTGGACATTTGAAGAATGATTTTTACTAACCTTCTTTTCATCATTCTTTTGCATGGCTATAATTCCTCCAGAGTCCTTGTGACCCTCTCTATCATGTTTCTACTTCCTGGGCGATACTGATGCAATTTTTAGAGTTATGTTGCCAATATTAATTTCTTACACAATTTAGTGTGCACATCCATTTTTCACAGGATACACTTCGCTCTCATAGTTCCCCAGTCCATGCCTCACAAGGCAATCTTGTTTACTGCATTCTTGCCATCTTTCTAAAAACATTTTAGTCAGAAGTTAAAGGGAAGCTAAATGCAAAACTCAAGTTAAACTCCAATACAGAGTCTTAGCCTGACAACTAACTAGTTGGAATAGTGCAAACATATTGACAGATGCTAGTGCTTGTTTTCTCCAGCAGTTTACAACAAGCTTATATAGTGAACTCCTTCTGGGTATCAGACTCCTCTGTAACCCTAATGACAGAATTCAAGAGCTGCAGAATAAAACTGCTCTGCAGTCTGAACCAAAGATCATTAGGCTTGCATCATTTCCAGACATTACATTCTGGCATTAGACAATGAATGAACTAACCCATTTAAATTCACTGGAGAACCTTTGCACTTTAGCCCACTCACTTCAGTCTGGAGAGTGAGTGTAATACAGCAGTTTCCCTGATTGAACTAACGTCGTTATCTCTAGCCTGCTTCTTGCTTGCATATATATACCTGCCCCTGGAAATTTCCACTACATGCATCCGACGAAGTAGGTATTCACCCATGAAAGCTCATGCTATAAAACGTCTGTTAGTCTAAAAGGTGCCACAGGACTCTTTGCTGCTTTCCCTACAAGGAAGTTAAAGTAAGATTTGAATACCTGATATCTGAATGCTACCATCTCATGTATGCCCCATTAAGAGGGGCACACCACAGGAAAACCGTGATGATTTTTCCATGATTTCAGGAAGAGGAAGAGGAAGTTCCTTGCATATTTTGTACACTGTGGAAGGAGCAGCTCAGGATGACTGACAGGCTTGTCTACTGCTAAGTGACATACTATTATGGAAAAATATTTTCTCCGGTGAGTTTATTTCTTGGAAGGAGGAAAGAAAGGAGTGACAACAGTTATGACTGTTTAGTTATAAATGACCATGCTTGAGTACACAGGTGTAACATCCATGCAGAGTGCCTACCTACTCAGGAACCCTGCAAGTGCAAACCTAAACAGGACTATATAGGCAGAGGATTTGAATGCTCTAGTAAATAACTGTTGATCCCAGGAGGTGTATCACCTTTACTCTTCTTGAAGGGTAGTTGGCACCCAATCCTGCATTCATTAGCCAGACAAAACTCCCATGGAAGTCATACATATCTTATACGAGTGATCTCTTATTGCATATATGACTGGAGTAGTCTTTTGGCCATGTTCTGTTACACCATGGCAACTCCTCTAATACCACTGGGGATCACACAGCAATGCAGTGTTCAAGCCTGGAGGTTTGTTAGAATACATATTGAGGAGTCTCCTGGCAAGAGTTGGATTAAAGATTTTGCTCACAGTAATCCAGTTTACCTGCTCTTTATGTATTTCCTTAAGACTTGTTTTCTTTACCAATATCAGGAGGGAGAAAGAACTTTGACCTGTTAGTGAATTTTCAGTGAGCCTTCTAAGTCTGGCATTGGTGTCAATGCAGGGTTGCTATTTATTAGCCTCCGATGTAAATGAGAGGTTAAATTTACCAGTTCCAACTGAAGCTTCTTCAGCTGTTTGTCATATCTTGCCACGTGCAGGAAACCCCAGAATTTGCTTCGTTTGTCTAAACAAACCAAGAGTGTCATGAAATCCATGACAGTTGACAAATGTTGAGCCTCACAGAGCACTGAAGAAAACATCTGTCATGTACTTCTGTTTGTTTCACCACCTTGTGCATTACTAGCCCTGTATTTTAACATTTTGTCTCAGTGCAGTTTGTTCTCGAAAGCAAACAGGGGATTTAGTCGTCCAGTGAGATAGGCCACTAAATCCTCGTCCTTCCTCTCTGCAATCAAAATTCCATCTTCAACAAGGAAAAGACTAGGTAATGGTGCTGGGTGTCAGTTCCAGGTGCTCATTATGTCCCTTTGAGGAGAGTGGGAACAGTAAATTGTCTCTGCACCACAAACAGTGAAAGAATGAGAAATAGGCAGTGATAACATGTCTGCTGTGAAATTCCTCTTCACTCATTCCCTCGGCAAGACAGTTAGAGTCAGCATATTAAATACTGTAATTTTGTCCTGGCAATAATTAGAGAGGTGAGGGGGAAAAGAGGAGGGAGAACAGCTCTGAGAGGACTTGACCCAATTTCAAGTATCTTTTCTACTCATGCAATTAACCAAGTGCTATTCAAGGTTTTAATCAGAAATCAGGTAAAGAAGGAAGGGGCAGCACTGATGTAATTAGAGAGGCAGAGAGCCATAAAAGATCTCTACATATGCTGCTGTTTTCTCCAGTGTTTTAACTTCTAAAATTTACACCGTCTCAAAGTATGCTTCTGGCTGGCGGTTCTAGTTGAGGGAAATAAAAGCAGTTCTGAGGGATCACACCCCTATTTTAGCTCAAAAATGTAGCTGATTAATGAAGATGCTGCAGCTTCTCTGAGGGCTTGTCTACATCACAAAGTTGCAGCGCTGGTGAGGGGGTTACAGCGCTGCAACTTAGGAGGTGTACACATCTGCAGGGCATCACCAGCGCTGCAACTCCCTGTTTGCAGCGCTGGCCGTACTCCCGTTTTGTCTCGGGTGTAGAGGATCCAGCGCTGGTGATCCAGCGCTGGTAATCAAGTGTAGCCACTTACCAGCGCTTTTCTTGACCTCCGTGGAATAAGCAGGTATCCCAGCATACCTGAGGAAGCCTCTGGTAATCAAGCTGGTCTCCTTCCCCGGTTTGCTCTCGCGTTCCCCGAACCCCGAGCAAGCAGGTCTCCTTCCCTGCGGTTTGCAGGGTGGTTCGGAGAACGCGAGAGCAAACCGCGGCGAAGCTGGTCTCCTTCCCCGGTTTGCTCTCGCGTTCCCGAACAAGCAGGTCTCCTTCCCTGCGGTTTGCAGGGGGTTCGGGGAACGCGAGAGCAAACCACGGCGAAGCTGGTCTCCTTCCCCGGTTTGCTCTCGCGTTCCCCGAACCCCGAGCAAGCAGGTCTCCTTCCCTGCGGTTTGCAGGGTGGTTCGGAGAACGCGAGAGCAAACCGCGGCGAAGCTGGTCTCCTTCCCCGGTTTGCTCTCGCGTTCCCGAACAAGCAGGTCTCCTTCCCTGCGGTTTGCAGGGGGTTCGGGGAACGCGAGAGCAAACCACGGCGAAGCTGGTCTCCTTCCCCGGTTTGCTCTCGCGTTCCCCGAACCTCCGTGCAAGCAGGTCTCCTTCCCTGCGGTTTGCAGGGGGGTTCGGGGAACGCGAGAGCAAACCGCGGCGAAGCTGGTCTCCTTCCCCGGTTTGCTCTCGCGTTCCCCGAACTCCTCTTGAAGCCGCCCAACAGTGCTGCAGTATGGCCACATCTAACACCACTTGCAGCGCTGGTTGCTGTAAGTGTGGCCACTCTGCAGCGCTGGCCCTATACAGCTGTACTAATACAGCTGTAACAACCAGCGCTGCAAAATTTTAGATGTAGACATACCCTGAGATTGAAAAGAAGGGGCTTCCGAAAAAGGCAGTGAGCCATGTTAAAGTAGTACTGCCAATGAGGTCCATATTTTCTTTTTTAAACTGTGGCAGATCAGTCTTAGGTATAAGGAAACAGGTACTAAGCTGCGACAGGAAACTAGCTCCCAAGATCTGTGTCACTGGGAGCAGCTGAAACAATCAAAACAAACTGAAAACAAACACTTTGGAACATCTGCATTTCTGTTCCACAAAAATGCCTCCCCCTGCCCCTCCCCCCACCCCCCGGAAGTGCACTGCCCCTTTCCCCATTCTCCAGCCTCCGCAGCATCTGAAGTGTGTTAAGCACTTGACACGGACAGCTTTAGTCCAAAAAGGCAGCCAACAGATCCAGAATACAGACCACTGGATGCAGGCATCAGAAAGGCTGCAGTTTGCAACATTTTTTTGAAAGGCACCTGGAAGAAGTGTATTCTAACAGAGAGACTTCAAAGAGTCTGGAGGTCCGGGGGACCATCAAGGGAAGGGTTCCAAGCATAGGAATCTCACCTGGAATACACAGAGGCAAGGATAAAAGAAGAGTAGGAAGGGAAAGTTAGTTCTGAAGCTCAGACAAAGCCAGTAGGGAAAGGAGTACAGGAGAGACAACTCTGCTCCCTCTTGGCAACAGGCAGCAATAGTATTAATACTTCGCATTGAAACACAAACAATGAGAGGAACAACAGAAAAGCCTTAAAAAGTTCATTGCACCGCAACCCCTTTCTGACAACAAAAATTACTATACGGCCCTAGAGGCCAAAGCCTGAGCCCTGCCTCTGGGCAGGGGGGCCAAAGCTAACAGCTTGAGTCCCATCATCCAGGGCTAAAGCCCTTGGGCTTCAGCTTTGGCCCCAGGCAGTAGGGCTCAGGCTTTGGGGGCTTGAGCTTCAGCGCTAGGCCCCAGCAAGTCTAACACCAGCCCTGGTGACCCCATTACAGTGGGGTCCTGACCCCCAGTTTGAGAACCGCTGATCTAAAATATTGTGAACTCCCCAGCACAAGGACAGGACTGCCTAATCTAGACAAGGACAGCAAGAGATGAATAAAAGGAAAAGATGGATGAGAAGGTCAGGTGTTAAAACTAGGGCTGTCGATTAATTGCAGTTAACTCACACAATTAACTCAAATTAATCATGATTAAAAAAATTATCGCGATTCATTGCACTGTTAATAGAATACCAATTGAAATTTATTAAATATTTTTGGATTTTTTTCTACGTTTTCAAATATATCAATGTCAATTAGAACACAGAATACAAAGAGTACAGTGCTCGCTTTATATTATTTTTATTACAAATATTTGCACTGTAATAATGATAAACAAAAGAAACAGTATCAGAGGGGTAGTCATGTTAGTCTGGATCTGTAAAAAGTGGCAGAGAGTCCCGTGGCACCTTACAGACTAACAGATGTATTGGACCATAAGCTTTCGTGGGTGAATACCCACTTCGTCAGACGCATATGGTGGAAATTTCCAGCGGCAGGTATAAATATGCAGGCAAGAATGAGTCTAGAGATAACGAGGTTAGTACAATCAGTATTTTTCAATTCATCTCATACAAGTACTGTAGCAAAATCTCTTTATCGTTAAAGTGTAGATTTACAAATGTAGATTTTTTTTTTTACACACACACACACACACACACACACACACACACACACACACACACACACACACACACACACACACACCTGCACTGAAAAACAAAACAATGTAAAACTTTAGAGCCTAAAAGTCCGCTCAGGCCTACTTCTTGTTCAGCCAATTGCTAAAAGAAACAAGTTTGTTTACATTTACGGGAGACACTGCTGCCCATCTCCTAATTACAATGTCACCTGAAAGTGAGAACAGGCATTTGCATGGCACTGTTGTAGCTGGCGTTAGAAGATATTTACGTGCCAGATGCACTAGATTCATATGTCCCTTCGTGCTTCAGCCATCATTCCAGAGGACATGTTTCCATGCTGATGATGCTTGTTTAAAAAATAATGCATTAATTAAATTTGTGACTGAACTTCCTGGGGGAGAATTGGATGTCTCCTACTCTGTTTTACCTGCATTCTGCCATATATTTCATGTTACAGCAGTCTCTGATGTTGACCAGCACGTTGTTCATTTTAAGAACACTTTCACTGCACATTTGACAAAATGCAAAGAAGGTACCAATGTGAGATTTATACAGATAGCTACACTACTCATCCCAAGATTTATGCATCTGAAATGCCTTCTAAAGTCTGAGAGGGATGAGGTCTGGAGCATACTTTCAGAAGTATTAAAAGAGCAACACTGTGATGCAGAAACTACAGAACCCAAACCACAAAAAAAGAAAATCAAACTTCTGCTGGTGGCATCTGAGTCAGATGATGAAAATGAACATGCGCTGGTCCACACTGCTTTGGATCGTTATCTAGCAGAACCCATCGTCAGTATGGACGCATGTCCTCTGAAATGGTGGTTGAAGCATGAAGGGACATATGAATCTTTAGCGCATCTGGCACGTAAATATCTTGTGACACCGGCTACAACAGTGCCATGCGAACGCCTGTGCTCGCTTTCAGGTGACACTGTTAACAAGAAGCAGGCAGCATTATATCCTGAAAATGTAAACAATCTTGTTTGTCTGAGTGATTGGCTGAACAAGAAGTAGGACTGAGTGGATTTGTAAGCTCTAAAGTTTTACATTGTTTTATTTTTTAATACATTTTTTGTACATAATTCTACATTTTTAAGTTCAACTTTCATGACAGATTGCACTATAGTACTTGTATTGGGTGAATTGAAAAATACTACTTGTTTTGTTTTTACAGTGCAAATATTTGTAATAAAAAATAAATACAAAAGTGAGCATTGTACCCTTTGTATTTGTGTTGTAATTAAAATCAATTTGAAAATGTAGAAAACATCCAAAAATATTTAAATAAATGGTATTCTGTTACTGTTTAACAGCGCAATTAATCGCGATTAATTTTTTTATTCACTTGACAGCCCTAGTTTGAACCCTACAAGATCATGGGATATGATTTGTGAGTTCCTTTTAGTTGTGTACGAACAGGTTATAGATTTTAATTGTAAGTGAACATACATTTTGGGCAATTCTACACTATAGCCTAAGTCGATATAACTTAGGTTGCTCAGGCATGTGAAAAAGCACGTGAAGATACTCTCCTGCCAATACAGTTTTTGCTTCTCAACAAACGTGGAGTAATTATACATATGGGAGAGCACTCTTCCATCTGCACAGCGCGTCTTCACCAAATGTGCTACAGCGGCTCAGCTACATCGGTGCAGCTGCGCTGATGCAGTGCTGATGCTTGCCCTTTCAGTGATGAAAAATCTTACAGAAATGGAGATTAGCAAAGTAAGACTAACTGGAAGAACCAAGTCTTGAGGAGGCATTTGAAAGAAGACAGGTTGCATGACAGACAGCAAAGAGATTTCTGGAATCTGAGGTGGTGTGAGAAAGCTGCTTCCGTAGACTTGGAACATATCTTATTCAGCACAATTTTATGACTTTACGTACAACGTTGCCACACATTTGCCCAGAACAACAATGATCAGCAAATTTTAAGTTTTCAAATGATACCTCACAAGGGATACTTTGTACAAAATTTATCAGAGCCTTTAAAATGGTGAACATAGGGGTACAGACTGTCACACATGGGTTACCTAACATTTGCTAAATATACCTTATTTTCCCAGTGTAGACAAGGCTGAGAAAATCAGTTATCACAGTCAGTAACATTCAATGAAGATTACATTTGATGTTAAAGACCACTTTGGGCTATGAAGGCATCCCACATCTTGCATGTCTGACTGGTGTCTCTACTGCAGTTGCTCTTGGCTGGGGATTAAGGAGTGTTAGCATGTCCATTCTACTCCATGCCCCATCTAAGTCTGCTGCAGCAGGCCTGACCAGCTTTAATTTGTCCATCTCTAGGGTCAGCGCATTAGAAGAATGAAATACAAAGTGGAACTAAAAGAAAAACCTAGATCAATCATTTTAGGCATATTATTAGTGACACCACAGATTATTAAATCTGAAAGCTGACCAAACTATGTTTCATTCTTTATGTTCTCCATTTTAAATAGTACTGAACTCTTTCCATTCCACTTGTATCACAGAAGGGTGTTAAACAGAAGCTACTAAAAAAATAGACATTTTTAAATCAGCAGGGGCAAATAACTTGCATACAAGAATGTTAGAAGAGCTAGCCGAGGAGCTCACTGCACCATTAATGATGAATTTCAATAAGTCTTTGAAAACTGGGGAAGAAGTTCCAGACAACTGGAAGAAAGCTAATGTTGTATCAATATTTAAAAAGGATAAATGGGATACCCAGATAATTATAGGCCTGTCAGTCTGACATAGATCCTGGACAAGGTAATGGAGCAGCTGATACTGAACTCAATTAATACAGAAATGTAATATAATTAATGCCAATCAAAATGGGTTTATGCAAAAACTGGTCCTGTCAAGCTAGCTGGATATCTTTTTCGATGAGATTACAAGTTTGGAGGATAAAGGTAATTCTACTGATGTAATAGACTTCTGCAAGGCGTTTGACTTAGTACAGCATGACTTTCTGATTAAAAAAACTAGAATATAAAACTAACTTAGCCATCTTTTAATCCATTTACTGTATGCCAACTGATAGGTCTCAAAAAGTAAATTGTAAGTGGGGAATTATCACTTAATAGGGGTGTTTCTAATAGGGTCCCACAGGGATTGGTCCTTGGTCTGACATTAGTTAACATTTTTATTAATAAACTTGGAAGAAAACAAAATCATTGATAAAAACAGGACCAGTTTTTCAGTGTACTACAAAAATTGGGAGACTAGTAAATAGTGAACAGAATAGTCAGTGACACAAAGCGATTTGGATCACTTGGCAAACTGGGCGCTAGCAAACAATATGCATTTTAATACCATTAAATCCAAATATATCTGTCATAAACAGATAGTTGGGGGTTAATGCCTCTTTTACCTGCAAAGGGTTAAGAAGTTCACCTAGCCTAGCTGACACCTGACCAGAGGAACCAATGAGGGAACAAGATGTTCCAACAGGAAGGAGGGAAGTTTCCTTTGTTTAAAGTCAGTTTCAGCCGGCGTGGGGGGGGGGGGGAAATCAAGAAACCAGCTTCCTATCAGAGTAGTAAGTTTTAGAAAAGAATAAATAGGTTTACGTTTATTTTCTTTTTGTGATCTTGTCTTTGTGCAATTAGAGAAATAATCAAATTGGAAATTCTTTTGTGTACTAAGTTTTTGCCCAGGGGAACATCCTCTGTGTTTTGAATCTGTTGTCTGTGAGAGTAGCTGGTATGCTAATCTCTCCCAGAGGTTTTTCTTCTTTTACCTTTCTTTTCTTTAATTAAAAGTCTTACTTTTAAGAACCTGATTGATTTTTCCTTGTGTTAAGATCCAAAGGGGTTGGATCTGGACTCACTAGGAATTGGTGGGGGAAAAAAAGGGCGGTGGTTAAATTCTCCTTCTGTTAAGATCCAAGGCGTTGGATCGGTGTTCACCAGGAAACTGGTGATGAAGTCTCTCAAGACCACTCAAGGAAGGGAGTTAGTAATTGGGAGTGGTGGCAGCAAAACCAGATCTAAGCTGGTAATTCAGCTTAGGGGTTCACATGCAGGTCCTCATATCTGTACTCTAAAGTCCAGAGTGGGGGTGAAACCTATGACAGTATCTAGCTAGGAACAAAGAACGTAGGTCATATTTACAAGATGGTCTACCCCGGGAAACAGTGACTCTGAAAAAGCTTTGGACGTCATGGTGGATAATCAGTTGAACATGAGCTCCCACTGTGATGCTGTGGTCAAAAAACCTAATGCGTTCCTAGGATGCATATACAGGGGAATCACAAGTAGGAGTAACAAGGTTATTATACCTCTGAATTTGACCCTGGCGTGACTGCTGCAGGAATACTGTGTGCAGTTCTGATGACCAGGACTCAATAAGGATGTTGATAAATTAGAGAGATCTCAGAGAAGAGCCATGAGAATGATTAAGGGACTAGAAAATATGCTTTATAGTGATTGAACTCCTTGAGTCTAATCTATTTAGCTTAACAAGAGAAGGTTAAGGGGTGTCGATTTCTATAAAGCACCTATATGGGGAATAAGTATTTGATAACAGACTTTTCAATCTAGCAGAGAGAGACAGACAGAAAGATCATCGCTGACAATTTTTAAATCAAAATTGGGTAACAATATTGGGTATTTTTCTAAACCATCTGCTCTAGGAATTCTGTTGGGGAAAGTCTATGGCCTCAGCTACACAGTAGGTCAGACTAGATTATCACAATGGGTCCTTTCTGGCTTTGAAATCTATAAAGCTAGGATAGTGAAAATAGACTCCAGCTCATTGTATTATAGTTTGTTGCACCTCCTGCCTGTACTGCACTGCACAAGACTGAAGAGATCAGGATGTAAATACTGTAACAAGATGTTTAAATGTAAATAAAAGATCCCAGGAAACTGAAAAAGAATTCATTAAATGCTTCTGTTAGGTATTTGTACATGTTTGTAAGTAGTACATAATCTGCAGTTTTAGCTTTAACTACCTTGTAGTGTCTGAACTGGTAAATCACAGGAGACTACTTTAGCTGCAGTCAGTAAGACTTTCTACATAGAGTTACTGTTTAGGAACAAGGAAGTAAACCACATCAGAAAGTAAACAAAACTGCATTCAACAGAGTCCTGGGATCCTGGGTGTGGAGCTTCACCTTCAAGACATTCTCTGCACTTTTCTAACCCTCCTCCCAAGCACGTGAGCCAGGCAGGGAGCTGAACTGGAGCTAAACCCTCGATCAACAGATCACACAGAACCCATGCCGCTGTTACGCAGAGTCTTTAGAATACAAATTACTGCATGACAGTACCAACAGGCCAAACTATGCCGTGGATCAATCTGACCAAACACCAAACTCAAACAAGCTCTTCTTTTGCACAGAGCTTGCAAAGTTTCCTTTTAATAAATTTTAAGTGTTTTCTATTTCTCCACTCCCGAGAACAGCCTAGAAAGGGCACAAAAAGAAAGTTACATAGGTATGAGATCCGGTTTTATAGTCTGCTATCTCAGTCCATCCTGGAGAGAGCCCTCCCAACACTGCACACAGCACTGGAAAGCTGGGATTCCCTGTCTCTCTCACCATGAACTGAAGACATGTCTCTCCTCTACAACCCGAAGAAGAGCTCGGTATAAGCTTGAAAGCTTGTCCCTCTAACCAACAGAAGTTCGTCCAGTAAGAGATACTACCTCCTCCACCTTGTCTCCAATATCCTGGTACCAAAACGGCTACAATGCTGCATACTATTTGTGTCAATGTAATCTTAAAAAAAGAAAAAAAGGAAAAAAAAAAAAAGGTTAATAAATTTGAGTCAACCTCAAATGGAGTGACAGGAAGCAAAGAAAGCTGAGTGACCTGATGGATTATAACTTGTTTTCGTCTCCATGGCTTCACTCTATCGATAGCATGAAGTTCCTGCTGTGTAACAATTTCAGAACAGAGGTTCTCAAAGTGTGGGGCACCCCCCCCAAGGGGAGTATGGAGGGGTCAGGCCAGCCAGCCCCTTCCCACCCCCAGCTCTGCTCCAGCCCCACCGCCAACCGCCTGGCCACATCGCCAGACTCAGTGCAGCTCCGCTCCTGGCCCCACACCAGCCCCCAACCTCGGCTGCGGCTCCATTCCCCTAAAAAGTAGAAATGCAAAACAAGATTAAAATCTGTTCTTTTAAACTGAGGTTTCCTGCTCGTTGAATTAAAATAATTCAAATCAGATCAGTGATTAGAATCAAAACAGTTTAAATTAATCTACCTTTTAATAACTTTATGTCCCTGCCTTCACTAGGAAAAGAAATGGTTACTCACTCTGTGCACCAAACTGTAGTTCTTAAAGATGTGTCCCCCTAGAGGTGCTCCACTCTAGGTGCGCTTGTGTCCCCTGGACCTTTGATCAGAGATTTTTCACAGCGGTATCCATTCAGCCCACGCAGTCTCGTGCTCTGTGCTGTTATACAGGATGCAGCACGGGCAAACTGCCCTCAGCTCCTTCCCTACACCAAGTTCCATAGCAAAGAACACCAAAGCAGAGGGGAAGGAAGGCAGGTAGTGGAGCACCCAAAAAGGGCACGCATCTTGAAGAAACACAGTTACTGCACAGGTTAAGTAACCATATTTCCTTCTTCAAGTAGCCCTGGGTGCTCCACTCTAAGTGACTACCAAGCAGCTCCTCTTAAGGAAGAGGGGGCTTCAGAGCCGACTTCAATATCGAGGAAAGTATGGCTGAGCCAAACACGGCATCGGAAGCAGAGTCATGAGTTATTGCACAGAGCTTGGCAAACTTTTGTACAGAGGTCCAAGTCACAATTCTACATCTATTTCAATGATGAGACTATTTTTGAAAGAGGTGGAAATAGACCTTGTCGAGTGAGTTTGTATGTCTGTGGGTGCTTAGAATTTATGATTCGTAGCGACAATTAATGCAATTGGATAGCCACTTGGAAAGTTTTTGTTTAGAAATTGTAGACCCTTTTGATCGTTCTGGAGATTGAGATAAAATTTGGTAGCCTTACTGAAAGGTTTAGTCCTGTCAAGAGAGAAGGATGGCTCTCCTGTGTGTAACAGAACCTCTTCTTTGCCTAGGTGAGGTTTAGGATGGTAGATTGGAAGTTGAACTGTCAATACACAGAATGTTAGGGTTGGAAGGGACTTCAGGAGGTCAACTAGTTCAACCCCCCTGCTCAAAGCAGGCCCAATCCCCAGACAGATTTTTGCCCCAGATCCCTAACTGGCCCCCTCAAGGATTCAACTCACAACTCTGGGTTTAGCAGGCCAATGCTCAAACCACTGAGCTAGTGATTGACTCTCAAGTCTGCCAGAAGTAGTAAAGGCGGTCATCGAAGGAAGACAGGCAAGTGAATCAATGCAGCTAGTAAGAATAGGGCTGGTACCTCAGGACCTCAATAACCCTGTAAAAATTGGTGCTTGGAGTTAGAAGGTTGGACGGTCAAGGGTCAAGAAGTGAGTTGTTTTCTTCTTTGGAACCTCTGCCTCTTGTGGGTGCGCAGACATCGGGTGCATCTCTTGTGAGCAGGTGGACAGACCAAGAAAATATAAAATAGCCCTGGAGTCCTTTAACGTGTGCAGAGATTCGTCCGTGTTGTCTTCCAACAGTTTAGGCCCATCAAAAAGGAGGTATTTGGCCGTATTTTGGACCCCCTTTGGAAATTGTGAGAGCTGAAACCAGGAGGCCCTCCTTATAACTACCTACCAATATAGAAATTGAAAAGGCAGCAGTCTCAGCAGTGTTGAGGGAGGCCTGCAGAGATGTTTTGGTGAGCAGTTGGCCTTCTGCAATAATTGCCTGGAACTGCTCTCTATGTTCTGCTAGTAGATGCTTAATAAAGCAGTTCAGCTTGGTTTAATACATATGATTCTATTTCACCATTAAAGCCTGCAAACTGGTGATTCAGAATTGTAAGTAACTGAAAAATACAGTTTTATACCAAACAAGTCAAGGTGCTTGTGATCCTTCTTGCAGGGCGTGGATTTAGTATGGTGCTGCTTCCCATGTTCGTTAGCTGCAATGACCAAAGTGTTAGGAGACGGATGAAGAATAAAAATTGAGTCCTTAGATGGAACATAATATTTCTTATCCGGTCTCTTGCATGTAGGCAGAATTGTGGTTTTCTAAAGGAGGAGGATAAAGGCTGCCCATCTCTGTGATGGGTGGTGCTCAAAGCTGTGATGAAGTGGGTGGTTTTCTTGGGTTTTTCCGTGTGTTCCAATAGTTTGCATGCAGAGGGAGTAGGACTCATTGCCCCCGGGCGTTACTGGTTTAACGAGGTGAGAGGAGAGAGAGTTTGTTGTTACAGAGGACCAGAGAAGGAACTCTGGACCTAAGCCGATGGCCTGGAGGATGGATACCCCAGCAACTGGTGACCTGGAGACGCAGCGGCAGGAGTCACAGCCGGTTCTGGCCTGTGAAAGGACAATGGGCTGCAAAGAGAGGACCCCGGTCACCTGACCAGTTGGTTCCAGCCAGAGGAGGGCTGAGAGGAGGTGGCGGCCAGGCCACCCTGTTTACAACCCTGTTTACCTGGAAAGAAGATAATGGACAGAGGCGGGGCTTGGGGCCGGAGATATCGGATGCCCAGCTGAGAAGCAGAGGGGCTCTGGACTGGAGAGGGGGAGCAGGCAGGGCCCACCGGGGATGCAGGGAGACTGGGATATGCTGTGCTGAGAGAGGCCAGGCCTGAGGCCCTGCGAGTTTCCTGTGCTGTGCTGAACTCTCAATAAACCCTCCTGTTTTACCCAGTCTAGAGAACAGGGTTGCATCAACCCCTTCAGGGGTGAAGGCCTCGGAGGTCCAGAGTGAGTGGACTCCCTGCGGGGGCCCACAATGAGAAACAGGTGTGCTAAGGTTCAGAGAGGTGCAGCTCCGGGAGGTGGATGGGCCTGACCCCGGGAGAGAGTGGACCCCCGAGAAGGGCTCTCGCACTGAAAGGGGCACCCCCCACGGACCGCACGGGGCCACAAGTGGGCAAGATATGTGAGTCCGTGACAGAAGCCCTAAGGAATTGCTGGTGATAGGTCACTCAAGGGTCCCAGTCTGGCAAAACAGGTGGTGCATATGGCAGAGGGTGGAGGCATCTATGGGTGTTCATACCAGCAAGATGGTGGTTGTGGTCCTCTCTTACAAGTGATACCAATCTCCTCCCAAACCTTTTCAAAAGAACCTCTGTAGGAATGGAGAGGAGAGCCTTGCACAGATATTTGGGAGACTGAGGCAAGATCTTCATCAGAATCCTCCTCTTCCAAATCAATCTGTAGCAGTGGAGCACTGGAAGAAACATGAGGTGAAACCATCAGTACCAGGCAAACATCCAGAGATCAGGAAATCCTGATGCCAAGAGTATATCACAGCCGAGCAATGGTGAGTCAGGTATCTTGAACACAGCAAAGTCTTAGGGTAAACAAAACTCCCACAGAACTGATTGTGTTGTCAGTTCCATGTCAGTGAATCATAGAAAATTATGGTTGGAATAGACCTCAGGAGGTCATTTACTCCAACCCGCTACTCAAAGCAGGACCAACCCCAGCTAAATCATCCCAGCCAGGGCTTTGGCAAGCAGGCCTTAAAAAACCTCTAAGGATTGTGATTCCACCGCCACCAAGGTAACCCATTCCAGTGCTTCACCACCCTCCTAGTGAAATAGCCTTTCCTAATATACAACCTAGACCTCCCCCACTGGAACTTGAGACCATTACTCCTTGTTCTGTCATCTGCCAGCACTGAGAACAGCTGAACTCCATCCTCTTTGGAATCCCACTTCGGGTAGTTGATGGCTGCTACCAAATCCCCCCTCACTCTTCTCTTCTGCAGACCTGATAAGCCCAGTTCAATCAGCATCTCATAAGTCATGTGCCTCAGCCCCCTAATCATTTTCATTACCTTCTGCTGGACTTTCTCCAATTTGCCTACATCCTTTTGGGCAGGGGGAGCGGGGTGTGTGTGCACAAAATTAGATGCAATATTCCAGATGTGGCCTCACTAGTGTCAAATAGAGGGGAATAATCACTTCCCTCAATCTGCTGGCAATGTTCCTACTAATACAGCCCAATATACCGTTATCCTTCTTGGCAACAAGCGCACACTGTTGACTCATATCCAGCTTCTCGTCCACTGTAATCCCCAGGTCCTTTTCTGCAGAACTGCTGCTTAGCCAGTCAGTCCCTAGCCTGTAGCAGTGCATGGGATTCTTCCGTCTTAAGTACAGGACTCTGAACTTGCCCTTGTTGAACCCCATCAGATTTCTTTTGGCCCAATCCTCCAGTTTGTCTATGCCACTCTGGACACTATCCCTACCCTTCATCGTATCTACCTCTCCCCGCAGCTTAGTGTCATCCGTGAACTTGCTGAGGGTGCAATCCATCCCATCATCCAGTTCATTAATGAAGATGTTGAATAAAACCAACCACTGGACGGACCCCTAGGGCACTCCACTTGATACTGGCTGCCAACTAGACATTGAGCCATTGATCACTACCCACTGAGACCGATGATCTAGCCAGCTTTCTGTCCACCTTACAGTCCATTCATTCAACCCATACTACTATAACTTGCTGGCAAGAATACTGTGGGAGACTGTATCAAAAGCTTTGCTAAAGTCAATATGTATCATATCCACTGCTTTCCTCATATCCACAGAGACAGTTATCTCATCATAGAAGGAAATCAGGTTGGTCAGGCATGACTTGCCCTTGGTGAATCCATCTTGACTGTTCCTGATCACTTTCCTCTCCTCCAAGTGCTTCAAAATGGATTCCTTGATGACCTGCTCCATGATTTTTCCATGGACTGAGGTGAGGCTGACGGGTCTGAATTTCCCTGGATTCTCCTTCTTCTCTTTTTTAAAAGATGGCCATTATATTTGCCATTTTCCAATCATCCAGGACCTCCCCCATCACCACGAATTTTACAAGCTAATGGCCTGTGCCGAAGTGATAGCGGCTGAGAGAGCTGACTGACAGTACCATGAATCTTGACTGTTCTGAAGAGAGTCCAGACTGAGCCCCAGTTAGCTTCTCTGGTACCAGGTGAGAAGCAGTAGCGCTCTTCTTGATGCCTCGCTCTGTTGACAGTACCAATAACCTCTCTGAGCCCTGGACTTCACACTCTTTATTTTTGGCTGTGTCCTCAATACCTGAGGAGCCAGCAGCCATGTAAGCACCAGATTGGAGAGCAGTGGGTGCTGAAGTGGCTGCAGCCTTTAGATACTAACTTTTTTGAGGTAGATTATCTGCCTGGAGAACTTGAGGGACAGTCTTTGGGAGTCTTCTAAGAGGGACCGAAGACACCTCTCATATGCTCTCCAGAAGTGCAGTTCGGAGACAGTGAACTTACTAAAAAATGGCATATGGGGGCCTCAGGCCAGGGTCAAAGACCAAGCTCAGAGAGCTCTCCATCAGGAGCATGAGACCTATCTTTTCCTGACCCTAGATTTTAATGCCAGACGGAAGCTGCACTACTGAGAAATATGAAATTCTCCAAGGCAACAGATGCACTGGGAGTATCTAGCACTAACCTGGATTACCTCCCAACACGATAGGCAACTTTGAAACTAAGAAAACCAGGAATGCTCTCCCAGTAAAGTAAAAAATCCCAGAAGGGGAGAAACTGTCTAAAAGTGCACGCTCTCTCGCTCCTCCTCCACCTTCCCCCGAAAAAAAAAAAAACTATTTCGAAAAGTTTTTTTTTAAACTATTAAAGCTAAAACTCCTATTAACCACTAAAAGAACTAAAGGAACACAGTTGAGGTAAAACTCAATGTGGACAACTGCTAAAGCTCAATCTCAGGCCAAGGTGGTTGAGAAGGAACAGAGGGTGGTTCACCCATGCAGTGCTATATAACCACAGCATGGAGCACGAGACTGAGTAACACGTATGAGCGGGCCATACCGACGTTGCTATGAGAAGTCTCCAATCAAAGGCACCAGGGGCACATGCACACCTTAAGTGGAGCACCCATAGGGACACTACTCAAAGAAGATAGGTATGCTCTTACTGAACGTTAGAATGTCAAGGTGAAGACAATGGGGGTGCCTAGGGTTTACCTCAACCTCCTAACTAATGAAGATTAACTGCTTTGTCTTCACCAAAGACAATGCTAGTAGCCAGTCCTACAGTAAGCTTAAGATTTATTAACAAGAACAGAGAAGTGAGTTATTTACAGGATAAAGCAGGTAACATATATACCAGGGATGGCCAAACTGCGGCTCGTGAGCTGCATGCGGCTCTTTTACCATCGGAGTTTAGCTCACAGAGCCCACACCACCACATTCATTCGCTGCCTACCAGACTGGGGGATGAGCTCAGGGCTTCTGCCCTGCGCTAGGGACTTCTGCCAAAAACAACTGGTGCCTGCTTGTGGGGTGTTGGAGGGGGGAAAGAGATTGCATAATTTTAAAGGTTTACCTCCTCCCCAACAGTGCGTTACACCCTCTCCTTACCCTCGGACATTGCAGCTCCCAAGTGTTAGCTCCACATGGAGAGGCAGCGGCCAACAGCTGGAAGCTGCAGGGAGGGTCTGCTGCTTTAGCACCCAGAGAAGAGGCAACAGCAGCTGCTCTCCCTGCAGCTCCCAGCTTTTGCCACTGCCTCTCCCTGCAGTTGCAGCTCCCAGCTTGCCAGCTCCAGTAGCTGCTGTGCAGGGAGGGGGCCCAAAGGCACCATGTGACTGAGCCAGACCAGCAAACCCTGGCAAATATCCAGGGGGCATGTGACCCTACGTGCCCACACACACACGCATCGCCTCTGGCTTCTGCCCAGTGGGGCACGCCCAGCTCTCGAACTTCTGAAGACTGTCCTATGTGGCTCGGAGGGTCAATAAGTTTGGTCACCCCTGATATATACACAGATGAGTTACAGTCTATGGTTCCAAAAGGTGGCAGAGTTGTAGTAATGTGTCAGCCCTAAAAGACATTCAGAGTTAACCCAGGTTGACGCTGGGGATCTCTGCTTCGGTTTCTTAGCTCCAGCCCTGTGAGAGTCCAAACAGCAAAACAGAGCTGACATGAACTTTTTTCATCTATCTTTATTTCCTTCTTCCAGAACTCAAGCTAATAGGATGTGCTTTCTTGCATGTAGCGCTTTCATGAGTGTGAGAGGACCATTAACCAAGTTTTTTATCGTGATGTTCCACAATGTCCCATTTAATTTTGACAGTCCTCGATGGACCAGTCCTCCTGATTGGGTTCACAGGTTCAGAACAAGCATTTTTACAGATATAAAGCAAAACTTACATACCACTTTATAGCAACTGACACAGACAGTACAAGTGAAATTAATGCAGGCAGCAACCTACAAGCATTCCACAGAGTCTAAACACGAAAACGCATTCTTATTAGCCTAATACCCATCTCGAACAATATTAACATACAGGTGAGCTGGTCTGGTTTCCAGCCATGAATTTGTCAGTGCTCAGCTGACACCTACAGCCTTGGCAAGAGCTGGCACTTGGTTCACCAGAGTCACAACAGGATTGACTGCAAACAAAACCCCGTATAGGTAATCGCAAATCCCCTCCCAAGTATAAATGTTACTCTCTGATCATTCCTGTAGTTCTATGGCAAATTAATCGAGATGAACAACATATTTTTGTCCATAAGTCTCAAAGAACAAGACACACAAGAAAAAAACCCAAATATACCCATAAGAAAGGGCAATCAAACCGTGAGGGGGAAGGAGATTCTAGCAAGACAGAACACACAGAATTAGAAAGTACGTAATTTTTACCTTCCTCTAAGATGCTCTCAGCTGTGAGAAGCCTGCACAGATGGAAGGAAGCCATCACAAAAAAGGAAGACAAGGAAAACGAACAAAAGAGGACAAGTTGTGCTTTTTCTAACTGAGTGCAGGGAAAGATGTGAGAACACTAAGGCTGCTATAAAAACACAATAATCACCATTGACGCAGTGATATACAATTGGCCAGCTGAAAATAAGCAACATTCCAAAATAAACACTTTTCATACAAGAGACCAGCTCTCCCTACCATTGGTAATTATTTTAGTAAAGTTATTAAATGAGTCTAAATGAGATTCTCAAGCAAACTAAAGAAATGCAGTCTAGATGAAATTACTATAAGGGGGGTGGACAGCTGGTAACAGTTGTTATCAGTGATTTACTGTCAATCTAGGAGGGTGCATCTGGAAGGGTCCTGCAGGGATCAGCCCTGAGTTCAGTACTATTCCACATTTTAATTAATGACTTGAATAATGGAGTGGAGAGTACGCTTATAAAATCTGCAAATGACACCAAGCTGGGGGGCACTGCAAGCACTTTGGAGACAAATTAAAATTCAAAACGACCTTGACAAAACTGGAGAACTGGTCTGAATTCAACAAGGTAAAATTCAATAAAGACAAGTACAAAGTACTTCACTTAGAAAGGAAAATATCAAATGCACAACTAGAAAATGGGGAAAACTGGCTAGACGGTAGTGCTGTTGAAAAGGATCTGGGAGTTATAGTGGATCACAAACTGATGATGGCAACCATGTGATACAGTTGCAAAAAAGGCCAATCTTTGGGAGTGTATTAACAGAAGAATTGTACATAATTACAAAAACTGGGCATGTTTTGTCTTGAAAAACAAAGACTGAGGGGGACATGTTAACTGTCTTCAAATATGTTAAGGATTGTCATAAAGAGGATGGTGATCAATCGTTCTCTATGTTCACTGAAGACAGGGCAAGAAGAAATGGGCTTAATCTGCAGCAAGGGAGATTTGGTTTAGATATTAGGTAGTTAAGGTCTGGAATAGGCTTCTAAGGGAGGTTGGTGAATCCCCATCATTAGAGATTTTCAAAAGATTAGACCAGCGGTCCCCAAACTTTTGAGGGTCACTCCCCCGATTACCCCTGTCCACAGCCCCCAGCCCCTCAGGACCTGGGCCAGGAGCAAGGCTGTCGCTCAGGTGAACGGGGGATGGAGGAGGGGAAGAGAGGGAAAATTGAGACCCAGCCAGGGTAAGGGGGCCGTGACTGGGGTTGCTGCTGGGGATGGGGCAGAGATCAGGGCCACAGCCAGGGGCAGGGGCAAGGGCAGAGCCACAGCCAGGCTGCAGCAGGGGCTAGCAGCCAGGCCCATAGCCAGGAGCAGCTCCGCTTCCGGCCTCGCCCCGAGCCTGACCTCTGGCTAGGAACTGAGCCATAGCCAGCAGCCAAGACTGGCGCAGGGCCAGGAGCAGAGCTGCCACTGGGCCATGGTGGGAGCTGGCAGCCAGGTGCAGAGCTGCGCCGAGGCTAAACACAGGAGCCAGAGATGTAGCTGGGGGTGGGACCGGAGCAGAGCTGGGGGCAGGGAGTGGCTGGTTGGCACTTCCTCCCCGACCCCTTCGTAGGGGCTGGCCCATGCCCCGCCCCCCTAGACACTCCTAAACACACTCCAGGGGGGCACACGCACAGTTTGGGGACCTCAGGATTAGACAAACACCTATGAGCTATGGTCTAAGTCAGTAGTTTTCAAACTTTCTTCCTGGGGACTCAGTTGAAGAAAATTGTTAATGCCCGCAACCCAACAGAGCTGGGGATGAGGGGCTTGGAGTGCGGGAGGGGCTCAGGGCTGGGACAGAAGGTTGGGGTGTGAACGTGAGGGCTGTGGGGTAGAGTCAGGAATTAGGGATTCAGGGCATGGGAGAGGGCTTTGGGCTGGGGAAGGAAGTTGGGGTGCAGGAGGGGATCCAGGTTGGGGGGGGTTCACGGTGCAGGAGGGGCTCAAGGCTGGGGCAGGGGTTGGGGCAATGCCTCCCAGTCAGCAGCACAGCTGGGGTGTGGAGGCAGGCGTCCCGCCCATCCCAGCAGGTCCGGCTCCTAGGCTGGAATGGGTTACTTAGGGAGGTGGTGGAATCTCCCTCCTTAGAGGTTTTTACCGTCAGGCTTGACAAAGCCCTGGCAACGGGATGATTTAGTTGGGGTTGGTCCTGCTCTGAAAAGGGAGTTGGACTAGATACCTCCTAAGGTCCCTTCCAACCCTGATATTCTATGATTCTCCACGCAGCTCTTGCCCGCAGGCAGTGTCCCCACCCCAGCTCCCATTGGCCGAGTGCAGAGCCGGTGCTTGGGGCAGGGGAGCACAGAGCCCCATGGCTCCCCTGCTGGCCACTTCCAGGGCGCAGCGCAGTGTCAGAGCAGGTAGGCACTAGCCTGCCTTAGATGGACAGCACCGCCAACAGGACTTTCAATGTCCCAGTCAGTGGTGCTGACCAGAGCAACCCAATGCCTTACGTGCCATGGGACCTGAACTTTGAAAAACCCTGGTCTAGGTTTACTTGGTCGTGCCTCAGTGCAGGGGGCTGGATTTAAGGACTTTGAGGTTCTTTCCAGCCCTGTGTGTCACAGAATCCCCATGATGCAGCCTGGGACTGTGGGACTGCTGTGCCCCCTCAACCCTCCAGCCTGGGCTGTCTCTCATATGCTTTGCTAGTGACAAGCAGCAAACCCCTCCAGGCACTGTTATCCTCAGCACGACCACATGTGGAGTGCCACATGCAGCTAGAGTGCATGACTGGTCCCAGAGCCACTCCCGAATCACACAGAGAAAGGCACCCGCCAAATCCCCACTAGCTCCCAGCCTTGTACCTCAGGAATATACAGTCTTGCACTGCTCAAAACAAGCAGTGCAAGTTTATTAAATGGTTCACCACTTCATCAACAGAAAGTGGATATATACCAGCCCTTTGTAAACCTATGCAGATTTACCAAACACTTTAAACAAACTCACTGGTAAATATAAACAGTAAAACACATTTATTGACTACAAAAAGATAGATTAAGTGATTGTAAGTGATAAGCAAAAAGTCTTAGTTAGTTACCAAAAGAAAGTAAAATATTAGCATACCATCTAAACTCTCAACCCTATTAGACTGGACAACATCAAGATTAGGCAGTTTTTTTCACCCCCACTGGATACTGTTCACAGTACACAGGTTTCACCCTTGAAACCTGGGCCAGTCTCTTCTGTTGGAGTCTTCAGTCTTCCGAGTGTCCTTGTTACTTGCAGCACAGGTGGGGGAGGGATAAAAGGCCAGTGGGGGATGGAGAAGAGGCTAAGCATGGGGCCACTCTGTTCTGTTTTATACACTCAGCCCATGTGCTTGGGGAGCACAAGTCCAGGCATGTCTGGGGGCATTGCTGAGTTACTAAGCAAGGCTGAGCAATTTCCTGGTGTGGCCTCATGCAGGTGAGTCATGGCATCATAGCTCCCTTGCTAGGCAATGGCTGCTGATGGTTGTTTGACACCCGCCTGGGGAGTAGTATCTAGCTGCTTCTCAAAGCCACAACATATTTTAGTGACAATCATACAACACAATTCTCATAACTTCATATGCATTAATGATATACATATTTAGATGGAACAGTGAGTTTCAGCAAACCATAACCTTTCCCATGGTATCTTACAACTGTGTTCCCTCTAAGCTGCGCAGTCGGGTGGCCGCCCAGGAGCGATTCAAGTGCCGCATGCCCTGCTGCTTTGCAGCCATGTTGCTCCTACAGCTGCTTCCGGGACCCTGCTGCTGGCTGTGCAGAGTCGGGAGGGGAAGGGGAGGGCTGATGTTAGGGTATCCCCTCTGCCGCCCCCCCCCCCACCATTCTCCACAGAGCAGGGAAGAGGGGACAGGGCTCAGGAGCAGGAGAGAACTGCTGCGATCTGAGGTCTGAAAGAGCCTTCTAGGCAGTGAGCACGTGCCTTAAAGAGACAGTGCATCGTCTCTCAGAGACTTCCCCAGCAGCCAGCTCACACAATCTCTCTCTCTCTCACACACAGTCTCTCCCCAGCTTTCCCACATACCCCAGCTCTGCAGAGCAGGGAAGGGGGGGACAGGGCTCAGGAGCAGAAGAGCTTTCAGTGAGTGCCTTAAAGAGACAACGCACAGCGTCTCTCAAATTTCCCCAGCAGCTAACAAGCACGTGTACACAAACATACACACAGTCTTTCACACTCACCTCCCAACATATACTTGTATTATTCTTGTTGTTACTCCTTGGTACTTCTTGCAATGCACATATAGTCTCTAATTTTATTCTTTCAAAGAGTGTTATTTTAGTGTTTTGACTAGTTATTACATTTCATAATTTTTATTTCTCTTACACTTAGATGTAATTCTTTGCAGAGTGAGTTCTAAAATGCCTAAGCTGTCCTGGCTAGAGTAATTATCCCTATGGTAACTTTTTAAATATATATATTATATCTAGGTTTTTTGTTTGTACTGGTGGGAAACATCACATACCTTTGTGCACATAACAAAATTTATTCCGCACATGGATAAAAAATGAGAGGGAACATTGGTTACAAGGCATGTGTTGTATGCAATATCATAATTATACACAAATGATGAATATGGAGGTTACAGGGTGCTCCCCTGGGGTGTAGAGTGTCACACTACATTTCTATGATTCTATGAATTCCAGAATCCAGAACAGCGTTGCCTCTTGGCAGAAGAATCCAAACAATAATGCTTAGCAAGTGAGAGGAGGTGCCCATAAGGCTGCTTTGCTGCTGTCTATGGTGGAAACATCCATAGAGTTGGCCTCCTCAGTCTCTCTTCCAACTGAATTACAGTGTGCTTTTAGGGGCATGTCCAATTTAAGCAGGCAGAGCATGGATGTAGTTGCCGCCAGTGATTCAAGGGAAGATCCATGTGGCTCTGCTCCCTGCTGGGGACCTGCAGTTTGTTTTTTTCCTAAGAGGAAGAAAACCATAAAAAACCCTATCCCCTTCAATAGTCAAGGGAAAAATGAGTGGCAGAGTTGTGTGTCTGCTGTACCCTCAACCTAAAGACTACAGCAACTTATTCTAATTTCTGCAGCAAACTGGAAGTTGTGACGGCTTGAAATTAATTCTAACAGAAGCCTTTTACTGAACTGTAATAAGAACTGCTCATTTTAACACCTGTTATAACATCAAGTGTTAAAACAAATATTCAAAATGTACTTCACTAAAAAACTCTGCACTGAAATGTTCCTTCCACACCACAAAATTTCCAGTTTGCTGCAGCATTCAGGACCAGGGTGCAACAAAGTACGTAAAGCTTTTATTACAGGTTCATTGACAAGTACTAGGGTTGCCGGCTTTTTCATTTTTTAATTCATATAAGGAAAAGCCCCTTACGATTTTGTTTTAGGACAGCATCTCTTAAGAACTATATCAGTTTTACAGATATAAAAACATGATTGCCTAAGTTATGATTTTTTTGTTCTGTATGTTAGCAGCAGCCTGAAAAGCATATGACAATATGATCAACCAACCATCCAGGAAACAGAAAGACTACCGGGCAGAGTCCAACATTTCCACGAAAGAATAAACCTCTTTATTTTGGAGAGGTCATTTCCCAAAGAGGTAAATTTACTTAGTGGATAGTCTCTGAAAAAAGATAAGCACCTAGAGGTTGAATGCACAATCTGAAAAAAAATCCCTTTACCCAAATTACTAAATTTAGTTTCTGACATGAGCCAACTCCCTTTGAAATTCCCCACGCATATTCGGAGGAATCTTTTAGGAGCTCAGAGAATGGACAGAGAGAGAGTCTCTCATAAAACCTACAGCTCCCAGTCTAACCTTTAGAACTGAAGAAGAGTATACATTCTTCACAGAAGGGACTGTCTTACTGTGTGTTTATACAATGCCTAGCATAGGAGACTGATATCTGTTGAAGTATGTGCACCATACCATATATAGCACAATAATAAAGGTCACAACCTATATTAGGAATGCTTTTTGTAGCATGTCTCTACATGTTTCAATGCTTTTCTATGCATCTATTTCTTAAATAAGATCTTTTTTAAAATGTAACTGTAATTTAGATATGATTTAATACCAGGGAACAAGTGCTGGCTCACTGACCATGCGAGCTCTAACTTCAGAAAAAACAGAGAAACAAAATGAATTAACTCCAGTTAAGGGACTCAGGCCACAGCAAACCCTCAGGTCCTGTAGATTGTTGCAGAAATGCTACAGACAGTAAGGGGTTTTTTTGTTTTGGGGGGGAGGGGGGAGTGTCCTGCTAGCAGAAAGGGAGTCCTGACCTTTGGGATGCAAGTACATTTTATCTGGAAGACAGAATAAAGTTTGATTCACCCAATACAGACAGCATCTCTACAAGCTCACTTTTGCAAATGCAGTTAGGGAGGAGGCACTAAGTAAAAGAAATGTTCATACTGACTCAGATATTAACACTGCCACTTCTGCAATTGTCACCACACTCTTCCACACTATGACACCAAGACTAGTCAGCATTTCAAACTGCACATTTAATCTTCAAATCAAAAATACATAGTGAAGAAAGTGGGAGCTACATTATTTTTATGAATATTGTATGAGTGTCCAGTTGATTACCAGGGGGTGACTGCCACATGGAACACATTAAGTCAGGGGTTGGCAACCTTTCCGAAGTGGTGTGCCGAGTCTTCACTTATTCACTCTAACTTAAGGTTTCGTATGCCAGTAATATATTTTAACCTTTTTAGAAGGTCTCTTTCTATAAGTCTATAATATATAACTAAACTATTGTTGTATGTAAAGTAAATGAAGGTTTTTAAAATATTTAAAGAGCTTTATTTAAAATTAAATTAAAATGCAGAGCTCCCCGGACCAGTGGCCAGGACGTGGGCAGTGTGAGTGCCACAGAAAATCAGCTCACGTGCCGCCTTCAGCATGCGTGCCATAGGTTGCCTATTCCTGCCCTAAGTATTAGCTGAGTCCCAGGGGCCTCTGTCTGATTGCAGGAAGGCACGCAATGTGTTGTTAACTCCAATCACAAATCCCTGACACAATACAAGTATGCAGTGTTGTGGTATAACCTGTTGGTCCAGGGATATTCAAGAGACAAGGTGGGTGAGGTAATATCTTTTATTGGACAAATTCTGTTGGCAAGAGACACACTTTTGAACTTATACAGAGCTCTTTTGATGCACAAGAGCTTCTCTCTCACCCCAAAAGAAGTTGGTCCAGTAAAAGATATTACCTCACCCACCTTGTCTACATAATACAGATGTCAGCCCCTTAAAAGCTGTGCATTAGAAGAGACAAGGGGGTCTGCAGGAAAGCAGCTGCAATTCAGTCCCCAGGAGAATGGTTGACCTGGGCCTACCTACTTGGATGAGGCAAATGCTATGGTTAGCATTCCAAAGACAACGCATGTTTAGGTTTGTGTTATTTTTAACACCTTTGCTCTCTGGTGTTTCTATGGATAAATAAAACATTCTCTGGTTTTCATACTGGCCACCAGTTCCTGGAAAGAAGTTTACAGCATTTCCAAACCCAGTCAAGCCTCATGAGGTAATACAGCTGGTGGGCAGCAAGGGACGTATCCTGGTGTTTCAGTCTGCAGTGAGGTGAACTGCAGTATTTCGCTCTGAGAAGGGCAGATGTAGGCATTTCACATGGAAAGTGCACGTATGGAGAAAGAAAGGCCAAAGACAGCTCACTCCTCAAACCATAACACACATGTACCTTTGAAGAATGGTGCCACTTAGCTTCAGCAACCCTGAGCCACCTTTCTGAAGCTCATCTCTGAAAGTCTCCTTAAAGGGCAGCTTTCTTTAGAATGCCTTCAAATTTACAAACACATGCATATTTAACTTTACAGGATGACCAGTACCACCCAAAAGAAGTGCCTCCAAAACTGGAGATGTGAAGTGTCCATTCCCTGTGGCTACACTGAAGTCAACACATTGAACACTGTGAAATGGATTTAAAAATCCTTTCAAGTTTGGTTTGTATGACAGTTACTCAGCTTGCATGAGCCATAACTGCCAAGAACACTAACCTACTGCAGTTTCCCAGCAGCCACAACACCCACAGACTGAAAGATTTTGGAAAATGTGCCAGAAACCATGGAAAGCGGGGAAGGGGCATGGAGATGCTGAATGGCTCTTTCCTTGCTCTCAAGTGAAGATAGATTAGGCGAGACATTGCAGATGCAGTTCAGCAAAACTTTGCTTTTGAACAATAACTGTATAATCCACAAGAGGTAATGTTTACTCCTGTCTTTAGGCAGAGGCTTAAGACCCAGTTCAGATTTCCCCAGACAGGAAGAGGAAGTGGGAAAACCAAAGAAAGCACTCTGTTAGAGCAACTGTTAAACATTTAGTTATAGTAAAAAAAATATATAACACATTAAGTAGCACTTTTCTAAGCAAGTTATCTTATTTATTCAGTTTGATTAACACATATTAGCAACAAAAATAAGGAAGTTCACTCCCTTTTACTATCAGTAGCCCTACAGAACTAGCATAGCTACCAGGGAGCAGGATAGAATCTAGGGTGGCTAATGTATTAGTAATGCACCCTCAATTCCCAATGCAGGGAACAACTCTGCCCTTTGTTATACTTGTGTAACCTCACCAAAGACAATATAGCTATGAAAAGGGCAGAATTTGGACACAATTTTATTATTAGTGATTATGCATTAATTACAAAGAGCACAGACAGATTTAAATCCCAGATTAAATTTACAAGGCTAGAATTTAAGTTCTCTCTAAAGTCCAAGTTTTATAGTGTCAGAGATACAAATATGCAACCCAACAACAAAAAGCCCCTACTACTATTATAAAGTGTCAATGTTCTGAGCAGATCACCACTTTAGGGTCCTCGCACTAGCAAAAGAACGTGAATTCTAAGCACAGACTCTAGAAAGTCTTTTTCTACCTACGTACTGAAAGCACAATGGAGCAGTAGCAGCATTTACTTTAAATTGGATGCTCTGTGCAGTCAAGTTAGATCTTAAATATTTAAGTGACAAAGTGTGTGTTTGTTAAATGTTATGTTAACAATACTAGACACAAATATGGCATTAAGGATGTTCAATTAAAAAAAATCAGATGGAGGCTTCAACTCTCACTTTAGAGAAAGTTTATCTGATGTAAACCATTCTCTAGTGAGACATTATATTGAACACACAATTTCATGAGGAAGTCAGTAATGAAGAGCCTAGCTCTGCAGTTACTGAATTCTCTAGCAAGACTCTTATTGCCTTCAAAAGATCCAGGATTTCACCCCATATATTCTTAAGCCTTTCATTTTTTTCTCTCATTAAGAATGAGAGTGCCAGCAGGCCCACATGAGACTCCTCCAGGAATGGACAGAGAGAGATTAAGGACAAAAAAAACTAAGAAGCAAAACCTAGTCTGTTAAAGTTCTATTTGTATTTAAAAAGGAAGTCATGTCACTGAATGAAAAACTGCCAACACTAAGTTTTAACCTACAAAAAAGTTATCCTGAACAATAGTCCCTCTCCCCGCAACCCAACCCCCACAAAAATAAATAAAAAGGAAGAAGTGCTGGCAGACAAAATATTTCACATTAAAATTATGACAGAAAAGTAAGGTATTGGCATTCTGGAGATCTGTAACCCATACCAGATAAGCTTTGCTTGTATGTATTAAAAAGCTAACCACCACCACAACTAAGCCATACAAGAGATCGTTGGACCCCAAACTGCATTTCCCATAAGAATCAGGAAGGACTGGTACTCTCATCTATTAAAAATAAATTGTTTAAGTATCTTATGTTTGTACATCAGTACAGAATTAGTGAGCTAAGTGAGGGGAATGATGGTCCAGTGGTTTGGGCACTAACCTGGGACTCAAGGGGCCAGAGGTCAATTCCTTGCTCCACCACAGACTTCTTTTGGCAAGTCACTTTAGCCTCTGTACCTCAGCTCCTCATTTGTGAAATGGTGATAATAGCACTTCCCTGCCTCACAAGGACACTCAGGGCTTGTCTACATCAGAAAGTTGCAGCGCTGGTGAGGGAGTTACAGCGCTGCAACTTAGGAGGTGTACACATCTGCAGGGCATCACCAGCGCTGCAACTCCCTGTTTGCAGCGCTGGCCGTACTCCCGTTTTGTCTCGGGTGTAGAGGATCCAGCGCTGGTGATCCAGCGCTGGTAATCCAATGTAAACACTTACCAGCGCTTTTCTTGACCTCCATGGAAGGAGGAAGCCTCTGGTAATCAAGCTGGTCTCCTTCCCTGCGGTTTGCTGGGTGGCTCCGGGAACGCGAGAGCAAACCGCAGCGAAGCTGGTCTCCTTTCCCGGTTTGCTCTCTCGTTCGCGGAACCCCGAGCAAGCAGGTCTCCTTCCCTGCGGTTTGCTGGGTGGCTCCAGGAACGCGAGAGCAAACCGCGGCGAAGCTGGTCTCCTTCCCCGATTTGCTCTCTCGTTCCCGGAACCCCGAGCAAGCAGGTCTCCTTCCCTGCGGTTTGCTGGGTGGCTCCGGGAACGCGAGAGCAAACCGCGGCGAAGCTGGTCTCCTTTCCCGGTTTGCTCTCTCGTTCGTGGAACCCCGAGCAAGCAGGTCTCCTTCCCTGCGGTTTGCTGGGTGGCTCCGGGAACGCGAGAGCAAACCGCGGCGAAGCTGGTCTCCTTTCCCGATTTGCTCTCTCGTTCCCGGAACCCCGAGCAAGCAGGTCTCCTTCCCTGCGGTTTGCTGGGTGGCTACGGGAACGCGAGAGCAAACCGCGGCGAAGCGGGTCTCCTTTCCCGGTTTGCTCTCGCGTTCCCGGAACCCCCCTTGAAGCCGCCCAACAGCGCTGCAGTGTGGCCACATCTAACACCACTTGCAGCGCTGGTTGCTGTAAGTGTGGCCACTCTGCAGCGCTGGCCCTATACAGCTGTACTAATACAGCTGTAACAACCAGCGCTGCAAAATTTTAGATGTAGACATGGCCTCAGATTCTACAGTAATGGGAGCCATACAAGTACCTGAGCTAGATAGAAGCTACAACTCCATTAACTAGTACTCATGATCAGACCCAACATCTAGCATAATCCTTTGCAGATTTCTTAAGCATTACCAACAAATTTTAAAATGCATTTTAAAATAAGATAACATCAGTGAAATACACCATTGTCACAGGAAAGTAGCCTCCTGCTACTATACTAATGCCAAGGCGGGTGACGTAATCTCTTTTATTGGACCAACTTCCGTTGGTGAAAGAGATGAGTTTAGGTCTGCGTAGCTTAAAAGTTTGTCTCTTTCACCAACAGAAGTTGGTCCAATAAAAGAGATTACCTCACCCATCTTGTCTCTCTAATAGCCTGGGACCTACATGGCTACATCATATCAATGCCAATGCATTTATGAATAGCAAATATTTATTTCCAAGGCAAGAGATACTGAACCTGAAGAATATTCTATTACAATTACTATATTTCTGTTTGTATCCAAGCACTGATGTAGAATTAGTTTTGTCTGGACATTTAGTGACTTGCTGCACTCCAACTGGCTTAAAGGGCACACCTTCTGGTCAGTGAAACACCCAGTATTGGAAGTGCTATTTCAGAAGGTAAGGTTTCTCTACCTGCCAATCATGAGAACTCATCCCAATATCAGAGTGGTCCTCTCCTCCTGTGGATCACAATCAGTAGGTAAGATTCTGTAGGCCAAACTATGCATTCAGCAATACTATTTTCGTATACACTATTGCTTGTGTGAAATGAAGTCAGCTTGCAGGCCAGCAGATCTCTGCTTTGGGATGTCAGTGTTTCAAAGAGTTAATATAGTCTGAGAGAACAAAACTATATAAACTATACAACGACGATTTTAGAATAAAAATGTGTTGGGATAAAATTTAAATAAGTCCCATCTTTTAACCAATCCAACATTTCCCTCAGCAAAAGCAGAAGAATGCTGATTAATCGTTTTACTTGTAAACCAGAACAATGGGACAAGGAAATAGTGGCAGATGTGGGCATTCAAAACGCCCTTGTAACAGGGTCACTTTTCAGTGTAGAAACATTTCCTTACTGTAGTGATTTTTAAACAGTGCAGTTTTAACACTCCATTAATGGATTCTTTACGTTTCAAGTACATTTTCCACTAAGAAAGAAATGTAAAGTTAGGCTTGCTGAAATTGTAAACATTGAACCTGAGCTATGGGTTAGCAGCATTTGCAAGCTCCAACTTCACCAGTTAGACTTGTAAACTCCTTGAATAAACAGCTGCAGACATGCACAACACAGTTAATACATTCTCAAAACACAGATGTTCTGCAGTAATCTCCAGGTAACAAGGGCCCCATTGTATTAGGTGGTCTGCACACATATGTGGAGATCGGACCCCATGAGGATACTGCAAACTAATTTGAAGAAAGGAGGAAAAAAAGACAAAGTAAAAAATAATAGGTAAGAAAAGATTGCATGTGTGTTTGGGGGTGAAAATAAGCAAACAAGTACGCAATCTAACAATGTTGGAATTTGATGGTTCTGAAGTTAAAAAAAACCCTCTAAACATACGCTGTCACCAACCACCTAACCAACATTAGAAATGGATTTTGTGGGTTTTTTAAAGAGAAATCATCTACTGTGAAGCCTACAAGGTGGCGGTAGACAGCCTTACGAATTAGTTCAAGGAGGACATTTCATGCATTGGGGCAGTGCAAAAGAAAGCAGAGACATCTGCTGAAGTTCAAGGCTGAACTAAATAGAGTAACTGGAGCATTCCAAGCTTAATGCTGAAGTATGGGCTTTGGTGGGATAAAGTCTGAGACTCAATCAATAATGGCTTGTTTGCTTCCTACTGTTGACTGTTAATCTGCATCTCTCTCGCTTTCTTTCCCTCTCATTTATGAAACTAATGCCCTGACTCAAACACACACACACACACACACACACGCATAAAGTTAAACACAAGCATAAATATTTGTAGGATTAGGACCTTAGCCTATAATCTACTAAAAAAACTGATATGCTGGATCAGACCAACAATCCATCTAGAATCATGTCACTTGATAGTCAGATACTTCAAAGAAAGGTACAAGAAATCCTGAAGTGGATATTTTACAATAAAAGAAGCTTCTTCCTAATCAATTTAGTCAGATGCTAGTTTATGCTCTACACAGAAAAGTTTGTATCTCTTCCTAAATTCTCACTAATGTACTGAGAAGACAGAGTTATCCACGTAAGTGACTATTTCTTTTTTGAAATCCTGCTAAACGCTTGGCCTACAATGGCAAAGCCACTGAACAAGCTATGTTTTCAATACATCAGCCACTCCCCTGAAAATAGAGATGTGATTTTTTTTTTTTAAAACAAACTCATCTTGAAAAAACGAATATACATCTTTAAGAAAGAAGACCAATCATTTAAGAAGTGATCAGTAGTGGAAAAATACCAGACACATAGGTCTAGTTCTTCCAAAAGGTGTGCCAGAAAGGCATGTAAGGTAGTATGACCCTCATATCTCAAACATGAGGTTATATTCATGAAGGGAAAGGATTAATTAAGTCCCAGGGTGTACTTTGTGGATAAACTGGGGCTAAGACCTTGAAGCCATAAAAACTGCAGAGACAAAAAAAAAACAATGAAGATAAAACAGGCCAAATGAGCATTTCTTGAGCATTAGTTCTCAACCCACGGCTCACTTGCAGATCAATCAGCACATGGGGCAACCATGGGCCACAGCTATCCCAAAAAAGGTATATTGGAATTGGAAAAGGTTCAGAAAAAGGCAACAAAAATTATTAGGGGTATGGAACGGCTTCCTATGAGAGATTAATAAGACTGGAACTTCTCCGCTTGGAAAAGAGACTGCTAAGGGGAGATATGATAGAGGTCTATAAATTCATGACTGGTGTAGAGAAAGTAGATAAAGAAGTGTTGTTTACTCCTTCTCATAACACAAGAACTAGGAGTCACCACATAAAATTAATAGGCAGCAGGTTTAAAACAAACAAAAGGCAGTATTTCTTCACACAGTGCACAGTCAACCTGTGGAACTCCTTGCCATAGGCTGTTGTGAAGGCCAAGACCATAACAGGGTTCAAAAAATAATGGAGGATAGGTCCATCAATGGCAACTAGCCAGGATGAGCAGGAATGGTGTCTCTAGCTTCTGTTTGCCAAAAGCTGGGAATGAGCAACAGAGGATGGATCACTGGACAATTCCCTGTTCTGTTCATTCCCTCTGGGGCACCTGGCATTGGCCACTGTCTAAAGACAGGATACTGGGCTAGATGGACCTTTGGTCTGACCCAGTAGAGCCATTCTTATGTGACATCCTTAGGGCTGTACAGGGTCATATATGTATTCTATCATGTGGCCTACATAACACAGAGAGCTGCATATAGGGCCAATAATGGTAAATAGGTTGAGAATCACTGTTTTAGAATATTGATGTCTCTTCCTCTAGATTTTTCTCCTGGAAATACAATGAAGCTGCTCATTTGACATAACACAGAATAGGAAAATGTAAAGAAACCTCAATCTGGACTTCACATGAATTGGTAGAAGACCCTTTCAGAGAAGAGTTGTTGGTACAGCACCAATATTTGTAAAGAAATACTGGGGGACTCGCTGAAATTACGTGGGACACATTCTACTTTCAAACATGGTGCTTGATCCCTCCACCAGGTTAATGGCATTACTTGCTCGAGTAAAGGGCCAGAAAACTGAGAACATGAAAAGATAGTTAACTTTATTAACATTTATTAAAATAACATGACCATAATACATTTAATATACTAGCAATACATGAATTTGCAGGACTAAGAAGGTTAGAAGTTACTATTTTAATATAGTTTCCCCAGTATTTGCATATATCGGCAATAGCCTTCTGTAAACTGCACAGCTGTACAGTGCCACTTACACCAGTTGCACTGTGCAATAAACAGTTATTTGAGAGAATGTTTTCACACTTTTTGTTCAGCTGTGCGTAAATTACCTAACATTTTTGCTGCTGATAGTATGGAGTCAAAAAAATATCAAAAATTTCCTACAGAAGTTACATCACACATTACTAACCTCATTATGATTTAAGAACATGTTGGTTTTCTTACAGTATTTGTTTCTCTGGAAAGATATTGAGCAGCACTGTTGGCTGATGTGAGGACCAAAATTAGGGTATTTAAAAAAAAACAAAAATATTTGCTGCAGACACACTGAAAAATAATTTAAAAAAGGAGGGACACACACTGTGGGTTCTGTTCCAAAGTGTTCCTGTTAAGAAGCCCTTGTACTGAGAAAAGCATTCAAGAACTTGTATGTCCACACATCTCTTATAGCAGGATGGAAGAAAGGAGATCGTTGTGTGTCACTGATGAAGTCTGCAAATGAAACAAAAATTGGGGGAGTGGTAAAGAATGAAAAGAACAGGTCACTGATATAGAGAAATCTGGATCATTTCATAAATTGAGCACAAACAATATGCATTTTAATATGGCTAAATATAAATGTATCTATTTAAGAACAAAGAATGTAGGCCATACTTACATGATGAGGGACTCTATCCTTGGAAGCAGTTAATCTGAAAGAGATTTGGGGTCATGGTGGATAATCATCTGAACATGACCTCCCAATGTGACACTGTGCCCAAAAGAGCTAATACAATCCTGGAATGCATAAATAAGGGATTCTCGTGTAGGCATAGGGTGGTTATTTTACCTACAATAAGTGGCACCAGTGCAAAAATTGCTGGAATACTGTGTCCAGTTCTGGTGTCCACAATTCAAGAAAGATGTTGATGAAGTGGAGAAGGTTCAGAGAAGAGCCACAAGAATGATTTAAGGATTAGAAAACATGGTTTATAGTAAGACTCAAAGAGCAAAAATGATTTAGCTTGACAAAGAGAAGGTTAAGCGGTGACTTGATTGCAGTCTGTAACATCTACAAGGGGAACAAATATTTAATAATAGCCTCTTCAGTCTAGCAGAGAAAGGTATAGTATGATCCAGTGTCTGGAAGCTGAAGCTACACAAACTCAGACTGGAAATAAAGCATAAATCTGTAACAGTGAGAATAATTAAAGACTGAACAGTTTGCCAAGGGTTGTGGTGGATTTCACATCACTGACAATTTTTAAATCAAGATTGGGAGTTTTTCTACAAGATCTACACTGGACATTATTTTGGGGAAACTCTCTGGCCTGTTATACAGGAGGTCAGACTAGATGATCACAATGGTTCCTTCTGGCCTTGGAATCTAGGAGATGATAATCTTGGCAGGAGAAAAGCTGTTTTTATTTGTATTCAGTTCAACCAAGGTAAATACACACAGTATCTTAAGATTCACTTTCCTTCTCTGCTTGCACAATTGGGTTGAAGGAGAGAGACCCTCTTCAGTACATAAATAATGAGCTCTGCATATTAGAGGCAGTGACTACACTGACTTTCAGAGAGGTAGCCCTGGTAGTCTGTATCCACAAAAACAATGAGGAGTTTGGTAGCACCTTGTTAGTCTTTAAGGTGACACTGGATTCCTCATTGTTTTTATGAGCAGTTTGTTTCTCAGACCCTGATCATCTTTTTAAGAGAAATAAATCTTAAATTCATTTCAAATGCAGTCATTCTCAAGTGTCTTTTACTCACAGCAGAAAGAATCAATATATAAATATCCTATGTATTTGAAAACTATATTTTTTTTCTGAGAATTAGGAAGTAAGGAGAGATTTAATTTCCAGCAGGACCCAGTCATATCCCAACACCTGAGGAGACCTCAATAACGAGCCTTTTGGGAACAGATGTTTCCAGTTCCAGGAAAAACTAATTTGCATTGAAACAAAACATCCCCAGTGACTCCAGAAGAAACATCATGCAGGTTCAGTTACCTTGATTTTGTTTTTAAGCAACTTTCATTTGAGTCTTTTTATAAAGACATTTTGTACAAATTTCTGCACAAAATTAAATCAGGGTCACAGTACATTTAGGCTCACTGCAATTATCCTAAACAGGAGAATGGAGGAAGAACATGCCATTTAAGTTTTCTATGCAAACATAATACAGGGTAAACTGTTTTCAAACCCATTGCATTCAATCTAGCTAGATATCACATACTTATAAAAAAAACACACAGTTGCCACTGTAGTCCTGTTATGATAAATACAGTCTTAACACAAAAAAGACTGATGTTTTGGAAAAGAGCAGGATTTTGCAAGTGACACTTAACATTGTGCTAACTATCCCCATCTGTCATTCACAAAACTACAAGAATATAGTTAACTTTTTAAAGGGGTAGATTTTTGTCTGGACACAAAGACTATCACCACATACAAACCACTGGTCACGTTATATGCCTATAGTACATTGATGTCTATAAGAGATTTTAAAAAGTCTTAAGTACTTTGCAATACATTAGATCAGTGTCTTCTTAATTAAATTTTGAAATACAGGAATAGAAGGGCTAGCCAAATTGCTACCTACAGTTCCACACATTTATTTGTATCATAGCAGTGCAGCCAGGGGACACTACAGAATCCTGCACACATTACTTCATCTTGATCAGAGAATGATGTTCAGAAAGAGAACCCATGTTGCATGCTGGAACTCATATTTTTCCAGACAGTGGCTCCAGCAGGTTCTATTCAATGAAATTTGTGTATCACTCTGACTCCTAAAAAGCAGTCAAAAGGACTGTCTGTTGGGCAAAGTTTTGGCATCTCTGGAATATGAAGCCAAAAATAAGAGCTATACTCACAGCATACATACTGTCAGAAGGAATTCAGCTCTACAGAGGAATTTGCAAGATATTTAATATTCTTCTATGACAAAGGCCAATTTTGTTATGTTTAGGGTAAAAGTGAAACTCCTGTCAGGCAGGGGGAAGTGTCCATGTCCTATTGTCAGTGTAGCATATGCGTTCAGTACATTTTCTGCACAAATACAATTGGACTAGTTAAGACATTCACCTGTAGACTCACTGCTATGTAAAGCCAGATCATCAAGATGGATAGGCACATTCATTTGCATTTACTACGCAGCATTTCCCCAAAACATCTTCCTAGCTGTTTTGTTCAATGCAAGTGAGACCTCTAGCAGATTTCTAAATACTGAGCAATGAACTGAATCCCTCTTGCCTCATAGATCCTGTACATTCCCTATCTGTTCTGAAAGAACATTTGGACATATTACCAATGGGTAAATCAGAGCTACCTTGTCCTTAAACTCCTGAAAACAAGCCTTGGTGCTGGGTAAAGGTAACACCACAATCATATGTGAAGGGCTTCATTCCGAGGGTGCCTGCCACATTAAAAATCCTGGCTTCATTTTCTGCCATGTTCTTTCCATGGAATGTCCCTATTGTCTGAAGTTATTGTTTCCCAAATGCATGCTATGCAGAGGATGTGCCCTTATTTAGCCATTAAGGATGTCAAAACAGAAAAAATATATGTTCTCAGAACCACAAGGCTCAGTTACTGTAGTTCTTCCGAAAAGGCCTACATATCACTTGCAGATTCAGAATCCTGCAACATGCTGCTCAATAGTTTGAACTACTATGATCTTCTGTTCTTTATGCTGCAGTCTAGAAATGAAAGACTGGCTTTAAAACCCAACAATACCAATTTAAGGCCAATTAACAGACAGACCTTGCCTACATTCCAGATCCTCCTCCGCCTGGTCTTGATTTATATTTTCATGCACCTATTTTATATCTCACCTGCATTTTGCAGACAAGAAGCTCAGCAACCAATACAGTTTGGGCTACTGACCATGTTAAACTTCCATTGACAGCTCTACGACTTATATTGCAGCACAGTTGAATTGCACTTGCAGGGTTTTTTAAAATGCAAACAGTATCATCTCATGCCAAAAGCCAGCTCATATTATTCAGAAGAACACCGCAACTCAGGATTTACAATGCCCTTTGAACTTTCTGTAAATGTTTTTACAATATTCTCTGACCCCTAAAGATTTGCAAGTTTGTATACCAAGTGGTTAAGTGGACTCTATGCTTCTGTGCACAGATGGGCAATTTTTCCATTGTGTTCCTTCCCTCCCTGCTGTACAAACACTTTGGGAATGGGGAATAGTTATGATCATGCTTAGGGCCCTACCAAATTCACAGTCCATTTTGGTGAATTTCACAGTTACAGGATTTTTTTAAATTGTAAATTTCACAGTTTCAGCTATTTAAATCTGAAATTTAGCAGTGTTGTAATTATTGTGCGGGGGGCTTGCAAGGTTATTGTAGGGAGGGTTGCAGTACTGCAACCCTTACTTCTGCTCGTGGCAGCGCTGCCTTCAGAGTTTAGCAGCTGGAAAGCGGTGGCTGCTGGATGGGAGCCCAGCTCTGAAGGCAGAGCCACCACCAGTAGCAATGCAGAAGTAAGGATGGCATGGTATGGTATGGTACTGCCATCCTTACTTCTGTGCTTCTCCTTGCAAAGCTGGGCTCTCAGTCAACTGCCACCACTGTCCAGCCACCAAGCTCTGAAGGCAGCAGCACAGAAGTAAAGGTAGCATGGTATGGTATTGCCACGCTTACTTCTACATTGCTGTTGGTGGGGCACTGCCTTGAGAGCTGGGCACCCAGCCAACAGCTGCCACTCTCCGGCCACCCAGCTCAGAAGTTAATGCAGAAGTAAGGGTGACCCCCCTCTCCCTCCCTGCAATTCCCTTTTGGGCCAGGACTCCCAATCTGAGAAACGCTGGTCTCCCCCATGAAATCTGTATAGTATAGGGTAAAACCACACAAAAGTCCAGATTTCACAGTCTGTGACATGTTTTTCATGGCCAAGAATTTGGCAGGGCCCTAATCATGCTGTCTAACAAAGGGGCCTGCATGTTTCCTTCCATCATCTCTAGGATGGATATCTGATCACATAAATTCCATGGAATTAGAACACCCCTGAAAAAACATGATGACCTGATTTTATAGTGTACAGAGGAATGAGCCAAGACAGATTCCTATAGCAGGGGGAAGCAGGCATCACTTCACAGGAGTTACCACAGCTGAGAGTGCAATCACACTGATCCAATGCATGGTGGCAAAACTCCTAAATGGCGGTGCTGTGAAAGCGCAAACACCTATCAGAACAAGATTCTGTTCTGTTTAAACGCACAAGACCATGGGGTCACTGAAAGCTTTAAACAACCAGTTTAAAAAAGTCAGTCTGACCCTTAATAGGCAGTCAGTAGAGGAAACCATAATATGACGACAACTGCTCAATCATGTGATTGGATGGTATACAGTGCTGCATTCTACATCCCACAGTGAAACAGAAGAGCCGGGCTGAAAGCCTTACAGGGAATTTATAACACTCAGGCCTTGCAATCATGAGTTGCTGTTGAACGCATGTCTCAGCCTAAAGCCCATGGTACTTTGGAACTGCTTATGGACTGAGTGCAAACTGTGCAGTTGACAAAAACTGTTTCTATCCCATATAGGGACTGCTCATAGAAAATGCATGGTCAGAAACATTACTAAGTTTCTTAACCCTGTCTCACAACTCTACATGCTCCCCCCTACACAACTAGGAGCACAAAGACAGCTTATCAATGGTCCCTGCCCCTCAACAAGATTTCTGTGTTGAATTTAAGAATGAGCCCGCAACACACCTGGATAGCACTTTCATGTACACAGCCTACAGAGATAGCAGGGGACACTGGTTAAAGGATGAATGAATGTATTGGTATACAGAGGGCTCCTTCCAGGTTCAGAAGGGATCTTGCTAAAAAAAACCACTTGCATTGAGCAATAAATGAGATACAATTTCAAGGGACACATTTCAAAACCCTCAGTAATCACATACAAATGTCCACCTTGCTCTCCAAATTCACCATTAGAACTTCATGCAGAATGAAGACAGACAAGTGTACATACCTATTTAAAAGTACCTTATGGTTTAATCTTATTCATTTTCACCTTGAGTTACCAACTGCACTAGATAAAAGGTTAGATTTTTCTTTAGTTACAGTTTTCTGAAGTGTATATATAATCAGGGCCCTGTGCATACTGCAGCTCAGCAGAACATACCTCTTGCTGTATGTGGCATCTGGTTCACATTCATGAATTCCTCTAGTCAACTAGTAGAGTTCCTCAGCCCTTGTCCTGAGAAGAGTCACTGTTAACCAGGAAGCAGCTACAGAGCCCTACTGAATGAGAGTCAGGAAGAAGGAAAAGTTCACCACCAGTAACTCTGATTATCTGAATGTATTGCCTCCACAAAGGCTCTTTCTCCTTACAAAGTGGAAGTAATTCAGCTCCAAATAAGTATTGTGGCTGTAGAGAGGAACTGAGGCTTAGTTAAAAGGAGGTGGGGTATTTCATACATAACATAAGCTAGAAGGTACCATTGTGACCATCTAGTCTCATCTCCTGCATAATACAGAACTTCCCTGAATTTATTCCTGTTTGAATTACAGTTTATCTTTCACAAAAGCATCTAAACTTGGATTCTCTATCACTGGGAACTTTTAAATCATCACAAGCCTTGGTAAGTTGTTCAATGGTTAATTACCCTTAGGGCTGGTCTACACTCAGGGGGAAGGGGATGTTCAATCTAAGATACTTGAACTTCAGCTACATGAATAGTGTAGCTGAAGTTGCGTATCTTAATTCGACTTACCTGGCCGTCCTCATAGAGGCAAGTCAACCGCCGCAGCTCCCCCGTCGACTACACATACTCCTCCTGCAGAGGTGGAGTAGGGGCGCCAATTTGGGGATTGATTTATCATGTCTAGACGAGATGCAATAAATCGATCCCCGATAGATCGATTACTACCCTTGCTGTGTTAGCAAGCTTTTAACCCATTTATTAATGTGTGCCATATTGATTTTGTATCATTCTAGCTTCTTTATCAAAATGTCATGCTGTACCAAGTCAAATGCCTCACTGAAGTATATTACATTAACATTACTTATCTTCAACCCAAGTTGCATGCTCATCAAAAAAGATATTTAACTGGATTGGCATTAGTTACCCTCCTTTAATTCAGTCCCACATCAGCTGCTCCATTATTTTGCCCACGATGGATGTCATGCTAACAGGCATAAGTTTCCCAACTCATCCCTTTTACCCTTTTTAAACATTGGCACAAAATTAGCCTTCTCCCAGTCATCTGGAATTCCCCAGTGCCTGAAGACTTATAGAAAATTTTCTACTAACAGTCCAGACTGCCACAACCAGCTTTTTCAGAAATTTTTTGGGTGCAACTTATCTGGACTTGTTGATTTTAAAATATCTAGCTCTAGTTAAACAGCTACATCTTCCTGAGTTAATGAGAGCTTTCATTCTTGCACCATCATCATCATAACACTAGATTTTTCTGCAGTAATTTAGAAAAGCAGGAACAGAAATATTTATTGAACACTTCTGCCTTTTCTGATTATTACCAAGAATTCTACTATATACATCTAGTAGAAGACCAATACCATTGTTAGGATTCCTTTTATTCCCTCAGTCTACAGAATGAATGGATGCTTTTACCCTTAGATTATATCAAGTGACACACATAGGGTCCTTGTATTGGTTAACAAGAAATTCAAGTCCCAAAGACTCTCAGAATCCAATGGGAGGGTACGAGTTCATAGATCTTTAGAATTTTTTCACCAGAAAATGGACAGGTCCAGGGGTCTCTTTCACATACAGGTAGGAATCAGTCTAAACCTTCACAGTTACCAGCATTAGTTCTGATAACACAAGAGTCTAGTATAACTGGAACTGGACAAGAAACAAAGTCAAAGCTCTGTCTTGAGCAAACCTAATATGGCTCCATTTGACAATGTAACACTTTCCAGGACTTTAAGTTTTATTTTAGTATTAAGAAATAGAGAACATAACAGATATGGGTCAGACCAATGGCCAATACAGCTCAGTATCCCGTCTCTGACAGTGACCAGTGCCAGAGGCTTCACAGGGAATGAACAGAACAAGGCAATTTCGAGTGATCTATCCAGTCTCAGTTTCTGGCAGTTTGAGATTTAGAGACAACCAGAGCATGGGGTTATGTCCTAAACATCTCGGCTAATAGACGGTGATGTCCTATTCTCCGTGAACTTATCTAGCTCTTTTTTAACACTGTTGTAGTTTTGGTTTTCACCACATCCCCAGGCAATGAGTTCCATAGGATGACTGACTGTGCAGTGTGTGAAGCAGTACTTCCTTATATTTGTTTAAGCCTGCTCCTATTAGTTTAATTGGGTGACCCCTTTTTCTTGTGTTATGAAAATGAGTAAATAACACTTCCTTATTCACTTTCTTCACACCAGTCATGATTTTATAGACTTCTATCATATCCCCCATTTGTCATCTATTTTCTAAAAAATGAACAGTCCCAGTTTTTTTAACCTCTCCTCATACAGAAGCTGTTCCATACCTTTATCATTTTTGTTGCCTTTCTATGTACCTTTTCCACTTCTATCTTGTTTCTAAATGAGGCAACCAGAACTGCATGCATTATGCAAGGTGTGGAGAGACCATAGATTTATATAGTGGCATTATGACATTTTATTTTATTATCTATCCCTTCTTCCTAATGGCTCCTAACATTGTTAGCTTTTTTGACTGCCGCTGCACAGAGTGGATGTTTTCAGAGAACTAGCCAAAATCTTTCCAAGATCTCTTTCTTGAGTGGTAACAGCTAATTTAGACTCCACCATTTTGCATATATAGTTGGGATTATTTTTCCAATGTGCATTAACTTGCATTTATTGAATTTCACCTGCCATTTTGTTGCCCAGTCACTCAGCTTAGTGAGATCCCTTTGTAAGTCTTCCCAGTCAGCTTCAGTCTTAACTGGAAGTGTTTAGTAGAATCAATACTTGTGTCGACTACAATTTACACTTTGTTTGGTTTTGCTGTTATCTCACACTTGGACTACTGCAGAAACTGATCAACTCCCCTTTTCCTCTATCCATCCTCTAAAATAAGGATGCCCCAAATGCAACCTACACAGAGCTCCGTAAGGGAGATAACAGACCACTGGACTAGAAAACTGAGAAACCAAAATTCTATTCCGAGGTTTGCAATGGACTCACTGAATGACCTTAAACAAGTCACTTACCCTTTCTGTGACTCAGTCTCCCATTTATAAAATGTGAATAGTGATGCTCTACTCATGGTGTGAACATTGAGAATGATCAGTGAATAACACTGTGTAAGTTACTTATTTTCACTGCAGTAGTACCTAGACACCAGAGTCCTACTGTCCTGAGTTCTGTAGAAACATATCATACAGCAGTCCCTGCCCTAAAGAACTTACAAGCTAAGTAAGACTAAGACAACAGGTGGAAACACACAGGACAGTACAAGCAAACAAATGAGGTAACACTGGTCATCATGAGAAGCTGCCTAACCAAGTGCTACCTCTGCCAGCATCTTTTACACAGTCCTTGGAATGTACAGCTCTGAGTACACAAATCTCTATTTCCATTTGAATAGCCCCCTACCTCCAGAGACTGGTTATTAAGTATTCTCTAGCACCAATCAAGTTGTTGCTGTTCACTGATATCCTTTTATTTACACATATACCTGCTCTCTAGAGAAACCATTTCTTGAATTTAATCTGACACCAGCCAAATGTTTGTAACTCTTCACTAAGTCAGAGTCTGGTTTAGTTCTGTGAAGAATTACGATATTGATAAAGGACAGTTACCTCACCCACCCTTTCACTATAACAAAGAGTTTTCTCTACAATAGAACCAAATGGAGTTAGAAGAAAGCATCACTTCTTCAGAACCACTCCTCAGAATAAGAATGTGTGTCTAAATTACCATCAGTTAATGAGCAAGAATTGTCAGCTCAAAGTAGGCAAGGCAGGTATCTTTCTAATGAGAAATATTCCTGAATCATCCCACAGCATTTTTAGTTTATCACACCCACGTTTAGCAAAAACTACAAATCCAGACTGTAACTGCTCAAGACAAACTATTGCAACAGCTCAACTAGTGTTTGGAGAGAAGAGGGAGATGCTCTGCTCATCCCCAACACTCCCAGGGAAGCCTCCAGCCCTGGCAGGGTAGCAGAGCTGCCTGCCAGTCTACTTAAACCCAGCTCTCGGCACAGCAAGCCCATCCTGGCCAACAGCCCAAAGGGCATCGCATGCACCTCGCTGCCAGAGACCCCAGGCCAGGTCGGGACACTGCGGCCAAATGACCCACCACAAGCAGAGGGCAAGCGCCCTCCAGCAGCGCCGGCTCAGGGGATTCCCGTCCCGCGGCTGCAGCGCCCAACAGAAGTGGCCGCACTCCGCGGAGGGAGCTCGCACGACCTGTGCCAGCCGGAGAAGGCCTATGACCCGCCCTAGCGGCCTCCGGCTGCTCAGGGCAGCCCTCGCCCATCCTCCCGCCATCAGCCCAGCCCCCTCAGGCCCCTGCCTCCCCTTCTCCGCCCTCTCATGCCCCTGCCCAGGGCCGGTGGCCTCTGCCCCCGGGCCTCACGTACCGTTCTGGCGGCCTCTGCCCAGGTCCTGCCCTTCTTCCTGCGGCCCTTCTCCCTCATGTCGCACGCGCTGGGGGCAGCTGGCTCGCAGGCTCCCGGCCGATCCTTCCGCCCAGGGCGCTGGGGCCGCAGCTGCTCCGGTCCCGAGGGGGAGAGCGGTGGGCGGCCCTAGATCCGAGCGCTGCAGGCTCCAGCTTCCCCTACGGCCGCCGCTGCCATATTGGGATCCTACTGTACAGGAGCTGCGGTCATGTGACCCCGCCCGCGTGACTCCACCTACTGTACTGGGCACGGAGACGGGAGGCCCCGCCCCAGAGCGCGAGACCGGCGCCTGCGCTCTGCCCGTACTGCCCCCACAGCCGCGCTCTGACAGGTTCCCGCCTGCACCCGCGCCCCCATCTGCTACTCAAGGGCCTTTCCCAAACGGGAGCGGGCGCCCTTCTCCTCCCGGCTGCCACGGCCCATTGGGGCTGCCAATCACCTCTGCCCCGCCCTATAGCTCCATAGCCCGCCTACCCCGTCTCCAGCGGCCGGTTCCGCCTGCCGCTCCTGTGGCTGGCAGCTGCTAGCACCTCCCACCCGCTGCGGCCTCCCCGTGGTTCTTCCTCAGTGCCACACGCGCCCCACCCCCACCGCCACCCCCAACTGCCACACGCGCCCCTCCCCCACACCGCCACCTGACTGCCACACGCGCCCCTCCCCCACACCGCCACCCCCAACTGCCACACGCGCCCTTCCCCCACACCGCCACCTGACTGCCACACACGCCCCTCCCCCACACCCCCAACTGCCACACGCGCCCTTCCCCCAAACCGCCACCTGACTGCCACACGCGCCCCTCCCCCACACCGCCACCTGACTGCCACACGCGCCCGTCCCCGCACCCCCAACTGCCACACGCGCCCCTCCCCCACACCCCCAACTGCCACACACATTCCCCTCCCCCCCACCGCCACCTGACTGCCACACGCGCCCCTGCCCCCACCCCCAACTGCCACACGCGCCCCTCCCCCACACCGCCACCTGACTGCCACACGCGCCCCTCCCCGCACCCCCAACTGCCACACGCGCCCCTCCCCCACACCCCCAACTGCCACACACATTCCCCTCCCCCCCACCGCCACCTGACTGCCACACGCGCCCCTGCCCCCACCCCCAACTGCCACACGCGCCCCTCCCCCACACCGCCACCCCCAACTGCCACACGCGCCCTTCCCCCAAACCGCCACCTGACTGCCACACACGCCCCTCCCCCACACCCCCAACTGCCACACACATTCCCCTCCCCCCCACTGCCACCCCAACTGCAACACACATTCCCCTCCTCCAACCCTCACCCCAACAGCCACACACATTCCCCTCCCCCTCACTGCCACCCCCACTGCCGCATGCTCCCCTGACACACACGCTCCCCTCCCCCAGATCACAACCCCCTACTGCCACACACTCCTTGCTCCAACAGCGTCACACTCTCCTCCCACAAACTTTTCCTCCCCCAATTGCTGCTACCAGTGGCCCCTCCCAAACGCCACCTACACCCATCCTGCAACTGCCAGTCCAGCTGGTAGCCAGTCCATCACCCAACTGCCACTCCTAGTGTCCCATAACACCTGCCACTCATTGCCTCTGTCAACTGCTGCTCCCAGCTGTCTCCCACACCCCTCCTGAAGTTTCCTCATTCCCATCCCTTCTCCCACTCTCACTACATATTCCCAACTGTTACCCAGTATACACTCTTCAGCGCCATCCCTGATGCCCAAATGCCACCCCCTGATTCTGCTCCTGGTTCCCATCTGCAGCCCCCCCATCTCTTCTCCCAGCATGATCATCCTGGCCACCACCCCTCGTTCTCAGCTGACATTAACCTTCTCCCACTTTCTGCAGCCACAACGACTAGCATTGGTCATTCTCAACCCATATATAAACTTCTGACTCCAGCATTTGTCCCTTCTTTTCTATCAGAGGGGCCATCACACAAAACATCCTCCTTGCTGTCTGAATAATAGCAGAGAGGAACTAATTATCACACAATCTGTACTTTGGTCCCCACTTACAAACGCGTATCACGCTTTTGTAATTCTGTCCATGCAATCTCTCACATGGCTGCTGTTCCATGTGTCTAATTCACAGGGAAAGGACACAGCGTCTCACACTGCACAGTACCATATGTCCCTGTTTTAATGCAAGGGTAACATGAAACCTTTATTGCTGTATATGTGTGGGAGCGCAGACAGTAGTGGGTGCTGTGCCAGAAGGATATGAGGAAACTAAGGTTATGTCTACACTACAGACTTTATAGAAGCACAGCTGTATTGCTGTGGCTGTGCTGCTGTAAGGTCTCCTGTGTAGCCACGCTTTGCTGGCAGGAGAAAACCATCTCACCCTTGTAATCTTTTAATCGGTATACAGGTCTCTGGTTAAGGCTTCATCCACTAAGAATAGCTCAGCGGTAAACATTTATTCATAACCTTTTTTCAAAAGCTCCTTTGGTTTTAGATAGTCTCATGTGGTCGCCGTTTCTAAAAGGGGCAACAACCAGTTTTATTTTAAAACCATCTCCATAAACTGTTTTCCACACCTTCAGAGAATTTGAAGGGTTAACATCAGTGGGTCTGATATTTATAGTTCTGTGAAAGCTCTGGTTGTAACTCTTTATAAAGTCAAGTAACATGTCTGTCATAAACAGATAGTTAAGGGTTAATGTCTCTTTTGCCTGTAAAGGGTTAAGAAGCTCAGTAAACCTGGCTGATACCTGACCAGAGGACCAATAGAGAGACAAGATACTTTCAAATCTTGGTGGAGGGAAGTCTTTGTTTGTGTTCTTTGTTTTGGGTGTTGTTCGCTCTTGGGGCTAAGAGGGACCAGACATACACTTAGGCTCTCCAAATCTTTCTGAATCAGTCTCTCATGTTTCAAACTTGTAAGTAATTAGCGAGGCAAGGCATGTTAGTTTTGTTTTTGTTTCCTCGCCTTGTAAATGTCCCCTTTTTTGCTGTTAGGATTTTACCTCTGCTTGCTGTAACTTTGAACCTAAGGCTAGAGGGGGTTTCCTCTGGGCTATCTAAATTTGAGTAGCCTGTAAAGTATTTTCCATTCTGATTTTACAGATATGATTTTTACCTTTCTTTCTTTAATTAAAAGCTTTCTTTTTTAAGAACCTGATTGATTTTTCCTGGTTTTAAGATCCAAGGGGATTGGGTCTGGACTCACCAGGGATTGGTGGGGGAAAAGGAGGGGGGTGGTGGTTAATTTCTCCTTGTTTTAAGGTACTATTGGGTTTTGAAACCTGCCCACTGCTAAAGGATCATCCCCCTAGCCTAAGGGGAGGATCCACAGGACCACAGAACCCCACTGATTACGAGGGACAACTAATAAAAGAACAGGGACAGGAGTGCTGTCAAAGGGTCATAAGAAGGGAGCCTGACGGGGACACCGAGCAGAGAGCCCTGAACAGCACCCACTGCTCCTCAAAGGCATCAAGGGAGCCAGTGGACGCTGCCCAAAGAAACTCTGCCCGTATACGTGAACGGACCATGGATCGGAAACAAGCCCCACAGTCACTGGAGGCTCCATCGGCCAACCTCCTCTCCCTGGTTGTGTACATGGCCATTTTAGCCAGGGCAAGGAGGAGGTTAACCAGGAGATCCCGCGACTTTGTGGGGCCACGGATAGGGAGTGTGTAGAGAAGGACATGCGGGGAAAAGTGCAGCCAGAAATGCAACAGGAGATTGGTGAGGAGCCAGTATAGGGGCTGCAACCTGGAGCACTCTAAGTAGATGTGCGCCAGGGTCTCCCTCATGCCGCAGAAGGGGCAGGTGTCTGGGACAGGGGTAAACCACGCCAAATACACGCCCGTGCTCACAGCGCCATGGAGGAGCCACGAACTGATATCCCTGGCGGGCCTCGAGACCAAGGTAGAGTATAGGCTGGCCCACCGGGGCTCCTCACCCTCCAGAGGTGGCAGGAGGTCCCTCCACTTTGTGTCGGGGTGGGACACGAGGGTGAGGAAATGAAGGGTATGGAGCACGAGCATGTAGAGATGCTTCCTTGGCACGGTTTGGAAACGTACCAGCTGCACGTTGTGCAGCCAGCTTGCGGAGAAGGGACGGGGGGGCCGCTTGTTTTAAGGTCCAAGGGGTTTGGATCTGTGTTCACCAGGGAATTGGTGGAACCTCTCAAGGCTGCCCAGGGAGGGGAAAGTTTAGGGGGAAACAGAGAGTGCCCCAGACACTGGAATTCTGGGTGGTGGCAGTGTACCAGATCTAAGCTAGTAATTAAGCTTAGAAGCATTAATGCAGGTCCCCACATTTGTACCCTAAAGTTCAAAGTGGGGGAAAAAAACCTTGACTGTCAATGTTGCGAAAGGTGTTATGGGCTGTAAAATGTCTCCACATAGTCCAAAGTGCCCATGGGGGTGGTGAAGGAGTCCATGTTTCCTCTCAGCATTTCCATAATTTCTAAAACACACATCTTTGGAACTAAATGGTCGAATCTGCACAGCAGAGGGACTTCTGGGGGAAGTGCTGTACTCTGATTGTAGAAGGCAGTAGAGGAAGCTCATGGAGAGGTCACATGACCCACTTCTGGGCCGGTCACCCCACCCCAGAACTCCCTCTGATTGGTCAAATCTCCTCTTGGAGAGGTCCTGAGAGGGGATGAAACCCTTCCTGATTGGTAGAGGGCAGTGGGAGGAGTTCTTAGAGGGGTCACATGACATCCTTTGCTTCCAGTCATGTGCCTGTCTTGACTCCGGAAGTAATACCCCCAGGGGCAGGTCTTAGGGTGACAGGTGGGTGAGGCCTGAGGGGCCATGGGGAGGAACCTATGTTTGTTTGATGGTAAGCCCCTTATACTACTTTAGGGGTATGGAACAGTTTCGATATGAGGAGAAATTAATAAGTCTGGGACTTTTCAGCTTGGAAAATAGATGACTAAGGGAGGATATGATAGAGGTTTATAAAATCATGACTGGTGTGGAGAACGTTAATAAGGAAGTGTTATTTACTCCTCATAACACAAGAACTAGGGATCACCAAATGAAATTAATAGGCAGCAGGTTTTAAACGAATAAAAGGAAGTATTTCTTCACACAATGCACAGTCAACTTGCAGAACTCTTTGCCAAAGGATGTTGTGAAGGCAAAGACTATAACAAGGTTCAAAAAAGAACTAGATAAATTCATGAAGGACAGGTCAATCAATGGCTATTAGCCAGGATAAGCAGGGATGGTGTCCCCAGCCTCTGGCAAACAGAGGCTAGGAATGGGCAACAGGGGATGGATCACTTGATGATTCCCTGTTCTATTCATTTCCTCTGGGCACCTGGCATTGGCCACTGTCAGAAGACAGGATACTGGGCTAGATGGACCTTTGGTCTGACCCAGCATGGTTGTGCTTATGTTCTTATATTCTCAGGTCTCAAGAGAAACTTTTGTCTTTGGCAGACAGAAAAAACATCTTAGGGCTAGTAAATTGAGTCCTTTTGTGCTGGCATCACTGAGGAAAACCAGCAGGATGTTACTAAAAAGAGACAGTAAAGTTAAGATGGCATGGGGGGGAGGAAGGACTTGGAATTATAAAAGTCAAGCAAAACAATGCAATAACAATTTCCAGAGTTTAATATCTTATGTTAAGTTTTAGAAGTAAATTAAAGTTGATCCTTTCTCAAAAGAGCTAAAGATAAGCTGACATAGATCATCTGTTTCATTTTATGAGTGTGATCCATCATGATGTTGTATTCAAGAGCTACATTACATTTCAAACAGCAATTTTTACATGCAACTTTCAGGTCAAAACTTTAAGTAGGCAGCTGAAGGTCCTTTAATTTCCACTCTAGCTATCAGCCTGAGTCAGCATCAGAGATTCAATCCACTGGTGTCATAAACAGATAGCTAAGGGTTAATGTCTCTTTCACCTGATGCACCTGACCAGAGGACCAATCAGGAAACCGGATTTTTTCAACTCTGGGTGGAGGGAAGTTTGTGTCTGAGTCTTTGTTTTCTGGCTGCCTGCTTTCTCTGAGCTTTGGAGAAGTAGTTTCTACTTTCTAGTCTTCTGTTTCTAAAGTAAGGACAAAGAGATCAGATAGTAAGTTATATGGTTTCTTTTCTTTGGTATTTGCATGAATATAAGTGCTGGAGTGCTTTGAATTGTATTCTTTTTGAATAAGGCTGTTTATTCAATATTCTTTTAAGCAATTAACCCTGTATTCGTCACCTTAATACAGAGAGACCATTTGTATGTATTTTTTCTTTCTTTTTTATATAAAGCTTTCTTTTAAGACCTGTTGGAGTTTTTCTTTACTTCAGGGAAATTGAGTCTGTACTCACCAGGGAATTGGTGGGAGGAAGAAATTAGGGGAGATCTGTGTGTGTTGAATTGGCTAGCCTGATTTTGCATTCCCTCTGGGTGAAGAGGAAAGTACTTTTTGTTTCCAGGACTGGAAACGGAAAGGGGGAGTCACTCTGTTTGGATTCACAGAGCTTGTGTCTGTGTATCTCTCCAGGAGCACCTGGAGGGGGGAAGGGAAAAAGGATTATTTCCCTTTGTTGTGAGACTCAAGGGATTTGGGTCTTGGGGTCCCCAGGGAAGGTTTTTCAGGGGGACCAGAGTGCCCCAAAACACTCTAATTTTTTGGGTGGTGGCAGCAAGTACCAGGTCCAAGCTGGTAGCTAAGCTTGGAGGTTTTCATGCTAACCCCCATATTTTGGACGCTAAGGTCCAAATCTGGGACTAAGGTTATGACAACTGGCTTTCTGATTCATTAGTGGCAAATCATCATCAGTAAACAGCCTAACAAGATAATATATAACTACATGGGGAGATGGAGGATGCAAGTCATTTTCCAGGAAATGTTAACACAAATTTTGAAAATTTTGCTAAGGGGGCAAACAGTGGGTGCTGTCACCATTGTGGCAAATTGCCAGCACTATTATGATGGGTCTCACACTCTCTCTTCTTTGGGGGGGGAGGTGTTCAGGGCACCATTTCTTGCCCCTGAATTGGAATATTAACTGCCCCACTAGTGTCCTAGAGGAGGGGAGTTGAGAGGGAGGGACTTGGGCCCACCCTCTACTCATGGTCCCAGCCCAGGGGCCCTGAGGATAGTGGTAAACCACTTGAACTGACAGTTCCTTCCCCTGGGTTACTTCCCTTTCCTGCCCTCCCTCTGTACAAGCCAGGTGCCCCTTTACCTAGGGTTTTAGATGTCTTAGCTCACCACAGCACTTCTCCAAACTGCCCTCCACTTCCCTTCAAACTGTTCTTTGCTCCAACTCCCACCCTGTCCAATTGAAGCAGGGGGGTTTTATCATGTGACTGACTGCAGGTGCTCTAACTGGCTTCAGGTGCTCTAGTTAATACATAGCAAACCTTCTTCCCCTTAGAGGGAATAAGTCTCCCTTCTAACCCTCTTCTGCTGCCCTCTGGCCATGCTGTATCACACCATTCAGAACAACTACACCTCTATTTCCCCTCTGTGAGTCAGCAAGGGCACTTGCACAGGCTTCTAGCCTCTCTGGCCATCACCTCTCCTGAGTGGAGACCCTCATCTCCCACTCCTCTTACCAGGGTATTCCCAGTTCCCTGCCTTCACTGTGCTGTTTCCAGCAGAGACAGGCTGCCCAAGCAGGCCTGCTTGCTTTCTCTTCGGAGACCGTTAACAGTGCGATGACTGCCCACAGTTATAATTCAGACAAAACATTAAAAACAAAAGAACCTACACACATGCTCATAAGTTTACCAGAGATCACCCCAACCCTAACACAGGCTCTGGCAGAAGCAATCCTTCAATACTCCACCATGGGGTTGTGGTTTCAAGTTCATCACAGCTTCAGCTCAGAGCAAGCACACAGTTTTATGAGGCTGGAGCAGGCCCAGTCCTTCCAACCATCCCCTAAGGACTGGGTCCTTCCATGGACCAGAGGTCCTGTCTGTCTGCTGGATCAGGAAGAAGGTCCCGAGCCTGTTTAAAAACAAGGTTATTTATTCCACAAGCCTTTCTTTGTGTGTTGGTCCCTGGAGACTCCAGTTTGCACTCATAGATCAGCAGTTCTCAAACTGTGGTTTGGGGCCCCCAAATGGGTCACAACTCTGTTTTAATGGGGTCACCAGGGCCTGAGCCCCAGCACCCAGGGCTGAAGCCAAAATCTGAGCCCTACCAGTGCTGTCCTGAGCGGTGGGGCTCGGGCTTTGGCACTCCCATCAGAAGTGGCAGGGCTCGGTGAGCTCTGGCTTCCCTCCCAGACCCCTAGGGTAGTGTAATAATTTTTGTTGTCAGAAGCGGGTCACGGTGCAATGACGTATGAGAACCACTGTAATCACAGGTGCCAACTTCCCCTCTGCCTGGTGGGTGCTTGACCCCCCAAACTCTGTCCCTATCCCTACCTCGCCTTTTCCCTCTCCTGCTCCACCCTCACCCCATCCCCATTCCACCTTCTTCCCCCAGATCCCTGTCCCTGCCCTACCTCTTCTCTGCCTCCTCCCCGGAGCGCACCTTGTCCCCATTCTTTCCCCTCTCTCCCAGAAGCTGGTAGGCAGCAGGCGGGAAGCGCTGGCAGGAACAGGGAAGAGCAAGGATGCGGTCCACACTGGGGAGGAGGAGGCAGCAAGGATGGGGCAGGGAGAGTTTGGCTGCTGGTGGGTGTGGAGCACCAGCAATTTTTTCCCCATAGGTGCTCCAGCTCCACAGCATCCACGGAGTCAGTGCCTATGGCTGTAACAGATGCATATCTCTCCAAGACACTGGTTCAAAGGGCTGATAAACTGAGGAATGACATTAGCATCCCCCGCCTCCTAATGGAGTTATATTAAATTCCACAATAACGCATGCACAACTGCATTTTTACTACCATAGACCCCAAAGATATTAACCCTAATTCAGTCAGATTTACCTTAATTCCTCATAGCTTGACCAGGATATTGCAGGATATTATCAATCTGTCATAGGGGCTTTCCCCCCAAAATGCAGTCCCTACTTATAAAGCTTTCTATTAGGGACTTTCATGGGGTTTATGCAGCAATGACTATGGAAACACTGTTCCTACACAGCAGGGATGAGGAACTGTCAGCAGGAGGTAGAGGACACCTTTATTTAACTCTGTATATAAACTGGCATGAAACATTTGCAGGCTCTGGTCTCTTTTGCTTGGGATTGGCAGAAGCTTCCATCATTAGTCAGCATATTCCACAGGAAACCATGTGGTAATTACAGCATAAAAGTGAGATTCTGTCAAGGTACCAAAAATACCCAACCAACCTCTAAAAAATAAAGAGCTAAGTGCCAAGTGCCCTTTTTGGGTTTGTCTAATTTAGACAAAGAAGTTGGGGTTAGCTAACATGTGTCAGCTAACCTCACCTAACCTCAATCCCTTTTTCTAACCTAGACAACCCCTTTAAGGGCAGACCATTATGAGCTAACATTATTAGCCCTCCTGCCTGTTGTCTCGCAGATCCTCTAGAGACAGAACAGAGACAGAAACTAAGCTACACAGCAACACATATCCAGGCAGATGTATAGAAACAAGTATTACTTTAACTGATTGGCAATTACAAACATTTACTCTTTACAAATAAATCAGAAAGACAAGAGGTAATTCACTTCCCCAGGTAAAGATTGTGCCCACAGTGCAATAATTCTTCAGATTTAATAGCCATATGTATTAACATAAACAAGCAGCTCATCAATTAAATTAGAAAGAAAAGAAAACAGCAACAGGTGCATGTTCTGAAAATCAAAAATCGTAAATAATTATAATTTACTATTTCTACATCTATCAGTTCAAGGATCTCAATATATTGTACAATCTAGACAGTGATCCCTTGAGCATTTGCTGAAATGTAGCTGCCTCTTAGCAGTTGCTTAACAGCATAGAGGAATACTATTCAGCAATCTGAGACAGGTAGTGAAGAATTCTATATGCAACTGCAGGAGGAAATTAGGGAGACAGAATGCAATTCTTGAAAAGGGAATTTTGCCAGGGCATGGGGATAAGATCCCAAGTCTTAGTAAAAGTGCTGTAAGGTTTTAATTACTGTACCTAGTCAGGATCTCGATTTTCCATCTCATCCAAAAAACAGCACCTCCAACAGCAAAGTGTCCCTCGCAATTCACTGTGGCATTAAGTACTTCTTCAAAAGTTGAACACACAACCCTACCTCATTTTTAATCAATATACAGCATATAACACATCAATCAGTACATAGTCCATGAAATCAGGTTGAGTCTATATCTCAGCCTAGAGCGCACAGACCCTAGGCTCAATTCTCCCTGGCATCTGAACTCTGCTCCATGCCCATCTATAACTTCATATCCCCTCCACAAAGGGAATGCTCCACTGGCTATTTATGATCAGAATCCAGCTCTACCAAGCTACCTGAGTAGCACAAATGGGCTGACTGTACCACTGAATCTGGCCATGTAAATTAATGTCTAAGCTCACTGTGACAGTGTGCCTCAAAATAGCACCCTGGAGCCCCCATATTCACCACTGGAATCCCAAGAGGGGAGATGGATTTTTTGCATGTGTACAGTCCTGAGGTTGGGAAACAGCTCCACACAGGGCCAGCCAACATGCATAATCCCCCTATATCCTAATACTTCCCCAGATCCTGAGGTACCAAAATCCCAGAAATATGATCCGACTAAGGACCAGTGCAGAAGGGAACACTGAAGGGAAAGAAAAGACAGTAACTGAACACATGCAAAAGTTCAGAAAGGAGTTGAAAGACACAAAAATGAATTTGAAGAACAGCTGGCCAAAGACTCAAAAAATAATAACAAAAAAAATGTTAAGTACATCAGAAGCAGGAAGTCTGCTAAACAACTAGTGGGGTCACTGGATGATCGAGATATTAAAGGAGCACTCAGGACAATAAGGCCATTGCAGAGAAACTAAATGAATTCTTTACATCGGTTTTCACGGTTGAGGATGTGAGGGATATTCCCAAACCTGAGCCATTCTTTTTAGATGACAAATCTGAGGAACTTTCCCAGACTGACGTGTCATTAGAGGTGGTTTTGGAACAAATTGATAAATTAAACAGTAATAAGTCAACAGGACCAGGTGGTATTCATCCAGGAGTTCTGAAGGAACTCAGATGTGAAATTGCAGGACTACTAATTGTAGTCTGTAATCTCTCATTTAAACTAGCTTCTGTACCAAATGACTGGAGGATAGCTAATGTGATGCCAATATTTAAAGAGGGCTCCAACGATGACCCCCGTAATTACAGTCCAGAAAGCTTGACTTCAGTAACAGGCAAACTGGTTGAAACTATCCTAAAGAACAAAATTGTCAGACACATAGATGAACATAATTTGTTGGGGAAGAGTCAACATGGTGTTTGTAAAGGGAAATCGTGCCTCATCAATCTACTAGAATTCTCTGAGGGGGGCAACAAGCAAGTGAACAAGGGGGATCCAGTGGATATAGTGCACTGAGATTTTCAGAAAACCTTTAACAAGGTCCCTCACCAAAGGCTCTTAAGCAAAGTAAGCTATCATGGGATAAGAGGGAAGGTTCTGTCATGGATTGGTAACTGGTTAAAAGACAGGAAATAAAGGGTAGAAATAAATGGTCAGTTTTCAGAATGGAGAGAGGTAAATAGTGGTGTCACCCCAAGGGTCTGTACTGGGAACAGTCCTATTCAACATATTCCTAAATGACCTGGGGAAAGGGGTAAATAGTCAGGTGGCAAAATTTGCAGATGATACAAAACTCCTCAAGATAGTTGAGTCCCAGGCAGACTGTGAAGCTCTACAAAAGGATCTCACAAAACTGGGTGACTGGCCAACAAAATGGCTGATGAAATTCAATGTTGATAAATGCAAAGTAATGTACATTGGAAAACATAATCTCAACTATACATATAAAATAATGGAGTCTCAATTAGCTGTTACTACTCAAGAAAGAGATCTTGGAGTCACTGTGGATTGTTCTCCAAAAACACCTGCTCAATGTGCAGCGGCAGTCAAAAAAGTGAACAGAATGTTGGGAATCATAAAGAGATAGATAATTAGACAGAAAATATCATATTGCCTTTATATAAATCCATGGTATGCCCACAGCTTGAATACTGTGTGCAGATGTGGTCGCCCCAACTCAAAAAATATATATTGGAATTGGAAAAGGGTCAGAAAAGGGCAACAAAAATGTTGCAACAGCTGCCCTATGAGGAGAGATTAATAAGACTGGGACTTTTTAGTTTGGAAAAGAGACGACTAAGGAGGGATATGATAGGGGTCTATAAAATCCTGCCTGGTATGGAGAACGTAAATAAGGAAGTGTTATTTATTTCTTCTTGTAACGCAAGAGTTGGGGTCACCAAATGAAGGCATGGTATGACAAAGATACTGGTTAATGCCCAACTGTGATAAACGGTTTGGTGCTACTGTTAAACCTCATGACAAAAAACGTGATGCTAATGTTAAGCCTTACGACAAAAAATTTGGTACTGATGGTAAACCCTATGAAAAGGTGCATTAGGCACAATTTTTGGGAGAAGCTTTTGGACATGCTAGGAGAGGTAAATAAGAACACACCCCACATTGAGAAGCCTCAAAGTAATTCTGCTTGTCACAACAGAGAAATCATCATAAACCTGGTCTGCATATAGAAGTGGAAACTGAGGCATATCATTTCATTGCTTTGATGCCTACACTCTGGAAATGCCAAGATGCCTACACGCTGGAAAACATTACTAGCTACACTGAGTTAACACCAATAAGAGAAGCAGAAGGGTTAACAATGCTGCAAAGATACAAAGAGATGCTTTCTAGCAATCCAGAGAAGTCACACTTGCTAACTTTTGAGATCACTAGACAGATTCATGAAGTGTTAAAACAGAACTTTGCAAGAGCATATGTGGTTAATACTACAATGTCGAGCAACATTTGAAAGTTATATTGTCAAAAACCAAAGAGAACCTTGGGCACACTGCCTTCGTATTAGTCAGTGTCTAACACACTTGCAGTAAACTAAAGGGAAAGGTTTGACAATCTATCTTAAAATAGCACCCTGGAGTCTCCATATTCACCACTGTGATAGGATTGTGATCTGTTTTGTAAAAAGTACACCCCATGAAATATCATCTAAAAAGTTTGCATCTGTTGAACATTACTATCCTGTTGAATTGTATGTACTGTCGTTGTATGTGAAGTTATGAAGTATTGATGTATGTTTGTTACCAAACTATGTGGAATGTCGGAAACACCTACAGCCAGCCTTTCAGTGGCAACAAAGGAGCAACAAAGGAGAGATTTACTTCTAGATTGGCTAGACAGGCACTGACGTCCTAGCAAGAACAATCCACTCTCCCAGAGACTCCTCTGAGAGGGCACATGCACAACGGGGCCTACCTAACCCCCATGTCACAGCAAGGATCTTTCTAGCACCTGGTGGGAAAGCATAAATGAGGGTGGACGACATCACCACTTGGCCTCTCTCCTTCTGCATCTCAACACCAGGAAGACCATTTGGAAGACAAAGACTTTGAACTGGGGAGATTGGTCCCAGGCTGAAAGGGAATATAGCCTGTGTATTAAGAACTGTAAACTGCCTGGAACATCCAGTGGGGTGAGAAACTGCTTGATTCAAATCTTGCTTAGTCTGTAGAATTTAGACTGTGATTTTATTTTTATTTCTCATAATGAGTTATAATATTAGGGATCTATTATCGACCACCTGACCAGGACAGTAATAGTGATGATGAAATGCTAAGGGAAATTAGAGAGGCTATCAAAATTAAGAACCCAATAATAGTGGGGGATTTCAATTATCCCCATATTGATTGGGAACATTTCACTTCAGGACGAAATGCAGAAATAAAATTTCTCAATACTTTAAATGATTGCTTCATGGAGCAGCTGGTACGGGAACCCACAAGGGGAGAGGCAACTCGAGATTTAATCCTGAGTGGAGCGCAGGAGGTGCTCCAAGAGGTAACTATAGCAGGACTGCTTGGAAATAGTGACCATAATATAAAAGCATTCAACATCCCTGTGGTGGGAAGAACATCTCAATAGCCCAACACTGTGGCATTTAATTTCAAAAGGGGGAACTGTGCAAAAATGAGGGGGTTAGTTAAACAGAAGTTAAAAGGTGTAGTGACTAAAGTGAAATCCCTGCAAGCTGCATGGGCACTTTTTAAAGACACCATAATAGAGGCTCAACTTCAATGTATACCTCAAATTAAGAAACACAGTAAAAGAACTAAAAAAGAGCCACTATGGCTTAACAACCATGTAAAAGAAGCAGTGAGAGACAAAAAAGACTTCCTTTAAAAAGTGGAAGTTAAATCCTAGCGAGGCAAATAGAAAGGAGCATAAACACTGCCAGCTTAAGTGCAAGAGTATAATAAGAAAAGCCAAAGAGGAGTTTGAAGAAAGGCTAGCCAAAAACTCCAAAAGTAATAACAAAATGTTTTTAAGTACATCAGAAGAAGGAAGCCTGCTAAACAACCAGTTGGGCCCCTTGATGATCGAGATACAAAAGGAGCGCTTAAAGACGATAAAGTCATTGCGGAGAAACTAAATGGATTCTTTGCTTCAGTCTTCACGGCTGAGGATGTTAGGGAGATTCCCAGACCTAAACTGGCTTTTGTAGGTGACAAATCTGAGGAACTGTCCCAGATTAAGTATCACTAGAGGAGGTGTTGGAATTAACTGATAAACTCAACATTAACAAGTCACTGGGACCCGATGGCATTCACCCAAGAGTTCTGAAAGAACTCAAATGTGAAGTTGCGGAACTATTAACTAAGATTTGTAACCTGTCCTTTAAATCGGCTTCTGTACCCAATGACTGGAAGTTAGCTAATGTAATGCCAATATTTAAAAAGAGCTCTAGAGGTGATCCTAGCAATTACAGACCGGTACGTCTAACGTCAGTACCGGGCAAATTAGTCAAAACAATAGTTAAGAATAAAATTGTCAGACACATAGAAAAACATAAACTGTTGAGCAATAGTCAACATGGTTTCTGTAAAGGGAAATTGCGTCTTACTAATCTATTAAAGTTCTTTGAAGGGGTCAACAGACATGTGGACAAGGGGGATCCAGTGGACATAGTATACTTAGATTTCCGGAACGTCTTTGACAAGGTCTCTCACCAAAGGCTGTTATGTAAATTAAGCTGTCATGGGATAAAAGGGAAGGTCCTTTCATGGACTGAGAACTGGTTAGAAGACAGGGAACAAAGGGTAGGAATTAATGGTAAATTCTCAGAATGGAGAGGGGTAACTAGTGGTTTTCCCCAAGGGTCAGTCCTAGGACCAATCCTATTCAATTTATTCATAAATGATCTGGAGAAAGGGGTAAACAGTGAGGTGGCAAAGTTTGCAGATAATGCTAAACTGCTCAAGATAGTTAAGATCAAAGCAGACTGTGAAGAACTTCAAAAAGATCTTACAAAACTAAGTGATTGGGCAACAAAATGGCAAATGAAATTTAATGTAGATAAATGTAAAGTAATGCACATTGGAAAAAATAACCCCAACTATACATACAATAGGATGGGGGCTAATTTAGCTACAACAGGGAAAAGATCTTGGCGTCATCGTGGACAGTTCTCTGAAGATGTCTACGCTGCGTGCAAAGGCGGTCAAAAAAGCAAACAGGATGTTAGAAATCATTAAAAAGAGGATAGAGAATAAGACTAAGAATATCTTATTGTCCTTGGATGCCAGGAGTGGGCATCCATGGTATGCCCACATCTCAAATACTGTGTACAGATGTGGTCTCCTCACCTCAAAAAAGATATCCTGGCACTAGAAAAGGTTCAGAAAAGGGCAACTAAAATGATTAGGGGTTTGGAGAGGGTCCCATATGAGGAAAGATTAAAGAGGCTAGGTCTCTTCAGTTTGGAAAAGAGGAGACTAAGAGGGGATATGATAGAGGTTTATAAAATCATGAGTGATGTGGAGAAAGTGGATAAGGAAAAGTTATTTACTTATTCCCATAATACAAGAAGTAGGGGTCACCAAATGAAATTAATAGGCAGCAGGTTTAAAAAACAAATAAAAGGAAGTTCTTCTTCACGCAGCGCATAGTCAACTTGTGGAACTCCTTACCTGAGGAGGTTGTGAAGGCTAGGACTATAACAGCATTTAAAAGAGAACTGGATACATTCATGGTGGTTAGGTCCATAAATGACTATTAGCCAGGATGGGTAAGAAATGGTGTCCCTGGCCTCTGTTTGTCAGAGGATGGAGATGGATGGCAGGAGAGAGATTACTTGATCATTGCCCGTTAGGTTCACTCCCTCTGAGGCACCTGGCATTGGCCACTGTCGGTAGACAGATACTGGACTAGATGGACCTTTGGTCTGACCTGGTACGGCCATTCTTATGTTCTTATGTTCTTTGCGTACCACTTATAATCACTTAAAATCTCTCTCTCTGTAGTTAATAAATCTGTTTTATAGTTTATCTAAAACTGTGTGGTTTTTGGCTGAAGTTCTTGGGGAATCTGCGCAGATTACAATGGCTGGTGCATGTCCACTTCCCTTTGACCAAGTGGCAAATTAATTGATGAGCTTGCACTGTTCAAGAAAAGGTCTTGAGCTGTGCAAGATGGTACATTACTGGGATGCAAAGCTGGGGGCTGGAGAGATTTCCTGGTGTCTCCTTATACAGTTCATGAGTGGCTTAGAGCAGTGGTTCTCAACCAGGGGTCCGTGACCCCTTGGGGGTCTGTAAGCCATTTCAGGGGGGCTGCGGAGCCCCACCACTGAAACATGGTGCCTTTAGCCCCAGTGCCCACCACGGGGCTGAAGTGGGGAGTGGCGCAGGGCTGAAACCCCGAGCTTCCCCCTCTCTCTCTGCTGAAGCCAGGAGTGGTGCAGGCTGAAACCCTGAGCTCTGCCCCCCTCTGCTGAAGCTGGGGGGGGCTAACACCCCAGCATGGGCAGAAACCTTGAGTCCACGGGCAGAGTTGAGGGGGCACATGGGTGTTGCCCCCAAAAACTGCAGAGCCTTACCCAGAGTGGGGCAGTCTTGGGGGCAGCTCCACCACCCACCTCCTCATCTCCCCTAATCCCCTCAGGCCCTGCCCTCTGGCCAAGTCCTAGGTAGGAAACCAGAGCCAGGCAGTGTGGGGCAGCTGCACTTCTGGCTGGTGGTGCCATGGAGTGAGCAGCCCTGGTTTTCCCCTCATCTGCTGCTGGTGCCAGGGGTTGTGGCTGCTCCTCAGCTCCCAGCCCCCTTTGACTGCTCACACAGGTGGTAAGAGGTGCCTGGGTGGCTCTGGGACCAGCAGAGCCCTCAGGGAGCAGCCATTAGCATACAGCCCCAGACAGGTGGGTGGTCTGCTCAAGTGAGTCAGGGGGTGGAGGTGGTGCTTCCTCCCTGGACTCTGCTGTGTGGAGCTGGCCAGAGCCCTGCCGCTCCTTGCCTCCCGCAAAATAGAAGTCAAACTATGCTTATGCCCAAGCGTCCCAGCCCTGGCTCAGAGCCCTGAGTTCCCTCCTGCCACCTGGACCGTGGAGTTTTTCTAGTATGTTGAGGGGGCCTCAGAAAGAAAAAGGTTGAGAACCCCTGGCTGAGAACCTCAACCCCTGGTTGAGAACCTTCATGCAACTCAGTTGGGTGTGGGTCTCCACATGTTGATGGCTGAGCGATTACAACACCTGGAGAGGTTTATTGCTTGTCACTAGTACCCTGGGGATCCCATCACATTCACCCCTTCCTGCGTGTTTTGTCCTTACTGGAAACTCAGATAATAAGGACACAATTTATGCCTCAGTCTAAGCTTCCCCTTTGGGCTTGGCTGTCCATAGGATGGTCCAGTCCTCAAGCTGTTTTGACTTACACTTGTCTGCCCTTGGCACCAAGGGGCAGTATTGCAGCCAGGAATTGCTGGGGTGTAGGTACACTCGAGTCAAGCTCCCTTATCCCTGGACACATCCTCTGCACTAAGGCACCTGAGGATTCCTGCGTGCAGGGGAAATCCTCAGGATACTGGCTCTGCAAGCTTTCCATTACAGAGGTCTGACTCTGCCGGCAGGAGATGTCTCGTGAATGGTGGATCCCAGCTCTCTAAACCAGACAAGTGCTGCAAGAACTAACCAGTGGGTGAGAAATACCTTAGTAAGAAAGTGACTTGTTAATAAGTCTAGGCTATAGATTGGGTGTGATGTTTCTCTTTTGACTACACAGTGAAAACGAGGTTACTTACCTCTAGCTAGGGCTTCTTTGAGATGTGTGGTCCCTATTTGTATTCCATCCATGGGTGCGCATGCATGCCATGCCGCTTAGTCCAGAAGTATTTGTTAGCAGCTTCCATTGATCCACATGTGCATCTCCTTGTGCTCGCAGCCAAGGGTATAATAGATCGTGTGGATCGATGTGTGTCCCTCTTACCACTGTACAGTCCGGTCTGCAGCACAGGCGATGGAAGGCAGGTATTGGAATACAAACAGGGGCTACAGATCTTGAAGAACTTCCAGTTACAAGTAAGTAACCTCCTCTTTTTCTTTGAGTGATCATCCCTATATGTATTCCATATATGGGTAACTAGTAAGCTGTGATCAGAGCAGAGGTGGATGCGAGGATGTGATAGGAAGTGCAGTGTGCAGTCTGGCTTGGCCCACAGCAGCACCTGTAGCCACAGCTTGTGCCATGGCATAATGGGTCATGAATGTATGAACAAAGTCCCAGGTTGCTGCATGACAGATGTCTTGCCATGAGATGTCTGCAAGGCAGGGTAATGTGGCTGTTTGTGCTTGTGTAGAGTGCACTATGACTCCATGAGGCGGGGGTACTTTGGCTTGTGTGTAGTATGTGCAGATGCACCTGGAGACTCATTTGGAGATTCACTGGGAGGAGAGGGTGTGGCCCTTGGATCGGTCATCAATGGTCACAAATAGTTTTGGCAGTGAGTGAAGGGAGAAAATCCTGTGGAGGGAGCATGCCAGTGCACGGCAGACATCGAAGGAGTGCAAGACCCTGTCCATGCGGGAGGCATGTGATTTGGGGAAGAACACAGGTAGGTGGATGCACTGATTTAGGTGGAATGCTGATGCTACTTTTGGGAGGAATTTAGAGTGTAACCGTAAGGACACTTTGTCCTTGTGGAATACGATGTAAAGGGGATCTGCCATCATAGCAGCCAGTTCACTGACACGTCTCGCTGAGGTAACGGCTACCAAGAATATCACCTTCAAGGAGAACTGGGAGAAGAAGCACATTGCTGGCAGCTTGAAAGGTGGCTTTGTGAGGGTGGAGAAAACAAGATTAAGGTCCCACAAGGGTGTGGCTTTGAATACTGGCGGGCAGGTATTGAGTAAACAGATGGTGGCTGGGTATGTAAACACGAAGGCGCTGTGCATGCAGGGAAGAATGGCACTGAGCACTGCCAGTGGACCAACCACTGCTACTGTTCCTGCTGTTGCCCAAAAATCCCAGACTTGCTGTTGCTGCTGCACAAGATGCTGCTGCAGGTCTTGGTCATTCACGTCAGAAGACATTCCAGATCCATGTTGTTGCTGTTTTAGCAATCCAAGGTTTAAGCCCAGGGTGTTCAACAAGCCCAGGTCACCCAGGACTCCCTTTTCTCCAGGGCTGGGAAGATCATGCCCAAATTCTTCACCATGTTGTCACTGGGTTCCTTCCCCAGGGTGCCCCTTAGTCCCCGGGCAACGCCCCTGCCCTCACCCGGGCCTCTGTTCTGGATGTCTGGCTGTTCCACCATGCCTGAGCCCAGTCGTAAGTGGCTCAGCTCTTCGACTGAGCCACAAACCATCTGCCTTTTTCAGGGTTGCCAGTGACCACAGGAAGAAATTAACACAAACGAATTGTTCCATAGGTGGGCTAAGGCCCTTTCTTCCTCAAAGGGCTTCTGTTAAGTTATGACCCTAGCTAGGCTCATAGGCCAATATGGAGAAATGGTCCCATAAGAGGTGGTTCAGCATCCTGCTATCTCTCCCTTCTCACCTCTACAGAGGGGCTGCAGGCAGGACTGGAGGTCTGTTCTCCAATCTCTCGTCTGTCACCAGCTATGCTGGTTTCCCTTTATAAGTTCCTCCCTCCAAGTCTGATATCTCTGATAATGTGTCAGGGTGGGGCTGACGGAGCCCACAATAGCCATTGGCCCTGCGCTGGCCAGTGTGGGGTTTGTATACACCATCACCCTATTACTTCAGCTCTTTCATTATTCACAATCTGCACTGGCTGATTGGTCACCTACTTTAAATGGTGTTGTTTCTGCTCCCTGATGGATCACAACCTTTATAAACAAGAGGCAGAGGACTTGAATAAGTAACTTATGGTGTGAACATAAATTTGCACAAGAATTTATGCCATTTCCAGCAGGAATATTTGTGCACATGCACATTTACATGAGTAGTTGTGATACTTTTGCATTCTGCAAAGGTTAGTACAGAAACATCAGTTACACAAATGCTCACGGAAAAGGAACTAAAGAGGCTGTGCAGAGTCATGGAGGTGAATTGATGGGGCTGATTGATGGGTTGTTTAATTCAGTATTTGTACAGCTCTCAAACTGACACTTACAGTGCTGTGGCTGGAATGGAAATGACGTTTGGAAACGGCTTCAGAATAAAGGTTTGGTTGGTTAGCCGACCTCAGAGGTCATTCTTCTCAGCTCTGACCCCCCGGTAGCTGTGCAAGAGGAAGTGGTGCACAGTTCACCATAAGGGGGATCAATTCATCACTTTTGAGGCTGGCTGCAAAAAAAAGAGAGATTAACTTTATACAACAGCCCAGGACTATCCTGCTTAGTAGAAGTGGGGAGCAAGACTATATCACAACTGATGCCTTTACTCTACCAATAATTCATATCTGGTATAAAGAAGAATGAAAGTTAAGGCAGAATGATAAGATTACCTCTAGCCCTGTCTCTTTAAACTGAGACGCAGGGCAGGCAGGGAGCTGGATTTAGAGTTGATCCCTCCAGCCAGGAAAATTAACATGCCAACCTAGGGTCACAAAGCTAAAATAATGAGCAGATGGCCCTGTCGTGCAGGGGAGAGGTTTATCTGGAATTAAGATGTGAAGGTGGCTGGGAGACAAACATTGTGTCAACAGCTGCAAAAGAACTGTTTTAAGTTGTGGAAGCAATATAGCCATCAAAGCAAAACAGGAACCCAAACTGTTTTTGCAAAGCAGCAACTACAATCCTGAATGGAACTGGGAAACAAACAATGGACATTCCACTAGTATGTGGCATATTCTCCTAGGAGAGCACCTCAGCAAAAAAAACACCCTTGTGGGAGAGGACATGGGGATGGATCAAAGTAACTTTGATTCCGTTCAGGTTCTTATACAGTGCTTATCACCGTAGTATCTCAGTGGTATATCTTGAAAGGTATAATTGAGGTGCCCCAAGGAAGACAAGGAGAGAAGAAGAAAGATATGGTATACCTGATCCCAGACAACAGATCTTCCTCACACAGGCTGTCACATACTAAGGGTCAAGGAGAAAGGGACAGGCTGGACCAGAGAGCGTGAGTTCTTTAGAAATAGAAGGATTTGCTTTCTGTTCTGCAACTCTCCCACAGGGTATTGTTTTAGGGCTGCTGTTCTCCAGCTGCACATGGAATGCTTAATGACCTGGACAAGAACCAGGTGTAAGGGATGCAAGCATGTTCAGTGAATAAATGAGCATTAGGATCTATTGGTCTCAGAGGGGAGTCTGAATTCATATTAACAGCAGAACTATTAAGCCCAGCAGTATGGCTAATGACACCAGGTGTCTGCAATATTCCATCACGCTTCATCTTGCAAACAAATTAATTAGAAACGTAAAAGCCCACAAGGCCTAGGATGTATGGGACAGGAAGAGCAACCAGGCCAGGATGTAGTGTCTACCGCAGGGATAGGCAACCTATGGCACGTGTGCCGAAGGCGGTATGCAAGCTGATTTTCAGTAGCACTCACACTGCCTGGGTCCTGGCCACCAGTCTGGGGGGCTCTGCATTTTAATTTAATTTTAAATGAAGCTTCTTAAACATTTTAAAAACCTTATTTACTTTACATACAACAATAGTTTAGTTCTATATTATTGACTTATAGAACGAGACCTTCTAAAAACGTTAAAATGTATTACTGGCACGCGCAACCCTAAATTAGGGTGAATAAATGAAGACTGGGCACAGCACTTCTGAAAGGTTGCTGACCCCTGGTCTAACAAGCTATTCAGTGATGAGAGAGGCACTCAAGAGAACAGACTGGAATTGGGCCAGGGTTACTTGTCTCCTGGAGCTCTCAGGCTGGTTACGGGGCTGCCTAATCCAATCCACGGTTTAATTTAAGAGCAACAGATGTTAGAAAAACAATCCACAAGAACAAAATGTAGCAACAGGTATTAATAAATGAGAAGGATCCGTAATTAACAGAGACAAAAGCACAAGGTGAGAGCTGAGGGCAGAGCTAGAGAAGAAGAGTAAGGGAGTAAAAGAAGAGAGAGAGGAAGAAAACGAGCATGACAGAGAGAAAAGGGAAAGTTGAGAATGTGAGGAAAGAATGCGTTAGAGAAAGACGGATCTAGGGAGACAGAGAGGGAGGGATTCTATGGACCTTGCAGGGTAAAGTAATACAGGAGAACGTCCTCTGGGTGTCACCATAGCACCACGGCAAAGAAACGTAGCCTGACAATACCAAAAAAGTACCGAATTTGAAGGTTTCTTGCACAGCTTCTTCCTCGGGAAATGAAATCAGGTGTGTGCTGTGCTGTCATTCCAATAGGTGGGATCTCCTGTGCGTGGACCTGCCTTTGCTTGAGATCAGTTATGACACTTGTAACCTGTAGTAGCCCTGTTGGTACATGTCCCATCCCAGAGCGTCCAGACAGAGGGCACTGCCTGGGTCCCTCATTCTTCCAGTAAACAAGAGAGCAAGAAGGAGGGGAGCATGTGTCTACATAAACCATCCCCAAACAGATCCCTCCATCTTAGGTATGACAAGGTTGAGACTGGGCATATCTCCCCACCTGTGGCCTTCACAGGTGAGCTGGATTTATGATGGTCGATGCAGACACTGGGGCCTAGATTCACAGAAACGAAGTTGTACAAGTGGTGAAATTGGCCCAAAGACCACTGACAGTACAATGCTCAGCTCCTTATTTCAGGTGTCCTGTCACAGCGTACACTGAGCAGGGAAGTGGTCCCTAATGTGTGGGGCATGTCATCCAAAGGGGGCATGGAAAAATGTTCTTGGGGGGAACACAGCATGGCCTGGGCCAGTCTCCATTGGGGGTGGGGAGGGAGCGCTGCCTAGCCCTGCTCTGCCCTCAGACCCAGCGAGGGTGACCAGATGTCCCGATATTATAGGAACAATCCCGATATTCGCAGCTTTTTCTTATTTAGGTGCCTATTACCACCCCCCATGCCCTGTCCTGATTTTTCACACTTTCTGTCTGGTCACCCTGGCCCCGGCCCTGGCTGCCGGCCCCACTGCAACCCAGCCCTGGCTCTGCTCTTTGGCCCCACCCCCACCCCCAACCTTAGCCCTGGCTGTGGCTCCATTCCTGGCCCCAGCCCCGCTCCCAACCCCAGCTCCTGGGGGCGGGGGGCAGACGGGGTAAGGGGGGGTGTGACTGTGAAAAGTTTGGGGACTACTGGTGTAGAGTACCCAACTCCTGGCCAATGAAAGGCCCACTACAGCACCATGATGAACTATGGCTGATTGTAGCAGTAGCCACCGGTGTCAATTACTGCCCTCTGCCATGTGAAGGGGGTATAAAGCCTTGATAACGTGAACGCAGAATGTGACTGGGCTAGGTGGGACATACAGATCAGACTTCGTGCATCTCTGAGCCACACCTTTCTTATACCAACTACGGGGTGGACTTATGTCACATGAGACATGCTGCTTCTTCTTCACGGTCTGAGCTGGGAAAATGTTTCACACAGAGCTGGGTGCTCTTTTGGGAGCCCATAGTTACGCACGGTTGCTAAGGAATCCAGTCCCTGCCTTGGCAGCCATATGTGTTCTGCACATCAATCTCCTGCTGTGTCTGGCTCTTAAAGAGAGAGACCTATGTCCGCCTGCCAACAATCTTCCTAAGCAATGTCTTGTAAATGTCTCTCCCCATCCAAATAGTGTGGCCACTTGCCACCAGTGTTCAGGGAATGACAGGAGTGATTACATTCAATCATATCAGCTCTGCTCCTGTGGGACTCAGCTCCTCCAACAACCAGACAGACACCCAAGTGTCCCTCATCGCTGCCCTAACCTGGGTTGTTTTGGCATATCCCTTCCAAGGCTCCTCTGAGGAATGCATCTGAGGAAGTGGGGATTCACCCACGAAAGCTCATGCTCCAAATCGTCTGTTAGTCTATAAGGTGCCACAGGATTCTTTGCTGCTTTTAAGGCTCCTCTAGACTGTCCATTGCTTGTAGCTGTTGGCTGAGCACCCCAAGCCTGCATGTTTCTCTCTATGTATTGCTGCATTGGCTGCCTACAGCATGTACTTCTCACTCCCCCTTACACTCAGCTCCCTTGTCATGGACTGGTCACCACAGCTCTTTTTGTCTAGATGTCTATCTTGGCTCTCCTAGTGTCAGTGAACACTTTTCTGCAAAGCTGAAGTTAACAGGAGTTGAGTGTAATCAGCACCTCTGAAAATCAGGTCACTTATTTTTGTGCCTAATAGTAATTTTAAGTGCCTAACTTTAGCACCTATGTTAAAAATCCTGGCCACAGTCTTGGATCCTGTGGCTAATTGCCAGCACTACTATGATGGGTCTCGCGCTTTCTCTTCTTGGGTGGGTGGGGGGCTTCAGGGCGCCATTTCTTGCCCCTGAACTGGGATATTAACTGCCTCACTAGTGTCATAGAGGAGGAGAGTGGAGAGGGAGGGACCCGGGCCCGCCCTCTACGCTGGGTCCCAGCCCAGGGATAGCGGTAAACCACTTGGACTAGTGGTTCCTTCCCCTGGGCTACTTCCCTCTCCTGCCCTTCAGCTTGTGGGGGCTTCCTGCCCTCCCTCTGTACAAGCCAGGTGCCCCTTACCTAGGGTCTTGGTCTTCTTAGCCCACCGCAGCACTTCTTCAAACTGTCCTCTGCTCCAACACCTCCCCTTGTCTGATTGAAGCAGGGGGGTTTATCAGGTGACTGGCTTCAGGTGCTCTAATTGGCTTCAGGTGCTTTAATTAATCTATAGCAAACTTTCTTCCCCTTACAGGGAATAAGGCTCCTTTCTAACCCTCTCCTGCTGCCCTCTGGCCATGCTGTACCACAATCCCTTATGGAAAAGTCCTATTGAATTTAATGAGGAAGCAATCAATAGGAGTCTAATGAAACTCCTCTAAATTCTGTACTCTCTGAGAGAGGATGATAACCTTGCTGTAGGTTTTTTTCAGTCATCCTATAGAAAGGATACAGTGATACAGGATATAGAGTAGGCGTGTGCTAATTAAATTTGCTGATAACACGAAGTCGGACAGCTTTATCGAGAGTGAGGAGGAGCAGAACCTTACACAGGAGGACCTGGCAGATCTTGAGGACTGAAGTAATAGAAACTGGATGGAAGTTAATGTTACAAATTCCAAGGTCATGCACTTAGGGACTAACAACAAGAATTTCTGCTATAAGCTGGGGCTCATCAGCTGGAAATGACAAGAGGAGGAGCGAGACCTGGGTGTGTTTGTTGATCACAGGATGACCATGAGCCATGTGACGCTGCCGTTAAAAAGGCAAATGTGAGCACAGTGTGCATCAGTGAAGGTATTTCCTCTAGCATAAGAGAAGCATTAATGCAGAGGTGGGAAAACTACAGCCTGCGGGACTGTCCTGCCCAGCCCTTGGGCTCCTGGCCAGGGAGGCTAGCGCCCGGCTCCTCCTCCACTGTCCCCCCTCCCGTGCAGCCACACCACTGCGTGGGCAGCACTCTGGGTGCCGGAGCTGCAAGCTCCTGCAGGGCAGTGCAGCGGGGTGTCTGGCTCTGGCCAGGCAGCGTGGCTGCCAGACATTCTGCTCTGAGCAGCATGGTAAGGGGGCAGGGAGCGGGGGGGGTTGGATTAAGGGGCAGGGGGTCCCGGAGGGCAGTCAGGGGACAGGGCGCAGGGGAGTTGGATATGGGGTGGGGTCCCAGGAGGTTGGATAAGGGGAAAGGGGTCCCAGGAGGGGGTGGTCAGGGGACAAGGAGCAGGGGGGGTTGGATGGATCGAGGAGTTCTGAGGGGGGCAGTCAGGGGTGGGAAGTGGGAGGAGTGGATGGGAGTGGGGGCCAGGCTGTTTCGGGAGGCACAGCCTTCCCTACCCAGCCCTCCATACAGTTTTGCAACCCCAATGTGTCCCTCAGGCCAAAAAGTTTGCCCACCCCTGCGTTAATGCCATTGTGCAAGGTACATCAGCCCTCATCTGGAATCCTGGGTACAGTTCTGTTCACCCGTGTTCAAGAAAGATGAATGTGAACTGGAGCAGGTGCGGAGAAGAGCTACTAGAGATGATCAGAAGAATGGAGGGCCTAGTTTATGAGAGGGGATTAAGAGAGCTTGGCTTGTTTAACCTAACAAAATGAAGGGATATGATTGTTCACTAAAATACATCAGGAGGTAAACACCAGGGAGAGAGCAGAAGCAGTGAAGACCGGTGTTGGCTGACTCAAGAACAAATGGGTATAAACTGGCCGCAAATACATTTTATGTTTGACATTAAAAGAAGTTTTCTAACCATCAGAGGAGTGAGGTTCTGGAACAAACTCCCAATACAAATAATGAGGCCACACAATCCAACTACTAGTTTAAAGGTGGAACGTGATACATTTACGAATGGTATTATGTGATGGGGTTGCCAGGGACTGGATCTGATGACTCAGGAGGTCCCTCCCTGTCCCATGTTCTCTTGCAGGATGGTATTATTATTATTTGCGTTTAATGCCATCGGACTTCCCCATAAAGATGGCACTTCCAGAGAAGTGAAAATGCTGTGAATTTAAAAGAAATGTTCAAGTACTGTTAAATCCACGAGACCATGTCATCATGGAAATAGCAGTAGATTTGTGTTTAAAAAAGCAACCCACACCCAGAAAACATGGAAGTCCCTAGCTGGTTTATGCATTGCATGTGTTTATGAGACTGTTTCCTTGTTATTCATAGAGTGCCAGATTTCAGGGCCAGCCAGTTACTGCCTAGAAAGCATGTGCATATTCTCAAAGTGACCGTGCCCTTGTACCGTCTGCGTGTGTGTGTGTGGGGGAGTGAGGCAGAAGAGAGAGGGAAACAAACAGTGAACAAATATGTCACCTCCATTAATCCAAGATGGCAATTGCTATTACTGCAGGAGATCTGCCATTGGCATAGAGAAAGTCAAATGATCCTGAGAACGTCATATAATCAAATAGAGTAAACTTTGTAGGGAACCGGTATTGCTGGTGGCTGGGCTGTACCTCCCTGCTGGAAGCCACTTTCTCATCTTGTGCGGGATGTAACGTGCACATTGCAAGGGTGGCTGTTCTGAATTCTCTAGGCAACTATGTTTGGCATGAAATAATCCTTTGCCCTTCATGGCACCTTTCAAGGGAAACACCCAGAGCACTTGCAAGCCCTCGTTAATTAAATCTTGCAATTGCCATGTTGTGCTGCTAACCCACCAATCCATTTCTCCTGCTCGGCCCTGCCCTGCCCTCTCCCTCTCACTCAGTTCTCAGCCCTTCTTGTTGCCCCAAAATCTCCTTAGGGTGTCTCAACATTTCATTGAACTAAAAAATGGCAAAATCTGACCTTTCATTTTTGCGTCCAAGCCTTGCTCCTCTCCCCTTTTCCCACCACAGCTGAGAACTCCACCATCCTCCCAATGGCTCCAACCGCAGCCTCGGAGTGCTCTGTGGATCCTGCCTAGTACTGTTTGTATCGCAGACCACATTGTCCTGCTTCTATACTCTTGTCCTCCCATCTGTTCCCTTCTTCACACATCATCCTGCCTTTCCCTTTGTCGGGCTCCATGTTCTGTCCAACTGAGCCTGTGGCTCTGTAAATCGTCCAGCAATGCTACTAAGGTGCAGTAGTAAAAATGCTGCAGCATGAATGTTGTTAGCAGTTCGAGTTGCCCTGGTTCAAACAGCAAATACATGGCAGAGCCAGGTGTCCTAATTCCAACTCCCTTGTTCCCACCACTGTGGCTGAAGATTTACCACCACCCTGAGCTGTCTAGCAGCTGTGCTGTGTGCAACTGCTATGTAGGGGGCTTAGTTGAGTCACCCTGCCACGATTCTGGTGGGTCCGTTTGGAAAAAAACACGAATGAATGAAGCAGCAGCCATCTTTGCAATGATGCTCATTCCTTTATTGTTGTCCTTGTTGCCATTTTGAATGGTGCTGACACTTTCTGTTCATTTCCAGCACACCAAAGCTACCTTACAGAGTATTGAAGAAGTGTCCATCCAAAGCCAGAGGGGGTGTGGGGACAATGACCTTTCCCAGCACAGTATGTATAATATCTATATATTTATAATATGTCCTGTATATTCATATGTATAGAGTGACAAGGACGGGCGACCATACAGGAAACTTTTGATTCTTAAATAAATCACCATAACAACAGGCACAAAAATTTGGTCCTAATCAAGGCCCTCACCTTGTCAGTCAATCAGCTGATCAATTAACAAAAATACCAACCTGCTACCCCCCTCTGGAATCTGCCCGGTCGTTGCTCACACTGATAGTAAATAGTCCCCTTGGTGACTCACGCACACCTGCACACACCTACATACGTTCCTATGTAAATACTTACATACCAACATACAAAGAACAATAGAAATATACATCTGAGGTTGCAGCAACGCGATGAGGCTGTGGGAGTGATCCAGCCCCTCGTACCAAGGCAGAGGGCAGACACCACTGCTAGCTTCGTGGTTCTCATCAGTGTTTGTTTACAGCCTTACTTGGTTTTTGTGCTAAGAAAATCGTGAGGTTCCTGGCAGCAGCAGATTGAGTGTGCGTGAGATTTTTAGATGTCCACGCGCAACAGATGCGTCAAAGCGGCACTTAGGCATTGAGAGCTCAGCGCCACCCCCGGCACGCATGCGCAGACACATGCGGAGCTGTCTGCACGCCACTGATTGGGGGCACTGCCTGGGTAGTTTTCTTAGGTCTAAATCAAAATTCAAAGCTGACCAAGTGGCGAGATGTGATCCCAAACTGTCTGTGTCAAATTTCCAACCCACCAGGGAGGTTTCTTAATGAGAGCAGCTGAGATGGTTGGAGAGTTTTCACATGGCCCCATCATAGCTGTAATCCTGTCTGGGTCCTGTGCTTCATCACGGCACAGAAAATACCCTCTGGAGGGCAAACAGGCAGCACAAGACGCAGTGGGAGATGGTATTTAGCCCTTGACAGGCAGGCTAGTGACCCGTGTCTGCACTTATCCAGCCTGTATGCCATGCTAAAGAGAGCAGGGGTGTCTCTGTGCTACGAGTGGGTGGGCAGGCCCAGAGGTCAACATGTCTAAAACTGGGTATCTACCACTACCAAACTGGCCTGTGCTGGACTCCTAGAAATGGGTGGACAGGAGCTAAAGGGCAACTGCATTTGCCTACAGGTGCCTTTGTGTGTCCAGCTCAGCCAATTTCCAGCACACTCACTGCAGGTGGCTCTGGCGCTCGAATGAAAATCCAGCTGCTCTCTCTGGCTGTGTTTGAAGCTACATCCAGGGGCGCACACAATCCTGCAAATCAGGCATCCCAAGTCTGTGCGTTCAAAGCAATGTGGAAATGGAAGATGATAAGAGGCTGTTCTGCAGCTGCCTCAGCTAGTTCAAGTTCCTCTTCAGTAAAGGGGGAGAAGAGGTTTTGTTCTTGGAGCTGGGAATGGGACACACCTTCCCTCGGTGCATTTGGGTGGGAAGTTGCTTTTGACCCACTATGGATGGATGGAGCCCAAGTCACTCCCTGTGGATGGTACTGGAGAGAAGCTCCTTCACCTGGCATGTTGTCCATGCAATCATTCCCAGCTGCTCACCCTCCATGTTAGCTCTCTCCTCTAGCCTGGAGAGAAGTTTAATGAGTTTGGGGATCCTGAGGCAGGTGCCCTGCTTCTGGGTGAGGTAAAGGAGCAAATCTCTCAGGTTAAACCAGCACAGAGCCCCATGCTTCTTCACAACATTATGGGCCAAGCTCTAGGGTGAGGCAGCAGGAATGAGAAACCATCATATAACCATAGAAGATCAGGGTTGGAAGGGACCTCAGGGGGTATTTAGTCCACCCCTCTGCTTAAAACAGGATCAACCCCAACTAAATCATCTCAGCCAGGGCTTCGTCAGGCGTGACCTTAAAAATCTCTTAAGGATGGAGATTCCACCACCTCCCTAGGGAACCCATTCCAGAGTTTCACCACCCTCCCAGTGAAACAGTGTTTCCTAAACCTCCCCCACTGCAACTTGAGACCATTACTCCTTGTTCTGTCATCTGGTACCACTGAGAACAGTCTAGATCCAACCATCAGCTGCAGACCTTAGCCCCAGATGAAGAGAGTGAACTGTCCACCCCCAAAGAGTCTGCCAACAGCTCCCCATTTGTAACCTCAGCTAGTTCCATCCCACAAAATCTGATCACCTGCCTGCTCCCCAGCCACATATAACATATAACTAGGCCAGGTCTCTGCTTACCCAGCCCCCTTACTTAGCATGGAGATGGGAAAATTGGGGAGCCACTAGCATATCTGAAGGGGATACATGGAACCCCCACTTTTCAGTGTGTATCTTTCCACCTGCAGCCCAGTGCTCAATTTCATAAGTGTGGGGTAAGTCCAAAGGGGACTGAGCCTGTCTTTGATACCTTCAGTGTGATGCTGGCACTGGAGAAGGGACATCTCCGTGGTCACAGAGAGAGTAGGAATGTGTCCCAGCTTTCACTCTCACCTCCCCTTGCTCCTGTCACTGATACTCCCTGTGACTGGCACTGCTCTATGGCAGCACGGTCCCCAGTCCTACGGAGGATCTTCCATGAACCTGATCTCATGGATCCCTCACCTGAATGTGCTTCTTTGGGTTGCTCTGTTAGCTTTTCTACCCACTGCAGATGGGCACGGCTAGTTTCTAACCTCAGTCAGACTGCTGCGGCTTCTCTCACCAGCTTTACACACCCACATCATCTCAACTGATGCAAGGCACGACGAGTGCCATCCTTCCCCTGTCAGAAGCTGGTGAAAGGGGCGAGCGCTAGAGAGAACTGTTGGTAGTGATAATGCACAAGCATTGTTGACTCTGGTAATGCAGAAGTAGGGGGCCTACCCGCTGGCCAGTGCCCAGTTTGGAAGCTCCATGCTGGCTGGTTGGGAGCCTGAATATCTCTTGGAAAAAGTAGCAGCTGGCTTCATCTTTAAACAGGCACCTGCGGCCAGCTGAGACTCTAGATCCCAGCAGGCAGCGGGGCAGGGCTGCTACGCTCTGAAAGACAACCTTGCAGCCTGCAGCTTCCATGGGCTACACCATGGAATGAAACAAGAGGGTGGTTGAAGGCCCTGTTGTTGAGTTCTGGGGACTTCATAGGCCGTGCTTTACCCATCCGTGACCTGGGGACTAAATGGAAAACTGACTCAGCAATGGTTTGTTCCTCTCTAATCTGTACAAACAAAGCCCTTGATCTGGGGAGACTAATTAGCTGATTCCCATAATGCAGGGATTTGCTACCCAGTGAGCCCTGCAGTGACCCTCCCCCCACCCTTTTATGTAGCACTCAAAGTCTTTGAAATAAGATGCTGTCGGTGTCTCCCCTCTGAAAGCTGAGTGAGGCCCCAGGCCTTCCCACTCCTCCGTTGCCACCACAGTTCAATGGCCTGTGGGTTTCAACAGCTGCGCACTTGGGAGCAGAAAGTTTTAGAGAGCGTGGTAGAGGCAAACAGCAGTGACATTGAGACAGGGAGAGAGGGAAGCAGTCGTAAGTGCAGAAGGCTACAAGACAGGCGGTGGCCAGACCCTAATGAGAAACTCCCTTGGTCTCAGAACAATACACTCTATGGGGCCAGCCCTCATATCCTCCTAGGATTTCCTAGTTCAAGCCCAGTCATCTGGATTCTAGGACGCATCTCCTTCTTCTGCTCCAGCAGGGTGCTGGCCTCAGACCAGGAGCAATGGAAGGACAATTTCATAACCCAAGTCTTCTTGAGTGAACCAGATAAATCATTTTCTCTTTGACTATGATCTTGCAAAGGTCTTTGATCTCTTTCCACCCACTCACCCCAATCCCCTGGCACTACACTTTTGCAAACTATCCAAGAGCCCATAACTGTCTATGCTCACTCAGTGGCCTGGCACATCCACCCAGAAGGTCTCAGGTGAGGATGCACCTGCCCTCAGCTGAACTGCTGAATGTCGACGCACTCGGGAACACTGAACTTTGTTCTAACAGTAGCCGTCCATGCTGTTGCCGGAGCCATGTTTTAATCCTTGTCCCTCAGGACTGGACAAAAGCGCCTAGCCTCTTGTCCCTACTTCTTTTACCAGCTGCCCTGCTCTCCTCCACAGCCCCTGCACCAGACCAAAGATGTTCCTGAGACTAGCAGTTTAGCACCTTGTAACACCTAGTCCAGGTAGCCAGTGCAAGGGATAGGTGTGTTCAAGTCACCTCTCCTGGAACCGGCTTGTGTGCCCATCACTGATTCTTTCCCTCTGGCTGCCACGGACAGTAGAAACTTTCATTTCTGCTTTGACCTGCAAGGTCACTTTCCAAATAGATAATGTTGTTCTCCAGCCTCTGTGCACTTCTCTGGGGAGAACAGGAGAGTCCCACTGGCTGTTCCACCCCAACGAGGGACCGAGAACCAAGGTGGACGTCAGATGACTCAATGGGGCAAGCTCAGCCATCGCCAAACGGGACGGTTGGCAAGCAAAGTCCCAGGATCACTGGAAGACTTTAGCTCCCCCTGTTGGCTAGGTTTGGTTAATGCATACCCCCTTTGTTCGTCACAGGGTGAGAGCTGAGCCCAGAACTCAAGGAGACGATGCTGCTGCTGTCGATATGGCACAGGAAGTGTCTCTTCATCCATGGCCAGCAAACGCAAGGTCCAGCTGCCAGAAAATCCGCAAACACTTGTGGGAGTGGCCGTCAGCCTGTGCACGGGTCTCGTGGGGTATCCCAGGAAATCTGGCAAAGCAAACCACCACCCCACATGTGAAGTCCATGGAGAGCTCTGAGTGATCTCATCTCACAAGAAAGCCACCAGAGAGAGAGGGCTTAGCTTCTCCCCCATCTTCTGCTTGTTTCCCCCTCTGAGGAGGTGACTGTGCATTAGGGGCGGGCAGTCTGCCAATGACACAAAGAAAAAGCAGCTGCCGCAGGCTGCGGCTGGCTCCTGCTTTAAACAAGATGCGAGGGTACTAGAAGGGAGCAATCTGCATGGTGCCCATCACCAGCATTGCCTGCGCCTTATTCTGAACATGTCTCCTAACTCTGCATTGCCAAACTGCTTCATAAATAAATACGATCAATAAATAAAGTGACAGATCCAGCTGTGGGGAGGGAGGCAGCGCCCGTGTCCCCAGGAACCGACGCCAAGTGTCTCACACAAACACACACACACAAGAAGTAGCTGAAGACAAAGACAAGATGGGACCGGGCGGAGAGGCTGCCAGTGGGGAATCCCCTTCCCAGGCCGAGCGTTTTCGGAAGCAGCCAGTGATGGGTGGCGTAGTCCTTGCTGTAAGATGGAAGGGAAGGGAGGAGCTGCAGGGCGTCACTCATGAGCTGGCATCGTGCGGGGACGCTGGGACACGGCCACCAGGGAACCGTGAGTTGTCGAGGGTGGCAGCAGCCGGGGTGTCTGGCACCTGAGAGTGGGACAAGAAAAAGAGAAAAACTAGTCTCTTGTCACATCACTCACCTCCTCCCACTTCTCTCCCAGCCAGGTCCACTAACAGGAAACGCCAGACGTTTTGTTCAGCGAGGTGCTATAAAGGAAACTCATGTGATGCTGGAGGGGACGGAATAAATGCTGCAACATCAGGCTGAAATTCCCTTTGAATCCCAGGGTCAATTCACAGCAGGGTCAGGCCTGCCCTTCATAGCCAAGTGGGAGGTACGCTGGGTTCCATGGAGTTATCTGCACGCTGTGTACCTAGCTGGTGCGTTCCAGGCCAGAGGGGGCTGCGTTTTAGTGGCGCAAGTTGTGGGATGGGAGATCCTGTACATGTTTGGTATCATTGTCATCTTGCTTTTAACACTAGTTTAACGATTACAAAACTAACATTAGTGTTTATCCACCGGGAACTAGGGTAGTCGGTCAATTTAGGTGCCAAACTTTAGGCTCCCAAATTTGAAAATTTTGGTCCCAGGTTCTTGTTGGGATTGTTCAGCCCACACCAGAAGTCGGATGGAAAGCGGTTCCCTGCCTTGGCACCAATGCCAGCTCTTTACCAAGATGGCAGCTCTGAACCACTGGCTCGTCAGGACTAATGTTCAAGCCGGCTGAGGCGTCTCAAGGCTGGGCAACGCTGGGCAGTGTTTGCTGTGACCGATGAGACTCAGGTCCCTAGCGCATGGAGTCTGGTAGGGCCTCATGGACAGAGACCTGCTCTACACTTGTGCAGAGGCTCTGGCCATGTAAAAAGCCCCCGTGTCCTTGAAGCTGCCTGGTTTGGGCAGGATGAGGTCCCACCAGGCCAATAACAAGCTTGTCATCTCTGTGGGGCCCTGGAAATTGGCAGAGTTTGCTGCTTCCATTTGATAAGAAAACCTAGCACGGGCACACTGTGCTTTCCCTCTGTCCAGTGCTGTGTGGGCATCAGTGACCCCTCCCCAGTCCCCAGGAGGTGGGCATGTGATAGAGGCAGAGGGGGATGATGTGACAGATGTACCTATGAGCGCATCCCCTCCCCTAGACTTCACCAGGGACAGGACCCTAGAGCAGTGACCAAGGGATGGCTTTTCTCTTTTCCTCCGTGCTTGCAGCTTCCTCGTTCCCTGATTCTCCAGCCTGAAGAACAGACGCCCCAGCAGCAACAAATGTGCCAGGCATGGAACAGACGGGCTGATATTTCAATGCAGCTTGTTATTAATTATTCCCTGGCAGACCAGTGGGGACCTCACAGCTGCTCATTTTGCCCCTTCCACCCCACTCTGGGTCCCTGCCTCCCTTCAGCCCTCACGTTCACCCCACTGAGTGCCAGAAGGCATCAGAATCAGGCTGTTTTTCACTCCCCCCTGGTGGACACTCACCAGGATCGGGACTTCCTCACCCTGGCAGCTGCCGGCCGCTCCAGAAGACTATCCAGGCGCATCAGTCTCTCAAGGTGCAGAGCTCGTGGGTCCTGCTCGCTCTGGTCCCCGGTCAGCTCAAATTCAAACACAGCTTGGGGGGACAGGTCCAGCTCCAGGAACATGATGTTCTCAGCCTTCACCGAACAGGATGAAAACACCAACAAATGGAGTCACTGACAGTACGCTGATCACCTGCTGAAAGGCTGGGCTCAGCCCTGGGGGCAGGAGATTTTTTTCTATCGGGGCAGCTGTAGGTCAGTCTCCCCAGATATGCTGCCTCCCATTTACATACTCTGACCCAGCCCGGCTTGCTGTCTATGGCCCGCTCAAGCCTTAGCTGCCTGCAAGGAGCCAGCTAGTGCCACTTGTGGTGATGTCTCCACAAGGGACAGGACTGAGAGGCCCCAACTGCATTGCACACAGGTCAGCGAGCAGCTGTCTGAGTTAGAACATCAGAACGGCCACACTGGGTCAGACCAAAGGTCCATCTAGCCCAGGATCCTGTCTGCTGACAGTGGCCAATGCCAGGTGCCCCAGAGGGAATGAACAGAACAGGGCACTTATCAAGTGATCCATCCCCTGTTGTCCATTCCCAGCTTCTGGCCATTGATGAACCTATCCTCCAGGAACTTGAGTTCTTTTTTGAACCCCATTATAGTTTTGGCCTTCACAACATCCCCTGGCAACAAGTTCCACAGGTTGACTGTGCATTGTGTGAAGAAATACTGCCTTTTGTAAAAGCAGCAAAGAGTCCTGTGGCACCTTATAGACTAACAGATGTACTGGAGCATGAGTTTTCGTGGGTGAATATCCACTTCATTGGATAGATGTCACATGCATCCGACGAAGTGGTATTCACCCTCGAAAGCTCATGCTCCAAAACGTCTGTCAGTCTATAAGGTGTCACAGGACTCTTTGACGCTTTTACAGATCCAGACTAACATGGCTACTCCTCTGAAACTTGATACCCTCCTTTTGTGTGTTTTAAACCTGCTGCCTATTAATTTCACTGGGTAACCTCTGGTTCTTGTGTTATGAGAAGGAGTAAATAACACTTCCTTAGTTACTTTCTCCACACCAGTCATGATTTTATAGACCTCAATCATATCACCCCTTAGTTGTCTCTTACCCAAGCTGAAAAGTCCCAGTCTTTTCAATCTCTCCTCATACAGAAGCTGTTCCATGCCCCGAATCATTTTTGTTGCTTTTTTCTGTACCCTTTCCAATTCTAATACACTATATCTTTTTTGAGATGGGGTGACCAGAACTGCAAGCAGTATTCTAGATGTGGGTGCACCATGGATTTATATAGAGGCATTATCCTTTGCCTAATGGTTCCTTACATGGTTAGCTTTTTTGACTGCAGCTGCAACCAATGTGCTGTCCACAATGACTGCAAGATCTCTCTCCTGAGTGGTAACAGATAATTTAGACCCCATCATTTTATAGGTATCCTTGGGATTATGTTTTCCAATGTGCATTACCTTGCACTTGTCAGCCCTGAATTTCAGCTGCCATTTTGTTGCCCAGTCACCCAGTTCTGTGAAATCCCTTTGTATCTTCGCAGTCAGCGCTGAATGATCTGGAGTAGTTTTGTATCATCTGCCAATTTTGCCACCTCACTGTTTGTCCCTTTTTCCAGATAATTGATGATTAATATGTTGAACAGCCCTGGGGCCAGTATGGACCCTTGGGGACCTGCTATTTACCTCTCTCCATTCTGAAAACTGACCACTTATTCCTATGCTTTCTCTCCTGACTTGTAGCCAGTTACTGATCCATGAGAGGACTGGTGGGGGTGGGAGAAGATACCTCTGCTGGTGAATCTGGCTGGCAGGGCTGTGGGGGAGATGCTGTGAGTGTAAGCCTGCTCCGTGGCACCTTTCCCCCTCACCGGGAGGCAGACAGTGCAAACTGTGAAGGGCTTAGCTTGGCTTGGAGGGGTAGCTCGCTTCCTTTGACCCGTCAGACAGAGCTCTTCTTCCCAGGCCATCGAGCGTAGCCGCCAGGTGGATGATAACCCCTCCCCACCCCCACAAGCTTAGAGATGCTCTTCAAAGCCAGACCTCGAACATGCTCCACCCAGCTGCTCTGCTCCACAAAACTAAACTTCTCTTCCTGCTGATAGGACCCCTTGTACCCCAGAAAAAGGAGCCAGCACATTTCCACTCAGAGGACCCACTGCCTTGATTCCATCATTCCCTCCACCAATTCATCCAGCCATACATCGGTTCCACCGGTTTCCCATCTGTCCATGCAATGACTTCTCTCCACCCCTCCCTTTAGCTCCCGCACTCACCCGGTACCTAGGGTGGGAACCCCTGGACATGGCCACCCGCGCATACTGGCTGATGGGTCTCTTGTAGCCCACGGCAGAGGTTGGCCTCTTCTTCATTTGGTTGTTGCTGCTAAGGAGAGATTTATAATAAACATTTTCCCATATAAAATGATCTACTAAAAATAAATCCAGGCAAAGCGTGGAACTGGCTGCCTCAGTCTCTCTAAATGGATGTAAATTTCGGCAGAGTTGGTCTCCCCTTCCTTCCTGTTCTGTGCCCAAGGTGTGGTGGAGAGCTGGTCCCTAGACTGCCAGGGTTTTACTTCTACTGCATGTCCTTAACAAAGATCATCTACAGGGATGAAAGGTGTCAGCCTTTAGCAACCATAGGAATTTGGGGGGAGGTCGAAGGGACTACAGCTAACAGCAGCTGTACAGGACCCTTGCAGCTGAGTAACACAGCACTGGAATAGATTATCAGGCAGAGGGACAGGTTCACTCAGGAAGTTGTGACCTGTGAATCCCTGGATAGGAAGATCACCAAAGAGGGTGTTTGCTGGGTTGGGAAGTTGAAAGCCAAGGGAGCCAGAGGGGAGGCAAAGAAGAGAGATTTGGAGAAGCTTGTGGGGCTCATCCAAGAACCTCCAAACCTCCTGAGGCTTGTCCATCACTGGGATCACAGGCAGAAGGGCCAGTGATGTTCTGGGTCAGCCAAGCTAGCCCCCTTGGCCTCCAATAAATATAGGCTGGGACGGATTAGCTTTTACTGACAGGTGCCGGTAAATGTCAATTTCACCACAAACAGACACATTGATGAAAAATATTACCCCGGATGATAACTGTGGTTTGCAGATCAGCAAAGTCAGAAAGATGCTGCTTGAAAGCTTACGAGTTTGATGTAAGGCTATTTACTCTGGCTATTTTGGCATGTGAGGTTGACAAGTTCTGTTTTCATGGTTATAAATTTTTAACTGTTTGAATCTCAGTGTCAACTGTCATGAAGTCCTCACTGTCTGAGCCCCCATTGTCTGCTCCCCGCATAATTTTCCACAACTGCGAAAATTCAAATCAGTAAACACTGTAAACACAAACCGATATCATCCATCAACATGATAAAAAAATTAACATTCTGCCAAGCCTCAATAAATAAAAACCTTAGTCAGAAACATCAAATCTGCCTGTGCATAGTGTGTCTTCTTTCCCTGAGTCATCAGCTTTGCATTAGCCTTAATCACTGGTTCTCAAACTGTGAGGCCCATGGAGCATATCTGTGCGGACTGGAGCACTGGTTGATCATGAAAGCTGGCAGCATGGGGGCACATGCACTCTCCATTTGGGAAAGCTAGCCCCCTGCCCTGCCTCTTCTGCCCAAGGCTCTGCCCCCACCCCTTCCATTCCCCGCTCTGATTGGCCAGGCTGCTGGCGCAGTCGTAAGTCCGGGCTGGCCTGCTGGTGACCAGAGCAGTCCGGAATCCCAGCTGGCCCACCGGCGCCTGGAGCAGCCTGGAGGAGCCCCGAGCCCTGGCCGGCCAGCCGGGGCCAAGCCCTGAGTCCGGGCCACCCATAGGACCTCTGAGCCCTGCCAGGGCCCAGCCTCGGGGCTGCAGCAGGGAGCGTTAGCAGAGGTTTGGGAAGTCTTAGCCTCCCCCAGCCTCCATTACCCGCTGCCCATGGCTGGCAGGGAAGAGACGCTGGTCAATGTGGAATCCCAGGAGCTGAGCACCCACTGGGAGAAGGAGCCGAGCAGATCAGGCCATTGAGTTTCCGTGTCTGAGTGCAGGGAGGATGCGGGGAGGGTTGTAAGACAGTGAGTCTCCCCAGGGCTTGGCAGATGGGGTGGGAAGAAGAGAAAGGAGCCAAGATTGTGAGGAGGGCGGGGGAGGTGTCCAGACAGGATCTCAAGCATAAGAAGTGAACAAAACACTGGAAAAGTCTGAAGCCCTGTCCTCAGCCTCGCGGCCTCTCTGGCAAGGGGATGGAGCTGCAGGCCAGACAAAGGCTCTTCGCTCTCTCCAGACTGCTCCTGTCACGTGGCCCTGCCACTCCCCGGTCCCGCGGAGCGCTACGTAGCCAGGGCTGAGCTGTGGGAAAGCAGCAGCGTCTCCTCAGACAGAGAGGGGCCAGGCAGTTACCTCAGCCGCCCACCTTAACTCTCCTGCCCTAACCTCCCCGTGCCCTGAAGTGCCATGGCCACGAGCTAGAGGGGTCAGGCCTTTCTTTACAAGAACAGGGCAACTGGCAGAGCTTTTCTCCTAGCAGCAGTGAGGTCACTGCTCTGCTGCCTGACATGGGCACAACATGCTAGACACAAAGCTGGTTGGTAGCATACAGAGGCGCCGACCCCGTGGGGCTCCAGGGCTGGAGCACTCATGGAAAAAAATTAGTTCAGCTCCTCCCTTCTCCCCCAGCGTCTCCTGCCCACCCACAGCCCTGCCAATCAACTCCACCCGGTCCATCCCAGCGCCTCATGCCTGTCGCGATCTGTTATTCTGCAGTGTGCAGGAGGTGCTGGGGTGGGCGGGGGAGGATCGGGGACGGGAAGAGGCAGGGTGGGGGCAGAGTGGGGGCGGGAAGAGAAGGCTGTGTCCCCACACCACAGCCAGAGGCTGTTCTTTTCTGGCAGTGCCCATTCTTCAGAGCACTCCCCTCTGAGATTCGGGGTCAAATTTACCCCTCAGGAGGCGTTTCGAGAGGCTGCAGCTGGACAGTGACAACGTGTTACGGTGTTAAGGAGGGTTCTCAGCTCTGTGAGACAGTAACTCAGTAACGGACAGGCTGTCCCGGCCCCGCCTGGCTTCCTCCTGCTCTTCCATTCCAGACTGCTAATCCTCCCCATTCAGAATCCTCCCTCCTGCAGCCATGAGGGGGTGCTACCAGGCCTCCTCTCCCAGAATCGCAGCCTTACCCTCCAGCAGGCACAAGTGGCTGGAACTTCCACTGGTCCTCCTCACAGTCGTAGTACAGGCGGTTCATGATCTTGTTCTTCTCTTCAGGAGGGATAAAGTTCTCAATGATCAAGTATCTGAGCAAGAGCCAGGGTAAGAGGGGGATGGAGTGAGAAAGTGGTGGTGGCAAGACAAAAGGGGTGAGGGAGTAAGAATAAAAAAAGGGGGAGATGAATGGGAGAAAAAGGTGGGAAGAGGCAAAGTGTTGGGGAAAGAGGAGAGAGAGATGGGGGAGGATGGACAGACACCCAGAGAAATGGGAGAGGGAAACATGAGAGCAAAGGGGAAGAGGAACAGGTAAAAATAGGATAAGATGACAGAACCAAAGATCACACAGAGAGAGAAATACAGCCAGTCAGCCAGAGATGGGGCCAGAAAGAGACAGAGCATGTAAATCAGAGAAAAGAGACACAGCATTTCCTGTAAGCTTTGTTTTTAGACAAGAACTCTGCCAGTCCCCTGCTCACCTTATATTATTATTTTTTATTACAAATATTTGCATTGTAAAAATGATAACCAAAAGAAACAGTATTTTTCAGGCACCTCATACAAGCACTGCTGTGCAATCTCTTTATCATGAAAGTGAAACTTACAAATGTAGATTTTTTTTATTACATAACTGCACTCAAAAGCAAAATAATGCAAAACTTTAGAGCCTACAAGTCCACTCAGTCCTACTTCTTGTTCAGCCAGTCGCTAAGTCAAACAAGTTTGTTTTACAGGAGACAATGCTGCCCGCTTCTTATTTCCAGTGTCACCAGAAAGAGAGAACAAGTGTTCGCATGGGACTTTTGTAGTCGGCATCGCAAGGTAATTACATGCCAGATTATGCGAAACACTCGTATGCTCCTTCCTGCTTTGGCCACCATTCCAGAGGACATGCTGCCGTGCTGATGACGCTCGTTAAAAAAATAATGCATTAATTACATTTGTGACTGAACTTCTTTGGGGAGAGTTGTATGTTTCCAGCTCTACTTTACGCCACATTCTGCCATATATTTAATCGTATAGCAGTCTTGGATGATGACCCAATACATGTTGTTCATTTTAAGAACATTTTCACTGCTGCTTTCACAAAACACAAAGAAGGTACCAATGTGAGATTTCTAAAGATAGCTACAGCACTCGACCCAAGGTTTAAGAAGCTGAAGAGCCTTTCAAATCTGAGAGGGACGAGGTGTGGAGCATGCCTTCAGAAGTCTTAAAAAGAGCAACACTCCGATGCGGAAACGACATACCCGGAACCACCAAACAAGAAAATCAACCTTCTGTTGGTGGCATCTGACTCAGATGATGAAAATGAACATGCGTCAGTCCGCACTGCTTTGGATTGTTATAGAGCAGAACCCGTCATCAGCATGGATGCATGTCCCCTGAAATGGTGGTTGAAGCATGAAGGGACATATGAATCTTTAGCGCATCTGGCATATAAATATCTTGTGACACCAGCTACAACAGTGCCATGCGAACACCTGTTCTCACTTTCAAGTGACATTGTGAACAAGAAATGGGCAGCATTATCTCCTGCAAATTGTTACTAAACTTGTTTGTCTGAGCGATTGGTTGATCAAGAAATAGGACTGAGTGGACTTATAGCCTCTAAAGTTTTACATTGTTTTATTTTTGAATGCAGTTTTTTTTGTACATAATTCTACATTTGTCAATTCAACTTTCATGATAAAGAGATGGCACTACAGTACTTCTAATGGGGGAATTGAAAAATATTATCTGCAAATATTTGTCATCAAAAATATAAAGTGAGCACTGCACACTTTGTATTCTGTGTTATAATTGAAATCAACATATTTGAAAATGCAGAAAACATCCAAAAATAGTTAAATGAATGGTATTCTATTACTGTTAAACAGTTTGATTAATCACGATTACTTATTTTAATCACTAGACAGACCTACTTAGCACGTATTGTATAGCACTTTATACCAAAGCAGTGTCTGAATGTTATTAACATGCTACAGGGAAAGCTCGTTAACTCATACTTGGGTCTTTCCCCAACCTATAGCATGGCGTTGACCAGGGATATGGATGTAGCATCTTCCTCAGGGTATGAACACACAGGGTCTAGCACCAACGTTGTTTTTTATCGGCCTCACTTCAGCCAGATTTTGAAAGTCAGACCCATGTGCTCATGCATGTTCATTTACACTCACCTAATTTACATGCAAAAACTCCCAATCTCCATCCAGAGATGAGACACTGATTCTTCCCTGCTCCAGGGTAATTAATTCGTCCCATTCTATCCCCAGCGTAAAGCCTGCCCATACGGCTACCCTCATCTTTTGATTTGCAAGGGCCTCCTTGTGAGTCATGTGGACTCTGGATTTTAAGGCTAGAGAAGAGCATTAGTATCCTCTAGTTGACCTCATGCATAACATAGGCCGAAGATTCTTGCATCAAGAACCTCTATTTGAGCTAAAGCAGTTCTGAAAGAGATCCAGTCTTGATTTAAAGACTAAGAGTGGTGAAGTATCCACCACATCCCAAGATAAGTGGTTCCAATGGTTAATTATCCCCACTATTAAAAATTTGCACCTTAATTCTCATCTGAGTTTGTCTGGCTTCAGCTTCCAACCCTTGGATCTCATTATGCCTTTTCTACTAGATTACTACTATCTACTATCTACTATCAGAAACCTCTTCCTCCTGTAGGCACTTGTAAACTTATCAGGTCTCCTCTCAATCTGGATGAACTAGTTAGACTGAGCTTCTCAAATCTTTTGCTATAATGCAGGTTTCTCAGACGTTGAATGATTCTTGTAGGTCTTTTCTGAACCCTTTCCAATTTTTCAACATTCTTTCTGAAGCATGGACAGAACTGGCCACAGTATCTAGTAACGGTCTCACCAATGCTGTGCTTCTACTTGATATTCCCCTGCTTATACATCCAAGGATTGCATTGGACCAGCTAGCTACAGCATTGCACTGGGAATTCATGTGCAGTTGCTTATCTGCCATGACACCTAAGCCTTTTTCAGCACCGCTGCATTCTAGGACACAATCCCCCATCTTGTAAGAGTGACCTACATTCTTTGTTCCTAGATGTATGACCTTGCATTTGGTGGGACTAAAATGTATGTTGTCCAAATGAGCCCATCTTACCAAGTGATCCAGGTTGGTTTTATACCTGAGCTGTCCTCTCCATTATTTACCATTCCACCAATTTTTGTGTCCTCTAGAGATTTTGCTACTAATGATTTTATATTTTCCCCCATATCGTTGATAAAGACACTGAATAGCTTTGTGCCATGAATAGCTTTGACACTGAATAGCTTTGTGCCAGATCCCTGTGGGACCCCACGAGAAACACTCCCTGGGAGGTGGATTCCTCATTTAGTTACTTTTTGAAATCCTTCCGTTAATTAGTTTTTAATCCATTTTACATGGCTACCTGGATTTTGAATAATGCTATATTTTAAAATCAGAAAATCGTGTGGGACTAAGTCAAACGTCTTATAGAGGTTTAAGTATATTCTAACAACATGGCTACCTTATCAGGCAAACGTGTGACCTCATCAAAAAACGATAGTAGGTTTGTTTGACAAGACCTACTTTCCCCTATGCGAAGACCACTACACTAAATGGTATTAATTATGCTACTGTCCTTTCATTTTTTATTGAGTGAGACCCCCATCAGCCCTTCTGTGAGTCTTCCCAGGATTGACGTCAGGCCTACAGGTCGACGGTTACCACAGGTATCCCATTTACCCTTTTAAAATATTAGCACAACATTCGCTTTTTTACTGTCCTCTGGAACTTCCCCAGTGGAAATGAACATTCATGGGTCAGGAAGCTCCTCGCTAATCATTTTAACACTCTTGGGTGCAAGTGATCCAGCCCTGCAGATTTAAAAATGTTTTACTTGAATAGATGCTGAGTAACATCCTCCTTAGTTACTGAAGGAAGAGGATGTTTATTTCATTATCACTGTAAACATCTGAATACCTCATCCTGCTTCTTTCTGAATAGTTCTGCCTTTTCTGTCAGAATGGCAGGGCTTCTATCCTGCATGTCCCATTAAGGTGAGGAGATACTTACTTGAGTTTAAGTTCCCGTGTCTGTTCATTTTGCGCTTCCTCCAGGTCCTGCCGCACTCTGATGTACTCATCATGCTGGTCCTGAATCTCTGCCTTCACTGCCTGCAGCTTGGCATACAGCTGGGACACCAAGAAAGAGCTTCTGTTAGTACCAGTCCAGGCAGCAGCTTCTAGGATGTGGCCTGAGGTCTCATCCCATGTGAGAAGCAAGTCATTTACTCACAGTATCCAAAAAGACCTGAAAAATGGGTCTCTCTAGGGACTTCGCACTGGGGAAGCCCAACGTTCATCCAACATTAAGCCACACAGAACATTTGCAGGAGCCTGAATGCTGCGCATGTGCCAGGTGTGGTTAAATGACGTGGGCTGCCCCTTTATTACAAAGGTGAGTCTTGCAGGGGCTTTGGGACAGATCCCCAGCTGGCGATGGTGATTGACAGCAGCTATGATTCCAGCACTCTACGTTCCACCTTGATCTGAGGGACCTGTGGAGACTACAGGTCCCAGTGTGCAATGCATTGCCCATGGTCTGAGCTGCCTGGCTCACCTGTGTGAGGACATGGCTCTAGCGGTACGAACTGAAAACGTCATGCCGTGCTGTCACAAAGGTGTCACGGACCTACTGCAGCCCAGATGCAATTAGGGACACTGCTAGGGTTGCCACCCGTCTGGGTTTTACCTGGACAGTCTTGTTTTGGCTTCTGTGGCCGGGTGCCATTTAGGGTTGCCAGGTGCCTGGTTTTTGACCAGAAAGTCTGGTCAAAAAGGCGACCTGGTACCTGAACCAAAAGTCTAGTTTCTGCAGATCGAGGGACGGTGCTGGATCATTAACCCGCAGCAGCCCCTGCTCAGCCAGGGTCATCTGCTACCTGCAGGCAGACTCCTTGAGATGATTCAGTGAGCGACGGGGATGCGGGGAGAGGAGCAAGTGATGGGGGCCGGGCCGTGGGAAAGAGACAAAGAAGGGGATGGGGCCTGGGGGAAGAGGAAGAGAAGGGGCAATGCCTTGGGGAAAGAGGCAGAGCAGAGGCAGGGCCTTGGGAGAAGAAGTGGGGTAGGGGCAGGGCCTCGGGGGTCCAGTTACCAGCAATTACAGAAGTGGCAGCCCTAGACACTACTTTTCCTGCAACTGGAAGCAAGACAAACCCACAACCCTCCTCCCATAAAAAGAACAGGAGTCCTTGTGGCCCCTTAGAGACTAACAAATTTATTAGAGCATAAGCTTTTGTGGGCTACAACTAACTTCTTTGGATGCATGGAATGGAACACACACAGGAGGTATTTATACATACAGAGAACATGAAACAATGGGTGTTACCATACACACTCTAACGAGAGTGATCAGTTAAGGTAAGCTGTTGTCAGCAGGAAAGAAAAAGAACTGTTTAGTGGTAATGAAAATGGCCCATTTCTAGCAATTGACAGAAGATGTGAGGAACTGTGTGCGTGTGTGGGGGGAGATAAACATGGGGAAATAGTTTTACTTTGTGTAATGGCCCATCCACTCCGTCTTTTTTCAAGCCTAATTTAATGGTGTCCAATTTGCAAATTAATTCAATTCAGCAGTCTCTTGTTGGAGTCTGGTTTTGAAGGCTTTTTTGTTGTAATATTGGGACTTTTAGGTCTGTAACTGAGAGACCAGGGAGGTTGAAGTGTCTCCGATGCATTTTTGAATGTTATAATTCTTGACGTCTGATTTGTGTCCATTTATTCTTTTGCATAGAGACTGTCCGGTTTGGCTAATGTACATGGCAGAGGGGCATTACGGGCACATGATGGCCTATATCACCCATTGTTTCATGTTCTCTCTGTATATATGTATCTTCCTACTGTATTTTCCACTACATGCATCCGTTGAAGTGGGCTGTAGCCCACGAAAGCTTATGCTTAAATAAATTTGTTAGTCTCTAAGGACTCCTATTCTTTTTGTGGGTACAGACTAACACGGCTGCTACTCTGAAACCCTCCTCCCAGTTTCAGAACAACAGTAAATTCACCTTGTAGTGTCATTAAAAAGAAACCTAGCCTCCCCACAGCTGTGTCCCAGCACAGGCAGCCTCTCACCTTCTTCAGCTTCTTGGTTTTGATCTCCACTTCCTGCTGCAGAGACGTGAAGGTCTCCCGCAGCTCCATGGTCTCCTCATCCCGCAGCAGCATCTCCTGCTGCATCTCCCGCTCTCGACGTTTCTGCATCCGGGAAAAACACAAAACCCAATTGAGTCTGTAACAGGAACAACCTCACCCCCATCAAAATCATCCTGCTGGCCTGCAGAGCATGATGGGTAGTTATATGCAAATTTTACAATGCAGGGGGACTGTGTTTGGGCATGTGATCTGGAGCCTTTCATCTCAGGGTGTCCAGCTCAATGGCTGGCTGGGCTTGTAGTGACTGAAAGTCGTTCACATCTGATGGTGAGTTGGTAGCCCCTTTCTGGCCCACAGCACGACCAACACCGCCACAACTCACAGTCACATTCGCTGTCTTGGCCCAGAGACAATGGATTTTCGAGATGAGTCACGCCAAAGCCTATGGACCTCCCCTTTCCCTACAACGAGATCTCCTCGAATCAAGCTACACCGAGCCAGGGACAGAATGAAGCAGCTGTACTTGCGTATGGCTTCTGCTGTCCCACGCTTGCCTTGGCACTGTGGATAGCATCAAATGGTGATACCACCTATGTGGACTGAGTTTAAACACAGCTCCTTAATTGGGTTTGCAGTGCACTCTGTCTGAGTGGTGATATTTTGCTGGGTGCCCATCACTTTGGTATCTGGGCACTGTCCACTGGGAACTGGACTGCGCCTGACAACTCCTTTTATACAGGTCACCTAACTATACAACTCAGTTATTCAGGACCATATGTGTTGTCAAGTTCACCAAGGAACTGTGACCTATCATACATATATGCAGTATATACAACTGATTCAAGCATCATCTATTGCCAGTATCTGACATCAAGGATGGTGCCAGCACAAGTCTTTAGGGACCTCTGGATGACGCCAAAGGATGTTGTGAAGGCCAAGACTAGAACAGGGTTCAAAAAAGAACTAGATACATCCATGGAGGATAGGTCCATCAATGGCTGTTAGCCAAACTGGGCAGGGATGGTGTCCCTAGCCTCTGTTTGCCAGAAGCTGGGATTGGGTGACAGGGGATGGATCACTGAATGATTCCCTGTTCTGTTCATTCCCTCTGGGGCACCTGGCATTGGCCACTGTCAGAAGACAGGACACTGGGCTAGATGGACTTTTGGTCTGGCCCAGTACAGCCGTTCTTATGTTTACTATCCAGTGTCAGCCCTGCTCAGCCATCTCCCAAAGCAGAGTCTTTACCTGCTCAGCGATTTCCTGCCTCTTCAGCTCCAGCATCTTCTGCTGCTCATTTGTGTGGTCCATGATGTTCCTCCCTCCTATCAGCAGCTTGCTCTCCATCGCCTGGGGCAGGAGAAGAAAGGAGATGGGGATGAATCAGAGCATTTCTCTCACATGCACATACAGGAAAGGAGCCACGGGCTAACAAGGGGGGATGGCCACTTGACCTTGCAGCTTCATGCTGTGGAAAGTGGAATATATCACCTTGGAGGGGGGAGCAGACTGGGGACCGATCAGCTTTGTGGGTGGTAGGAAGACAGGAGGGATCACAGCTACTTCGAAGGACAGAATGAATATCCCGCTCCGGCTTGCCGATGGGGAACAATGGGCTGAAACTGGTCAGAACGCTGAGCATTGCTACAGAACTTGCCATTTGCAAATCACATGCAAACATTATCTCATTAACCTCCCTCCATTCCTCTTGAGATAGGTCTTTACTACCCACATGTACAGATAGGGCAACTGAGGCACAGAGGTGCTGGCCAAGCAATGCCGTTTTCAAACATGACCGAGAGATGTAGGAGCACAAGTCCCACTTAAAGTCATGTAGGTGCTTTTGAAAATACCACTCACAATGTTCAAAACTGGCTGTGGATTTTGGGTGCTTCCATTTTGGGATGCCCAACTCTACAGACACCTAGAGATTCAGAAATGTGCTGCTGAGCATCTGCAGCTGCATCATGGAGTCCCTGGGCGATGCTCTGGAACTGCTCCCTACAAATCCAGGCAGGACTTTGGGGAGCCTCCTCTCCCATGGAGCAGACTGTCTTCAGGGCAAGAAGCTCACACGGCTTCACCTCCTGGGTCTCTCCTTGGAGCATTCAGCATCCTCTGCCCCTCCGTGCGCTTCCCACAGCGAGTCAGCCCAGGCGGGGTCCTGGGGAAGCCACCGGGTTCTGCACCCTCACTTTGCAGTCAGACGTGACTCTCAGCCAGCCAGTAAAACAGAGGTTTATTAGATGACAGGAACACGGTCGAAAACAGAACTTGTAGGTACAGAGAACAGGACCCCTCAGCCGGGTCCATTCTGAGGCCCAGCGAGCCAGACACCCTCGTCTGCCCTCACTTCCCATCCCCAGCCAGCTCCAAACTGAAAACCCCTCCAGCCCCTCCTTTCTGGCCTTTGTCTCTTTCCTGGGCCAGGGGGTCACCTGATCTCTATGAGGCTCATCCTATCCTCATTACTCGGCCCACTTATTTATACCTATGATTACCTGTAATTCCTGTATGAGCAATGTACCCTCATTGTTGCTGACTGCACCTTGATTCATCCACCTTAAACCCCCCCATTGGGGATACCGCAGACTCTATGTGTTATGCGCTATCCAATGTCAAAATACTAACATCCCCCTATACTCTGTATGGCACCTCCGATGACTGTTAGCTGAATTTTCAAACGCCCTGTATCATTGCATCTGAAGAAGTGGGTATTCACCCACGAAAGCTCATGCTCCAAAACGTCTGTTAGTCTATAAGGTGCTACAGGACTTTTGCTGCTTTTACTGATCTCTTTGTTCACCTTTAGCTATTCCCTTGCAGGGGGAAGGGCCCTAGCCATTTATTGCCAGGATACAGTGTGTCAGCCATTTATGCACACTGGAGACTTAAGAAATGCATAGGGGAAACTGAGGCACCCACATAGCATTCAGAGGAAACATTAAGAACAGTCCCACTTCATCACAAGCTCCTATTGGCTTCAGCTGGGATCAGAGATGCTCATCTCCTCTCAAAAAGCAGGTTAGCCCCCCTCCCCCCCCAATTAGTACTGGTTCCTTTTGAAAATGTTGGGCTAAGTGACTTGGCAGTGGCAGAGTAGAGACTACAACTTAGGACTTTCTGGGCCTCCCAGTCCAGACACATGTAAAGTCTTGTTGTATGTTTGCCCAGCGCCTAGCACCCTGGGGCCCAGGGCCATGAGGCACAGCTGCGGTAGAAATTAATCAATCAGAGTCCCATGGGAAGGAAGAGTGAAATAAACTAAGATAAGATCATGGCAGGTGCAGCAGCACCATTCAGAGGGGTGGGAAGGATGGGGACAGTCCAGTGTGACGTTGTCATGGAAAATCAAATGCCACATCGGGGTGCAGTAAGAGACTGGGGAACCCTGTTCAGGGGACATCTGCACTGGAAACTACAGCATTTCAGCATGTACTGGGCTCGAGGGTTTGGATCACCAGGCCACGAAAAGCTGCTCTGAGCAGAGTTAGCTGACCTGGAGGCAAAGACCCCTGAGCCTGGCCCCTTGAGTGCTTGCTCCATTGCTATCACATTGGAGACGAGGACAAGAACTTGCACCTGATGCCATGAAATGGGGAGTAAGCGGAGGGATTCAAAGGGCGACTGATGCTGCTGGAGTAATGGAACAGGAAGATGATCTGAGTGTTTTGAATGGAGTGGTGCAGGTTGGACGTCAGGGAGAGGGAAGTTACAGTTACCAAGCTGGGAGATAAAGAGGCCTGGCTGTGAGGCCGGAGGGAAAAGGCTGGCTCTTCCAAGAGGAGATCAGGATCGGGACACAGCCTGGCCGTGTGCAGAGCAGGAGAGAGGGAGGAATCAGCACATTCAGCTGAAAGGGTGAAATGGACGCTGGGCTTTTCAAATTCAGGGTGTCCTGGGTGACCTGGGTAAGGAAATGTCTTGTCCTTGTTTTTTAAAGTATGGTTTTCATTAATCTGCCGTAGCCCCTTTCAAGCATTTCAGTGCCTCATTCAGCCTGCTTCTGATCATCCCACTTAGCTACTGTCAGCTGCTGATAAGGCCCTAGAAGTTACTTTCCGAGTCACTTGAATACGGAGTTAGCAACTCAACAAGTGTTCAGGCCCTGCCTGTGGGGGAGACAGTAACCAGGTCTCAGCCCAGGAGCCTGGCCTCTTGTGACTCACAAAAAGTGCTGGAAAAGGTTTAACATGCCTACAATGAAATGCCAGTAAAGAATAACTGTTCACAGCTGCATTTTCTAAGGCATCGTGCAGAAGAGATGCCAGGTGATGATTCTGCTAGTCAGGCTGAGGCCAGGGTGGGAAGTTGGAGACCTGTAACCAGCAGGAAAATGCTAAGAGGCTCAGTGCAAAAGGGCATGTGAATGGCAGGGATCAGCCAGCTGTTCTCATTCAGCGACAAGGAGGGCAGAAGCAGTAATGGGCTTCAGCTGCAGCGGAGGAACGGAAGGATAAACGCTGGGGAAAGCTCGCTGACGAGAGTGGAGGCGATGAGGGAGCTGCTACGGGAGGGGCCCGCCCCCACCTCCACTCACTGGATTTTAGCGAAGGTAATGACTGAGAGTGACTGATGGCTCTGCAAGCACCTGAAGGGCAGGGCACCATCCGCTGGCAATGCCAGAGTCCTGCTTTGCCGCTCACTAGGGGCTTCCCTGTGAGACCCTCAAAGTGCTTACATGCATTCAGTAAGGAATTTGGGACTCAAACGATAACTTCTGCATGGAGGCTTCTGACAGTCTCTGCTTCCCGTGGGGTTCAGAGAGGCACATACAGTCACATGCCAATATCACCCGGTGAGACGGCAGCAGTGATGGGAATAGATTTAGAACTTCTCACCCAACGAGGACCCACTGCGTCCCCATCCCAGACTGGGCAAGACACCATGCAATCACATGCCCACCTTGTGCCTAAGCCACGCAGCATCCATAAACTTCACCACCACCACCATGCTGGATGGCAGAGGTCCGTAGCATGGAGTGTCCATGACCACATGGCATGGCTTTGTTCCAGGCATCTAAGAGCTCCACATGGCTATGACTGGTCTATGGTTAATCCTGTGACCACCATCACTCAATGACCAGCCAGTGTCCTCTCCTGACCTCAAGTCTGATCTTCAGAGACTGTCTCTGAGTGGGGCGGCACGACCAACAAGGGGCAGCCGATGGTGGCCAATGATGATCAAATCTCTCAAGACCAGTTCTCAATGACACATCCCAATTACTGATAAAGTCAAACCATCTTATACTCAATAGGTGTCGCTGGCAATGAGTGTGAAAGGCCTTCAGCCTCCTGCATGAACAGCATGTCTGCTGAAATATCCACGCCACAGAAAACAACCCCATATGTGACGCTAACTGGTTACCTTGTTTCTTTGGATTTACACAGTACAGAACCTAGATGAAGCCATTCCTAGCTCTGGGTGCCCCCTCCAAAATGTGGCCCACACAGAGATGATAGACGCCAGAATCTGCAGCGGTGCTACACGAAAGCCTAGACTGCAGGTCACCGGCCAGTTGGAATCACCAGCAGACTTAAGGAGGCAGAATGTAATCAAACAAACACGCTGGAATTTGGCAAGGTCTTGGGGGTAACATGTCACTCTTGAGAAAGATGCCATGGGATCCATAAAGGCCAAGAGTGATCGGAACATTGATTTCATGCCTCATTTAGAAGATGTCACCTACAGCAAAGCAAAGCTAGGTTCGACGGGGACAGGTGAGCAAAGCCCACAGGTAAGTGGGGAACAAGACCTGGGAGATGGGTTGGAAACAGGAGGGAGCACGGGCTATAATGGCAGAGAGGAAGGAGGGTCAGGGCAAAGCTGGGAGGCAAGATCAAACCAGTATCTTAGATGCCTTTATACAAATGCAAGAAGTATGGGTAATAAGCAGGAAGAACTGGAAGTGCTAATTAATAAATACAACTATGACATTATTGGCATTACTGAAACTTGGTGGGATAATACACACGACTGGAATGTTGGTGTGGATGGGTATAGTTTGCTCAGGAAGGATAGACAGGGGAAAAAGGGAGGAGGTGTTGCCTTATATATTAAAAATGTACACACTTGGACTGAGGTGGAGATGGACATAGGAGACGGAAGGGTGGAGAGTCTCTGGGTTAGGCTAAAAGGGGTAAAAAACACGGGTGATGTCGTGCTGGGAGTCTACTACAGGCCACCTAATCAGGCGGAAGAGGTGGATGAGGCTTTTTTCAAACAACTAACAAAATCATCCAAAGCCCAAGATTTGGTGGTGATGGGGGACTTCAACTACCCAGATATATGTTGGGAAAATAACACCGCGGGGCACAGACTATCCAATAAGTTCCTGGACTGCATTGCAGACAACTTTTTATTTCAGAAAGTTGAAAAAGCTACTAGGGGGGAAGCTGTTCTAGACTTGATTTTAACCAATAGGGAGGAACTTGTTGAGAATTTGAAAGTAGAAGGAAGCTTGGGTGAAAGTGATCATGAAATCATAGAATTTGCAATTCTAAGGAAAGGTAGAAGGGAGTACAGCAGAATAGAGACAATGGATTTCAGGAAGGCGGATTTTGGTAAGCTCAGAGAGCTGATAGGCAAGGTCCCATGGGAATTAAGACTGAGGGGAAAAACAGCTGAGGAAAGTTGGCAGTTTTTCAAAGGGACGCTATTAAGGGCCCAAAAGCAAGTTATTCCGATGGTTAGGAAAGATAGAAAATGTGGCAAAAGACCACCTTGGCTTACCCTTGAGATCTTGCGTGACCTACAAAATAAAAAGGCGCCATATAAAAAATGGAAACTAGGTCAGATCACGAAGGATGAATATAGGCAAATAACACAGGAATGCAGAGGCAAGATTAGATAAGCAAAGGCACAAAATGAACTCAAACTAGCTATGGGAATAAAGGGAAACAAGAAGACTTTTTATCAATACATTAGAAGCAAGAGGAAGACTAAGGACAGGGTAGGCCCACTGCTCAATGAGGAGGGGGTAACAGTAACGGGAGACTTGGAAATGGCAGAGAGGCTTAATGACTTCTTTGTTTCCGTCTTCACTGAGAAGTCTGAAGGAATGTCTAGTATAGTGAATGCTTACGGGAAGAGGGTAGATTTAGAAGAGAAAATAAGGAAAGAGCAAGTAAAAAATCACTTAGAAAAGTTAGATGCCTGCAAGTCACCAGGGCCTGATGAAATGCATCCTAGAATACTCAAGGAGTTAATGGAAGAGGTATCTGAGCCTCTAGCTATTATCTTTGGGAAATCATGGGAGACGGGGGAGATTCCAGAAGACTGGAAGGGGGCAAATATAATGCCCATCTATAAAAAGGGAAATAAAAACAACCCAGGAAACTACAGACCAGTTAGTTTAACTTCTGTGCCAGGGAAGATAATGGAGCAGGTAATCAAAGAAATCATCTGCAAACACTTGGAAGGTGGTAAGGTGATAGGGAATAGCCAGCATGGATTTGTAAAGAACAAATCGTGTCAAACTAATCTGATAGCATTCTTTGATAGGATAACGAGCCTTGTGGATAAGGGAGAAGCGGTGGATGTGATATACCTAGATTTTAGTAAGGCATTTGATACAGTCTCGCATGATATTCTTATAGATAAGCTAGGAAAGTACAATTTAGATGGGGCTACTATAAGGTGGGTGCATAACTGGCTGGATAACCGTACTCAGAGAGTAGTTGTTAATGGCTCCCAATCCTGCTGGAAAGGTATAACAAGTGGGGTTCCGCAGGGGTCTGTTTTGGGACCGGTTCTGTTCAATATCTTCATCAACGATTTAGATGTTGGCATAGAAAGTACGCTTATTAAGTTTGTGGACGATACCAAACTGGGAGCGATTGCAACTGCTTTGGAGGACAGGGTCAAAATTCAAAATGATCTGGACAAGTTGGAGAAATGGTCTGAGGTAAACAGGATGAAGTTCAATAAAGATAAATGCAAAGTGCTCCACTTAGGAAGGAACAATCAGTTTCACACATACTGCATGGGAATAGACTGTCTAGGAAGGAGTATGGCAGAAAGAGATCTAGGGGTCATAGTGGACCACAAGCTTAATATGAGTCAACAGTGTGATACTGTTGCAAAAAAAGCAAACATGATTCTGGGATGCATTAACAGGTGTGTTGTAAACAAGACACGAGAAGTCATTCTTCCACTTTACTCTGCGCTGGTTAGGCCTCAACTGGAGTATTGTGTCCAGTTCTGGGCACCGCATTTCAAGAAAGATGTGGAGAAATTGGAGAGGGTCCAGAGAAGAGCAACAAGAATGATGAAAGGTCTTGAGAACATGACCTATGAAGGAAGGCTGAAGGAATTGGGTTTGTTTAGTTTGGAAAAGAGACGACTGAGAGGGGACCTGATAGCAGTTTTCAGGTATCTAAAAGGGTGTCATCAGGAGGAGGGAGAAAACTTGTTCACCTTAGCCTCCAATGATAGAACAAGAAGCAATGGGCTTAAACTGCAGCAAAGGAGATTTAGGTTGGACATTAGGAAAAAGTTCCTAACTGTCAGGGTAGTTAAACACTGGAATAGATTGCCTAGGGAAGTTGTGGAATCTCCATCGCTGGAGATATTTAAGAGTAGGTTAGATAAATGTCTATCAGGGATGGTCTAGACAGTATTTGGTCCTGCCATGAGGGCAGGGGACTGGACTCGATGACCTCTCGAGGTCCCTTCCAGTCCTAGAGTCTATGAGTCTATGAGTACCTGATGCTACCATCCTTGTGAACTGTCTCTGTCCTGATGGAAGAGAATCACCTACAGAATTATCAACAACATCCTTCCTAGGAGTCCTATCCAAGTGTTAAGTGGGCATAACACCGATTAGTGCATGAGGTCTGCCAAGATCATAACCCCAGTCTGTGTAGCTGCAGAACGAACCAGAATCCAAATGGAAATTGAACACAGTAAGACCCCCTAGAAGACCACTTCAGATATCTCATCCCGTTGTAACACTGGTCCATTCTATTCATGGCCCCATCTACATGTCAGCATGGAAAGAAAGTTTAAAAAATCTTAAAAATAGCTTTGGCTAAAAGTATGGCCTATCTGCACTGCTGCCAAACCATAAGAGAACTGCATTTTTAAGATGCTTTTTCAAAATGCGCAGTTTTGGGAAGTTATCAAGATGGAAAACACTAAAGGCCCAGATCTCCGCTGTCTGGTATCTTGTGTAATTATTTACACTGGGACAAAACAGGCTCTGATCTGGCAGCGTTTCATACCCCTTTAGCAATGACTGTGGCAGGTGCATGACAACAGAGAATGAGGCCCATGGAGTCTGGTTTGGATCCGTTTTATACTAATGCGCCTTCATTCAGTTCAGTGGAGTTACTCCTGATTCACTGGTGCCGTTGAAAGCAGGATCAGAATCCAAAATCCTGCTTTTCTGGCATTTATCTGCCAAAATATTTGGCAATGGGTAGATTTAGCCAAGCTGGGTCATATTTCAGGTGTCTTTTTCCAGAGTGTCCAGTCTGATGGAGGCCACGGGGGCAAGAATCCAGAGCAAACAGGATGTAATTTTGAGGGGCTGGAGGAGGGTTTCAGTCTACTTCATCATTAACTGCAAGGGCTGATTTGATTCAGCAAGTTTTCAGCAAGGGGCAGCGTGATGGAGTGTCTTCCCCACACTGGCCTGTAAAGAGTTAATAGAGCCCTAGGGAGGCTGTGCAAGAGGCAGCCAGTTAGAGAGGGGCTGTGAGGAACAGCCAATCAGGGCTGGGCAGGCCCATATAAGAGCTGCAGGGCAAAGCAGCTTCAGTTGCTCCCTGGAGCTTGAGGAGGGAGGGTGACTGGCTGCCTTGCAGGCTGAAGACAGACAACACCCTGGACAGAGCATTGCTACAGACAGGGACCAGGGAAGCTAAAGACAGTCCCTGGCAGGCTGCTAGGATCTGCAGGCTGAAGCCCTGAGGCAAAGGCGAAGAAGGTGCTGGGGCTGCAGGGAAGTGGCCCAAGGAAAGGAACAGAGGAGTTGGAGGGGATGCAGCAAGTGGCAGACATCTATGGGGTCCCTGGGCTGGGACCTGGAGTAGTGGGTGGCCCCTTTCCCTTCAACAAAAACCCTGCACTCTGGGTTCTGGAGGGTCACACATTCCACAGTCATCTGGCAAAACAGCGTGAAGGGAATTCCAGGCTGCCTGGAGGATCAGGGACTGGGCAGGGCCTGATGGAGCTAGATGGGTCCTATTGCCTTTGTGTTTGTGCTGGGGTGTTACAGACCATCCTCCTTAATATTACAATCCAGCCCCCTCGGTGCTGAATCCATCCTGGTAACTGTCCCATGGCTACAATTAACCTCCAGGGCCCTGGGTGGCTGAAATGCCCTCATGAATTATATCAAAGAAGCAAAGCAGTGGGGAAAAACCCAGGCCAGAGCAGCACAGGCAGCCAGAGGACTCTTGGCGGGTGGGGAGGGGGTGTCACAACCTTGCAACTTGATAACAGGATTGCATATGAAATGCAAACAGCCCCAAACCAGCAGAGCTGTGATGCTGATTGGAGCAGCTGGGTGGGAGCAGCCAGGATGATCCTTCACCTAGCCAGCTCTGAGCTCAGCTCCCTCCCCAAGCGAACGCTGGGACAGGACAGAGCTGGGCTCAGCGCAGGCTCTGGGGGAGCAAGGGGACAGACGACATTTTGCTGCAGGACCTGAGGAAGTGGTGCACAAACAGCTGTATCCCCTGCCACACAGCTGGCAGCATTCGGACTGCCCTGGCTGGCTGCCCCTGTGGGAAGCCATCCTACAAGCACAGAGCTGCAGGGATGGACTGTTACCGGGGCCCCCTCATTTTAACGGTTCTGCCCTCATCGCATAGCTAGTCTCTGATTCGTTTGTACGCCTGTGAGCTCCAGCATTCTGCACACACTTCCGGGCACGTGTTCCAGTCCCAGAGCCGAGCTAAGCAGCCCACAGCTCACATCCTAGGCCTCCGGTGGCTTGGCCGACACTCCTCAGTGTCAGCCAGCAGCACCCTCTGCCACTTCAGTCCCAGCTCTGCCTCAATACCAACTCGCAGCCTTGTGCTCTGCCAGCCCTGCGTTCCTCCCTCTGCCCTGCAGTTCGGGCAATGCTCCTCTCTCCTGCCCTGCCGCACCCTCTGCGACCCTGCGGTCACTGCCAGGAGCACAGCCCAGGATTTGGAACTCAGGTCTCCAGGGGCACGTGGGTTAATAGGAAGCCCACTCCAGCCTGGCTGGGGGACCTTTCCCAGCAAGCTGCTGCTGTCAGCACCCCACTGCTGGCCTCACGCACCCCTGGGACTCCATTGTGTCGTTCCTGGCGAGGCTCTCAGCTGTGCAATCTCTTCCCCAGCACGCACTCTTCATGCACCTTTTATAGCAGGGCCCGTCCCTCCGCTGGCAGCTCCCTGGCAGCAGATGCTAGTGCCTGGGCCTCGAGGGAGCAGTTACCCTCAGCAGCATGAGGAAGCCAAGCTCCCACAAGCTGGCTTGGCACAGGAGAGAAGAAAGCAGAGGAGCCAGGCTAGCTCCTTGCCAGGGACTGACAGCAGGGCTGGGATTGTCACAGCACCAGTCCAAGCCAGGGCAGCTGCTGCCACCTCTACAAAAATACCACGTGGCAACTGGCTCCTCCGATGTGTTCGTGGGACTGAGGGGAGCAGCTCCATTTCTGGAAATCCTCTGGCCTGGGCTATGCAGAAGGTCTGGCCGGCTGCTTGTAATGGTCCCATCCAGCCTCCGAAACATTGCAACCGCCCGGGGGCTAGATGCTGGGAAAGGGAGAAAAGGGAGTCGAGGGAAATGCAGGCTGGAGCTTTCCGATGCAGAGATCTATGGATAGGTCTCCACTGCAGCGCGGAGCCTGCTCAGCCCGAGGAGACAGAGTATGAGTGGCAGCGTGGACAGTGCGCCAGCGGCTCATAGTCACCTGAGCTCCGATGCCGAGGGCTGGAGTGGGTGACTAGCCCAAGCCGCTGCCCGTGTGGCAACATCCACACTGCTCTTTATAGAGGCCGAGCTCTGAGTCTCTCCCCGGGCTCGCCCCAGCCCCAGCAGACACACACCCCTCATGAGCAGTGAAACCACTCGAGCCAGTCGGCGTCGGGGTGCGGGAGCGACTGTGTGGCTGCACCGGCGTTACAGCCAGGGCCAGCTCCAGGCACCGGCGCAGCAAGCTGGTGCTTGGGGCGGCCCATGGAAGGTCTTTGGCTGCAATTCGGCGGCCGGTCCCTCTCGGAGGGAAGGACCTGTCGCCGAATTGCCGCCGAAGAGTGAAGTGGTGCGGGAGCAGCCGCTGAAGTGCCGCTGATCACGGCTTTTTTTTTCCTCTTAGCTGCTTGGGACAGCAAAAAAGCTGGAGCCAGCCCTGATTATAGCTCTCAGCCCAGCCCCATGCAGCGGCAAGGGGATTTTATAGACATCAGCAAGGCAAAAACTCAGAGCCTCCCGCTCCAGGGTGACTGGCCCCGCCTCACAGTGCTCACCATAATTCCCCACGGATTGTAGCAGCCCTTGGGCTCACACCTGTGTTTCCCAGCAGTGGGAAGCAGGCCTCATAAGCCAGCAAGTTAAAGTAGTATGGGCTGGGTGAATGGACTGTAAGGTGGATAGAAAGCTGGCTAGATCGTCGGGCTCAACAGGTAGTGATCAACGGCTCCATCTCTAGTTGGCAGCTGGTATCAAGCGGAGTGCCCCAGGGACCGGTCCTGGGGCTGGTTTTGTTCAATATCTTCATTAATGATCTGGAGGATGGTGTGGACTGCACTCTCAGCAAGTTTGCAGATGGCACTAAACTGGGAGGAGTGGTAGATACGCTGGAGGGTAGGGATAGGATACAGAGGGACCTAGACAAATTATAGGATTGGGCCAAAAGAAATCTGATGAGGTTCAACAAGGAAAAGTGCAGAGTACTGCACTTAGGACAGAAGAATCTCATGCACTGCTACAGACTAGGGACTGAATGGCTAGGAAGCAGTTCTGCAGAAAAGGACCTAGGGGTTACAGTGGATGAGAAGCTGGATATGAGTCAACATTGTGCCCTTGTTGCCAAGAAGGCTAACGGCATTTTGGGCTGAATAAGTAGGGGCATTGCCAGCGATTGAGGGATGTGATCATCCCCCTCTATTCGACATTGGTGAGGCCTCATCTGGAGCACTGTGTCCAGTTTTGGGCCCCACACTACAAGAAGGATGTGGAAAAATTGGAAAGAGTCCAGCGGAGGGCAACAAAAATGATGGGGGGGCTGGAGCACGTGACTTATGAGGAGAGGTTGAGGGAACTGGGCTTATTTAGTCTGCAGAAGACAAGAGTGAGGGGGGGATTTGATAGCAGCCTTCAACTACCTGAAGGGGGGCTTCAAAGAGGATGGAGCTAGGCTGTTCTCAGTGGTGGCAGATGACAGAACAAGGAGTAATGGTCTCCAGTTGCAGTGGGGGAGGTCTAGGTTGGATATTAGGAAACACTATTTCACTAGGAGGGTGGTGAAGCACTGGAATGGGTTCCCTAGGGAGGTGGTGGAATCTCCTTCCTTAGAGGTTTTTAAGGGCAGGCTTGACAAAGCCCTGGCTGGGATGATTTAGTTGGTGTTGGTCCTGCTTTGAGCAGGGGGTTGGTCTAGATACCTCCTGAGGTCCCTTCCAACACTGATATTCTATGATTCCAGCTGCAACAAGCTTGGGGTCTCCCATAGGTACGATATTGCACAATTGGCCATGGGTGTGTGGCTCTTGTCAGAGCTGGGATGTTGGATTAGAGGGACCTGTGGACGGATCCAGCAGTTTCTCTACCTAGCCTGGCCTCCCTGTGCTACCACCATCCACTGCTGCCTCCAACTTTCTCTCTGTCACCTGCTGCCCCTGCTCCGCAGGGACCATGCAGTGCCCTCTATTGCCCTGGCACCCCCTCCTTGGCTCCGGGTCATTGGAAAGGGGGAGGTGCAGTGTCCAGGAATGAGCCAGGAGGCTCTCTGCAGTAGCAATGCTGCCCCATTGCAACTCTGTGCTGGCTTTAGGCTGAGATGCCTGGCTGGGGTCCCAGTCATCTGTGGCCACTCATGCTCCCCAATGGGCTTTACACAGTAAGTGTTTTAGTCCTGATGACCTGGCCTTGTTCCAAGGGGGCGAGTCCATTCTACCTCCCTAAACCTCCCCTTCAGATTTAATTTCAGATCTCAATTTCCTCTCTGACACTGTTGTGTGGCTGTTAAGTGGCTCCACGGTATGCCCCAGAAGTGGCTGCATTTTAGTGACAGCATGATGGAAAGAATCCCCTCTGCATCGCAGCCTCCAGTAAGGCTTTTCCATCTTGTATCAGAGCAGGGAACTAAACTCCAGGAGGATGAGATGAGAGATCCAGCTACCGAATCTTTCTGTACCCCACTCTCTGGGACACTTTCCCTAACTCTGCCTCTGTCCCCGAGTGGGTGGGTCACCAGCAGGAGTGCTGTGCACAGCTCAGAACGTCCCCTGGGCCCCACTGATATTCTGCCCTGAGGGTTCTGTGGCGAATTCAGTGCCGGAGAACAGGATGGGCCAGCATGGGCTGTGGCCAGGCAAGCTTCCCACGCCCACAGCCTGGCCAGAGGGACCTCTCACAGGGCGAGACTCTTCACAGCCCCCTCAGGCGATGCTGCAGACAGCCAACAAGGGCCCCCGATGCGGTGGGGATTTTGTGATATGGATACTGGTCCCCTGGGGACTGGACATGGCGCCCTCTTCAACTTGGTTCTCCCAGGACACCACATGGCTCAGACTGAAATTAGCTTTCAGTCACAGGGCTGGAGGAGAATGGGTGGAGGTGAAGGGCTCTAAGTCCCAGCTCCAGTCCCATAAGCCAGCCAGTTCCACTCTCACAACCCAGTCTCCCATTCCCCACTGCCTCTGAGCCAGTCACCCCTTCGACCCAAGGCGGGATCCTGTCTCTCTTTGCTCCAGTCCCCTGAATGAGCTAGTCCCCCTGCCCAGGACCTTGAGGGGAAAGGCCCCATTTCCTGCTCTCCTAAGCCTGTCAGTCCCCCCGGACATGGGGCTGGATCGGAACTGGTGATTCTCAGAGGTGAAAGGCCCCGTAGCCCAATCCCCGACTCCCCCCCACCATGGCTGCCAATCCCCATGTCGTGTCAGTGGTAGGAAGGGAGCTCCCCGGGCACAGGGCCCCTCTCCTGGCAGATTCCCAGGCCACAGGGGGGTACCCAGGACACAGACAGGGCTGCTCCAGCAACAACACTGCCCATCGCCAGCGACATTCTGGGCCACTCAGCCCAGGCGCTGGCAGAGCAGAGACACACAAGGGGCAGCTCTCGTTCCCTCCCCTGCCTCTGCCCTATTTCCCGCGGCAGGGAACCCTTCTCCCTGCCTGGCCTTATCTGGGCCTGCCTGGCTGTTTCCTGCTGTCCCCGGGCAGCCATGGCTGGAGCTCGGCAGGGCTGGGGAGGCAATGCTGCTGATGCAAAGGAGTGTGGAAGGTCAGAGGGGAAGAACCGGGATGCCATCCAGATGGCAGGTGATCACCACCACCAATGGGTCTGACGGGTCATTAACTGAGGGCCTGGGGTGCCAAGCAGGGGGCTCAAAGTCCTTCTGCTTTGTGACAGAAGAGACAGGATGGTCTAGTGGTTAAAGCACCAGGCTAGGCAGCATGATGCCACTGACCTGTGTATTGGTGGGGGGCGGGGTGCTCACCCTCATGCACGGGGCTGCCTTGATCCCTGGAGCAGGTTTCACCCTTATTAGCAGTGACCTGCCTGGCCACTAGCTTGGCTCTTTAGACACTGAGCCCAGAGTCCCAGGTCACATCCATTCTGCTCAGTACGAGCACCAGGCGTGTTCCTGCTCCCTCCTCCGCTGCAGGGTCCTAACCTCCCTGGTCACACCGAGACTGTCTGGTCTGCAGTGATGTTCGGGAATGGTCCCACGCTCTCTCTCTGCCCGTCTCCCGTCTCAGTCTCCCCTCCCATCCCTGCTCGCAGGCGGTTTCCTTTGCTCAGCTCTCCACGGCCTAGAAGGGGGGTGCACAGTTTACATTGACCTGGGGCTGTTGTAACCGAACTGCTCCCACCTGCCCTCTATGCCAAGGGCCACAGGACAGAAGCACAGGGCCACTCAACGCCAGCCCAAGCCTGCTCCTGTTCGAGGTGATCCTCTCCCTGCCTGCAGCAGGTCCTGGAGCTAGGCTCCGCTCACAGAACAATCCCCCCAGGGATTTGTGCCATGGGTGCACGAGTGGGTGGCCTCCTTTGGTGTGCTGGCGGGGAATGGGCAGAGAGCGCCCCCTCCTCAGGGAGCACACTGCCTGCCTGGGGCCCCATCCCTGCCCGGGTGGCTGTGGGACAGAGAACCGCAGACAATGTCCCGTTGTGTGTCAGACCCTGGGATTCGGTGATGACATATCCCTGAGGTGCTGGCGCAAAGCCAGGGACATTTTCTAGCCCACTTCCTTCCGAACAGCTGCTTAGCTCCATGAGTGCTACAGGATGCAGAGCGGCTGCCCCACCGGATGGGACGTGGCACCTGAGCCTGCGTGTCCTGCTGGACGTGGGAATGGCAGCACTTTGCCCTTTTCCAGCCCAGCCCCCTCCAGCTGAGGATCGCTGAGCACCCTGCAAACCCGAGGGAATTAAACCCCTCAGCCCTGCACGGGGGTTGGGGCAGGCCAACGTGCAGATGGGGAAACTGAGGCACAGAGCGGTGTGAGAGCTGCCCAGTGCCACACATAGAGCCCGTGGCAGAGACAAGAACAGAATCCGACACCTTGTCCTGTAGTCTGACCACCTGGCCACACCCCCCTTCCCCTACTGGTGTGCAGATCACCGCACACTGCACAAAAAGCTGCAGCTTTGAACCTGGGCCTGGGGAATGATTTCCCAGGAGGACTGGTGCCAGGAATTCCAGGATGGACTCCCTCCTGCTGCCACAGGCTTGCCCCAAACAGCACCGGGGAAATCAGGAGAGCAGCCAGGGGAGGCAGGAAATGAGGGCGGGGGTCCAGAGGACGTAAGGGTCTGTTTCCATATTGGGAACCATCACATACAAATTATGCCCCCATTTGATCACCACATGGACCCGCCCCTGGGATCTCCGCCCAGCCCCCTCCCCTTCATGCTCTGCCCCCAGGAGCTCCACCCAGCCCCTGCCCCTTCACGCTCCACCCCCGTGACCCTCCCCACCTCTGCAGTCCCACTGCCTACAGCGGGTTTGCACAGGCTGCCCAGCTGCAGTTGAGTCTGCAGGGGTGTAGGTGGCATGCATGCGGGCACAGACGTCAGCTGCCTTTCCCGTCCCTGTCAGCTCTGCAAGGCCAGCGGCGGAGGAAAGGGCACCACAGATGCAAGGCGGACACTACAGCCAGGACTCTGATACACACAGGGGCCCATTAACCCCTCGCATTTCAGAGCAGAGTGGAGTGGTTCTTTAAATGGTCAAGACCCTCAGCGTGCTACAGCCCTATCCCATCTGGGCCCAAATCAGTGTGGCCGATTGCAGTTACCGGCTGTCCCCCTCTGCCAGGCCTTCTGCACTTCACCCTCCCAGATGAGCCCAGAGCTCCAGCTGCTACCCAATGCGCTCAGTATAAACAGCCAGAGAGAGGGACTTTGCCCACCCTGGTCCTCCATACTCCAATCCAGAATTTCCTGGAGCTCCAGAGAAGTGGAGTGGGAAAGTCACTGTGGCTAATTTCAGTGTGAGTTGTAATCAGGAAGGCCAGGGCTTTCCACTCGCCTGGCCCCGGGGGAGCAGAGCATGCTGCCCATCTCTCATCCTTGCACCTGTCTCTTTCCCTGGGGAGGCTCCTGTCAGGTTCCACAGCATGTCCCACACCTTCACCCTGTGGGTGCACACGCGGCTCCTGCTCACCGGGCCTCTTCCTTTCTCTCTTGCCAAAGCACAGAGGCTCTGCTGGCCCCTCTCTCCTGCTCGCATGGGCAAGGCTAATGCAATTAGTGCTGTTAATTATCCTCTGCAGGAAATGGCCACAGCCTGAGCCTGGTATCTTCAGCAGAGTCTTTGTCCTCTTGCACCCCACAGCTGGAGAGGGAGGGGCCTGTCTTTGACAGGGACCCTCCCTTCCCTTGGGGATGGGATCCTGCCAAGCTCTATTAGCATATACGGCAGTCTGGCTCTGGTGCGGACCCTGAGGACACAGTGGGGGTAGGCGGCAGGTTCCCAGGATGGGATGGGCCATGTGGCACAAACATCAGAGGAGCTGAGATGGGGCCAGTCAGGCCCAAGGTGCCCTCACGAGACAGGGAGGGGAGAGCTTCGTACATGGGGAACGTTCGTTTGTCCACACTAGGTAAACGGATCCACTCCCACCCCACCTGCACAGGCAGCCCCCGGGGAGCAGGATTTCATGGCACACAGGGGGTCTGGATGCCAAAATCTGTCCCGTCCCCTGCTGTGTCTAGCGCCCTCTCTGGACACAGCATTTGGTCCCACCGCTGCCTGTGCCAGGGTGTTTCACCCATCTGGCTCACAGGAGGACATTCGACTTCGGGGCTAGCGGAGAGGAGTCAGATAGACTCCCCAGGCAGGAGTCTGGGTTCAGGCAGGGTGGGTTACGGGTCTGGGAGGTCAGGCCAGCTGGAGCCAGGCCCCCGGCTTTTTGTGACAAGCAGGAAGGGGTGGCCCCTCCCCAGAGGAGGCTGGGGAGGGGCTGGAAGTACAGAGGCTGGCTGCTGTGGAGACTGGTTTTCCTGTCTGGCTCCTGAGCCCTGGTTCTGGGCAAAGGGCCCTGGGTATCAATATAGCGATCACTGGGCCTGCTGTTACTCTCACCGGCTCCATCTCGCGCACAGACACACTCACAACCCTGCCCCGGCGGTCAGCGGAGCGGGGTTAGCCCCATTACACACCTCTGGGGAACAACTACGAAGCAAGCGCCACCAGTGGGTGCAGAACCCTAGACTGAGCCTCACGGCCAATCCAGCAGCCCACGCTGGCTCCCGCCACCCCCTGCTTTCTCCCACAGGTGGGGTGGGGACGCACACTCTGCCACACCCCAGCCGCCCGCACGGGGAGGTGGAGGATCTTTCAGGGGGGTAGGTCAAGCTAGGGCAGCCCTGGCCTCTCAACATCCAGGAACAGGTCCCCATTACAATCTACGGCGTGCCGTGCCAACGGGTGTGTAGAATGGAGATGGACCAAGGCCCTTATCCTGGAGAACCTCCCGCTCCAGCTGTAGCCAGGCGCTGGGGTAACAGCACCCTTCTCCCTGGCAGCCAGGCTGAGTGGGAGTAGCTGGCGGGAGCGCGTACAGGCACAGGCGTGTGCGCCTGGTGCTGCTCTCCCCCCGGGGGTGACTCTCCCACTGGGAATCCACACTCCGGTTCTTCTTGTGCTGAGAAAGGCCTCCTCCCGTCTGTGTCTGTGACCAGGGCAGGGATTTTAACATTCAGCATGGGAGCCCTCCATCCTGGGGACCCTTCAGCTATTCAGGGAGAAGGGGGTTGTGTATTTAAGCCCAGACACCCTGGGATGGGGGGGAGGCCCTGCTGCTGTGCTGCCTCTGCGCTGGCTGTTACCCATTCAAGAGAAGCTGATGTGGGGGGAGAGTCCCCCAGAGCTCTGCTCCCTGTGGTCGAAATCTCTTCCCTCTCCCAGCCTTTTAGGCTCTTCACTGTCTGCTAAGACTCGCGTTGCATCCCATGCGCTCAGCGGAGGTCAAGCCGGGCAAAGGGAAGCCTGGGGGCAGGTCACCCTCCGGGACACGCTTGCTCAGCGGCCAAGTGTCTTGGTGATGCAGATGGCCCAGCACAGTGAAAGCTTGGGCTACTCCTGCTGCATCTCACCGAGCCGTGGTGAGGGGAGCTAGAGCCTGGGTACTTCAAAACCCCCTTCCTAGGTGTCAACGGGGACAGTGACTGACGTGTCTTGTCTACACAGTGTGTGTGTGTGTGTGTGTGTGTGTGACCCCTTCTCTGTGTGCGTCAGTGAGCGTGTGTCTGCCCCTGTCAAGGCATGTCAGTGTGTCATGGAAGCAGCCCCACATGCGAGATCGTCCCCTCCCCGCTGAGTAAATATCAGCACAGGCCTGGGCAGCCCCAGGGTGCAGCAAACTGCAGGGAGATCAGAGCCGAGCTACTGAAACACCCAGGGGACTGGAGGGCTCCAGCAGGGAAGATCTGAAGAGCTGATGGGTGTGGAACGGGGCAGGAGGGAGGGATGATGCAGTGTAGGAGGAATGGGATGAAACGGAGCTGTCCCTCGCTTGGGAATCCTCTCATGTTGACATATCGGAGGAGCTGGGAGCCCAGGCACTACAATGCCAGCGGCAGTGGGAAATCTGCGTAGGGTTGGATTAGACAGCACATGGCAAAGGGGCAGTGATGGGGAGCCTCAGCGGCTTTGGCAGCCACCTTCCCCCATGGACCCTGCATTGTCTAAAGGATTATGGATTTCTTTAAATGGCAAGGTCGCTGGCATGAGAGCCGTCTGCCTTGTCCACTCTCCAAGCTCAGGGGTGAAGGGTACAAAAGACAGCAGTTGGCTTTAGGCCTAGGATCACCCCTCCTGCTAAGGAGAGACTCTGCCTTTCCCAGCTTCCTGGTTCAGAGGGATAAACCTCTAATGCTATTAGCAGGGGTTTAAACACTGCCACCCACCCCCAAACTGAAAACCAAGTGGTTTGGACGCTAGGCAGCAAGGAGGAGGTTGCACTGCTAATTAACTGCTCTCCAAAAGCTGCTGGGCTGGGGATTATAGACACAGAGCACGGAAGGAGCCAGACAGCCCCTCTCGAAGATGCTACCAAACACAGCTTTAAAAATTAATCTTCCAGACAGCAGGCGAGCAGCAGCAAGGTCTCTCCGAAGCTGTCACTGGCAGCCATTAACCCCTGGAGTCCTGGAAGCAGCAGACGCCAGGAGCAAACATTCAGAATGGAAGAGCTCAGGGTTGGGGGGATGACGAGCTGGTGGAGTTTGCGCCCAGTTCTTCAGCACTACGACGAGGCTGGTTGTCTCAGGACTGGTGATGGGGTCGAACTGGGACCTCTGAAGCTTAGTGTACGAGCCTCTACTGCATGTGCTCAGCCCATGGCAGGCCCAGCCGCCAGGTGTCCCTGAGGAGACCACACCAAGCGGGCCTGGATTACACTACAGCTCAACACAACTTGTTTTAATGCAGCACAGCATGGCAAGAGGGGTGGGGCTGTGACAGGGAAGGAGAAGCTTGAATCTGATGTGGACAGAAATGGAGGGGGAGGTCCCTGGAGGCATTCCTGGGGTGAGGGAAGAGTAATGTGATCAGAGTAACAGGCAGCTGATCTCACCCATTGTGTTCTGCACACACCGGCCAGAAGGGACCACTCTGACCCTCTCTATAACCCAGGCCACAGTCCTGCCTCACAATAATCCCTAGAACAGAGCTGTTAGAAAAACAGCCAGTCTTGATTTAAACATTGCCAGTGATAACAGATCCAGCACGACCTGTGGGGAACTGTTCCTGTGGTTAACTCCCCTCACTGTTCAAAATCTCCAGGCTGTATTTATCTAGCTTCAACTTCCACTGGCTCCCAGTGAAGCCAGACGAATTCTAGCTTCTCAGCAGGAAGAGTGGAGAGGAAGAGGAGGAGGAGGCGGTGGGGGTGGGGTGCTAATCAAGGCAGCAGGTCGAGCATTCTAGCTGGGCAGGACAACAAGGATTGATCTGCGAAATGTCCTGGAGGATGTGGCGGGGGTTGCCATGGCCCAGTTGCATGGCTCGAGAAGAAGGCTCCTGGGTCACCAGCTCAGCACCAGGGAGGGTGGTGTCTGCAGTGGGTAGGCAGAGGAGGAAGACCAAGTAAGGTCTGCCAGGGCTGTGAGGTGAGCGGGCGAACGAGATCTCAGGCCTCCGCACTGCCCTGAACAAGCCCCAGGGGGTTTCAGCACGACTGGACAGGAGCAGCGACGAAGAGGGCAGGGCGGGTGGATAGGGATGGAGACGGAGAGGAGCAGAGCTCAAGAGGCCGAGCATGGCTGGCGAAGACGGAAGGGCAGCCGGCCAAGAATGACTGAAGGGAATAGATCTGGACCGTGCAGGAATCTCACTGCTGCCCTGCCTGCGCCCCCAGGCAGGCAGACGTGGCATCGAGCTGAGGAAACTTCGAGCACGCAGGACCCCAGCAGAGAGTGAAGCACCTGAGCCCCTCAGTACCACCTCTTCCCTCTCCTTACATCCCTGTCTGCTATTTCGGTGTCGGGCAGGGCCCCAGGAAGCCATTTCCCACCACACGGATATATAGGTCACTCTGCACAGCCGAAGTATTTCAGCCGGCCTGGGTCTGGCTCTGTACAGTCCTCTCTGCTTGTTTGTGATTTGCTCCCCCTGCTGCTTTCCCCGTCCCTCGAACCAGCTGGAAATCGATCGGTTTGCGGCGGGGGGGAGGGAGCGAGAGCTTTTCACTGCTCTTCTTGTGGCTTTTACTGGTCTCAATTTTAATGTCTTATATTTTTAGTCTGCAGCTCTTAGATGCCTCACGGCAGGAGCCGTCAGTGGATTATATACAAAAATATGTACAGCCCCAGACTGCTAAGCCAACCTATAGGCCCCCTCAGCTCTGTATATCTATATCCTCCTATACACACACATCTATACAAACATCCCCCTGTACGCCACCTGCACTGCACCCTCTCCCGACTACAAAACACCAACCCCACGGGAAAGTGCTCGGATTGCAAAGGGAAGCATTCAACAGTCAGAATTCAGGGGTCCAGTACGACCACAACTCGGCCCCCTGGTGCACCCCATGAGAATCTGGGAGAGCAGCAGGAACGGAACTCAGCTGTCCCGAGTTCCAGCCCAGTGTCTTAAATGCAAGAGAACAGCCGGTCTCTTCTTGCAGCCCTCCGCGCAGTCAGGGTCCAGCCACTGCAGTGAGCGAGAACTCGGGATGTGTTTAAATATTGTGCCTATGCACAAGGTGGGCCAATGAGGGCTGCACTGGCAACCTGAAATTTTGTCACTTCCTCACTTTTAAGTCCTTGAGTTTGAAATCTTGATATTCTTTTTATATGGCTTTGGGGTCTCATTCCCATGGCTTCTTAAAAAAAGAAACTGAAAAACAGGTATTTCATCACGTGGCACCACACAGACCCCTTCCGTAGGCCCTTTAGGTCTATAGCCCAGACTTGACCCAAAGCAGCAACTGGTGGCAGTAGTGTGTTGTTATCCTCCATGTGGACCAGCCACACGAGAGAGGACATGACACCCCCCGTCAGTGGTACACAAAGTATTCGAAAATCAGAATGCTGGATTCTAGCCGTGCCTCTGAAGGCGAGCGCGGCGGTAGAGTGACAGGCTGTCCAGCCAGTCACTGTCAAGTAGATGGTAAGTGAATGTGACTTGCCACACTAGAGGCCTGAGTTCTGGTCCCAGATCTGACTGAACGGACCTTGGGCACTGCTTCAGTTCTGACACCCCTAAAACAGGGAGAATGACAGCAGGGATAACTGGGACACACTAAGACTGGAGGGAAGGTCCCAGTTGCTGTGACTGGAGCCCAGATCTGAGAGTAAAGATAAAACTTGTTCTTTTTAAAATTCAAATAAAAAAAAACCAAACAGTTGATTAAAAAGGACCAAGTTTTTCATTACAGAGGTTCCCACTTTTTGACCAGCTCTAGGTGAAGGTGAGAAAGAATGACAAATCTTGGTGGAAGGGCGAAGCGGTGTGGGGAGCCCTGAGAGAAGAGACCAGAGGTTTACCGTCCATTTGCAATTAAGGGCACCTTAAAGCTGTGTGTTTAATGTTAGCAAAGTGTTTGGCCGCTCATTGAATTGGGCCCCAAAAGAGGGGGACACTGAAGCACAGCTACACCAGATGTTGGGATGGGGGGCGGTGGTGAATCAACCCTATTTGAGGACCCTTAAACAGCCATAAAAGAGAGCCGGATAGTTAAAAATCCATCTATAAATATCTCCGAGTCCTCTACACGTGTAGTATTTTACCATTGTCACCAGCATATTTACCATTACATCTACCTCCCTCCCCCCTTCCCCGGCATAAACATTAAGACATAACAGCCTTATCACACCAATCTCACCGAAGAGAATGTTTTCACCCTAATAATGTGAGAACCCCTCTATGGATATTACACCAACGCCTCCCATTAACGACAGTCTTACATTGAATTCTATACCAAGAACCCCGCTGTAATAACGTTGTGTACTAAACAGCTCAGATATTACAGCACAGCGCAGATATCACTCAGTCGGTACAAGGAATACATGACTGTTACATCACAACCTATTACGCCAGTGCCTCTGAATACCATGCTAATAATTTTCTAGAATATCTGTCATCTCCAGTCTTTAAAAGGGCATTTCCTGCTTTCGGCCATAGATGACTCAATTTAACTAGTCATTAGCTCTATCAATCTGATGGGGGAGTCAGAAGCTTGTTGCATTTGGTCAGAGCTGAGACATCTTAATACACGATCCGAATCACCCTAGGTTGTGGAGACCAAGAAACTACAACCAGGGTCCATGATACTAGCAGTATCATGAAGAGCGCAGGCGGCTTGGGGAGCTGAGACGAGGAAAGTCTATGAGATCATCAAGCTTAATCTTCCAGGCCAGGGCATGATCGTCCCCTCCAGTGTCATTTGTAGAGTCTCCAACAGCACGGTAGGAATCTCACAGATTCAGAGAGATCTACCCAGGTATTCGTACGGCCCATATCACCCTCACATGGGTGAGCACAAACCTGCTGTCACCGGCCCAGGTGAGTGGTCATACAGCCAGACTAGACCAGTTAGCTCTTGCTGATCTTTACTCATCAGAACGCCCTCCACCCCCCTTTCAAGAAGCTGTGATCCTTCCTGCTCTCTTGTCGCGGTGTTCCTACTTGTCTGCCTTTGTCGTATGGCTCGCTATCCACCGCGGGCTGGAACAGAGGCTGCTGAACTTGTTCTAGCAATGAGTGTTTTATGCACTGTTGAACTGTTCACCCGTCTCATGAGCATTGTGACAGCTACAGACTTGCTAACAAGATACTCCGATAGAAACAGCAAAAACCAAACACCCTCATGACAGAACGAGGGTACATGGCAGTGTACTAGGCTGCGTGACTGGCTGTCTTCTCTTCTAGCCTCTCTCTGTTCCTTTGAGTAACTCTCCGTGGATTTCTCTTCGGCATCCTTTGTCACCTTCCACCCATGGACAGCCCAGGATCTAGATTGTTTTACCTCCAGCCACACTCCCTCCTAAAAGCTACAGAGTTCGAGGGCTGAATGGGGCCTGCAGTCTGTGATCCTGATGTCGTGAACTAGTGGCTTTCCCCCCATAAGAGCCAGAGATGGGGGTCTGCTGGGCCAGGTGCAGAGGGAGCAGGTCCTTCTGTCGGAGTCCTGTGCATTCCCTCATTCCATCCGCCGCTCCTACAGGCACTTTGATATCCTCAGAAGCGCTGTTTGGAGTGCCAGGGAAAGGGCAGGTAGACCTCAGTACCCTGAAATACACCTGCTCCCTACCTGGCTTAAAGTGGTTACCATGGGTAATGCCTGGCCACGGCTATGCTAGAAACCTTGCCCTGTGCTTTCTCTTGCTTTCCTAGGCGGCAGAGGGGAGAAGCCCCCTGGATCTTAACATTGCATTGGCAGAGCGAGAGCAGAGCAGAGCCACCCCATAGCAGCTCTCAGGCCACTGCCTGGGTGGCATTGCCCCAGCACCGAACATCCTGTGTGGGCAGAAGTCATAAAAAGACTTGCATGGGAACACTGCTTACACGGTCAGTCTCTCCCCTCACCAATAACTGGGGGATCCACCAAGGTACAGTGGCTCTGCCACACACCCCCGTACCACCAACCCTTTGCCTCTCCTGGCTGGTGATTCCTTCCCTTCCCTTAGTGTCTCTTTCCACAGCAGCTGGAATTAGGCACAAAGGGTCCTGATCGGGGGGGAGAGGAACCTAGAGGGAAAGAACATAGCCACGTTCTATCCACGTTCAAGCAGTGCCAGAATTTATAAGCCCAGATGGGTCTGTCATTCAGAATTAATAGGCAGTTCTCTCCCGTCCTGTTCTCTCTCCCCCTTGAATGCTTAATGTCTGCTGAGGTGCTGAATCTGGCTTAGTGGCACGGCGTTGATGAGTCACTCTGGATTTACAAACAGTGGCTGAGAGCAGAATTTGGACCTTAGTCTCTGTGCCACATTTGCTCACTGTTTGCAGCCACAAGCGTGCATTCATGCACACGTGTGCAGGGAAGGATGCAAAGAGAGCCCAGTGGCCTTGCCATGCTTGTCCTGAGCATGTCTGCTTTCTCTTCGGCTCCCTTCACTCTGGTGGGGAAGGAGAGAACCTGCTAAGAGCAGAGCAGGGAATGGATTCCTCCAAAAGGCCCAGCCCATCAGCCCTTGCTTCACCACTTCCTCCTTTGCCTGGGGGGGGTGTCTCTTCCTGCCTTCTGGGAGTTGTAGTTCTCAGATTTCATCTAGCAAAGAATCCTGTGGCACCTTATAGACTAACAGATGTTTTGGAGCATGAGCTTTCGTGGGTGAATACCCACTTCGTCAGATGCACGTGACATCTATCCGACGAAGTAGGTATTCACCCACGAAAGCTCATGCTCCAAAACGTCTGTTAGTCTATAAGGTGCCACAGGATTCTCTGCTGCTTTTACAGATCCAGACTAACACGGCTACCCCTCTGATAGATTTCATCTAGACAAGGCAAAATGGAAGATCACCCCACACACCTGGGTGAGTTCTGATTTGAGTAACTTGAATTTCAGACAGAAATTCCCCACTACAAGACAAGGAACTGCCCAAACCAAGCTGTGTGCGAGCCAGAGGCAGAGCCGTCCTCCCAAGACCCTGGGGAGAACAAGAGATGTTCCCCCCACCAGAGCAGGAAGAAAGGCTGTGCACAGTGAACCTCGAGTGAAAGCAAAGAGGCAGCAGTGGTTTCACAATACCGGAAACCCTGAGCCACTGACTCTGGCCACCAGAACAGACTGCAACACTTTTATCCTGCCACGTGTCTCTAGCAGAGGGGATGGGCGGATTAAACACGTCCTCATGCCATAAAAGCTACTGAAATGACTTTTTTTTTTAATGGAGTGGTGGCTGGGGGAGGGGAATTCTGTCTAGTTAAAGCATTGTAGTTACTGTAGAGCTTAGAGGCCCCAATCACAGACCAGCACACACTGTAGTGGGGCCCGTGTACACACAAAACAGAGTCCCTGCCCAAGGAGCGTCCCAATTCTGTGTACTCCAGGTACCTCATCAGCAGACCCTGCCAGGACTGCTGAGTCCAGTGCCACTTCTAGGCTGCATTAGCCAGTTTAGGAGCTAGAGAGACCTCTGGGCTCTGCCTTTGTCCAGCAGCCTCAGGAACGACTCCCTTCCAGATCCATTGCAGCTACCTCCAGTTTCTTCTACTCCAGCGGCTCTCAACCTTTCCAGATGACTGTCCCCCTTTCAGGAGTCTGATTTGTCTTACGTACCCCAACTTTCACCTCACTTAAAACCTACTTGCTTATAAAAATCAGACATCCAAATACTAAAGTGTCACAGCACACTAGTGCTGAAATATTGCTGATTTGCTCATTTTTACCATATAGGTCTAAAATAAATCCATTAGGATAGAACTACTGTACTTACATGTCAGTGTAGTCTCTAGAGCAGCAGAAACACTATTGAAATTTTAGTTTGTACTGATGTCGTTAGTGCTTTTTATGTAGCCTGTTGTAAAACCAGGCAAATACCCCCCTGGAAGACCTCTGCGTACCTCCAGGGGTACATGTACCCCTGGTTGAGAACCACTGGTCTACAGCACCAAAGTCCCTCCAGGTGAATAAGTGTCCAGGTTACAAAAGCCATCAGGTAAACAACCTGAAACCCATACCAATGACAGGATCATCCTGCCTCTTCTTTAGACATCTGCCAGTAGCTATGACCCCTGAAACAAGGGACTTTTGAAACTTATTTGCTGCTCCCATCACAGCCAGTGACTGGGTGATTTTGGCTTTCTGCTTCCTGCATATTTTATACTTTGACATCTTACCTTTGACAGCAGCACTCATGCCTGGCCAGAACTGAGCTCTCTTCTTACCATTCTAAATACCCAGTGAGGTATGGTGGATTGTGCTCTATTTCAGACCTCACGTTGGGTATGATGAGATAACGCCCTCTGTACAGAATTCCATCTCTCTCCAGTCCCACCATGCTTGGATGCTTTGAGGCGCCTGGGTGCTTCTTGCTGGCCCTAGAGTTACTCTTGTAAAGTTGGGCCATTTTGAGTTTCTCTTTTGAGCTTGTCATATTTTGTTTCAGAAATGGGCAGCACTCGACTCAGACATGCTTCAAACTCCTTTTCCTGCAGGTCAAAGCATGCCTACTTAAAGAGACTCCCTATTGGGCCTACACTTCATATTTAACGCGCACTTGTGCTAATTTGTGCAACTGCGTGATCATTTTCTGAGGCTTAGGTGCAGCTTTGTACAACAGTTAACATAAGAACGGCCACACTGGGTCAGACCAAAGGTCCATCTAGCCCAGTGTCCTGTCCTCTGACAGTGACCAATGCCAGGTGCCCTAGAGGGAATGAACAGAACAGGGAATCATCAAGTGATCCATCCCCTGTCGCCCATTCCCAGCTTCTTGCAAACAGAGGCTAGGAACACCATCCCTGCTCATCTTTGCTAATAGCCATAGATGGACCTATTCTCCATGAATTTATCTTGTTCTTTTTTGAACCCCATTATAGTCATGGCCTTCACAACATCCTCTGGCAAGGAGTTCCACAGGTTGACTGTGCATTGTGTGAAGAAATACTTCCTTTTGTTTGTTTTAAACCTGCTGCCTGTTCATTTCATTTGGTGGCCCCTAGTTCTTGTATTATGAGGAGTAAATAACACTTCCCTATTCACTTTCTCCACACCAGACAAGATTTTATAGACCTCTATAATATTCTTCCTTAGTAGTCTCTTTTCCAAGCTGAAAAGTCCCAGTTTTATTAATCTCTCCTCACATGGCAGCTGTTCCAGACCCCTAATCATTTTTGTTGCCCTTTTCTGAACCTTTTCCAATTCCAATAGATCTTTTTTGAGATGGGGCGACCACATCTGCACACAGTATTCAAGGTGTGGACATACCACAGATTTATACAGAGGCAACATGATATTTTCTGTCTCATTATCTATCCCTTTCTTTATGATTCCCAACATTCTGTTCACTTTTTTGACTGCCGCTGAACATTGAGTGGACATTTTCAGAGAACTATTCACAGTGACTCCAAGATCTCTTTCTTGAGTGGTAACAGCTAATTTAGACCCATCATTTTATATGTCTAGTTGGGATTATGTTTTCCAATTTCATTACTTTGCATTTATCAACATTGAATTTCATCAGCCATTTTGTTGCCCAGTCACCCAGTTTTGTGAAATCCTTTTGTAGCTCTTCACAGTCTACCTGGGACTTAATTATCTTGAATAGTTTTGTATCACCTGCAAATTTTGCCACCTCACTGTTAACCCCTTTTCCAGATAATTTATGAATGTGTTGAACAGCACTGGTCCCAGTACAGACCCTTGGAGGGCACCACTATTTACCTCTCTCCATTCTGAAAATTGACCATTTATTCCTACCTTTGTTTCCTAACTTTTAACCAGTTACCAATCCATGAGAGATCCTTCTCTCTTGTCCCATGACAGCTTACTTTGCTTAAGAGCCTTTGGTGAAGGACCTTGTCAAAGGTTTTCTGAAAATATAAGTACACTATAGCCACTGGATCACCCTTGTCCACATGCTTGTTGCCCCCCCTCAAAGAATTCTAGTAGATTGGTGAGGTATGATTTCTCTTTACCAAAACCATGTTGACTCTTCCCAACAAATTATGTACATCTCTGTCTGAAAATTTTGTTCTTTACTATCATTTCAACCAGTTCGCCTGGTACTGAAGTCAGGCTTACAGGCCTGTAATTGCTGGGATCACCTCTGGAGCCCTTTTTAGAAATTGTCATCACATTAGCTATTTTATAGTCATTTGGTACAGAAGCTGATTTAAATGAGAGGTTACAGATGACAGCGAGTAGACGTATAATTTCACATTTGAGTTCCTTCAGATCCCTTGGGTGAATCCCATCTGGTCCTGGTGACTCACTGCTGTTTAGTTGCTGTCCTGTGGCTTCCAACAATTTTGACCTTGACCGGTTTCTGTCTATAAACATAGGGAAGAAAATGCTCACAGCCGGAAACAAACCTGACAGCATTTCCTTCTGCTGTCTGAACACCGTTCTGTGGTCCTGCAGGGAGTGGTCTGGAAGCAAATGCCACTGCAGTCATTTTGCAGGACTGCAGGCTAAGGTGAAATGGAAACAGCCAGCTGAGATCTTAGGCTTTTTCTTAGTCTCAATACATTCCGGTACTGGTGCTTTGGTGCACTTGTTCTAAATAATCCTGCTTTTCTCAGTTGCTCCAGCAGCATCCTACGCTGTTCTCCAGCAGCCCTGGGAGTGGGGCACTAAATGTAACAGACTAGGGATGAATGTGATGAGCTGCCAATCTTTTCACAGGCCCTAGGCATTCTGGGCTGCCTCCATTTATACAGTAATTGCCGCCACCCTTCTTGGGCCCAGTCAATGTATGTGCTTCTTACAGACCAGGAACTGGCATTTCTTCCTGTTCAGTTTAAGCCTTTTCCTTTAGCTCACTGCAGAACATCCCCGTGTCTCATTCTGTTGATTCCCCCCATCCCCCTAGATCATCACTAATTACATCCATCCCACCCAGACCCTCAAAATCCAGAACACGATACTCTGGACATCTCAGGGGCTGAGGCAATCCCAAGGGAGATCGTTGAAAGATCTAGCTTCACAGAGTCCTAGACGGAACTTCTGGGTCCTCAAATCTGACCTCTGGCACAGGCCATTAAATTTCACCATTACCCCTATACTGAGCCTAGGAAATGCTGTTGTAGTCACACACAATAATCCAGAGAGTCTCGATCTGAAGACACCAAGGGATGGAGAATCACTTGGTAGTTTGTGCTAACGGTTAATCACCCTCTGTGACATTATGTTAACACTCTCACTAGTAAAAATTTGTGCTTTATTTCTAATTTGAATTTGTCTGGTTTCAGCTTCCAGCTGTTGGTTCTTGTTCTTGTTTAAAAAAAATAAAAGGAAGTAGTTCTTCACCCAGCACAGTGTCAACCTGTGGAACTCCTTGCCAGAGGATGTTGTGAAGGCCATGACTATAACAGGGTTCAAAAAAGAACTAAATACATTCATGGAAGATAAGTCCATGAATGGCTATTAGCCAGGATGGGCAGGGACGATGTCCCTAGCCTCTGTTTGCCAAGAGCTGGGAATGGGCGACAGGGGATGGATCACTGGATGAGTCCCTGTTCTGTTCATTCCCTCTGGGGCACCTGGCATTGGCCACTGTCGGTAGACAGGATACTGAGCTAGATGGACCTTTGGTCTGACACAGTGTGGCCACTCTTATGTTCTGCCTTTCTCCACTAAGCTAAAGGGCACTCTAGTAGCTGTTATTTCCTCTCCATGAAAGACTCACACACAATAATCAAGTCACCCTCTTCATCTTCTTTTTGATAAGCTAAACAGATCGAGCCCTTTCACAGTAAGGCATTTTCTCCAGCCCTCCAATCATGTTTGTGGCTCTTCTTTGCACCGTCTCCAGCTTTTCAGCATCCTTTTTGAGATGTGGACACCAGAACTGGAAGCAGCATTCCAATATTACTCTCACCAATGCCACATACAGAAGTAACAAAATCCCCACACTCTTTCTAGTCACTGCTCCTGTTTACACATCTCCCCCTTGCCGTTTTTACCACAGCATGGCACTGGGAGCTCATGTTCAGTAGACTGTCCACTGCAATCCCCAAACCTTTTTCAGAGCCCCTGCTCCCCAGGTTACCCCGAAAAGGGAGCTGCAGGTGCAAAGCTGCGTGCTTTCTCTATCTCTGACTTGCACCCAAACGTGAAGTCACTCTTTATTGTGAAGTCCAAACGTGACCTCCTCAACGGTTCTCACGAGGTGGCCCTTACATCCAGTGGGCTGGAGCAGAGTCGACTCACTGCTGGAGCGCCCCTCACTGTTGGGCATTACGCAGCAGGCTTTCCTCTGCTAGCACCGCCTGCCAACGCTCCTCCAGTCCTGTGGCGATCAACCTCAGGTCACACTTTGATCCCACCTCTCCAGGGCAACAGGAAGTCCAGCAAAAACCCTAGGCCACCCTCTATACTGGGTTCCAGACCGGGGACCCTCAGACAGGCAGTCAAGGTTCACTCCACCAAACTTCTGGCTGCCACCTCCCTGGATTTCTTCCTACCACGCTCTTCCCTGGCTTTTTCCTCACCCTGCCAGAGCCTTCCAGTTCTCCACAGGCCTCTCCACTCCCTACTACCAGTAGAGGGACTGAAGAATACCTCCCTCTCTCCCTGAGCCCCCGACCGCTCTAAACTTCCTGTTTAGAGCACCACCACCCCCTTCACATTGGGGTGTCATTAGTTAGAGGCCAACTACCTCAGCGGGTTGCACCCTGTGGGTGGGGTAGCTGGCCTCTGAGGCACACATTAGCCCTTTCACCACCTGTGTGGGGTAGGTACCCCACCACATGGGCTTATTCTTTTGGATCTCTACAAACCCGTCACTGGTTTGAGTTTATTACAGCGATCATACCACTGACCCTTGTGTTCACTCAACATCATCTAGTTTTACCGTCCAGTTGGAGTTTTCCTTTATTGCTCAGTTCTCACAACACTTTGGAACGATCATTGGGAACTGGTGGATTCACCATCACTGGCCATTTTTAAATTGCACTTGGATGTTTCTCTAAAAGATCGGCTCTAGGACTGTTTTGGCGGAAGTCCTATGGCCTGTGCTAAACAAGAAGCCGGACTAGGCAATCAGTCAACCCTTCTGGCTTTGGAATCTATGAATTCCCCCAGCACCTGTATTTTGGCAGCATTCTAGGGTCTCTATCACCATGGAAGACAGAATATGTTAAGTATCAGAGGGTAGCCGTGTTAGCCTGGATCTGTAAAAGCAGCAAAGAATCCTGTGGCACCTTATAGACTAACAGACGTTTTGGAGCATGAAGTGGGTATTCACCCACGAAAGCTCATGCTCCAAAACGTCTGTTAGTCTATAAGGTGCCACAGGATTCTTTGCTGCTTTTACAGAATATGTTAAATACTTCATCAAATTCTTTAAGAATCTCTTTTGCAGCTGGACCTGGAGATCATTAGACTTCTGCTTGATTGGACCCTTTATTACCCTGGAAGTTATAGACCTGTGTGATCATCTGCATATTCAGAATGCTCATCAACTCTAGCTCATAGGGGACTTCATAGTCTCCTCTTTCAGTCTCTGAGCGGTAACTTTCCTTACATGTACAACCTATGCTGCTTTCACACACGAGCCTGTTACTATTCACGGGTCACATCAGGCAACTGCTAATCAGACTGCCTGTGATGATGTTGCACTCAGCTCCGGGATCTGCTTTGAAATTCACTTTTTGTTCAGTTCCACTGTTACACACTAATCTCTTGCAGAGTCTTGTTTTGTCAATTTATCAAGAGGCTCAACAAAAAAATTTGCTGCATCGTCAGAGCTTAGCGCTGCATCAGGAGGTTTCGAGGTACTGCCGCTATTTATTTACTTGCTGTTTGAACTCAGAGCAAAACACACTTTTACAAAGCGGTTAATTTCATTGCATGTTTGATACTGCAGCTCATCCATGGTGAGGGCCTGTGTACCTACAACAAACAGACCTGGCCTTGCTGCTTGCTCTCCGTCTCACCAGTCTTTATACGCTTCTATGCAGCTGTACTAGAAGCACGTTTGTTCTTTTGCTGCTTTCCAGCAATTTAATTTGGGGAGCAGCCGGCTCATAAGTGCAGCAACCATCCGCTGTTCTGTGCGCCGTTAAGTCAATTTCTCACCATGAATTGGCCTTGCCTGAGTTATCAGTCGTACCGGTAACTGGTCACATCTCCATCCCTTCGCCTTAGGCACTGACCTAGCTCACTGCCTCACCTGGCTTCTTACAAAGCAGCGGTTCTCCACCAGGGGGCCGGTGCCCCGTGAGCAGGTTTCGGGGGTCCATCAAGTAGGGCCAGCATCAGACTCACTGAGGCCCAGGGCAGAAAGCCAAAGCACCACTGCATGGGACTGAAGCCCAAAGCCCTGAGCCCCACCACTTGGGCTGAAGCCGAAGCCTGAGCAGCTTAGCTTCATGGGGCTCCCTATGACATGGGGCCCCAGGCAATTTCCCTGTTTGCTACCCCCCAACACTAGTCCTGGCTTTTATATACAGAAAACCAGCTATTGTGACACAGGCTGGTTGTGGAGGTTTTACAGCACGTTGAGTGGGGGCCTTAGAAAGAAAAAGGTTGACAACCCCCGTTATAAAGAACTTGTTTGCAGGGGGGTGTCACTCATTAGCCAGCATAGTCCCTTGTGGCCCCCCTGAGCCTGCGGTGGTTTGCCCTGTCTCACAACTCAGCCCTCTGGCCAGTCTCATCCCCTTCCTGGGTAATAAAGGGTCCAACCGAACAGAAGTCAATGATCTAGGAGCAGTTCTCTGGCCTGTGCTATACAGGTCAGGCCAGACAATTGCTATGGCCCCTTCTGGCCTTTGTATCTATTAATAAACCTTATCCCAGGCCTTAGCCTCATCCTGGGCTCCACAGTTCTTGTTGCCCCAGTCCTCGGTTGCTGGCAGGGAAAAGCAGGTCCCCCTACTTGGGTTTCTGGTGCCCTGTATTAAGCAGCTAAGGGCTGCTTCCTCAGACTCACTGCTCCTTCCCTGGGGCCACTTCCTACCTTTCGCTGCCTCCAGGTCCCTTTCACAGAGCCACTCCTCCCAGCACTTGCTCCCTGGAAGCTCTGGCTCCGTGTGCTGCTTCCCGACAGGCTATGGCTGAGGCAGAGTCCCCTCAAGCCCCGTGGCAGCGGGTGGCTCCTGTCAGGGTCCCCTCCAAGCTCCTCTCCCTGGGTTTACCTCTCCTTAGGAGCCTCCTCGCTCTAGGAGCACCTTTCTCCACCTGCATTCTGGTAGCCTTTTATCAAGTCCAGGTGCCATTAACTATTCAGCTGCCAACTAGCCACCGAGGCAGCTGATGACTTCCAGGTGGGTTGGGCAGGGCTCGTTGTCAATAAAGAAGGCCCCTCCTAGGCGACCGAGGCCCGACTCCCTTCCAGGGACCAGCCAGCCCGTGGCAATGAGCTGTTCCCAAGTGACATCCTGCCATGGACTACAGTCGTTTTGACATCGCAGAACTGCAGGGTCGAACGTTGTTCAGTTCCCGTTTGTGCTCCCATTGGAATCACTCGTGGTCTCCAGTGCCTCTAGGCCAGCCAGATAGGTCACTGGGAAAGACTTCGCCCTCTCAGACTTCACTGGGGAGCACGGGAGCCAAGCACTGCTCTCTGCCTGGTTCCCACCCAAACTGAGGTACCCAGGTGTCTATATTTGCTCCATTTTTGTGGAAAGGTTCAGTTTCCTTGCGACCCGGTGTCAAAAAGGGGCGAAGCACAGGAGCGCTAGGAAGGGATGTTTTTTCTTGACCTCGGACATTGGATGTGAGGCTTTCAGCAAGTTACACTCCCCTGATCCATGGACTTCAGAGGCTGCAGCCAGCGCTCACTCCTCCTCGTCCTGCCCACAGCAGATCTGAGTCAGACACGGAGCTCTGGGTCCAGGGGAGTGCAGCCACCCAGAGCAATAACTGCAGTCCAAGAGGGTCTTTCAGCATGTCCCCCCAGGCAACGGGATAGTCCTGGGAATCAAACTCCCTCGTTTCCCAGCAAGCCCTGAGCTTTGAAAAGCACCAGACTGCTCTGGCCTGGTCGGAAATCTACCCCCACCCCGCCCGTGACACTCTCTCCACTGCGTCAGCCACGAACTAATGCCCCAGCACAGTGCTAGGGGACGCAGTGCTGCTGGAGGTGGTGCCTGTGAAGGTCCTGACCACGTGAGGTCATTGAAGGCCATTGGCTGAATTCCCCTTCCCACATCCCATGGGCTGTACCAGCTTCTGCCCAAGGAGCAGAGCCCTTGTGTGCACCCCAAAAATCAACTCAGGCAATGCCAAGGGGCTGCCAGCCAGGGGAGCCCGAGACATCACAAGGGTGTCCTACTGAAAGCAGGAAGAGATGAGGGATGGTCATTGCCTTCTCTTCTGGCAGGGGATGGCACTATGCCTGGGGCGCGGCACTGCTGACTGGAAAAAGAGCGTCTTAGGGATAGCTACATGTGTTGGAGTGGCTGAGGGTGGGGATGGGCTAATGCTCGGGGACCGGCATCGCCTTGGGCGTGAACGTGGCCTTTGTGTCTGCTCTCCCGGTGTGGGGAAATACGTGAGCAACCTGACCAGAGGGAGAGAGTCGGGGAGGGGGGTGTGATGGACAGCGTCCCTGTGTGTCTGTCTGTATTCACGCCTGCGCATGCGTGCAGCTCTCTGGCGAGCACAACAGCCCCCTTTATGCCTGGAGCACGTCGTCCCCATTGGCTGCGTGCAGTGAAATGCTCGCTAATGGGCATTATGCTTGTTAAATGAGTTAGGGACTGTGCCAGACACAGAGCTCCATTCACGGCAAAGCCACATTCCATGACTCTCGCCTCCCCTTTCCTCCCCCGTCCCCCGCACCCCCCTGGCATCTGTGTGCACCCACTGCCCTGCTGCCGGCCAGAGGGAGCCATGGCCGGTCTCCAGAGGCCACTGTAACAAGCGCTGGGGGCAGCCCCATGGATCCTAAGATCTCATCTCGCCTGCTTGCATGAGGCCAAGGGTCAAATATATGCTCCCCAGGTAATGGAGGAGTTGGGGAGCTGAAGTGGTCGGAGGCCACACTGTCCCTTTAAGGCAGTGGTCCCCAATCTTTTTAACATGTGTCCTCCTTGTCCCTGTCTGTGCCACCCTGGCTCTGTGAGGGAGATGCGAATAGGGGTAAGCAGGCCAATGCTAGGGCCCTAGCTGGAGGCGGGGGCAGGAACGGAGCCTCCATCAGGGGCCGAGGCTAGCAGCCACAGCCGGGGGCAGAGCTCCAGGAGTGGGGTCAGCAGCTGGATCCCCAGGCATGAGGACAGCAGCTGTGGCCAGAAGTGGAGCCCCAGGAGCAGGGCCAGCAGCTGGATCCCTGGGCACGGGGCTGGCAGCCAAGACCCTGGGCACAGGGCCGGGGCCAGGAGCAGAGCTGGGTGGCACTCCCTCTCCGTCCTCCATGGGGGCTTGCCTGGGCCCCAGCCACATCTCCCAAGCATTCCTCTTTGCCTTGCTAGAGTGGTGCACCACAGATTGAGGACCTTCACTTTAAGGCCTGTTAGTTATTGACAAAACGAGTCACCTGGCCTGCTCCACATCAGAGTGACCTGTGGAGCCGGGAGGTGGCTGCCTGGAGTTATGGCTGGAAGAGGAGATTGGGGATGCATAGACCCTAGGCCAGGAGGGACCAATGGGATGGGGATGGGAGGACCCTCAGCACCTGGTCTCTGAGCAGTTTTATTTGCAAGCACCACTTCTGCAATCGCCTCCATACCAGCAGCTCACAGATCTACCCCAGCAGCCCGGACCCATCTCTCTATCCAAACTGAAATCTTGGCCAGTCTCTCCAAGATCTCCTCGTGGGTGTCCAGCCAGGAGCTCAAGCTCAACATTACTAAAACAAAGTTCCTAATCTTTGCCCCCCAAGCCCTCACCCATCCCTGGTTTATCCATCACCACCACTATGCTTCCTGTCACTCCAGCCCATAACCCGGGCTTCACCTTTGAACTGGACCTTTCTCCAGGTCTTCACATCCACGTTGTGTCTCAGGGCACGTCCACACTTGAAACGCTGCATTGGCGCAGCTTCTGTGGCACTTTTGTGAAGGCGCTGTAAGCTGATAGGACTTCCCGTCTCCATCACACCAACACAAACTACTTTGTTTCCAAGGCCCTTCACAGCCTAGTCCCCACCCCCCCGACACACATCTCTGCTTGGCCCATGGCACCCACCACCAGCACCCATTCACTACATTTCCCAACATGCCCCTCCATGCTTTCTCCCAGGCTGTCCTTCACATGGGAGGTCCACAAAACTACTTCACTATCCTTCAAAACCCTCTGTAGAACCCATCTCTGCTACGACGTCCAAAAAACGTGACAGCGGTTTGGCAGCTGGTGTGCTGAGACCACAGCCTACCACGCTGTTCAGAATCATACAATCACAGGACTGGAAGGGACCTTGAGAGGTCATCAAGTCCAGTCCCCTGCACTCATTGCAGGCCTAATTATTATCTAGACCATCCCTGACAAGTGATTGTCTAACCTGCTCTCAAAAATCCCCAAAGATGGAGATTCCACAGCCTCCCTGGGCAATTTATTCCAGTGCTTAACCACTCTGACAGGTAGGAAGTTTTTCCAAATGTCCAACCTAGACCGCCCTTGCTGCAATTTAAGCCCATTGCTTCTTGTCCTAGCCTCTGTCTTCTCGTTTCCTTGTGCTCTCCCAGCAGTCTGTCTGAATCCGGCTGGTGTCTCGTCTTGCCTGGAAGCCTTTTGGGGCAGGGACTGTCTTTGTTGTTCTGTGGGCCCCTGGACGCTATTACAGTACAAATCATCAAATATAATCGAGGCGCAAACGAGGTGGTGCCCTGGTAGCCCACGTCCGGCAGCAGGAGAGGAAGTTGGTACAAAGGGGAGGCAGATGTAGATCCAGCCAGCCTCTGTCCCTGCCTCTCTCATTTCTCAGCAGTGAGAGGACACAGTGGCCCTGTGTCTCCTGGTGGGGGCGGGGGAGAGGATTCCATGGAACCAGCTGCTAGAATGAACCCACCTTTGCTCACATAGCGGCATGCCTGGAGACCCTGCAGTCTGGAGGGAAACACTCTCTCTAGTTTAAATATCAACCCCCGCATCCCTAGACTCACTGTTCTGACGACCAGCCGGCGTTATTACTGCAGCTCCTGCAAGAACACCCCAGCTGTTACCCTACCCAAGAGTCTCGTTCAGAGAGGTGCTGACGTCCCCCAAGGAAGTAAAGGCAGCCAAGGGCACAGTAGCCAACCAGGTAGAGTGGAAGGGGAACCTGAGACTATGGCTAGGCAGGAAGGAGCCTCCGCCCCCCCAAGGTCCCGACACCTGCCCCCTCCAAAGCACTCTTCTCTTAATGCCCCCTACGACCTCGGCTGCACCAGCCAGCGCCCGCTGTCTCTTCTTCGCAGGGTGCTGCAAACCTGCCACAGAGCCTGCTGCAGACCCTCGGCTCCAGCATAAACTGCTCTGGGGCTGGGACTGCTCTCCCCATCATGGGGCTGGAAGCAGCCGGTGCTGCTTGGTGGGTCACAGCGGGATGCATGGGAGGCTGGTGCCCTGCATGAAGGCTCAACATTACAGTCCAGCGAGGGAACCTGGAGTGTCCCTGAACCACCAGCAGGCGCTCACAGGGGAGGGCAGGAGCCGCTGATCTGCAGAGCACATTTCGGAGAGTCCAGCAGGTGAGACTGGCAGTTCCACCTCCATGAGTCTCAGCACCAGGCTGCCACATGGCACCGGTCAAGTCCCAGCGAAAGGGGATGGCCTCACAGGGCACTACGCCAGCCAGAGGAATGCAGTGGGAATGCAGACACTCGCCCAGCCCCTGGTCTTGTAGGAACATGAGCTGCTGGGCTTCTGGGGGTCTGTCTGTGCGGGCACAGGGGAGGCCAGCCCTATGGAACAGGGGGGAGCACTCAGGGCTGTTCTGCAAACACTGGGACAGGTGGCAGGACTTCACTCAGACTCCTAGTGCCCTGTCCGGCACTCCAGCCCAATGCACATTAAGTTCCTGGCAGTGCCAGCCTCGCCCATCCAGGAGGCTGGAGCCCCTCTCCCCTGCACGCCTCACCCTGGCCACCCGTGGAACCCGTGTCCAAGTCCCCTATGCATGGCTGGCTTGCAAGCTGCAATCGTGGGCAGCGTTTGTAAACCAGGCTGCCCCCGTCTGCCTCCCAGAGACCAGGAGGAGCAGCACCCCCGCGTGAGAGCAGGTGGGAAGTGGGCAAATAGCTGGAGAGGCCAGGCCAAGGGCACCACACAGCAACGATGCGGTCTCCAGCCCAGGGCAGGATGACACCCGGTACATACAGTGACTGAGACAGCAACGGCTGGGCAAGAGGGTGAAGAATTTGGGGCTGCGTCCTGCCATCGGCCTCCCTTCCATTGAGATAACTGGAACACGAACTAAGCCAGGCCTACAGGACTGGGCCCAGACCGTGCACAGCTGGCAGGGTGATGGGGGGAAAGGGAAATGTGATTGTGGGGGTTAGGGAGCTTGTTAACAGACAGCCAGCAGCACACACCGGAGAGCCCAGTGGAAATGGGTCTGATGCCAAAACAGGCCCCCTGCGAGAGAGAGAGACAGACACTGCCAGCAGCCCGGTGCAGCAGGGGCTGGCAGAGTGCAGGGAGGGTCTGCACTGCACCGCTCCACAACACAGGGGTGTTAACAGCCATTATCAGGAGAACAAAGGGCCTGGGGCTGAACAAGGAAAAGCAGAGCAGAAGAGCGCAGAAGAAGCTGGCAGGTCATGGCACCCATGAACGGGGATGCAGAGAGGCTGCCACCCTCTGCCACACAATGGCAGATCCAAGGGTTGAGAGGGAGGGACGTTTCCAGGAGGATTTGCAGAGACCAGGAGCTGGAGGCAAAGGTTGGCCAGTGCCTTGTTCAGACAGCCTGGACCAGCCTGTGAGGAGCTGTGCAGTCTGAGGGGCGCTGCAGAACACTGCAAGGCATGGGGGGAAGGTGGGGGTGGGGGTGGGCTCACATGCCTCTGCTCACTCCTGGATCGAATCAGCCCTGGTCAGGTGCAGCTCAGAGGTGATTCTTGGGCTGAAGGACCCATGCTTCTGAAATAAGCCTCTGAGCCACTTCCTGCTTGGACAGCTCTGGCCCAAGGCTTGCTGCAGCTTTCCCATTAATACCCAGCCCTTGGCCACCTGCCCACTTGGTCCGCCCAGGATCGGGAAGGTGAGCGGCCCAGCCCCATGACTTGGGATTTTGTGTCCACTGCCGGCAAGCTCTTTCAATATGCTGCTTTGCCTCCCTGGGAGGAAGCGCTCAAGCTGCAGACACATTAGTGAGCAGATCAAAGGTCACAAAACTTGGGGGCCTAACAACCAACAGAGCTTGACCCAGGCAAAATGCAGAGCGGGTCCTCAGCAGATCTTTCCCCTGAGCAACTCCTGCTATTCCAGCCCTGTGTTCCCCGCCTTCTCCTACAATCTGCTGATGCATCTCAAAGTCAGCCCATAGCTACCCCTGGTCCTCACTACCTGCAGCCCTTCCCACTGTGCCAGGCCTGGGATCCTACCCCCTCAACACACAGCTGCTCTGCCACTGCACCTCAGCCCTGAGAAGCGGCTCCTCCTCACATACTGGATTACGGTGGAACACAGGAAATGCCGACCAATGGTCTTCTCAGTCTAGTCTTTTGCCTCGGGCAGCAGCTGCAATATGATGCTTTAGAGCAGCCCCTCATAATGGCCCAAGTTAACTGTGCAAGACACCCTTACTATTGATCAGACCTGGACCCGACACCCAGGAAGCCAGCATTGCTCGGTGCATTGGCCCTTGCCTTGGGCAGCGCGGCCAGGCTGCTTCTGCCCAGATGGAGAATAATAACCCAGAGCAGGCAGAGGTCCGGGGGGAGGGTGGCAGAGAGCTGCCTTTCTAAGTGGGCAACTGGGTGCAGCATTAATCCAGTGCTCCACACACAGCACTGACTCTTTGCCCCAGCTGGGTCCTGGAGATCACTGACCCATCACTGTACCTGGGCCCCTTGGTGCTGTATTGACCTGCTGCCACATCCGGACCCTCTGTGGGAGCCCTGACCAGGCTCCCAATGCCCACGGGCCACAGCACCACTCTGTAAACCCACCAGGCCCTGCAGGATTCTGGGACTGACCAAAGAGGAACCTTTCTCTGCATCAAGGATTTTTGCTGATTTCAGCCCAAGCTTCCCATGCGGTGGCTTGGTGGCTGTGGCCTTCAGGAATCCTGCCCAAATACACCCCGGTCCCCAAAACTACCCCCAGAGGGAAAGCAGCAGCTCCTCCAAAGAGATCACACGTAACATTCACGCCTGCTACACTGGGCTGCCAGGAGTTAACAAACCACACCAGCGTCCTCCAGCTCTCAGGGTGTTAACCCACCAGGAAACACACCTGATCCTCAACCCCACTCCAGCCCCCAAACGCACCCCTCAGTCTCCTCCACGCCCACAACAGAAACACACAGCGAGGGGTGGGGGCAGCCTGCGGGGACCTGCACTGACAGCCCAAGGCCAGCAGGGGTCTCCATCCCAGACATGGGCAGGGGAGGGGGTTTGGGTGGCAAAGCCCTTGCCCGGCGAGGGTGCTCTGCACTCATACAGGCACACTGAGGTGCCCTCTCCAAAAGGCTGGGCGAGCTGCCAGGCAGAGGTAACGCCTGCACCCGAACCATGGCCACCAGCAGCCGGTTCCGGGGAGGGTTCGGCATGGGAGGGCCAGGCTCCCATTCCCCACTACGGTAAGCAGGGGCGCTGCCTGGAAGTTAATGGGGGGGTGCTGGGCCAGGGCAGCTGTGATTTAATGGACCGAGCATGGGGCTGAGAGTCAGGACTCCTGGGTTCTTTCCCCAGTTCTAGAGCAGACTTGCTCTGTGACCTTGGGGACGTATGTGCCTCGGTTTCCCCAGCTGGAGGCGATACCATGGAGCCCCCTTGGCAGTGATGTGAGTGCTCTGGCTGGAATGTGCTAGCTGCACTGAGCCTAGAAAACACAGACCCGGGGCAGGTCCCCCGCGGTGCTCTCCAGGGCTCTGCAAAGCGCGTGAGCACTGTATCTCAGCCCGCGAGCCACGCCCCAGGTACACTGTCCCAGTGACTGAGCCCAGCTCGGGCTCCCATGCAGGGACAGCAGGTCTTGCTGTCAAACAGAGCATCACAGTCTCAGCTCAGCAGCAGCAATGCAGCCAACCCGGGGTAAAATGAACCCCCCTCCCACTTTCTGGCTGCTCCAATCTGTGGGCAAGCAGAGAGTGAGGGGGGATATGATGGGTGGGGAATCACTGGGGTTCCCAGGCTCCAGCAGGGGTGGGACAGTGCTGCCCTGAAGAGGCGTGCTGCTGCGATTGGTCTGCCTCTCCTTGCTCGCAGACCAGTTACGGACCTGCTGCAAGGACGGACAGAAGACAATAGGGAGGCATTTGGAACCGTGGGCTGCAATTGGTTGTCATTGTCTGCTGGCCAGTGCGTATCTGGGAGATCACCTCCATGGTCCTGGGTATGAATTCGCACAGAACCACTGCAAACAGCTTTGTCATGTGGCGGGGACTTCGCCAAGGATGCCGAGCTCATCCCACGGCTGAGCAGTCACTGCCAGACTGCTCTTCCCTCCCCCCGGCCCCTCCCAGCAAGAAGCAAGTGAGTAAGGCAGGGCCTGGCAGCCAATGGCCAGGAGACTCTAAAGGAATCTATGGCAGGACAGCACATAAACAGACAAGCTCCTGTAGTGCAATGCGGCAGGTGCACTAGCCAGCATGGGCTGTAGGATGCAGTGCACCAGGACGGCTAGTGAAACGGGCCCCTCTCCCCGCTTGACCATGCAAACCCTTGGTGGTGCAGTGAGCAGAGACACTTACCTTGTACTTAATGGCCAGTAACTCGGTGGCTTCTTGCTCCTTCCTCAGATCCTCTATCATCTTCTCCTTCTCCTCCAGCAGTTTCTGCTTCTCCTCATTCACCAGGCTGTGGTCATCTTGAATGGCCGCCTTCTCCTCTTCCAGCCTCTCCTTCTGCTCCTTCAAGTAATTCTCCATGTTCTTCTCCAGGCCATCATCATTGTCCTCCTCCCCTTCGGCCTCCGTATTGCCCTCTCCATCTACCATCTTCTTCCTTCGGCTGTTTCGCCTCCTCTTCTTGCTCAGCATCCCTCGCTTCTCCAGCTGGGCTTTCAGCCGGATGATCTCCTCCTGGAACTCCCGCAGCAGGGTGTCCTTTGGGTCCTCGTTGACCCTTGGCTTATTCTTGATGTTCTTTGCCCTGTTGGCAAACCTGAGGGTGGACAAGCTTTCGTCGTAGCTGTGAGAGGCTGGGCCTAGGGTGGCTACCATGATGGTCTTGGCATTGCCACCCAAGGAGTCCTGCAGGAGACGAGTCAGCTTGGAGTCTCTGTAGGGGATGTGAGTGCTTTTGCCATCGACCAAGGCAGAGATGACATTGCCCAGAGCTGAGAGGGAGAGGTTAATCTTGGAAGCCTCCTTAGGCCTCTCCCCTGGCCCCCCCATTTTGCTCTGGCGCTCGCTGCCTGCCAAGTCCACCAGGTTGAGTTTGCCCACCCGGATGTGGTCCTCTCCATCCAGGCCGGTCTCGCTGCACTCCACCGTGATCACAAAAATGGCATGCGAGCGGGAGCTGTACTCATTCATGTTGGTGCTGCCCACCGATCGGGTCTGGTTGCCCAGGTTCATGACGTGCTCGATCTCCTTGACGTTCTTGGTCACGAACGAGGAGAGGTCTTTGATGTAAACTCCCGTCTCGGGGTTCTCCTTCAGATCCAGTTTCTTGCTCTGGTCCTTCGCCAGAAGGTCTCGGATCTCCTCTTGGTAGATCTCCAGGTAGGAGGCCCTCACTAGGTACTGCTGGTTCTGGGATCGGGAGATGTGGGTGAAGATGTGCTCAAAGGAATTGGGGACGATCCCTCTCTTCTCTGGGTCCGTCCAGGCCCCTTGCATAGTGTAGGTCTTCCCAGTGCCTGTCTGGCCATAAGCAAAGATGGTCCCGTTGAATCCTTGCAGGACAGAGTCTATCAGGGGCCTGACCGTCTCATCGTACAGGTCCGCCTGCTTGGAGCTGGCGTCATACACGGCGTCGAACGTGAAGGTCTTCGCCAGCTCCCCGGGGGTGGCCTTGGGGTTCCGGAGGGTCACTTGTCCCAGTTTCACATCCATCTCCAAGACCCTCTCATACCCGGCTGCTTCCTCCTTCCTGTTCATGGGGCGGCATCGGGCCACCACCTTCAAGGCCTCGCTGGTCTTGGGTCTGTTGGCCATGGTGAGCCCCCGGCTCCCCGCGATCAGAGCCGGCCCCTCGCCGCTCTCGGGGCAATGGGCTGGGGCGTGGAGCGGGCTTGTGTGTCCCCCCCCGGGTGGGGGAGGCGGCTGCTGCGGTGGATGCTGCAGTCACTTGCCCCGGCGTCTCTTCGGAGCGGGGACGTCACTGGGCGCCGGTCCCTGGCCGCGCCGCAGCCCCCCTATGGCGGGGCAGCCCCCCTATGGCGGGGCATCCCGGAGCCGCCCGCGGGCCGGGGCACGGGGAGGGGCCCCGGGCGGAGAGCCGGGGCTGCGGGCGATTCGAGACGGAGCTTCGCTCGCTGGTGGCCCGGGCCGAGGCGCCCCGCGGGGCCGGTCACCGGGCGGTCAGCGGCTCGGGGGGCTCCGGGGCCGGGATCGCCTCGCCCGCCCCTGCGCCGGCTGCTCATTCATTGCAGCGCAGCCGCTGCGTGTGCGCGGCGCTGGGAGGAAAACAGAGGCGGGCGGGGGGGGGGGGGGGCGAGCAGCTGATTTGCTGGCGGGGAGAGAGAAAAGCAGCGACAGCCGCCCCCGCCCGGCCCGGCCCCGGCCCCGGCATGCTGGGAGGTGTAGTCCTGGCTGCGGGCCCACCCGGGAAGATCCAGCTCCCGGAGGAGGGAGGCAGCCGCGGGGTCTCGCTGGTGCAAGCGCCGCTGGGTTCAGGGGCTCGCACCTGGGGCTCGTTCCCTTGGAAGGGGGCCAGCGGCTACCCTCGCCTGGCCCAGCCAGGGCAGACAGACAGTGCCCTGGGCCAAGGGGAGGAATCACCTGGGAGCTGGCGTCTCTCTGCTCTGCCTGATGCTGCCTGACTTGCCATTTGCACCATGCTCCAGCCCCAGGCGCTGTGCCTGGCACGCTAGAGGGTGGGGAGCCCCCTCCTAGCACCCGCTGGAGAACAGGGACATCCTCAGCCCCCGGCCCCACGAACAAACTGCAAATTGGTGGGGCAATGGGCCTGAATTGGGGAGACAGGGACAGGAAAGGGGCAAGGACTCTGCTCAAAGGTCCTACAGGCCACTGATTCTCATCCACTGGATGGTTTAGTTAGGGTTGGTCCTGCTTTGAGCAGAGGGTTGGACTAGATACCTCCTGAGGTCCTTCCAACCCTGATAGTCTATGATTCACTGAAGACTTTGCAAAGACACAGAGGGAGGGTGCAGAGGCGGTGCCAGGACCATCGGGGTCAGCAGCAGAGCTGTGGGAACGCTAGCGAGGGCCCCCCTGCCCAGCACCAACCCTGCCAAAATCTCTGTGGCCGGGTTAGGTGGTCTGGAGCTGTTCACTGATCACTCAGTGCAAGAGCTCTGCTTTATTCTGTGCCCGGTTCCCTGCCAATTGGTTGTGAATAACCATAAGTACCTCCCCCCAGAGCGTCTAGCCTAAAGAAACCCCCTGAGTCATCAGTTTACCCATAAACAAATCTACTGTTCTCCCTTGAACCACTGTTTTTTCTCTACAAACCCCCCTACCTAGACTGTCCGTCTGGGAAGCACAGTCCTTAAGGGCACAGTTCCTAGCACCACAGGAGTGGCTGCAAAGGGGCCCATCCGAGTGCACTCCCAAGCTCTGGGACCACTGACACCGACCCCTAAGCACTGTGGGGTGTAGTGGAGGGCAAAGGGAGGGGCTGAAGGGCCCCCTGCTGATCAGATGTTCACTCTGGCAGGGTAGGAACTGAATTAAGACTCCAGCCAAAGATACCGTGGGGGAGGGGGGGCAGGGGTGTTGTACTGATTTATTTACATAGATTGTTGCTGGGATTTCCCAAGCTAATGCTGGGCTCTCTTGTCCCCTAACAATTTTCCCTGGTTTTATATCCACAGTCGGTGCATGGGGACGGGGAAGCATAGCCTGCCTCAGGAGCGCCTCCCTGTGGCCAGGGTTAATTAAGCACCAGGTTCAGACTTGGATCTGATCAGAGAGAAGGGCATTATGATGAAGGATAACAGAGTGAGCTGGGAGTGAACACAGATGGAGAGGCCCATGAACGCAGGGAGGAGAATACTCCTGGTCACACGCTGCTGGAAGAAGGAATTCAGAATTTAGAGCAGATAATAATGAGACATAACATAGAAACTCCCAAATGAATTGTGGGGTAATTTCTGTGGGTGCCCCAGATCCACCTTCTTGACAGATTCAGACCTGCTCAACTGTGTGTCATAGGCTCTATATGGTGCACAGTTAAGGGAGATTTATGCTTATGCTTTTGGAAGGACTGCACTCTGTCGCACCCTCTCGGTGAAGCACCAGGGGCGACGGTGAGCAGCAGAACAGAATTCATTTGTTACTCTGCACTTTTATGTCTAAGGGGCCCAGGCCTAAAGGTGTGAACCTGCCTCCCAAAATGCTGAACAAAGGCAGTAATTTCAAACAGGCAGCTAGACCAGCTGAGCTTGCCCGGCGAGGTCCCCTGGCAGCCCTGCACTGCAGCAACAATCATGTTCATACCCCTCAAGTATCAGAGGGGCAGCCGTGTTAGTCCCGCATCCGATGAAGTGGGTATTCACTCACGAAAGCTCACGCTTCAATACATCTGTTAGTCTATAAGGTGCCACAGGACTCTTTGCTGTTCATACCCCTGCTTCACTTAAATGTACACAGCACCTTCCATTCAAGGCCTTGACAGGAGAGCTGGAAAAGACCTGGGAATGTCCTGACAGGTGTGCAGGGCAATGGCTCCCTCCCTCATGGGGCTGAGTCACAAAGCAGCTATAAACCCCAGCACTGTAGCCATCAGCTGAGATCCTTCTTTAGCACAGGCTGGAGGGGCCGCTATGTTTTGGAGCAGATGATGGGGAACCAGGGCACAGTATCCAGCCTGTCTGACTCATGGAAGACACCCTCCCCCCACACACTCGCCTCTTCTTGAACCAAAACCGATCAGAGAAAAGACTTGCAGCTCTTGTCTACATCACAAAGTTGCAGCGCTGGTGAGGGGGTTACAGCGCTGCAACTTAGGAGGTGTACACATCTGCAGGGCATCACCAGCGCTGCAACTCCCTGTTTGCAGCGCTGGCCGTACTCCCGTTTTGTCTCGGGTGTAGAGGATCCAGCGCTGGTAATCAAGTGTAGACAATTACCAGCGCTTTTCTTGACCTCTGTGGAATAAGCAGGTATCCCAGCATACCTGAGGAAGCCTCTCTGGTAATCAAGCAGGTCTCCTTCCCCGGTTTGCTCTCGCGTTCCCCGAACCCCCGTGCAAGCAGGTCTCCTTCCCTGCGGTTTGCAGGGGGGTTCGGGGAACGCGAGAGCAAACCGCGGGGAAGCTGGTCTCCTTCCCCGGTTTGCTCTCGCGTTCCCCGAACCCCCGAGCAAGCAGGTCTCCTTCCCTGCGGTTTGCAGGGGGGTTCGGGGAACGCGAGAGCAAACCGCGGGGAAGCTGGTCTCCTTCCCCGGTTTGCTCTCACGTTCCCCGAACCCCCGTGCAAGCAGGTCTCCTTCCCTGCGGTTTGCTCTCGCGTTCCCCGAAGCCCCGAGCAAGCAGGTCTCCTTCCCTGCGGTTTGCAGGGGGGTTCGGGGAACGCGAGAGCAAACCGCGGGGAAGCTGGTCTCCTTCCCCGGTTTGCTCTCGCGTTCCCCGAACCCCAGTGCAAGCAGGTCTCCTTCCCTGCGGTTTGCTCTCGCGTTCCCCGAACCCCCGAGCAAGCAGGTCTCCTTCCCTGCGGTTTGCAGGGGGGTTCGGGGAATGCGAGAGCAAACCGCGGGGAAGCTGGTCTCCTTCCCCGGTTTGCTCTCGCGTTCCCCGAACCCCCCTTGAAGCCGCCCAACAGCGCTGCAGTGTGGCCACATCTAACACCACTTGCAGCGCTGGTTGCTGTAAGTGTGGCCACTCTGCAGCGCTGGCCCTATACAGCTGTACTAATACAGCTGTAACAACCAGCGCTGCAAAATTGTAGATGTAGACATACCCGCAGAGTGAAGGGCGTTGGAAGACACACCTAGACCCCTCCTGACAAGGGTGACAAGATTAAGGCATCTCCATTAGCATACAGAATGGAGAACAGAGATTCCAAGGCAAGAACCACACTGAACTCTAGGACCAGAAAAGCAGGGAAGCATTGCATGATGGGGGATCTCTGCTCCAGATGATAATGGACCAACACCTGCACACACCCAGCTCAGCAGTTAGACCAGTTCTAGTAATAAACCCTTGATTGGTATCCAAATACTGAAGCTTCCTAATTGCGTTGTGAGCTCCCTGGAAGGAACATCACCCATAGCTAGGAGTGATCAGCTCCTATTATCTAGCCTGAAGAAAACCCTTGAGCAGGGATGGCTCCAGGCATCAGCCCAGTAAGCAGCTGCTTGGGGCAGCCAACGGAGAGGGGTGGCACATCCGGGTCTTCAGCGGCAAGTCCATCACTCCTTCTCAGAGCGAAGGACCAGCTGCCAAATTGCCACCAAAGACTGAAGCGGCAGTGGTAGAGCTGCAGATTGCGATTGTGGCTTTTTTTTTTTTTTCTGCTTGGGGCGGCAAAAACCCTGGAGGCAGCCCTGCCCTTGAAAACCCCCCCACCTACGCCCAAGTGAGTGTGCTGAAGCAGGGACCCAAACTCTGCATCAGTGCCACCGGGACTTCCTCTTCTCCTGACCAATCGTGCTGGGGCTCTGCCCGTCTCCAGCACTCAGGAGCCTCAGCTACCACCACCACCTGGGAACCCCGACCAGTTCAAGCTCCATGGAGTGGGTGAGATCCCAGCTCTCTTCTCTCTTTCTCTGTTTTCTTTTCTACCTCAGGTGTTAACCTTTAATAATGTAGGTTCTGTTGGTCTAGCCTCCTCGTGTAGTTATCACCCGTATTCAATAAATTATTTTATGGTTAAGCTGGTTGCTTCCCTCTCTCTTGCTGAACTTTACTCTTTCAAGTTTTTAGCTTCCCCCATTGACTCTACAGCAAAGCTTCTCTTACCTAAGCTAAAGATCCCTGCAGTGCCCCAAATCCTGTGGCGTCTGCTCATCCAGTGGGTTACTGCCAGTATAATTGTGACATGAAAGTGGGGTTAGGGACGTGCTAAACCTGTGGCATATGAGGGTGGCAGCTTGAATATGCTGCTTGACCCAGGTCACTGAGTCCAGGGACATATAAGGGGTCAGCTTGACAGTGCTGATTGACCCGGTCCACTCAGACTTGCTCTGTTAATGTATGTGTGGGGGTGTGGGGGTTCATCCACTTCTGGGGCTGGAGAAACCCAGCCCTGAGGAACCTAGGTCCTGCAGGGTAGCTCCATTGGGAGGGGACTTGCAGCAGGGAGAAGTAGAGCACCGTATGAGAACACAAGTCACGCACGCAGCACATGGATAGAATTACAGAATCACCTCCCCAGAAGAGTAACCCGAATAAATGAGTGTACCCCAAAGTAACGGGTAAATCTGGTAACACAGAAGGTGGTGGGTTCTACCCCTGCCAGCAGCTGCAAAGAGTAAAGAACCCACAGAATCACTACAGCATTCCAAGCCATCTCATCCAGTGTTTCTCAATCTGTGGGTGAGGACCCCAAATTGGTTCCAGCATGGGTGGCATGTGAATCGCAGGCTGGGGGAGGCTAGCCCCCCTTCTGCCCCTTCCATGTACCACCCCACCCGAGCCCAGCGCCCTCCACCACAGCCACCAGCCCTGCCCCGGACTAGCCACCACCCAGCTTCAGAGCACCAGGAGACAGGCAGCGTGGCCCCAGCCCCAAAGTGCCAGGAGGGTGGGCGGCGCATCCCCACCCAAGCCGAGGTCAGTGCAAGGGGGACTGGGGTCGCACTTCTGCATGCAGCGCGGGCAGGAAGTGGTGAGCCTGGGGCGGAGTGTGGGCGGGGTTACACCTGGCTGTTTGGGGAGGCACAGACTTCCCCAGCCTATGGTCCCCACCACCCATGGTCCCCAGGGGGGAAGGGATAGCTCAGTGGTTTGAGCATTGGCCTGCTAAACCCATGGCTGTGAATTCAATCCTTGAGGGGGCCATTTAGGGATCTGGAGCAAAATCAGTACTTGGTCCTGTTAGTGAAGGCAGGGGGCTGGACTCAATGACCTTTCAGGGTCCCTTCCAGTTCTAGGAGATAGGTATATCTCTGTATTTTTTAATTTTTTTCAAAAGTCACATGGCAGCTCCCGTGCCTCCTGTCCTATGGGGTTGGCTGGGCTTGCCCCCCGGCTCTGCAAGCTCTGGGTTCCCAGCGCCACTCAGGGTTGGCCCAGCCATCATGATGACAGGAGTGCTGGTAGGCCACATTTCAGTGAGTGGCACTGCCATCCCATGAGCCAGGTCACAGCTCCACTCACATCACTTTGGCCCAGTCAGGGGGCGGGGGCAAACTGAGCAGTGCTGCCACTTGGGAGGTTGCAACGCCCAGAGCAGAGAGCCAAGCCAAGCAGCCCCACAGCACAGGAGCCCCACTCCGGGGCGGGACAGGACCTGATCGAAACCATCCCAGGGCCTCGACCCCAGACTATTCTCTGGGTCGCGACAGGCTGTAAACATTTACAAATGGGTTCGGAACCCAAAATCTACCCACCTCCACCCTAGGGTCCAGTGCTTTGTTCCTAGCTCAGTTTTAAAGACCCAAGCAGATCCAAAAAGAACAGGAACTTTTGGATGCAAGAGAGCTGGAACCATTTGTGTAGTGGGGGTGCTGAGAACCATTGAATCAAACTGTAAACCCTGCATATACTGGAAACCACGTGAAGCCAGGGGGGTGCCTCAGCATCCCTCGTTCCAGCACCTATGTTTGGATGCCCATCTGTACCAAACCCAATTCTCTGTCACTTCAGGTCACACTTATGATTTGCAGGCCAGGGCCACTCATTTCTGGTCCACCAGAGGACACCTGCTTACTACCGCTGCCATCTAACAGAGTGACTCCTTTGGTTAAACTTAGAGAGGGTTGTGCCTTGGCACTGAAAGTCCTGTGTTCAAACCCCCCGGGAGAGGAGGAACGTAACAGGGACTTGGAACTCAGCGCCTCTCGTCCTTGTCACGGGCAGTCTCAGTGTCCTGGGACTGCCTTGGCTAAGAAGTCACAGAACGCATGGGCCCAACGGCTGATTGTCCTGGAGGGTGGCTCTGTGAGGGTGTTCAGGAAACCTCCCTGCCATCCCATCAGGTGGTTAGCCCCACCCTCCAGTTACACACTTTTAACAGTTAACTCCACAAGAAAAGGAGCACCCCAGCCAACCCAAGGGGAACTCTTATTGACAGCACACGGCTCTGTCCAATCGCTTCGCCCCTTCTCAGAACAGGCCGTGCCCCAGAGCAATTATTTGCTTTAAAACCCACCCCCCAACTCGCCGATCTGCCTGGCCCCGCCCCTGATGGGATGTCACTGGGGCAGCTCAGCCCATGCATAGCTGGGCAGGCCGGGGAGATGGAGGTCTGCTTTCACACACGCATCCTGGTGTGTTGCCTAGTAGGAATAACGTCAGTTGCTTTGTGGGGCACACGGTGAATGGCTCAGGAGGTGGATTCAATGGCCTGTGATTAATCAAATCTCAGCAGCCACCCACTCCCAAGAATTAGAGATTATCCCTTAATTAATTAATTAGCATCATTACTTGGCATACATGCCGGCTTGCTCGTTTAATCCCAGCCATAAGCCTCCATGAGAATTCTGCATGGAGCAGCCCCCTCGCTGGGATCGGGGTTAGAATCTTGGCTGCCGTGTGGGGTCCTTCTGCCTCACCGGGTCCGGGCCCCTGCGAACCGGCTGGATTTGCTTGGCCTATGCTGGCATGTCCTTCGTGTGCTACAGCCGTACAGGGGGCCAGGGGGGCAGTGGCGGGCAGGGACCACCACTGAACCGTTTCTCTCACTGCCCGCAGGATCCGGCAGCGAGGGAAAGGATTCGAGCGCTGAATAACGGAAAGGTGACGCAAGCTGGGCGGAGGGGACAGGCTGGAGAGGAGGAGCCCCGGCACCGGGAGAAAGGGCTTGTGGGACAGTGGCAGAGAAAGGGCCTGCAAAGGGTCCAGGGGGAGGACCAGCTCCAGCCTGGACCCTCCCAGGCACTGCTCTCCCCCTCTCCCCAGGTCACTTGACCCCGCTCATGCAATCAAACCACGCTTGCTTGGCACAGCCCAGCCCCCAGGGGAACAGACAGGATCACCAGCCCCCGTTTTGCTTGGGGATGACTAAAGCACAGAGAGGGGGAAGCAGTTTGTTCCCCAAGGTCACATGGGGAATACGGGGAAGAGCTGTGATTAGACAGCGGGAGTGCTGGCTCCTGGTCCAGTGCTCAGCCCACTAGGCTGGGCTTCCCTGGCTTGTGTCAGGACTGAGGAGTTGTGGTCGCTCCTGCCCAATCTCTTCGCACAGCTCAGCCACCGCAGGGCCTGTCCGATTGACCCCTCCGCCTGGCGGAGCCAGGAAGCCACCAGCCTGCTCCTAAGGCCAACAGCTGAGCTCTGGCTACTCAGCATACATGCCTGCAGCTCAGTGATGTAACCAGCCTTGCTCCAGGCCTGATCCTGCCTGGTCCCCACCCTTCCTCCTGCCCTGATCAGTCTGCTCGAGCCCTGATTCCCTGCTCGCTTCCTGACCCACAGCTCCAGCCACTAGGCCTGGCCTCATCCCGGCGTGTGCCAGGGTGGCTGGACTGAACATGGGACTGGGGCACCAGGAACCTCTGAGTTGAGGCCTGGGCCTGCTCCTTGGGGGGCTTGGGCAGGTCACTCACCCCCCCGGGCCCTGGCTTCCCTAGCTGGAAAATGGGGACACCCCGGCCCCATTCTCAGCAGGGCAGTTGTTTGTGCTAATTAGCTAACGATGGGCACATGCTTGAAGCCTGCAGAAGCACCAGGGTCCTCCATTACTGAAGCCTGAGCTCAACCAATGGCTGCTGGTCCCTCAGTGAGGATTGTCGCTGCCTGCGGGGCCTTCCTGCCCTTCCCAGGGGACCTCCCGGGGCGGGTGGGGCATGTTGGCAGTGAGAGATGGGGGACGGGATTAGTTTGCCAATGGGCTGCCTGTGCTGCACCCGTTCTGCGGGCAAGCAGGGCCTTCGCTCTCCAGGTATGAGCACAGCATCTCCCGCCATAGCACGGGAGGGATGGCCCAGCAGATACAGCCTGGGCCATAGGCGCCGACTCCGTGGCTGTCCTGGGCCTCAAGCACTCATGGGACAAAAAATAGTGGGTGCTCAGCACTCACGGACCAGGGCGCCGCTCTGAGGCCCCATCCTCACTCTGCCTCTTCCCCTGCCATTCGCTCCCGTCCCTTGCCCCAAGGCAGGAGGGGGCAGAAGGGAGTGAGTGGCAGGCTGCAGGCCCTTGGGGAGGGAGCGGAGAGGAGTGACTGGCAGCGGGGTGTGGGGGGAGTCTCGGGGGAGGGGGCACAGCAGGGGTGGGAAGAGGCCAAAGCAGGAGTGGGGCCTTGGGGTGGAGCAGGGTGTTAGGAGTGTGAAATCTGACGGTGCGGCGCAGATTTGGGGTCTCTAGACAGAGCGAGAGGCAGGGAATATTGTCCAGATGTGTGGCCAGCTGGGAACACGAGCCGTGTGGCTGTGTTGCCACTCGCGTGCAGGTGCCAGGGTGGACCATGCCCACTCCTGCTCTAAAGTGAGTACTTGCCTTAGCCATGGGGGACAGGGGCGCAGTGCTGGTCATGCTCAGTAGCAGGCAGTGTTACTGGGATGAAGTGGGAATTTGTTGTAATACTTTTATGAATCCTATGCGTGCCTCATTGAGGAAGGGGGCTGAAAGTGACCCAGATCAAGGGTCCAGAGCAGGAGTCGGCAACCTTTCAGAAGGGGTGTGCTGAGTCTTCATTTATTCACTTTAATTTAAGGTTTCATGTACTAGTCATACATTTTAATGTTTTTTAGAAGGTCTCTTTCTATATGTCTATAATATAGAACTAAACTATTGTTGTATGTGAAGTAAATAAGTTTTTTAAACTGTTTAAGAAGCTTCATTTAAAATTAAATTAAAATGCAGAGCCCCCTGGACCAGTAGCCAGGACCTGAGCAGTGTGAGTGCCACTGAAAAGCAGCTCGTGTGCCGCCTCCGTCTAGTCCAGAGAGCCAAAGCAAGGCCAATGGGAGTCACAGGGGCAGAGCGGGTGGTGAACTCAGCCTGGCCCTGCCTGAGAACAAAGGCCAGCCATGCGGAGCAGAGATTACTGCAGGCTCCGGGAAGCCAGGAGCACTCTCTGCTGGGCTGGCTAAGGAGGCTGGCTAAGGAGGTCAGAGAGAGACAAAGCCTAAAAATGAAGGTCACTAAAAGCCTGGCTAATGAATTGCTCTGGGCTGCCTAGAATGGACGATGCTTTAACCTGTATTTCTCTGTGCTAAACTAAGGACTTCCAAACAAACAGATCCCACTGTGGTTTGAAAACCCCGGCTGGGGGTCCCAGACCCTCCAATATTGTCTAGGGAGTGGTGGTCCCTGAAGAGCAAACAAGTCCCTGGTCAGGAGTCTGGATGAGCAGAGCTCGGGGTGTGAACCAGGAGGGCTGGAACCCAGAGGCTCAGGCGAGGAGCGTAGAGGCAGCATGGCTGACCCTGAAGGAAGAGGGAGACCCTGTGGGGGGTCTGACACACTGGCAGGGCTCTTCCAAGGGACTGTTTAAAAGCTGGGGTGTAACACCGAGCCTGGGGAGCCAGGAAAGTTACACACATGCTGGCTGGTTCAGTCTTCCATCGACATCCCGGTTCTTCCGGAACCTGGAGCCACGCAGCACCAGAGCATTCACTAAGTCCCACTCGGTTAAAGCAACCGATCAGAAATGCCAGCAAGAGATGAGCACCCTGCCTCTGTCCACAGAGCAAGGAGGGCACAGCCCACAATGCAGTGGGCTCCACTGCAAGGGACTGTGCAGTTTGCCTCCCTCATGCCAGCAGCGTCTGCTGTCGCCCCAGCATCTTTGCACGGGCTGTCGAGACGTAAGTCCAGAAGCCTGGATCTGCAGCACAGAGCAGGACTGCAGCTGCCGGGAGTGCAGAGCTCTTCTCGTCGGTGCTGTGACTCCCGTGTGCTGCACACTTCTCCCGTCCGCCTACAGGGCTGAGTTCTCTGGTTGGCACAAGTTGTTATTGTAGGGTTGCTGGTAAATGCCTGATTGCACACATTGGGGCCTGTGCTGAGCTGGGTGCTGCGCACAGGGGCCCCAGTGAGCCTTGTTTATAAACATTCCTGCGGGAATCTAGCGCAGAGCAGGACAGGGCAGCAAAGACCAGGCAGTTGTAGTCCTGACGTGCCAGGTTATGGCTCAGCCGTGGTGGCCGACTGGCCATGAGGCACATACAGCCTCAGCGCTGGCGGAGATGCTGCCAGGCATAGGGCAGCCGGAGACAGTGACACAGACAGGGCCGGCTTTAAGCCGATTCACCCAATTCCCCGGAATCAGGCCCTGCGCCTAAGGGGGCCCCAGTCCGGGGTCCTCGGCGGCAGGGCAGGGGTGGGAGTGTCCTGCGGTGCCACAGAAAATCCGGAGTGGACGCCCTACCGCCGAGTATTCTAATCAGGCCCCGCGGGTCATAAAGCCGGCCCTGGCCACAGACACTTGGTATATTGAGCTGCCAGCCGGTGGAGCAGAGCGGCTGGTTCATTAAACCAGGACAGAGAGCGTCCTCCTTCCCTTGGAGCAGAACCACCACAGGAAGGGAATCAGAACCAAAGCAGGACCTCCCAGGCTGGGGCCCAGCCCAGCCCCGTGACAAAGGGCCGGCGAGTCCGGCCTGTCTAGACACAGGGGTCGTATTCCTTCCAGCCCTGTCCTCCCTCGTCACTCCACCACCCGAGTGCGGCCATACCAGGCAGCCAACTCCCAGCCCCTGTGCAGTCTCCCTTGTGCCCTTCTTCAGCGGGCTTTCCCTGGGAGCCAGGGCATCCTTGCCACCAGGATACATTAGGGGTAGCTGCTAAGGGGGGAGAAGCTTTCCCCACAGCCTGGCATTTGGGTGGAATCAGGCCAACCCCAGGATTGGAACCAAGATGCGTTTAACAGATACCTTTGCTGCCTCGCTCAGTAGTCACGTCATGGGCACGCTAACTTTGCTGAGGTGCCTATTCTGCCTTGCCTCCCTAGGAACAGAGGGCAGGGCCCAGTGCTGCAGGCCGGCACGACCGAGTACCTTGGATGGGCCCTGGCGCAGCAGGTGGGAGCACAGGCTGGCACCAAATGCTTGGATGGGCCAGTAGCCACCTGGCACGGTGCTGGAACTGCTGGCAAAGGGTACCACCTGCTGGCTTGGTGCCCCCTCCCCTTGAATATGGCACATACCCTCCCCAACTCACCTGCCAGAGGGGACATACCACTCTCACCCGCTGGCTCAATACCCCTGTGGACAGGCCAGTAGTGGAGAAACAATCCGAGCTGGTAACCCTGCTCTGTGCCGGTGTCTCAGACAGTTATTCCCCTGGGTGCCAGGCCCTTCCTACCCAATGGATTCTCTCACCCACAATGAAGGATACAATACACAGATAAGCCCCTGAAAAGGCATCCACAAAGTTCACAGATTGACATAGCCTGATCCACAGTCTGTCACCCCCAGCTCACACTCCGACTCGGGTTCCTTCCGACTCTGTTTCTCTGTAAAGTGGGGCTAATTCCACTGAGGGCTTGTGAGGATCAATTCATGGTGGTAAAGCAAGGCGAGCAGCATCAGCTCCTGTCTGGCCACCTATTGTGTGCGGCATCCCGGCCCCCCGGGCTGCAGGTGACTCCTGCCCTAGAGACCTCAGAGGAACCAGGGCCGGCGGAAGGGACCTGGGTGTCAGCGCAGTGATGGCATCTCACCAGCAGATGTCAGCGCAGCACAAGATGAGGGCAGGCGGGCTGGGGGAGCCAGGTGCTCCCCAGGGATGGGCTTGGTGAAGGAGTGCCCAGCCCTGGCCCATCAGCCTCCAGTTATACGTCCCAGAGGCCCCCCCACACCCCACGCCTGCAGCACAAGAACAAGGAGCACAGAAGCTAAAGGATGCTTGCAGGCCATGCATGGGGGAGTGGAAGCTACGTGAAATGAGCTGGGTTGGGGGCCTCGGGCCAGAGCTTAGCGTACGGGCATCCACACGCCAACAGGCACCTCGATCCAAAGGGCTGCAGGCTGGTGGTGTCGCTGAGCCGAGTCGCGGCTTGCAACAGACACTGCTGAGAAGAAGAGCAAAGTCCAGCTGGGACCCGAGCAGAGTGGGAAGGGCTGAATGACACTTGCGCCCCAGAAACCTGCATGGGGCAGAGGGGCTCTGTCAATTAGACTCATCTGCCCTCCCACTTCTCTCTCCGTCACATCACTGCACTTTACCCCAAGCCAGGCGTCCAGTTGAAAAGGGACCCTGGCTGCTCTAGTCAGCACCGCGGGTACTGTGGCCAATGGGAGCTGCGGAGATGGCGCCTACGGACCAGCGTAACGCATGGAGCTGTCTGGCCATGCCTCCGCATAGGAGCCAGAGAGGAATGAGCCAGCCGCTTCCGGGAGCTACGCGAGGTAAGCGCAGTCCGGAGTCCGCACCTCAAACCCCCTCCTGCACCCCAACACCCTGCCCCAGCCTGGAGCCCCCTCCCACACCCCAAACCCCTCAACCCTGGCCCCACCCCAGAGCCCCCACCCCCAGGCTCTGGGGAAGAGGAGGGGCGAGGCCAGGCCCGTGGGGAAAAAGAAGGAGCCTCAAGGGGAGAAGCATGGCAGGGGTGGTGGGCTTGGGGGGAAGAGTGGGGGCATCAGAGGAAGGGGTGGGCCAGGTTGGGGCCTTGAGGGGAAGGGGCAGGGTGGGGGCACGGCCTTGAGGGGAAGAGGAGAGGCATCATGAATGGGGCAGGGCAGGGCTTCCCACTTTTGGGAAGGCTCTGCCACCCCTAATTCCTACCTTTTGCTTCCCACCTTTTAAGCAGTTGCTGATCCATGAGAAGACCTTCCCTCTTATCCCATGGCAGCTTACTTTGGTGAGAGACCTTGTCAACGGCTTTCTGAAAGTCCAAGTGTCCTCTAGCCATTTGATCGCCCTGGTCCACAAGATTGTACAAACAGTGGTGCTCCTCTAGCACCTCGCTCCTCCAGTGGCCCCATTGATGGAGTGTTTCTGATGTACTTAAAAAAGTTATTGCTGTTCATTTTTGTGTTGTTTGCTAGTTGCTCCTCACACTCTTTTTTGGCCATGGTCCTGTCCCTTTTCCTCCGTAGAATCTGAAGACTAATTGTTAAAGGAAGTTCAAGGATGTCCTTCTTAAAGGATGCAGTTAGATGGTCACAGCTTGAGAACTTCCCCGGGTCTCCCCCATCCTCCCAAAGCAGAAATTTGGTCTCAGCACTAAGTCATGACCACACTTGCCTAAGCTCACCCAGCAAGTCAGGGCAGAGTCAAGAATGGAACCCAGGAGTCCTGATTATCAGCTCCCCCACCCGCACTGTAACCACAATGACCCTTAAAGTGATGGGTGGCTTGCAGAGCAGGTTCCACCATACACTGGGTACTGACCTCCATTCTTATTATTCAGCTGTGATGGAAGATGATGTGGTCTGAGGTTCGAAAAGTTAAGTGACTTGCTGGAGGACAAGTTCCTAATGCTGGGCTATGCCCCAATTAACACTGATGGAGGAGGGTGTGAATGGGTAGCAGCCAGGGACAATGGAGTCTGTGCCTGGGGAGACGCAGAGAGAGGAGAGGCCAGCGCTGGAGGAGAGTCAGGGTAGGACTGTGAAGGGCTGGAGACCACTGGGGAGGAAGCAAGGGCAGGTTTAAATTGGGATCCTAGAACATATACAGAACCGGCTCCCCTTGAGGCTCCCGTGTGTGCGCATCAGGGTGTGTCAGCCTGTCTGAGGGGGTGTCGGGGCATGAACGTGATTGGGGGGATATATTATTTATTTGAATTGCACTAGTGGCCCCAGTCAGGGGGTTGGGGCCCCGACGTGCAAGGCTCTGTACACGTCATAAGGGCAGTCCCTGTCCCAGGAGCTGACCATCTCAATGGTAGGACAGGACACAACAGGCAGATGAAACAGACGGGAAGAGAGGGATGTGGAAGGTTTGGCTGGAGATGTCCCATTCATGCAGTGAGCAGCAGATGTGTGTCTGTGCCAGTGCTGAGCAACCCAGTCATTCCCCTTCCGCCTTCCTCCAAACTGGAGCCAGCCCCATGGAAGTTCGGAGACTGAGCTGGTCACCGTGAGGGCGGTTTTGATGGGCTTCCAGCTGTGGGCAGAACCAGACGAGCCCCGAGTTCTCTGGAGGGAGCTAGTCCCTGCAGGATCCGTGGCCCAAATTGCTTGGTTGGGTTTGGCCTGTGACAAGTGATTGTGATGGCGAAAGGGCACAGGAAGGATCCTCCCCTTGCGGGCTCCAGGGAGTGTGGGCTGGGAGTCCCTGCCAGCCAGACCAAGGGCTACACATAAAATGTAGACTGACCAAGCTACATTGCTTAGGGGTATGGAAAATGCACCCCCCTAAGTGCTGTGGTGAGGCCGACCTAACCCCTGCCTGGGGAGGCGGAGGCCCTTCTGCAGCGGAAAACCTCCTTCCGTCAGTATAGGAAGCGTCTACACCATGGGCCCCACAGCTGTGCCATGGTAGTGCCCGTAGTGTAGACAGGCTGAGTCTGAGGTGGGACCAGCCCCACAGGACACGACCTGCCAGCTGGGATCCTGTTGGCTGGATGCAGCAGCAAGTGGTGTAAGGCAACTGTCTCAGCTGCTGCTTCTCCTGGAGTGACAGCCAGAGCTAACGCTCAGGTGGTCGATTATTGCTTTCCCTTGCACAGTGCTTACGTTGTGCCCCAGCACCTCCGGGCCTGGCAGTTCAGAGCCCTGGCACCTCCGGGCCTGGCAGTTCAGAACCCGGCACCTCCGGGCCTGGCAGTTCAGAGCCCGGCACCCTTGGGCCTGGCGGTTCAGAACCCGGCACCTCCGGGCCTGGCAGTTCAGAGCCCCGGCACCTCCGGGCCTGGCAGTTCAGAGCCCGGCACCTCTGGGCCTGGCAGTTCAGAGCCCGGCACCCTTGGGCCTGGCGGTTCAGATCCTGGTACCTCTGGGCCTGGCAGTTCAGAGCCCAGTACTTTGGGGCCTGGCAGTAAAGAGCCTGGTACCTCTGGGCCTGGTGGTTCAGAGCCCTGGTACCTCTGGGCCTGGCAGTTCAGAGCCTGGTACCTCTGGGCCTGGCGGTTCAGAGCCCTGGCACCTCTGGGCCTGGTGGTTCAGAGCCCGGCACCTCTGGGCCTGGCGGTTCAGAACCCGGCACCTCTGGGCCTGGCGGTTCAGAGCCTGGTACCTCTGGGCCTGGCAGTTCAGAACCCGGCACCTCTGGGCCTGGCAGTTCAGAGCCCAGTACCTCGGGGCCTGGCGGTAAAGAGCCTGGTACCTCTGGGCCTGGTGGTTCAGAGCCCTGGTACCTCTGGGCCTGGCGGTTCAGAACCTGGCACCTCCTGGCCTGGCGGTTCAGAGCCCCGGCACCTCTGAGCCTGGCAGTTCAGAACCTGGCACCTCTGGGCCTGGCAGTTCAGAGCCCTGGCACCTCTGGGCCTGGCAGTTCATAGCCTCAGCACCTCTGGGCTTGGCAGTTCAGAGCACTAGCACCTCTGGGCCTGACAGTTCAGAGCCCTGGCATCTCTGGGCCTGGTGGTTCAGAGCCCCGGCACCTCCGGGCCTGGCGGTTCAGAGCCCTGGGACCTCTGGGCCTGGCGGTTCAGAGCCCCGGCACCTCTGAGCCTGGCAGTTCAGAACCTGGCACCTCTGGGCCTGGCAGTTCAGAGCCCCAGCACCTCTGGGCCTGGCGGTTCAGAACCTGGCACCTCCGGGCCTGGCGGTTCAGAGCCTGGTACCTCTGAGCCTGGCAGTTCAGAACCTGGCACCTCTGGGCCTGGCAGTTCAGAGCCCCGGCACCTCTGGGCCTGGCAGTTCAGAACCTGGCACCTCTGGGCCTGGCAGTTCAGAGCCCCGGCACCTCTGGGCCTGGCAGGGGAGGAAGTACCCAGTATGAACTCTGCCAAGGACTGTGGGACCAGGGGAAAATACCATCATGGCAAGAGTAACAGGCCTGTTGTAGGGCGGGAGCCAGCAACAGGGTGGGGATGGGGAGACCCTGGGGCCCAACTCGAGGTGTCCCTAGTCTGTCCAGTGACACCAGTCAGCAGGGCAAGAGGCCGGAGCAGGTACCTCCCTACATGTCCCTTCGAATGCACAGGTGACTGGCACCCCATCTTCCTCAGAGCCACATGGGTTTTGCCACATGTGATGAGGCTCGGGGCCGGTGCAAGGATGTTTCGCGCCCTAGGCGAAACTTCCACCTTCCCCCCACACACCCCCGCCCTGAGGCGCTCCCCCACTCTGCCCTGAGGCACCACCCTTGCGGCAGCTCCCCACCCCCCACCCTGAGGCACCCCCCCACCCCAGCTCTCCCCTGCTCCATCTCCTCCCTGAGCATGCCGTCGTTGCTTCACTTCTCCCGTCTCCCAGCTTGTGGTGCCTAAGCTGATTGGCGCCGCAAGCCTGGGCAGCAGGAGAAGTGAAGCAGCCACAGCGTGCTCAGGGAGGAGGGGCAGGGGTAAGCTGGGGCGGGGAGTTCCCCTGCATGCCGCGCCCCCCCTTACTTGCTGCAGGCGGCCCTCCCCACGCTCCCCTGCCCCAGCTCCCTCTGCCTAAACGCTGGCGGTGACCAGGGCAGCTGAAGATCCGGCCGGCACGGTCACTGCCGAAGAAAATGGTACTCCCCAAATCCTAGTGCCCTAGACAACTGTCTACGTCGCCTACATGGTTGCCCCGGCCCTGATCAGGCTGCTGCTCCATCCAGGCTGGTGTCCTGCTTCGGCAACCCTGCAGCAGCAGCAGGGAAATGTGGCTCAACCCTGCAGCAAGGCTGGGTGAGCTCATCTGCTCTGAAAGCCAGTGGCTCTCCCCTGACTGACGAGACCAGCTTGGCCCTGCAACTGCTGAGTGCCCTGAAACCTGCTGCCTGCTTCACGGCACCAGGTAGACGCTGCGCAGGGAACAGGGCTGCCTCCACCCCTCTGCCCGGTCGCACCCGGCTGGCAGAGCACAGCCACTTACATGTCACCTCCACCTGTGGGCAGAGCGGCACCGAGTGCGGGGACCCAAAGTGTCTGCACGGAGTAAGAGGAACCGCAGCAGCACCAGGGGCACCAGAACAGGGTGTGTGTGTGTCTTTGCCCTCCCACTTTTTACTTGCCTTGAGGGTGAGCGAGGGGATGGAGAGGAGTGAAGGGGGCGGCAGAGCAGAGGCAGAGTGAGGGCCGGGGCTCACGAGGAAGGGGCGGAGTGGGGGTGGGGCCTCGGGGGAAAGAGGTAGGGTTACAGTTTGATGTCAGTGCCCCCCCAACACTTTTAAGGAGCTTCCGGTGCTTCTGCCTAGTGCCCATGTTGTGGGGGTCCCTGCTTCAGCTCTTTCCCCTGTGGAGTCCAGCACAGAGACCTTTGCCACGGCGTCAATGCTCCCGCCTATGTCCTGCCGAGCTCAGAGCAGATGAGCACAACGATTCCTTCTGGCCTTGAACTCTACGAGTTCGCAGTGTGGCCGAGGGGGCCCCGAGCAGGGTTTTCACACAGCTGAAAGCAGTGCATAGCATGCGGCTGTGACCCATGGCACAGTGTGCCCCCTTGGTGCCCGAGCCACAGGCCATACATGTCTGTTACAGCCCCAGCTCCAGCTGCTCATGCTTTTCATTCTTGGGGTCCCAGTTCAGCCCATGGCGTGGGCTGTCCTACCAGCTTCCCCGTCAGGGTCCTCCGCAGCCCTGCCCCTCCCTGCTTATGTGCGCTAGTCTCTCCCCCGGCCTGCCTACATGCTGCTTTGCAGGTCACAGCCTCTGTCCCCAGGGTCTGGAGGCAGGCCTGGGTGGTGCTGTCTAACTGGCAGAGCTGAGAGCTGGCTGCATCTGCCTCCTGCTGAACGTCGTCTCTGAGCCGAGCTCTGAGCCAACCCGAGCAGCCCTGCAGGCCTAGGCTGGCACAGGGAGGAACCAGCCACAGTTGTGCCCCACAGAACGAGCTCCCTTCTTAGGAGGGTGGCTGAAGCAATGCTAAGCACACCCCTCCCCACGCCCTGCACTGCCCCTGGACACAAGCTGTCTGAGTCCACGTCCTGTGACTAGACAGGTTCTCCGCAAAGTCATCCAGGCTTTTGTCTCCTCTGGGCTAGGCCCCTGCAGGGCTCAGGCCTAAGGCCGGGTGCTTCGGCAGATGCAGAAGGCAGCTCGCAGCCTCCTGGGCATGGCAGGCCAGAGGCCTGTTACATTCCTGCTCTGCCCTGGTGCCAGGTGACTGCTGGATGGGATCCAGGGTGCTGCAGCAGGCACTCCTCTGCAATGGTTACACTGGCCACCTCAAGAGGGAGGCTGGGGGAGTTGGGCGTCCTTGGCAGCATCTCCTGAACTAGGCCACATCCTGCCACTTTGAGTTCGTATCTGCCCAAAACACTAGGGACGTACCCAGACGCTAGCCCCTGCCATCCCGCTGCCTGCGCCGTGTGGCTGCACTGCCCAGCTCCAGCAGCACTAGCCCGGCTGTGTGTGCCTTCCTGAGCTGGACATGACACTGTCCAGCTCCGGCGTAGACATTCCAGCCACGGTCTTACCGTCAGCAGCCCAGCGCTCAGAGATTCCCAGGTTCCCAGGCCAGAAGGGACTGCTGTGATCATCTAGACCAGTGGCTCCCAAACTCTAACAACCTGTGAACCCCTTTCGCTAAGATGTCAAGTCTCACAAACCCCCTCCTAAAAACGAATATTTCCGGGGATTTTCTCCTTAAGCTGAGTATAAATTATAAAAGCAGTGATCTTGGAAATATAACATTTGTTTTTATGACATGTTTATTACACACTATTTATTATTAATTATTATCATTGCAGTATTTTTATTACATTATGAAAACGGCAACACTCTGACAAGATCTCACGTTCGTAGCTTGTATCACTTTGAATAAGCCTGTTACAAGACAAGGCTCCTGTGTTTCATCAAGGAGTATCAGATGTGAAACAGCAGGAAGGGATCTAAGAAGCCAAGAGTTCCTCCTACACAAGCATTCAGGGCTTGAGCAGTCCAGGCAAACAACGCACGTTACAACAAAGCTTAAAGTTGTTCTTCATAATAATTTAAAAACAATCCTAGCTGCCTGTTTCATTTTAAAAACAGCAACAACAAAAAATCCACCTCCCTTTCCATTTCTTATAAGGAGTCTTGAAGTTTAACTCTCCTTAGTGGGGCAGAGATGCTCGCTTTGATATGCTTAGCTCTTGGAAGTCCAGGGGCTCTGGGCTGCTGGTCCCGTGCTGTCCGGGATCCCTAGGGACAGCTCTGTCCGCCATTAAGGAATTTTTCCCCAACAACCCACTGTAACATTTCTCAACCCCCCAGAGGTTCACACACCGCAGTTTGAGAACCACTGATCTAGACTGTCTGACCCCCTATGTAGCACAGGCAAGAGACCTGCCCCACAATAAGCCCCAGAGCAGAGCTTTTAGAAGAACATCCATGTGGTGGGGTATACAAACTCCACACTGGGCCGGAAGAGGTTAAAGGACAGCACTGGGCCCAGATAGAACCCGGCAGAGCCTGGTCCAGCTGGAGACAGGATAGAAAAGGGAGCAGCCCAGCCCAAAAGGCTGGTGATCAGTAGGGTGGTCTGGTCCAGTCCGGTACACCCCACCCAACCCCTCTGTACCAGCAAGATATTTATAGCTGGTACGGCATGCCAGAAAGAGAAGCAGCAGAACGTGGAGCCATGCCGACAGCTCCTCTGGCGTGGCTGTACCACCCCCAGCCCTTCCACGCAGGGTCTCCTCCATCTGTACAGCAGCCAGCCCTGCTGGTTCCAGGGGGCTCTCCCGGGAACCACAGCAGGGAAAGAAACAGAACGTAGGGGCACTGGGCCGGCAGCTCCTTCGGCGCAGCTGTACCACCCCCAGCCTGTCCTCCGGCGAGGCTGCTGCTGTACAGTCAGAGGAGACCCTGCGTGGAAGGGCAGGGGCAGTACAGCTGTTGGGTCTAAACTTTTGGTGAACTTTGGGGAGCCAAAACACACCCAGACTGGCTGTCTCTGCATAATCCTTCCTGAACCCTTTTGAACAAAACACTGACCTGCAAACTACTCATGACACCCCCTTTCTCAAGTAGCCATTAGCCTTTATCTCTATGCATTTACTTGTTAACTTGCTTTTCCTGTAAAATCTTGATCGATTATGCATGACCATTATCTTTTGTTAATCACTTTGTTTACTTCTGTGTATAAATATTAATGCTCACCCCTAATAAAGGGGCCACACTTAATCTAAAGCTTTTAGAGCTAAGGATAGTGTGAGCCCGTTGATCAACGCATTGGTGTCTGGTCTCTGACAGAATTGTGTGCCCCATACCAACTCCGCATGAACTCGGGTGCTGGAGAGGTGAGTGAGGACTTGCTTTATTTACCTAACACAGCCACGTCGGAGGAGCTGCAGGTGTGGGGCTGCCCGGTAGCCCCATGTTCTGCTCCTTTCCCCGCTGCGGTTCCGAAAGCACAGCAGGAGGAGGACAGAACCCCCCCCCAGGTAAGGGGGCAGGGATGGGGAGAGTGTGGGGGCCCTGGGCTGGGGACGGGGCAGGGAGGAGTCACACGGAGGGGCTGGTCAGGCCTCCTCCGTACTGGTAAGAAATGGATTCCACTTGCACCACTGCTGGAGAGGACCAGACCGACCCTGCAGGCTCCTGCCAAAAGAGGGATGTGACGAAGTGCGACTGTTCTTAATGTTTCCTCTGAATACTCTAGGGGTGCCTCAGTTTCCCCTATGCAGTTCTTAAGTCTCTAGGTGGTGGGATAAGGGAGTGTAATTGTTGCAGAGCAAAGGGACGACTCACTGTCTCCTGGCAACTAATGGCTGGGGTCCTTCCTGCAAGTTGGAGAACAAAGGAACCAGGTGACCTCCTGGCCTGGGAAAGGAACAAAGCCCAGAGGAGGAGGGGCTGGAGAGTGAGTCAGTTTGGGAGCTGGCTGGGGACGTGGAGTGAAGTGCAGACGTGAGTGTCTGGCTCACTGCCCCCCAAAATGGACCTGGCTGAGGGATCCCCTACTCTGTACCTACAAGCTCTGTTTTAGACCGTGTTCCTGTCATCGAATAAACCTCTGTTTTACTGGCTGGCTGAGAGTCACGTCTGACTGCGAAGTGGGGGTGCAGGACCCTCTGGCTTCCCCAGGACCCTGCCTGGGCAGACTCGCTGTGGGAAGCGCATGCAGGGGCACACGCTGAATGCTCCAAGGTCAGACCCAGGAGGTGAAGCCGTGTGAGCTTCTTGCCCTGAAGACAGTCTGCTCCGAGGGAGAGGAGGCTCCCCAAAGTCCTGCCTGGCTTTGTAGGGAGCAGTTCCAGAGCATCGCCCGGGGAATCCGTGACAAGGGGAGAATTGCCTCCCTGAAGTACCAGGACTGCATGCTTTCCTTCTCTGGGTCCAGAAGCTGAGGGAAGCAGCGGTAGGAAGTGACCCATTGATAGTAACTCAGAGGGTCCTTCCCCCAGAGATCTAATGCTGCCAACCCTCCTAGGGCCCCAGGTCAGAGCCTGGTGGAGCTGGGCTCCCCTGCCGCAGCCCCATGACTGACTGGACACTAACCACTAGGCCATCCAGCCCACCGAGAACCCTGTTACACTCCAGACTTGATTTAAACATTGTCAGTGATGGCGAATAGCAAAAAGAAGGCATCAAATTCTCTTGACAAGATCTGGTTTCCAGCAACCCGCGTTGATTGGCTGAGACGAGGCTTTTCTTTCCCAGGGACAGCTTCTCATGGTTCCTCTTTGTGGCATCCGGTGACCCTGCGGGCTGCCCGTGCCCTGAGTGTCTGGAACAGCGGAAATACTCTATTGCAACTGCAACCGCCAATGCTCCCACCTCCACCAGGGGCATCGTTACCCAGAGACGGCGCATTGCGTGTCCCCAAAGTGGCTGTGTTTTGCTGCTGGCTTGCGGCCTTGCATTTCTGAGCGGGTGAGATTGGGCGTCTTTGCTGCATATTGATGTCAGGCTAAATGCCACCGCAGCAGCTGCTGCTGCCCCCTGGGCCCTCCAGCCATAGCTGCTGGGTGCTGCTCTCCGGACGGTGTCAGACTGTGGCTCTGTCCTGGGAATGCGGAGGGCTCTGTCCCTGCTCCTCATCCCTCCACCATCTCTGCTTCCAAAGGGCAGCTCCCTCCCAGCTGTCCTGTCCTGCTTGAAGCTCCTCCTGACTCATTTTCTCCTGCAGTCCTGGGAAGGCCTCCTGGATGCCATCAACCCCCAACCAACCTGCCTGGCAATTCCCAGCCAGAGCGCCACAGGGTTTGCCTCTGTCCCATCCTGAGTCACAGAACCGTTACGCACCCTTCTCTCCTCCACTCGCTCCCAGCCTTATGGCCTTCCAGCTGCCTAGAGGGTCACCCATCCACAGAGCAGTCAGGTCTGAATTCTTCGCCAAGGGCCCGCTCCAAAGCTCCCGGAAGTCAATAGGGGTCCTTTCAGTGACCTGAATGGGGTTTGGCTCAGGCGCCTGGGGAGCAAGGAGTGGCCAGAGCACAGGACCGGCAGTCAGGAACTCTAGCTTTCTGACCCACCTCTGGTTGTGACTTTGGGTGAGTCAGTTTGCCGCTCTGTGCCTCAGTTTCCCCACCTGTCAGCAGGTGATGCTACTGACCTCGTCATCCCAAGGAGGTGCGATCAGAATCATTTATTTGGTGGATTTCACCTCTTGTCTGCTTGTGAATCATTCTCCAGCAGATCACAGCTTCCTCCTCTTCCGTCACCCTTCGACCTTATTCAGGATTAAGCTTGGTTTCTCCAGAGTAGCTACCTGGGACCTCGCAATTGTTCTAAGGGACAGTTTTGCCCTTGGCTCCCTTGGTGTAATTTTCATTGACTCAGCTCTAAGAATTTAGCCCTGGGGAGCTCCTGGACTCACTCCACAGCTTGAGCGGTTGTTGGAAGGATATCGTCACCCCCAGCCGGGGTGCAGGCTCAGGGCGACTGCTGGGCCTCGCCCTGTTCTGTAACTGTTCATTAAGCCATACAGTTCGGCTGCTGAGCGGGGCATGGCAGGGCTTCGCTCACACCACTGCCGAAGCAGGCTCTGCTGCAGGGAAATGTGCTGGGGCTGCAGAATCTGCTGCGTTCAGTCACTGCAGGTTGCTGGATTCTATAGCCCTGAGTCACAGGGCGGGGTGGGGTCCTGACTCACCAAGAGGCTTGGTACTGGGAGGGAGCCAACATGACTGTTTGGGAAACACAAGCCTGGTGAAAAGCGCCACGTCTGATTTCACTGCTGCATGGGCCAGTTTGGGGCTTCTGTCTGCCTGCTGTCAGACCAAAGCGGGCGGGGCTGGTGTGTGGGCACCTCAGGGGGGCATGAGGTGGGGCAGGAGCACTCGGGGGACACTGGAGGGGGGTGCTAGGCCTGGGCAAAGCAGTCACTGGGCCTCCGTCTACTCCCTGCTCAGGTGTCCATGTCACCAGGACAAACACCAGGACAGCTGGGACCGTTGGCAGAGTCAGCAGAGATGCCCAGGGCCGCCAGAGCTAGAGGATGGGTCCTGGGGAGAGGGAGATCCCCGCTGCAGGGGCAGGGGGAGGGGAACTTGCCTGAACATGCTGTTCCTAGCCCGAGAGCCTTCCAGCTCCCTCTGAGCCACTCCTCGCTCTAGCCGAACCAGTCTGGCCAGCCCTGCCCTTTTAGCTCTGCACAGGGCGGCCAGGCTCGGAGATGGCACCAGGTGGCCACTGGGCTGGTCCCATCTAGGGTTAAACCTGGCCTGAGTGCTCGAGACGGGGGGCCAAAGGGCCACTGACCTCCTCCTTTTTAAAGAGGGGGCCAGGCCCCTCCACTTTGGGGAACCTGAACCTGGCAGGGGCCCAACACCCGCCCCTTGGCCGCTGACTGGAGCAGGGGTGTATGATGGCCCTTCTGTGCCTGCGTGCCCGAGGGGCGAGTGCCCTGGTGAGCTGGGGCAGGAGTGTGGTGGCCCTTCTCTGCTGGCATGCTGGAGGAGTGAGTGCCCTGGTGAGCTGGGGCAGGAGGGTGTGATGGCCCTTCTCTGCCGGCATGCCTGAGGGGTGAGTGCCCTGGTGAGCTGGAGCAGGGGGTGTGATGGCCCTTCTCTGCCGGCGTGCCGGAGGGGCAAGCGCTCTGGTGAGCTGGGGCAGGGGGGTGAGATAGCCCTTCTCTGCCGGCGTGCCGGAGGGGTGAGTGCCCTGGTGAGCTGGAGCAGGGGGTGTGATGGCTCTTCTCTGCCGGCGTGCCGGAGGGGCGAGCGCCCTGGTGAGCTGGGGCAGGAGTGTGATGGCCCTTCTCTGCCGGCGTGCCTAGACTGTCTAGACCATCCCTGATAGACATTTATCTAACCTACTCTTAAATATCTCCAGAGATGGAGATTCCACAACCTCCCTAGGCCATTTATTCCAGTGTTTAACTACCCTGACAGTTAGGAACTTTTTCCTAATGTCCAACCTAAATCTCTCTTGCTGCAGTTTAAGCCCATTGCTTCTTGTTCTATCATTGGAGGCTAAGGTGAACAAGTTTTCTCCCTCCTCCTGATGACACCCTTTTAGATACCTGAAAACTGCTATCATGTCCCCTCTCAGTCTTCTCTTTTCAAAACTAAACAAATGCAATTCCTTCAGCCTTCCTTCATAGGTCATGTTCTCAAGACCTTTAATCATTCTTGTTGCTCTTCTCTGGACCCTCTCCAATTTCTCCACATCTTTCTTGAAATACGGTGCCCAGAACTGGACACAATAATCCAGTTGAGGCCTAACCAGTGTAGAGTAAAGCGGAAGAATGACTTCTCGTGTCTTGTTTACAACACACCTGTTAAGGCATCCCAGAATCACGTTTGCTTTTTTTGCAACAGTATCACACTGTTGACTCATATTTAGCTTGTGGTCCACTATGACCCCTAGATCTCTTTCTGCCATACTCCTTCCTAGACAGTCTCTTCCCATTCTGTATGTGTGAAACTGATTGTTCCTTCCTAAGTGGAGCACTTTGCATTTATCTTTATTGAACTTCATCCGGTTTACCTCAGACCATTTCTCCAATTTGTCCAGATCATTTTGAATTTTGACCCTGTCCTCCAAAGCTGTTGCAATCCGTCCCAGTTTGGTATTGTCTGCAAACTTAATAAGTGTACTTTCTATGCCAACATCTAAGTCGTTGATGAAGATACTGAACAGAGCCGGTCCCAAAACAGACCCCTGCGGAACCCCACTTGTTATACCTTTCCAGCAGGATTGGGAGTCATTAATAACTACTCTCTGAGTACGGTTGTGTGACAGCCAGAGCAGATCTCCGGAGACCCATTACTCTTCTCACCAGAGGATGGGGCCGGGCAGGGGACAGGGGCAGGGGACAGATCCGTTCCTTGGAGGGGAGACCAAAGACGGGCACATCCCCTGGCTCGGAAAAGGTCCAGTCTTGTGGGACCAGCTCTGTGCACGTCCCAGTCACTACAGAAGCCAGGGCGTGCCTTGGGGTTAACGGGTGCACTGGGGGAGGGAAACATGCCAGCCCAAAGCCCTGATCTTGGCCTGTCTCTTGGGCTGCGGAACAGTCTCTCCAGGGAAGGGGTGAGAGCCCCCGGCGTGGACCGTCAAACCTCGCCTGGCTGAAGGCCCGGGAGGATAATACATCAGGGGCGATCCTGCCCACTGAGGATGGACCAGCTGAGACCCACTCCTAGTGTCTAGGTTTAGAGGGTCTTGTGCACCGAAAATCCCCTGTCATATCTGAGCTGGTAAGTCTTATGGCCATGGCAGGAGCTTGGGAGCCAGAGTCTGCTGGGATCTGACCCCTGCAGCTTCAGGCAAACTGCTTTGCCTCTCTGTGCCTGCCTGTTGTCCCCGGAGTGGGCGTTATTTGTGCTGCAGCATTGCCAAGGGGCTGGACAGAGAGTGCGAGCCAGTCCCCCACCCCAAAGAGCTTCCCGGCTAGTCAGCAAGGCGGAGCAAGGCAGGGTCCTTACTGTTACAGCTGGGAGGCTGAGCTGCCGAGACAGAAAGCGACTCAGCCAAGGTCCCACAGGGAGTCTGTGGCACAGCTGGGAATTGGACCCGGGTCTCCATCCTATGCCCTAACCACAAGCCCAGCCTGCCTTTCTGCAGAAGCCCTGCTCTGTCTCCTGTGGCTGTGGGGCAGGGAGGAGGCTCAGTGAAGGCTGGTTAAGTGCTGAGGGATCTGGGCTGTTATAGTCAGCCCAGGGGTAGAAACCTGGCACGCTCACTGGGGTAGGACATGGGCAGCTTCCCTGTCAGAGACCTGGGACCAGGCCAGGTTAGGGCACAAGCCCAGGCCTCATAGGGGGCTTGTTCCCGTCCCACGCACAGGCACTGCTGACACTCCCTAGGCAAGGGAGATCCAGCCTGGCTGAGCAAAGGGTGTTGCCAGGCCTGCGGTCTGGAAAGCTCTCCACACCCTGCCAGCGTTATCAGCCCTTCCCTGCCACTGGCACCAAGGTCACTCTGGAATAACAGCGAGAAAAGCAAGCAAGCCACAAAGCCTCCGGCCGGCCCACAGCGCTGGAGAGCTGGACGGGGAGAGTAGGCATGCTGCACGTGGCTCCTTTGTGTCCAGCGCCGGTGGGCGGGAGGCTGGGACAGGCTCTAGGCAGAAGCTCTGCAGAGAAACGGAGCAGGGTCAGGGTTCCTCCTGCGCTCCTTATTCAAACAAAGCTCCGTGTTCAGTGCTGGCAGAAAGTGGCTGCCCCCTAGGGCCAGAGCAGGAGGCTTCGTTTCTAAAACCGTCCGGTCCCCTGAGCGCCACATGAATCGCAGGGATCCCTGGAGACCCAGGCTGCCCACCCAACGGCTCTGTGCCTGTGGACGGGCTGTCAGCCCCCTGCGTGCCCCCACCCATGGCAACGTGGCTCCAAGCGAGCTCAGGCAGCATTGGCTGAGGTGGGGATTTCCTATGGGAGTAAAGGGGGGTGATGCATGGACATGGACAGGGACCGCCTCCCCCTCCCATACCACACACGGGTGCATCCCTGCCTCTCCCTTTGCTGAGCCCCGGGAGGGGCCATTGCACTGCCATGGGAAGGGGGAGAGACAGTGCCGCTGAGCTCGCTTCCTCTGTAACACCAACAGCCCCCGGTCGTCGCCGGGCAGGATCGAACCTGGGACCTCTGGAGCTAAATGCACGAGCTGCTATTGCACTACCTGGGACAGAGCACCACACCCAGGAGGTGTGTGGATTACACCTCCATGGCCCCCAGTAAGGATCGGTAGGCGAAAGGGACAATGTGGTCCAGATATCCCGGTCATAGGAGCTCGGTATCCTTTCACTCAGCCAATGGCAACCCCAGGGCTCAGGTGCTGGAGAGGCTGCCTGCGGTGACACATTAAAGGGGCGGTGTCAAGAGTGAGACTGTCCCCCACCATTCCCTGGTCCTTTTACCTGGAAAGAGCAGTGCTGGGGTCAGTGTCCCACGAGCCCCTTTGGTGGCAAAAACTTATACCAAGGAGCAATCTAACTTCTTGGCAGTGTCCTTATCCACCGCCATCGCTCCCTGGGCTGAGCGGATCCAGCCCGCCCCGCTGCTCTCTCAGCCTGCCCGCCTCTGAGATGCTTGTTTGGTTTTTAAACATCTGACTTTTTGCTCTTCAAAGTCCCTCTTAGCCCTCGAAACTCCTGCTCCACCTGCAGTTGTTACACTCTCTCCACTGGCCTCACTCTGATCAGATCTCCGTTTTCTACTGGAGGCCTCTCTGGCTCAGCCACATGACACTTGGCACCTAACTTCTCCCCTCCTGCTTCCTTTTCCATTCTGGGGTGAGCATGCTGTCTGAAACCCTGAGTCCCTCACACAGCCTCCATGCTGAGCCCAGGGATTTTAGTTTCCTCTCTTTCGTTGACTTTACCATGTATCTGACTAGCTTCCTCTTTTTCCAGGGCCCCCACCCTTACCTAATGTTAGCGTCACTGCTAGTTTTTGGTACAATTCCTCCCTAGAGAATGATGAAATGAACACTGTGGTCACTGTGAGTGGCTCAGCTGCCGTTTTAACTTGACCCAATTCCTTTGTGTTGCACAGGACTCCGCTGAGAACAGCTCCTCTTGCATAGCCTAGAACTAGCTGTTCCAAGCAGAAATAATTTAAGATGTCAGGAAATTGCTTCACTAACCCTTGTCCTGAGATGACGTTTGACTGGTTTCTATTTGGGTAGAAGTCTTCAATGATTGCTTTGTTCAACTTCGTTCCCTCTTTGATCTCCTTCAACGTTATTCATTCAATAGCCGTTTCATGACTCCGAGGCTATGAATATAACCCTACTCGTATCGTTGGGATTTGTATCCATCTAGGTTCTACTGTATGGGCCTCTCTGGTCAGAAAGTGGATCCTATGGAAGCTTTCAGGTGTGGTGCTGCTCACCCTGCGTCTATGACCGAATCTGTCCTTCCTGCACAGCTTGTAAGCAGGTACCGCAGTATCCCACTGATTTATTTTAGACCATGCACCAGGGTTCAGTGCCGCCTTGTGTGCTGAACCTTTCCCTTGTCAGGCATTGCCACACAGTTTTCTGCTTGGAAGTTTCCTACCTTGGGATACAGACTAGTGTAGCTTCAGGTTTTGCTGCAGCCCTGTTCTTTAACTCCCCAGAGTGATACCTTGTTCCTCTTTTGGAATCCACCTCTGTGATGTCAGTCTGTCCTTCTTCCAGTCCAGCTGGAATCGCTCTCCTGTCGTGCCTCCTGGAGGCCGCTGTATTGTCACATCCCTGCCTGATGGCTTTGTCTCATCAGAGTGCTGCTCCCCCAGTTCCTCATTTCAATAACTTCCCCTCGGCCCCCCCAAGTCTCGTTAACATTCTGCGCCAGGATCTGGTTCCTAGTTGTGTAGCTCCCCCTGCCCTCAGATGACCCCAGTTTTAATCAATGCAACCCCTAGTGAGACCTGGAAGTCCCTCCTCTCTGGCTGGCCCTGTGCATGGAACTGGAAGGATGAAGCTCCCGTGCAGGCCCTTAAACCACTTTCCTAATAATTGAATCATAGAATCATAGAATACCAGGGTTGGAAGGGACCTCAGGAGTTATCTAGTCCAACCCCCTGCTCAAAGCAGGACCAACACCAACTAAATCATCCCAGCCAGGGCTTTGTCAAGCCTGACCTTAAAAACCTCTAAGGAAGGAGATTCCACCACCTCCCTAGGGAACCCCTTCCAGTGCTTCACCACCCTCCTAGTGAAAAAGTTTTTCCTAATATCCAACCTAAACCTCCCCCACTGCAACTTGAGACCATTGCTCCTTGTTCTGTCATCTGATACCACTGAGAACAGTCTAGATCCATCCTCTTTGGAACCCCCTTTCAGGTTGTTGAAGGCTGCTATCAAATCCCCCCTCATTCTTCTCTTCCGCAGACTAAACAATCCCAGTTCCCTCAGCCTCTCCTCATAAGTCATGTGCTCCAGCCCCCTGATCATTTTTGTTGCCTTCCGCTGGACTCTTTCCAATTTTTCCACATCCTTCTTGTAGTGTGGGGCCCAAAACTGGACACAGTACTCCAGATGAGGTATTGCCAATGTCGAATAGAAGGGAATGATCACATCCCTCGATCTGCTGGCAATGCTCCTACTAATACAGCCCAATGTGCCATTGGCCTTCTTGGCAACAAGGGCACACTGTTGACTCATATCCCGCTTCTTGTCCACTGTGACCCCTAGGTCCTTTTCTGCAGAACTGCTTCCTAGCCATTCAGTCCCTAGTCTGTAGCAGTGCATGGGATTCTTCTGTCCTAAGTGCAGGACTCTGCACTTGTCCTTGTTGAACCTCATCAGATTTCGTAAGTGTAGCTTCAGGACCTCTGTCTGACGCCTTCCTATGTCATTGGAACTGACGTGTCACAATCACAGGCTGCTTCCTTCCCAGCACTCACTGGATGTGTCTCTGGATGACTCATGAGACCCCAGCAGGCAAGTCACCAACTAGCTCTCACAGTCCCCCTGTACCCAGCTATGGATACTTCTAACAATGGACTCCTCATTGGTACAGCCTGCCTGCGACTCACACCTGCAGCCCTGTTCCCTGGAGTGACCGACCTCGGGCCATGAGGAATGAAGGGTCCTCTGCTGCTATAGGGAGGTAGGTCCCACCCAGGGCCCCTCCTCCCTACATGGCAAGCATCCCTGGCCATATCCCCCGCTGACAGGCACCATGCACCAAGGTGCCTGTCTCAGGGCTCCCTGTGTGCCTCCAACAGGAGGGAGTCTTGCTGGGTGTCCCCAAGATCAGCCTTCCAGCCCCTCACTCACTCTCCTCTGGGCTAGGCCAGCCCTGCCTTCACCTTGCAAGTTAACAGTAGGTGCCCCCCTAGTCCCAGTCCCTTTAAATTGGTCCCGTGACATCCAGCCCCTGACCACTGGCTACTCGCAGAAATCCCATATCCTGGGCCCCTCCAGGAGCAGTGTGCCCCGTTTACCAGTCTTCTCTTCAATCACTGCTCCTGTGAAGCACCCAGCACTGCTGAGCACTAACAATAACCCAAGAGAAGGTTCATTTCAGAAAAGCTAGAGATCCTACTAGCAACAGAGAGAGTGACGGAAACAGTACAAAATAATTAAATGGAAACCTGGCTCTCCGCTTATGAACTCTTCCCTCCCCTAGCTAATAAAGGAGGTTTTCTCCCCAAAGTTCAGTCTATTGCAGCGCTGGCTGGTTTCACAGGGAGCAGGAGCCAATGTTTCATGAGAACACCTCACTCCTCAAGGTGTCTGCTCAGTGTACAGATACACATGCTTCTCCCTCTGCTGTATTCTCCAGCAACAGACTCTCGTCCTTTCCAGGGACAGGGTGATCCCCTGTCTGTTCTAATGGTCCTTTTCCATCTCCAAGTGGTTTCAACTGTTTGCTGGTGCCTCTGATATTTTCCCACTGAAAGTCTCAGGATTGAGCAAGGCTAAACAATCAAGCCTTCTATCGCAGTGCCTGCTAAACAGGTCAGGTTGACAACTCCCTCCTGTCTGAATGGGTGATCCCTGAGGCCCATTATCCCCTGGCGACTCATTTTTAGTCCAAGTCCATACAACGTACTTTCAATATAAATACTTATTCTTTAAATAGAACCCATATGTCCATCTCGCAATGATTATGAATCTTGAAAAGTTATGAGCTTTCTATAGATACCACACGTGTCATGCTTTACGGGTAAATATCCTGTCAGACGTGTTTGGTGGAGTGAGTTTGTCAGGTCTGAAGTGAGAGTTGTTTGCAAATAACATGGTGTCAAGCTGTCCTGCAGCGGTTCTAGGGCATGAATATCAACCTCAGGACAGACTGGTAAGAAGCAGAGGACAAACCCCAAACTGGCTGTGAGTTCTACACTTACATTTCACCAACCAAGTATCAAGTGTAAACTCCTCAGGCACTATAACAGCCTAACCATGGAGTCACAGACAGACCCCTCAGGTACACCGGCGTATCTCGTCAACTAAGCAAGCTGCCTTTGTGAGAGATGGTCCCTTACACCAAAAATCATAGCAATATTCAGGTTACAGTCCCAAAGGACCTTACCTAATGCTTGTAGCCAATCCTATAAACGATCTAAAGATTTTATTGACTAGGAAAAGGAAATCAAAGAGTTATTTACAAGGCTGAAGAACATACACACATAAATGAGTTACAGATTTAAGTTTCAGAAAGTCATGGAAGCTTCTATAATAAGCAAGTGCTGTATGTCCTTTAGGTTAAGCACAGGGGATCTTTTGCTTATGCTTAGTAATCCTAGCTCCTCAGAGTCCAAGCAGCATAAAAGATACAGTTCCTCCTTGTCAGGGATTCTTCTTCCCCCCTCCCATTCTGCTTCAAGTTGCAAATTCAGCTGTTGGGAGAGGTTCATGGAGGGAGGGAGCAATCAGCAAAATCTCTTGTCCTGTGGCCATCCACACTGGTTCGTCTGATGTTGATGAGCCTTCTTGGCTGAGCAGGAGATAACATTTCCTGTTGGTGACTACTATTTCACACTAGTTAACACTTCTCTTCTCTCTTGTATCCCATGTGACATTCCCTTATCACATGGGACATGGATATTATAAGGGAGATCAACAGATGCAGTAATTTATGAGCATTTCACAAAGCCTAAACATTAAACCCATGTTTATAATGCTAACACTTCCTTTGACAGCACTACCACACGGGTGAGCCAGATGGAGGCCAGCTAGGAATTTGTCAGTGTTCAGCTGAGACCTAGGGGCCTTGGCACGAGCTGGCACCTGATCTCCCAGCGTCACACACGGAACCTTTCACTAAGGAGCCTCCGGGTCACGCTCCCCCTTCCCTCAGCTGGTGCCGTTGGCTGTGGGTGGGGCATGGGGAGAGGAATGGGAGCTGGCAAAGCTGCACTCAGAGGTTTTAAACCCGAGGCTTGGCAGCCATTAATTCCAAAGACAGTGGTCCCGTCCATGGGAGGACTGGGGGGGCCCAGCTCGCTGCCTTCCCAGCATGTTTCCCCAAGCGGAGGATGGCAGCAGCTGGTGAGGAGACAGGCCTGCTCAGGACTATCCCTTTGAATTAGCCTCCCTCTCTGCCCCTGCAGTTTGGGAGCTTTGATGCCAAGATGCTCCGAGGCCCACAGGCGGCTGGCACAGGTGGGCATGTACACCCCTTGGCCACAAGGGAAAGAGCTGGTCGTTCTGTGCCATGACACTGACAGAGCAGCATCCTCCCCTTGGAGCCAGTCCCAGCTCCCCGTGCCCTTTGTCCCGCTCAGGTCCACAAATACCCATTACTGAACCCAAACGTGCTGGGAAATGAGCCTTGCTGTGGGTGCGGAAACCTGCTTTTCCCCAAGCACCGTGTCTGCTGCAGAAAGAAAAACCCTCCGGATGATCCTGCCTCAGCCTGCTCTGCACGCTGCGGTTGTACTGGTGGAACTAGTTCAGTTAGGGGAGTGATTTATTTCTGTAACCAATCTTGTTATACTGGTACAAACCCTACTGCGGACACATATATACTGGTATAAAGGTGACTCAAACGGGTATAGCTTCCTCCCCTTGTCCATAGGCATAGCACCTGTCTACCAACATCACTGCTTCCACACGGGGGCTAGGAGGCTCATACAACTTAGACATTGGACATTGCCTGGGTTACTCATGCAGGCTCCAGAAAGTGACCCCGAGGTTGCAGCTGGGACCAGCCAGACACCTCCAGCCCCAGTTCCTCTTGGATGGCCCCTTGGAGGGATGACAGCAGACGAGGGGAGCATCGGGCACACAGTAACATTGGAGGTAGTGGTGACCCTCAAACTGAGAATGTTTCCTGTCCCTATAGATCTGGGGAGGAGTGATCAGAGACTCATCCAGGAGCGTCCGATTGCAAGAGAGAGGCCTGCTGCAGAAGCTGCCTCCATTCCCCTTCTGGCTGGCTGGTGTGTGTTAGAGACAAGCATGACCAACAGAACATGGGTGATGGAGTTCAGGAGCATTACATTGCAAGGGTTTGTCTCAGCTCATGAAACACTCAACTTTTTTTTCAATGACCTGGAAAAAAGCTTAAAATCATCATTGATAAAGTCTGCAGCTGGCCCGAAGATTGGTAGCAAACAGCGCAGAGGACAGGTCACTGATGCGGCACGATCTGGATCACTTGGCAAGCTGGGCATAAGCAAACAGTATGTGTTTCAAGAGGTCCATAAATCTAGGTACAAAGAATGCAGGTGTAAGGGTGCTGCTGGCCCCTCACTGAAACTTAGTGGGGTTTTTGATTGGTCCTTTCCCAATACCAGGAAAAAGGGGAGGGGCCAAAGAGAAATCAGGATCCTGAGACTGACAGCCCCAGGGCTAATGGGAAGAGGTCAACACTCCAAGTCAGCCAGATTGACAGGGCAGCAGGTCAAGGAGGGAGCCAGGAGCCTGGTGGCCTGTCCTCCATGTGAGGCAGGAGAAGGGCAGAGCTAAGGGAAGAGCAGCAGCCCAAGCAGGGCTGGAGGTAGAGCAGCAGGAGCCAGAACCAGAGGGGTCCGAGGAGCAGCCCAGAAGGCAGAGGTGGGCTGCAGGCAGAGCTGCAGGGCTGAGCCAGAGGAACCAGAGGAGGGGGAGCTGGAGCAGCCCGGAGCCGGGAGTTGGAGCAGTACAGACCGGCTGGCCCGACAAGGAGCCTGGGCTGAGCTACAGTGGGGAGCCGCAGGGCCAAAGCCAGGATAGCAGAGGCCAGCTGTGTTGCGAGTAACACCAGAGCTGAGTGCGTTGAGCGGCTGAGGAGAGTGAGGGGGGCCCTGGGCAGAGGGCCCAGCGCACGGAGACATCACCAGACAAGTGGCCTTGCAGGTGGGGCTCAGGGTGGGGACATGACCCCCATAGGGGGGAGTAATTATGGGGAGAAGGGTCCTGCCACCTACAGCAGTGTCTGGGACCTACAGGGTCACAGGGAGGCCTGGGACATGTGAGGAACAGGCTGAGAACTTTCCTTATGGCCCAGAGATGGCTGTTTGTGGTGTTACCTGCACGCATGGGGCAGGTCCCTGGGTCCTTTAACCTTTCCCATTTTCCCTTATTTTTCTTACACTTGCTGTTTAATAAATTGTGTTTGGTTTGAACTTAACGTAGTGATCACTAGGTCAGGGAAGCAGCTGGTGCAGAGAGAGCACCCCGAAGTGGGGCCACCCTAGCCCCTGGCCTACATGACCATGACAAGGATGGGGGTTAAGCTGCCCAGGAATTCTGGGCCCAGCCTTGTCAGGGTTATGAGAACTCTGCTGTGGGAGAGCAGAAGGAGGGTCCTTGAGGTCAGGCAAGCCTCCAGGTAAAGGGAGCTGAAGCGAGGACTCAGATCCCTTCGCTACCAGATTTCAATAGGGTTATACAGATGCCAGGAAAGTTCCCCACAATAGCAGGACTGTTCCCCTGCTTACACAGGCCATACTTACAGGCTGGGGAACTCTATCCTGGGAAGCAATGACTCTGAAAAAGATTTGGGAGGTCATGATGGATAATCAGCTATGTGAGGCTGGGTAACCAGGTCATGCTAGAGTGTATTCAGGTCAATTCACTTCTGTATTAGCATAAATCAAAATGAGTTTAAATGTAAAAGTGTATGCAGGTGTTTAAACTTCATGAAAACTAGTGGAATGTTACTTGTATTGTTTTTGCTTATCTGTTCCTATAGTAACGTAATAGCAAACATTGACGTGTATATCTTGTGAAATGCTCATGAAGAACTTTAACAGAACATGCTAATTTCAAAGCAAGTGGCCAATATATATGATGGTCGGAGGTCAACTGGCTCTGTGGATGAGGGGAAAGCAGTGGATGTGTTATTCCTTGACTTTAGCAAAGCTTTTGATATCGTCTCCCATAGTATTCTTGCTGGCAAGTTAAAGAAGTATTGGCTGGGTGAATGGACTGTAAGGTGGATAGAAAGCTGGCTAGATCGTTGGGCTCAATGGGTAGTGATCAACGGCTTCATGTCTAGTTGGCTGTGGAGTGCCCCAGGGGCCAGTCCTGGGGCTGGTTTTGTTCAATATCTTCATTAATGATCTGGAGGATGGTGTGGACTGCACTCTCAGCAAGTTTGTAGATGGCACTAAACTGGGAGGAGTGGTAGATACGCTGGAGGGCAGGGATAGGATACAGAGGGACCTAGACAAATTAGAGGACTGGGCCAAAAGAAACCTGATGATGTTCAACAAGGAAAAGTGCAGAGTCCTGCACTTAGGATGGAAGAATCCCATTCACTATTACAGACTAGGGACCAAATGGCTAGGCAGCAGTTCTGCAGAAAAGGACCTAGGGGTTACAGTGGTCGAGAAGCTGGATATGAGTCAACAGTGTGCCCTTGTTGCCGAAAAGGCTAACGGCATTTTGGGCTGTATAAGTAGGGGCATTGCCAGCAGATCAAGGGACGTGATCATACCCCTCTATTCAACATTGGCAATACCTCATCTGGAGTACTGTGTCCAGTTTTGGGCCTCACACTACAAGAAGGATGTGGAAAAATTGGAAAGAGTCCAGCAGAGGGCAACAAAAATGATGAGGGGGCTGGAGCACATAACTTATGAGGAGAGGCTGAGGGAACTGGGATAGTTTAGTCTGCAGAACAGAAGAATGAGGGGGGATTTGATAGCTGCTTCAACTACCTGAAAGGGGGTTCCAAAGAGGATGGATCTAGACTGTTCTTAGTGGCAGCAGATGACAGAACAAGGAGTAATGGTCTCAAGTTGCAGTGGGGGAGGTTTAGGTTGGATATTAGGAAAAGCTTTTTCACTAGGAGGATGGTGAAGCACTGGGATAGGTTCCCTAGAGAGGTGGTGGAATCTCCATCCTTAGAGGTTTTTAAGGTCAGGCTTGCTAAAGCCCTGGCTGGGCTGATTTAGTTGGGGTTGGTCCTGCTTTGAGCAGGGGGTTGGACTAGATGATCTCCTGAGGTCCCTTCCAACCCTGATATTCTATGATTCTATGATTCAAAAGACAAAATGCATTCTTCACTCATTGTCATCAAAGGAAAAGCCTACATGGGTACTTGGGTAGAGACGCTGTCAGATTGTTTTCTGTGTGAAGAAACTATAAATATGGATTCAAAGAAAGATAGTGTATCTCTGAACTGTTCAGACTCTCACAGGGAAATGTACGAGATGCAAAGCTGAGATACCCAGAGACAATCTGGGTTCTCTGAAGACTTTTGGGAAACTGGCAGTTTACATCACAGCCACCACTTAGCATTACAAATTGTGACTCACCTGTGCATATATTTTATCTGCTTTAACCTCACAATTCATTTTTCTTAGCTAATAAACCTTTAGTTAGTTTACTATAGAATTGGCTGCCAGCGTTGTCTTTGGTATAAGGCCTGGAGTACCAGTTGATCTGGGGTAAGTGACTGGTCTCTTGGCACTGGGAGAAACCGGATGTGATGTGATTTTTGGTTTAAGTGACCATTATCACACAGTTCAGTTCGTCTGGGTAGGAAATAAAGAGGGGCGGAGAGTCTAAGAGGATGGTCTGTGACTCCCTGGTAAGCCTGGTCTAGTGAGCCAGAAGTTCACGTGTTACTGCCTTGGTGAATTCTAGACCACACCACCCGCTTGGAGTATCTGCCCTGTTTCTGACAGGCTGCCCTGGGGTCAGCACTCACAGCTGTGAGTCACTCCAGACAGCATGACAATCTGAACATGAACTCCCACTGCGACTCTGTGGTCAAAAGGGCAAAGGCAGGAATACAGGCAGGAGCAGGCAGGTTATATTACTTCTGTATCTGGCACTGTGCGACCACTGCTGGAACCCTGTGTCCAGTTCTGGTGGCCACAATTCAAGAAGGACGTTGATAAATTGGAGAAGGGTCAGAGAAGAGGCACAAGACTGATTAAAGGATTAGAAACCTGCCTTAGAGTGAGAGACTCCTGGACTTATCAGTTTAGCTTAACAAAGAGCAGGTTAAGGGGTGACTTGATCACAGTCTGTAAGTACCTCCATGGGGAGCACAAATCAGATTAAAGAAGACCACGGTACAGCAGGAGCCAATGGCTGGAAGCTGAAGCTAGACAAATGCAGAATGGAACCAAGACACTCTTTTCTGACAGTGAGGCTAATGAATCGTCTGGATGACTTACCGAGGGCTGTGGTGGATTCTCCATCACTGGCAATTTTAAAAGCAAGACTGGTTCAGTCGTAGCTACTGAACTTGAAGCAGGAATTAATTCAGAGAAGTTCTCTGGCCTGTGTCATCAAACTAGGCAAGCACAATGGTCCCTTCTGGCCTCAGAAATCTCCGAATGTCTGAATAAGGGCAGCAGAGCGGAGAGCTGCTCAGTGTTACAGGCACATGCAGGCAATTGCTGTTCCCTGGCACTGTCAGATTTCCTGATGCTCCATCCAAAAAAAGGGACATCTTGAAAACTTCTCCCAGGACACAGGCAGCAGTGAACGGGTCAGGGGAAAGATGGGGAGTGTCTGGCTAGGGGAGGAGAACGAGGATGCCCCAGGAAGGAAGAGGGGAGGGAATGAGCTGCAGAGCTTGGCAGCCCCCTCTGGCAGCGCAGAGTCAGAGGGCAGCCAGGTCGCTGTGCTGAGGCACAAGCTGGTCTGGATCAAAGAACCCAGGATGCATGAGGAACAGAAACCACTGTGAAAGTAGGAGATGGGGGGCCAGCCCCTCCCTATTGTCCAAACCTGCCAAACGCCTAGCGATTCAAACACCAGCTCTTGATCTGAATTTAGTGCCCTGAACTCACATCTCTGTGCGGTTTGGCACCTACTGCAAATGGTACAGGAATAACCTCGTCTACCCAAAGGCAAGAAATCAGCTGTGCTGAGGCTCTGTTCATGGCCCTATTATTTCTGTCCAGCCAGCTGATATTTTATCCTGTTAGATGGGAGAATACAATGGAAACGTCTCCACTTTCCTTTGAACAAAGGCTGTTTTTCAGGGCGGCTGTCATTTCACTGCCTGGGAGAAGAAAGGGGGGGAAAAAAAAACCCAAACCACCAACAGCCCAGCTCATGGTCAGGGAATGAAAAAGTGGATACATTTCCTACTCAAGTGCATAGCACATCCAATGCAAAGTGGGGTGTGTGTGTGTGTGTGTGTTGGAGGGTGCCAACGTGACAATGCCCTGAGTTCACACGGGCACTCTATGGGGTTTGATTATGAGTAACAGGTTAGAAGCAGATTGCTGAATGGATGGGGGTGGGGAGAGGATTAGCCGGGTGGCTATGGAGACTGAAACATGGAGCCCTTGGCAGCTAGATCAGCAGTTTGAATTTGCAGGGAACTCTGTGACTCAGAGCTCCAGTTACTTGTTTCCTACAATGCTAAAAGTCATGGGTCCTGGCCCTGTGAAATTAGGATCATGGAGGTGTCCAGCTAGCCCAGTGAATGGTAAGAATCTGGGCAGACAGTGCTGATAGTCCCTGAAAGTCAGTCCTGTCTCAAGGGCTGTGGAGGGGCCTATTGGAAATGAGTTGAGGATTTTCATCTGCCTTCTAGTGGACAGACGTCCGTCACAGAACCATCATGGCTGGCAGGCAGCCTGGCAGGGAGGCCATGGAGACTGCACTGTCTCCCAGCCCTTGCACAGTGGTGAGGCAGAGTGCTGGAAGCTGACTCAGCTGCTCCTGTTGTACCTTTCCTGGGGATCCGTACGAGGAGTCTATGTCCCGGAGTGTCAAACGGTGAACGCCCATCAGCAGTACGCCAGGTTCCAGCCCCTCTTCTGCTTCTCTCAAACTGCTTGTTGAGGTTCTGGCTGCATTTCTTCCTGCACCTTTTCACTTATGCGCTCCCTGCCTATGGCCCCGCAAAGTCCCAGGATCTCCCTGTCAGGCTCCTCTCCTGGCACTGGCTGAGATAGCCATCACTCAGCCCAGGAGGATGTTGCTAGATGGAGGCAGTTTCTGTGACTTTGGGGCATATTTCCCATCACTTGTTTGTTCATTTCTCCTTAGAGTTCCTCTGTCCAGCATCCACCGACTCCTTGGATTCCTTCCTGGAGCAGTGGGCATTGTCTGGAGTTCTCTGCTTGGCCTCAAACTCAGAATCCCTTGTACTGACCTTGTGCTCTCACTCCTGTCTGTTTTTTTTCATATAGCACCTCCTTATGTTTTTGGGGACACCTCCCCTTGATGTTTCTTTTGGGGTCTCCAACCAACCTCACCAGGATCAAACCAGCTGGCACCTTTCATAAGGTGCAAATCACTAAAAAGCAACGACACAGCTGAGTGTAGGGGGATGCAGAGAGTGAGTGGCCTCCAGCTGGGAGTGAACATCAAAAGGAGAATAGCCCCTAGGAGCCAGTCATGCAGCAGGATCCCATTGTGCCAGGCGCTGGACAATCACAGAACACAAAGACAGTCCCTGCACCAAGGAGTTGATAATGGAAATATAAGACAAAAGACACCAGGTGGAGAAAGACAGCTGGGGGAGCACAAGAAAAGAATGAGATCTTATTGTCTAAATAGACTAGCAGTCCCTGGGGGAGGGAAGGGGAGTAACACACAAACAGAGTGAACAATGTGGCGTCAGGGTCAAAGCACAGGCAGGAGAGATCAGGAGTCCTGAGATATGTTCCTAGGTTTTTGTGGGGCATTGGCTAAGTCTCTTAACTTCTCTGTGCCTCATTTTCCCATCTGTAAAACGGGTCTGATGATACCCACCCCAAGCAGGAGTAGTGAGGCCTCTCCTCCATGCTACAACTTTTTGGAAGCTCTAGAGGCCGGGTATTATTTTCCAGCGTGCAGTGTGCTCCTCCAGGACAGGTACACTGAAGTGGGTACAGTGTCTAACAGCATTAGGTGTTTTATTTTTCAATGGTTTGTGAGGGGCATTTCCTCATCCTCTTCTTTCCCTTTCTCTCCTTCCTCATGTTACAGTCACCACAGCATGTTCTACAGCCCCCAGACAGACACTTCAGCTCCGACTCGGATCTCTCTTCTTCCCTAGCCAGCTTGCTGCTGTGTCTGCGCTGAAAGCAGATTGCTGCAAACTTCCACTCGGGCACCCCCAAGGAGTCTCCTGATTCACTGGCCTGTGCCTCTTGTCTCCAGCACTTCCTGCAGTCTCCAACCACAGCAGCCCCCTCCCTCCAGCTAGAGGAGCAGAACAGTCCTTGGGGGTGACTGATGGCTGGCCCCCCTGCCGTGGGGATTGGGTTTCAGCCCCCCAAGGGTGACATGCTATCCACTCCATTCCAGCGTGTAGTTTAGAGAGCAAGAAACCCAACGGCTCGTCACTAGGAAAAGAATGAGATCATCTTTATGGCTTGGAGCACAGAGCACAGACGGTTTGTGATGACACGGGAAAGGCAGGCTGGATTGGGTGTCCCAGCTGCTCAATTATTAAACAGCCTTTTTATTTCCCTCTTACTGCTTCCTGTCCTCCGCACCCCACTGCCCTGTGTCCTTGAGCATCCAGATTTACCAGCCTCTGCGTTCCACCATTGACCTTGATTTGGCCTTTCTGCGTCCAGGCTCCTTGACTCCTACGTCAGAACCATGCACCCGGCATTGCAGAGAAGACAAGGGCTGCTTTCAAGATTCACCCTGCTTGGCAGTTTGCGATTCTTCAAGCAGCTATTTTATTCCTAGATCTCATACTCCTTTGTAAAAAGCCCACGGGGGAGGGGAAATGGACTTGATCAAATAACGATCCATTGCTAAAACTCCATTCATTTCTCTCTCTCCACTTCTTTTAATTTTCCAATTCACAGAATCATAGAAGGTAAAAGGTTTTTCCTAGCGCTAGGTCCCACCCACACATTCCCCCTCCAGTGGAAGGCAGTGCAGGATAGTTCCCTGCAATCTTCTGCTTCTGTTCAGTCCGTTCTATTTTTGATCGGTAGAGACTTAAATGCCCCAAGCCCTGTGGCCTCCACCAGGTCCCGTGAGAGAGGGTTCCACAGCTTGGACTGAGTGTCAGGACCTGTAGTTTATTATTCCATTTACATTTTCCCTTTGCTCACATTCCTCCCAGTTCTCCCCTGGTGCAGCGCCGACATGACTCTTCTCCTTCCTCGGGGGTTGTGCCCTGTGGATAGTTAGCCTAGGCACTGTTACCACACTTGCGAAGGCACCTGAAAGAAAGTGGCCTGATTCTCAAAGGCGCTCTTTGCAGGATCCAAAAATGGATTGTTTGCTTGTCTGAGTAACAAGAGTACCCAGAGATATCAGAGTAAATATTAACTAAATAAAGCAGAGCTTTCAAGCGGCATAAACCTTCATGCTTCAGGGCATCGAGCAACTAGGATATCCCATGGCTTCCTGCTGCAGCATCCGGTGCTGGCCACTATTGGAGGCAGGAGACTGGACTAGATTGAGCAATTGTCTGGTCCAGTCTGGCAATTCCTGTGTTCCCAGGCAGAGGACAGGCAGCTCCCATAGACTATGAGCTTCAGTGGTTAGAATCCTAACTGTAGTACCCTTGGGTTGAAACGCTGGCCTTTGTGTCTGCTTACCTGTCTCTTAGCAAAACTATACAGGTCAAGCTCTTTTCCTCTCTCCTTGTAGGCCAGTCCCCACCCCATGCCCAACGTGCTTGTATCTTTATGGTAACATGGTGCCCAGCACTTCTCGCCCGCACTTTCAGTGGAAGCAGAAGTCCTGGAATAGTGGGAAAGGCCCTTCAAGTAGCATTTCCAGCCCAACCAGCAGCAGGAAGTCCTGGATATCTGACAAGAGAACTTCCTCCAGCAGGTATTTTACAAATCCAAGAGGCTGAGAGAATTCGGATCAAGTCCAGAGAGTCATTTGGTCCAAAGCTCCCATTGCTTAGATGTTCACTCATCACTATCCTCATGGTCTCCACATCCATGGTGATACAGTAGAGATGTGCTTCCTCAGATACTTGAGTGGGCATATTTGGTTAATCCTACTTCCCGGCAGCTGCACTCACCACAGATGTGGGGGCACAGCTGGGGGGGGGGACAACGGAGGGGCCAGAATTGACAGAGGGTCAGAGGGACATGCAAATGTGATGTTGCTTTCATTTCTGCAGAAAATAATAGCCCCCCCCATCCTTTAACACTGCCTGGGACTGAGGGGGGTTGTTCCCAAAGTGGGGTGTGATTAGATGTCAAGCCGGTTTTGGATGATCTTTCCATCTACGTCTGTCCAGAAGGGTTGTGTAGTTTCCTCTTAGATAGGAACCCTACCCCAAGGGGTTCACAGTGCATATTATATATTTATTGACAGTTGACAGAGATCACCCCTCCACTCCCAGTGGAAGAGAAAAGATTTGTGAGTCTAAGCTGTCTGCCTGGGAGGGGGAAGGGCAGGACGTGCAACTACACGTCATCAGAGATTGATTCTGCACCACAGCTCACGTACTTTCTCCTTTCACATCATGGTTGTAAACTAGCTTGTATGGGGAGGATATTCCTCCTGTGCAGCTATGAAGGTGCAGACGGTGTCGTATAAACCATGTCAGATCCCAGATCCAGGCAGTTTGCAGGATCCTCCCTGTGGGGGCGTCAGCAGATCAGTTATGAGATGTTTCCCTCTGAGGGGAAATAGCCCTCAGGCCCTTCTTCTCACATTTTGTCCAGCTACTCTATCTGTCTGCAATTATCATCCTGAACTTCTCCTCCTCCTCCTGACACCCTCTCCTCAGACTGGACACCGAAACCTACTTCCTCCTTGAAACAACCCTCTTTGGGTTTTGCAAAAAAGCACTTAATAAAATCTACATTTGGGGTCTGAACCAAATTGCTAGTCTCAATATATGCAATCCTCTCCCAAGGATGTCTCACTTTCTTAAAAGGATGACATCAGCCATATGTAAATGGAAAGAATGCAATTCGGGCAACAAAGGAGGAGAAGATTAATCACACAGGCTGGAAAGGAAGACGGTTATGTCAGTGCTGGGAACAGGCTGATAGGTATCATCATGTGACTTAGGCATTTTTCAGACAAGACTTGATTAATGGATAGGGTTCTGTGACAGATCCAAGCCAGTGGGGTACAGAAGTCTGGTAGAGGGCAAATATACTGGTCACTGGCTGAGTAGTTTTCTGTTCCCAGAGTGACCAGAGCAGGGGCTGCACTAGAGTAATCAGGAACCTGCTAGAACCAATTAAGGCAGCCAAGCTGATTAGAACACCTGCAGCCAATCAAGGCAGGCTAATCAGGGCACCTGGGTTTAAAAAGGAGCTCACTCCAGTCAGATGGGGGGGGGGGGAGCCAGAGGAGAGGAAGTGCATGTGAGAAGCTGGGAGCAAGAGGCACAAGGAGCTGAGAGTGAGAGGCTGTGCTGCTGGAGGACTGAGGAGTACAAGCGTTATCAGACACCAGGAGGAAGATCCTGTGGTGAGGAAAAAGAAGGTGTTTGGAGGAGGCCATGGGGAAGTAGCCCAGGGAGGTGTAGCTGTCATGCAGCTGTTACAGGAGGCACTATAGACAGCTGCAATCCACAGGGCTCTGGGCTGGAACTCGAAGTAGAGGGCGGGCCCAGGTTCCCCCTAAACCTCCCAACTCCTGATCAGATACAGGAGAAGTTGATCCAGACTGTGGGGAAGATCAATGAGGTGAGCAAATCTGCCAATAAGTGCAGGACCCACCAAGGTAGAGGAACTTTGTCACAGTTCCTTACTAGAGTACCACTGGCTGGCATGCTCCTTGACAAAGACAACCCCATTGGCCTGCACTCAGACGGGAGAATAAGTCTCTGGGTGAGTCCACAGCAGCAGATCCAATATAACCCCCATGCTGTGTTAACTTGGTGCAGCCTCAGTCTGTACAGAGCTGGGCTGCCAGCTTACTCAGCTCCTCTGAGTTCCCATAGAACTCTGCTCCTTGGGCACAGCACTGGGCCACTCATTCAAACTGATCTGCAACACACTTGAATAATTTAACATTTATCTATGGATTTATCCTGATTAAGATTTAAAGGTGCCTTGTTAGCAGGTGTTAACTAGCATGTTCTAACTAATGTTCTAAAACTCTAATTTAGGCTTTACCGTGCTCAGAGTGGTTGAGCTGAAGACATGTTAAAAACTACACTTGAGTTTTAGAATGTTAGTTAGCTAGCACCTTCTAATAACACATACCTCTAAAACCTGCTCAAGATAAACCCTGACTGTTTATTACAAAACATTTTGGGATCTGCTTGCAGAAAAGTCCAAGAAAAGCTTATTCTACTTTGCACTGTTTATGAGGCAGCAAGACTCTCCTGTGCTATGAGATAGTGACTTTAAACTCTTGGAGGATTAACAATTTCCTTTTAAGATGGGACTCACGTTCTTCACAAATCCTCAGAGACACATTGAGACCACAGAGGGGCAGATAGCTACTAATTCAATTCGCCTTTAAATGTTTCCCCCTTTGATTTCTCCTGTGATGGGGGTCTGGGCTGAAACAATGGCCTTTGTTTACATTGAGTTCTTTCTTAATATTTCCAATCAACAATGAAGCACTAGTATAGATAGGGTGCTGCTATATATCAGTGAATTTACCGCTGTGTTGTCTGGAAGTCCTGCTGTGTCAAACAGCCGCAATGAGCATGGATGGTAACATTAACAAACACTGTTAATAATATGTGAAAGCCTTACTTCGCTAGGTGCTGTACAAACATATAGTAAATGACAGTTCCAGCTCCAAAGAACTTACATTCTAAAATACAAGACATAACAGGTGGATGAGACAAATAAGCAGTCTGAGGTGAGAGAGACACATATGTCCAGGTCTTAGCCATTCTGAAGCCCCATCTGGCTATTTAGATCAAGACAGAACACTCCTTGCCGGAATCCGTAGACCCTGCAAGCCACACCTTCATGTTAAATAGCAGGACAGCTGCAATCAGTACCATTACCTGCAAATTTGTTATGGCCCTGAAGTTTCTGACAAGTTGTCAATACAATACCCCCAGCTGGACAAAGTTTGGGTGGTTTTGCTCTAGGTGGTCTCTTTTGGGGGCTCCTTTTGTTGTGAAAGCAGCAAAGAATCCTGTGGCACCTTATAGGCTACCAGACGTTTTGGAGCATGAGCTTTCGTGGGCGAATACCCACTTCGTCAGATGCATGTAGTGGAAATTTCTAGGGGCAGGTATATATATGCAGGCAAGCTAGAGATAATGAGGTTAGTTCAATCAGGGAGGATGAGGCCCTGTTCTAGCAGTTGAGGTGTGAAAACCAAGGGAGGAGAAACTGGTTTTGTAGTTGGCAAGCCATTCACAGTCTTTGTTTAATCCTGAGCTGATGGTGTCAAATTTGCAGATGAACTGAAGCTCCGCAGTTTCTCTTTGAAGTCTGGTCCTGAAGGTTTTTTGCTGCAGGATGGCCACCTTAAGATCTGCTATAGTGTGGCCAGGGATGCTGAAGTGCTCTCCTACAGGTTTTTGTATATTGCCATTGTTGTGAATGCAAGTCTGACTTCTGCTAGCTAAACAGCAAGGCTCTGGAGGGAGAATGTTGTGGTCCTAGAACACAACGTTCAATGGTGCCCAGAGGAATTTTCTTGTCACAGAAACAGTTACCCCTACTCAGGATGGAGAGATATCAGAGAGGCAAACTCAGCCCTATTTAATAATAATGCAGACTAAACTAGAACCTGGATTTATGATGGATCCATTTGCAGTCAGTAGATTTCCTATAATTAGATGATGTCTTTCAGTAGGAAGCCAACTCTGTTGGAGCACAGAACTTCAACTTAACCACCCACAGAGATGTAATTACAGGAAACCACCCACTGTTAAAATGATCTTCAAGGCTTAAAATGGCATGATGAATGACATTGTTTGTGGGGCCTTTTTTTATTGTCAATCCTGTATACTTTGTGCATTATACAGTTTTACCTATATATCCTATAGCAGGGGTTGGCAAACTATGGCCGGGGGTCACACCCTGCCCTCCACATGTTATAATCTGGCCCTCGAGCTCCCGCCAGGAAGTGGGCTCCGGGGCTCTGTATGTCTCCCAGAAGCAGGGGCATGTCCCCTCCTCCAGCTCCTACACATAGGGGCAGCCAGAGGGCTCAGCACGCTGCCTCTGCCCCAAATGCTACCCCCATAGCCCCCACTGGCTGGGAACTGCAGCCAATGGGAGCTGCAGGGCTGAAGACTGCAGACAAGGCAGCACACAGAGCTGCCTGGCTGCACCTTCGCATAGGAGCTGGAGAGGGGACATGCCACTGTTTCTGGGAGCTGCTTGAGGTAAGCACTGCCCAGAGCCTGCTCCCTGACCCTCTCCTGTGCCCCAGCCCCGATCCCCCTCCCACCCTCTGAACCCTTGGTCCCAGCCCGGAGCACCGTCCTGCACTCCCAACCCTTCATCTCCAGCCCCATCCCAGAGCACGCATCCCCAGCTGGAGCCCTCCTGTACCCCAACCCCTAATTTCGTGAGCATTCATGGCCTGCCATACAATTTTCATACCGAGATGTGGCCCTTGGACCAAAAAGTTTGCCCACACCTGCCCTATACTGTTTCCTGTTCTATAGGTGTCTGGAACAGTTCTTTCACAGGAAGATGGAAACTTCAAAAAAAATTGATCAGTCTAATCAGTTTCAGTTTTAAAACTGCTTGGCCAAATTCATTGGGGAGATAAACCATGGTGTAAATTGTATGGGTCTGTTAACCGTATGTGGGTTTAACTGGCTTAGCATTGTAATTTGCATTGATTTGGTATTCACTGGGCAAGCAAAATGACAGTGACAAAGTGATGTCATGGTATGTCAATTTGGGCATAAAATGGGTACAACTCCCACTGAAATCAATGGAAGCTACTTCTGCTTCTGGCAGGGCTGAATTTGGCCCTCTTGGGATGCATGTGACATACATTATATATATAGAGAGAGAGTCAGCAACTGAGGTTTCTACTTCTGGCTCTATCACTGTGATGCTGGGTAAATTACAATCCCTCTGTGCATCCTTACATGGCTACTTCCCTACCTGTGAGATGTAACCACTGAGGTTTCAGAATATAAAAGCAATCTAATTGTTCTTTCCAACACTCCATGAACACCAATCCAACACTGGGAGTAAATGGGTCAGTAGTCAACCTTCCTGCTAACAACCCTCCAGATTGTTCTATATTCCACAGTCCAGTTAGTCTTTCCAGTGTAACCCTTGGCAAGAGACAATGTGAAGCAACTGCAGCTGGAAGGCACTTTATTGTTTCTCTCCAAACTCTGCTTCTCTCATGGCTGGGGGATAAAACACAAGGCAGGCTATGTAAAAGCAGATGGGAAGCTCCTGGCTTTCATTTTGGATCCGGGTTTCAATGCAGATGTGAGCAATGTCTGCAAGGAACTAGATCGGCATTGCTTTTAAAAGAAATTATGGGATTTCATTTACTCTACCAGCAAGATGCAATTTAAAGAGGCAGAACCCAAATTTTAAAAGCATTACATAAACAGGGAGCTTAAGATGAATTCCCTCCCCAGCCCATTTTCTCCCCTTCCCCAAGTTGCTTTAATTATTGAACAAAGTTTAGGCCACTGCCGGGACTTGATCCTTTTTTGCCATCAGCACCTCCAGCACCTACCATCCCTTCAATTCCAATTATTCCACGCACCCTAAGACAATCTTTAGTTTTACTACATAGTTCTGGGGTTAAATTTTAGCACCCAATTTTCAGGTAACTATTAATAGTTAATGATAACTAATATGTACTTATACTGATCCTTTCATCTAAGAACTTCAAAGTGCTTTACAAACAATAACTAATTAAGGCTCACACTATCTCCGTGAGGTAGGTAAGCACCCATTTTATCCAGGCCCAGAGAGGCTGTACTGGAACTTGCCTAGAGGTCAGAGGCAGGGCTAGAAGTGGTGTTTCTCAGTCTCTCTCTCTAAGCACTAGTTCACTCTCCCTCCATGGTGAAAACATTAGAAAACAAGCTTCTTCCTCCACTTGCAGGCAGCTTGTGGTAACGTGAGCTAATATTACCATAAGCAATGCTGCAACTGGGGCAGAGATTTTCATCTGCAGATAAAGCATTTGAATGTCTTGAATAGGGCTGACCATACAGATATATCTAGTCATCAAGATATATAGGAAGATGAAGTCCCTGAAGTCTCTGCAGTCTCCAATCCATGGGAGGAATCTGTGTTATTCTTCTAGTCTGCTCTTGTCATCAAACCTAGAGATTTCTGAGTTGGCAGACGTGGAGCACAGAAAACTCCTAAAACATGTTCAAACAAGATGCCTGTCACCAGGGAGAGCTCTACTGAACCATCTGCCTCAGGAACTTCCTCTTCAGAAATCATAGTGAGATGACAGTGCAGAAATATGGGCCTAGGAAACTGAGACCCTTTGTCAAACTCCAGTTGGACACCGTATGACCTTTGGTGGGCCCTTCCTGTCTCTATTTGACTGGCAAATCTTCTTTTACTTTAAATTAAACTATTTCATCAGCACTTAGCACCTATCACATAAGAACATCATCATGGTATCTACATAGCAAACTAAATTAGAATCTATTTCCAAGGAATTTGGGCTTTCTTGTGTTTGTTACAAATTTGGGGTCAACATTCAAATACATAAAATAGCCCTTTATTCCCTGTGACTTTCCACCATTGCCAGGCCTGTTTGAAGCTGATGGTATACCGTAGTAAGGCTGCTGCAGAGTGTTTTCCAAATAAAAATAACAAGGCAAAAATCATACTGGAGTTTGCAATGGGTGTTCTTGTATCATCTAAGTGCTGAGCTTATTTTGTTATTGATAGAATGTCTCTCTAGTAAAATGCTGGTACCATTTGGCAACTTTTAGGGTTGCCATGTAACCAGAATAAAAGTGCTGGGATGGTTGGACAGGATGGTGAAGCAATGCCAAAACATACACAAATATTTATGAAGACGAAAAGCCAGTGCAGGCCACCATTCTTTTGTTTTTAAATTCGTCTCCATCCTGTCTTTTATAACTTCCTTCAGTCTCTACCTTCCTCGGAAATTAAAATAACCTTACATTTATGTATCATCTTCCATTCAAATGGATCTCAAAACACATTACTAAATCTTGGGAATAACTTGATTTCTAAGTTCCAAGCAGAAAAAACTGGAGTACTGCATCTAAGTCTATAGCCGTACCTATGGATTAATTTGTATTCTGTAAACTGGTGTGCAGTATTGATATGGAGCTGTTGTCCTGGCAGGAGAGGTGCAGAAAGTCAAGGGCGCTCTAAGAATAACGCAGCATGCAATACTTACATGACCTCCATGCTGGGCCAGTTAAGGGGAAATGTAATGAGGATGCATATGCAGTGGCGTTAATTTCCTTTCCTCTGCTACTCAGACAACATGCAGAGTGTTTTGGTGATTTCTCATTAACCTGGGATGGGCTTGTATGTTGCAATTGGAAAGTTCCAAAATCTTCTGGAGCATTTGGGAGCTGCAGGTAATGTTAGGAGGAATTGGACAGAAGGTTCTAGAAGGTTCTGTGGCAGCTCAAAGTGACAGCTGGTGATGAGAGTTGAGTGACAGTGTGAAATCCCCCCCCCCCTTCCCCATGGTCAGGCTGTCTGCATTAGGCACACAGGTACGGTGCACAGTGGGGATTTGGCCATTGGGTATGCCATTAGGAACTGGGCATTTGGGTGAACCAGTTTGAATTGAACTGCTTGGTAAGGCAATGAGAATGGAATACACAGGTGATGAAGTGGGCATAACAAACGTGACAACTGATCTGGCTCAAGACACAATGAAAGGGTCCAGGTTCCAAAAGGTTATAATTCCATCATAGGACAGGAATCTGTATGTATTGACTCCAGTAGCTACAATTATACCTTCCCTTAAAAAAATACCAAATGCAAATGAAACATAACATCATCTGAGGACAACCACAAATCAATATAGCAAATGAATAAAACACAGAGACATTGAGTACGGAGGTCAGAGTAACTACCTGAACCATCTTGCCAGATGAGAGAATTACTCTGGTTCTTACTGGACGTCTGTTAATATCTATCACTGAACTAACTCCAGGGTTTTCTGATCACACATCCACTTCCTGATTGCAAAGCAGTTCCTTCTGCAGTAGCCCGTTCAGTTCATGAGGTGGACCTGCCACCTGCAGCCTATGTTTGCTGGTCCCGGTGTTTTTTCATTGTTGTGACTGGGTAGGCAAATGTTGCTTCTGTTAGCACAGGAACACTGTCAGTAGCATTCTAGAAACAGCTAGTGATGTCCTTGGTTTTGATCAGATGTCTGTTTCTCCTGTAGGACTGGCCCACTCATGGATAGTTGTAACTTATAACCTCGGGGCAGATGGCATCTTCTATTTGAAATCTAACATTCTCTCCCATTTGCAATGGGGTGTTTGGCATTCTTTTCATAGCATTTCTTCCATTCCAGTATCCTGGCAGATAAATCTTTAACTACTTTAAGGTTAACGGTCTTTGGCTTAAGAAGCTTGTTGGATGTTGGCACCAAGGTTTTAATCTTTAGCCCATAGATCTCTGAACAGCTGATCCTAATAAAGCATTGTGAGGACTATTGTGATGTACTAACAATGCGACACATAGATCCCTGGCATCTACCATTTTTTTCTATTAAGTTCTTTGTTATTTGTGCTGACTTTTCTGCTAACTCATTTGACTATGCATAAGGACTTGGCATGTGGTGCTTGAGCTGATATATCAGAGAACTGCTGAAACAAACTGTATGTGAGGCTGGCAATTCTCACAATATTTGGTGTTTAGTTTAAAGCTCCCAGAAACAAGTGATTTTGTGAAAATCTCAGCTTTTTAAAGTAAGTTTCTAGTCCTTTTGGTTGTGGAGAAAAGCTTGAAAATGTGACCTAGAGTGCACCCTCAAAGCTCAGAAATCAGAATGCAAATAAAATAACTAAACATGCTTAGTCTACTAAGGACTGTTGCACCAGTTAGTGTGACCACACTTGATGGCGTTGCAACAGGCATTGTGTAGTAAGTTCCCAAATCTAGTTCAGTCCTGGGAATCCTCAAATCTCTGGGTGGCCTCGTGGCAGTGCCAAGTCGGGTTGGGGCGTGCACCTCTTTGAATGTCAATGGAAAGCTTGAGAGCATGGTGTGCTGGGGTGCTTTTGTCCATTCTGGCAATATGGCTGAAGAGCATGCAACACTGCTTTTGAATATAATGAGCGATTGAAGGAAGGCCAGAAATTTTCAAGACTGTGACATTTCGCACAAAGTCAAACCACTTTATGCTCAGGATTTGGTCCTGACAGCACATATGGAATGCATCTAACCACTCCAAGTCTGCCTGTAAGAGGGTCCAGGTTTCTGACCCATATAGCAATACATGTAGTACATAAATTTGATAAATTCTGAACTTTGTCTTAACGCAAAGACATTTTTGCATCCATAAGCAAGACATGGACTTCATTCAGGAGGTGGCCAGATGTATTCATCAAAGCATGTCCAATTTGCCACAATTGTTCTAACTCTCCTTGCAGCCTAGGTAGATGAACTCATCAGGGCTCTCCATGGTACTCAACCCACCTGCACCAGGTGCTTTGGTCACCCAGCTCTGTAGTTCTGGACCTTGGTCTTCTGGCAGGAGATGTTCAACTCCATAGCATGGGCAGCATCTTGGAGACCTTGGATGGTGGGACTGAAATTCTCTGACTTCTCCACAAGCAAGGCAGCATCATTGGTGTGATCTTGGTTGGTAGCCACTTCTTGACCAATCTTGATTCCAACACGTGGAACAAGAAGTCCTAATATTCAGTAAACAGCTCAACAGAATAGCATGGAGGTGCAAGAATGCATCCCTGCCACACACCTCACATTGTGTAGAAATGTGGGGAAAGCCATGAACCAACATGCACTCTTGAATCTATACTCATGCATCAGACACAGCAGAAATTCGGAATGCCAACTCCTTTCAGTGCGAGCCAAAGTGCTGACCTGTTGACTGAATCAAAAGCTGCACTGATGTCAATACATGCCACATGAACTGGGCAGTTAAATTATCGGTGCAGCTCAGCAAGAAGACAAAGGGTGTGGACAGCGTCCATGGTTTACTGCTCTATAGTGAATCCTGATTGCTGTAGACAATGATGTCTGTTAAAGAGCTGCTGCATCCTACCAAGCAGAACATGACTAAAGACCTTATCAGGGATCAACAATGAGACTGACCTGTGGTTGGCACACTCATTGTGAGATCCTCTACCATTGTACGGGGACAGGCATCTTTCCATTCTGCTGGCACTTTGATGCCCACACTTTTAAGAACAGGCTGATGCTCACTGATTCCAGAGCACCTTTGAGCAGCTCAGGTGGAATAGTATCAGGTCCAGCAGCACATCCATTACGTTACTTTTGGATGGTCTTTCATACTTCCTTGAGCGACAAAGGCTCAGTGTTCACCCCTGGATCTGCAGCTATGTTGATTGCCAGGGTACATAGCTCTAGACAGTCGTCAGCAGGTCTGTTGTTCAGCATGCTATCTGTAAGCAGACGGCTCTCCCTGTTTGACAGACAAGGTCCTGGAGAGATGGAAACCCCATTTTAAAAGAATAGAATCATAGAATATTAGGGTTGGAAGGGATGTCAGGAGGTCATCTAGTCCAACCCCCCGCTCAAAGCAGGACCAATCCCCAACTAAATCATCCCAGCCAGGCCTTTGTCAAGCCTGACCTTAAAAACCTCTAAGGAAGGAGATTCCACCACCTCCCTAGGTAACCCATTCCAGTGCTTCACCACACTCCTAGTAAAAAATTTTTTCCTAATATCCAATCCAAACCTCCCCCACTGCAACTTGAGACCATTACTCCTTGTTCTGTCATCTTATGTTCTTGGACATCTCCCAAAAGGAACCCCAAATTTATTATTTTTCAAATATCACAATTTTAAGCCAAGCTCATGATTCCAGCCATGGATGATCAGGTTCTGTTTTCTGTATTTATTGTAGATTTCACAGTTCAATGGCCAGAGTAGGACATCTTGAACTCTGTTTATACTTTGCAGAACCCAGATGAGCACTGTGGATTCTTAGCAATTCTGCCCTTGTAATGGGCATTATTATGAGATAAAGTCCTTTGTACATAATCTCACTGCATGCAGCAGTTTATACCCACAGTCATGGTATGTTTTTATGCTGGAGGAACGTAGGCTTTTTCAGTTGGCCATCCATCAAGCTGTTGTGAGGTTGCATTATTTGTGTTTCTTCTCAGAGCTTGTCAAATTTTGTTTCAGAAATCGGCAGTGCCTGAGTCAGATTTCTTTCAAACTCCTATTCCTCCAGTGTTGACTTTCACTATTTATAGAAACTCTTAAAAACATGTCTGTTGTAGTAAGAAGCTCCCTCTCTGAACTCTCTGAACTATAAAAGCAGCGAAGAGTCCCGTGGCACCTTAGAGACTAACAGACGTATTGGAGCATGAACTTTCGTGGGTGCATACCACTTCGTCGGATGTATGTAGTGGAAATTTCCAGGGGCAGGTATATATATGCAAGCAAGAAGCAGGCTAGAGATAATGAGGTTAGTTCAGTCAGGGAGGATGAGGCCCTCTTCTAGTAGTTGACGTGTGAAAACCAAGGGAAGAGAAATTGGTTTTGTAGTTGGCCAGCCATTCAGTCTTTGTTTAATCCTGAGCTGATGATGTCAAATTTGCAGATGAACTGAAGCTGAGCAGTTTCTCTTTGAAGTCTGGTCCTGAAGTTTTTTGCTGCAGGATGGCTACCTTTACTAGACACCACGATGCAAATAAGTGATCGTCACATTAACACCACCCTATACCGAAAACCTACCAACCGCTATGCCTACCTTCATGTCTCCAGCTTTCATCCCGGGCACACCACACGATCCATTGTCTACAGCCAAGCACTGAGGTACAGCCGCATCTGCTCTAACCCCTCAGACAGAGACCAACACCTACAAAATCTTCACCAAGCATTCTCAAAACTACAATACCCGCACAAGGAAATAAGGAAACAGATCAACAGAGCCAGATGTGTACCCAGAAGCCTCCTACTGCAAGACAAACCCAAGAAAGAAATCAACAGGACTCCACTGGCCATCACATACAGTCCGCAGCTAAAACCCCTCCGATGCATCATCAGGGATCTACAGCTCATCTTGGACAAGGATCCCTCACTTTCACAGGCCTTGGGTGGCAGGCCAGTCCTTGCCCACAGACAACCTGAAGCATATTCTTACCAGTAACTGCACACTGCACCATAGTAACTCTACTCAGGAACCAATCCATGCAACAAACCTCAATGCCAACTCTGCCCTCATATCTACACCAATGACATCATCACAGGACCTAACCAGATCAGCCACAGCATCACCTGTTCATTCACCTGCACGTCCACCAATGTAATATACGCCATCATATGCCAGCAATGCCCCTCTGCTATGTACATCGGCCAAAATGGACAATCCCTGTGGAAAAGGATAAATGGACACAAATCAGATATTAGGAATGGCAATATACAAAAACCTGTAGGAGAACACTTCAATCTCCATGGACACACAATAGCAGATCTAAAGGTAGCCATCCTGCAGTAAAAAAACTTCAGGACCAGACTTCAAAGAGAAACTGCTGAGCTTCAGTTCATCTGCAAATTTGACACCATCAGCTCAGGATTAAACAAAGACTGTGAATGGCTAGCCAACTACAAAACCAATTTCTCCTCCCTTGGTGTTCACACCCCAACTGCTAGAACAGGGCCTCATCCTCCCTGATTGAACTAACCTCGTTATCTCTAGCTTGCTTCTTGCTTGCATATATATACCTGCCCCTGGAAATTTCCACTACATGCATCCGACAAAGTGGGTATTCACCCACAAAAGCTCACGCTCCAATACATCTGTTAGTCTATAAGGTGCCACAGGACTCTGCTGCTTTTACAGATCCAGACTAACATGGCTACCCCTCTGATCTCTGAACTATGTTTCTCATTTAAAAAGTACAACAGAACTTCAGAATTACAAACACTTCAGGAATGGAGGCTGTTTGTAACCGAAATTTTCGTTAACTCTGAACATTATGGTTGGTTTTTCAAAAGTTTACAACTGAATACTGACTTAATACAGCTTTCAAACTTTTCTATGCAGAAGAAAAATGCTGTTTTTAACCATCTTAATTTATATGAAACAAGCTCAGAAACAGTTTCCCTACCTTGTCAATTTTATAAACTTTCTGTTTTGTTTTAGTAGTTCACATTTAACACAGTACTGTACTGTATTTGCCTTTTTTTTTTTTTTTTATTTCGGTCTCTGCTGCTACCTGATTCCATACTTCTGGTTTCAAATAAGATGTATGGTTGACCAGTCAGTTCGTAAGTCTGGTGTTCATAACTTTGAGGTGCTACCCGTGCAATTTCACTATCAGTCCTTGAAGTCTATGGGGTGCTTTGCACAATGGTTTTCTGGAAATAAGACCAACATTTTTAACAGTGAGGGTAATCAACCACTGGAACAATTTACCAGGGGTTGTGATGGATTCTCCATCACTGACAATTTTAAATAAAGACTGGATGTGTTTTTGAAAAGATCTGGCCTAGGAACTATTTTGGATACGTTCTATTGAGCTAATCACAATTGGCTCTTCTGTGAAACTATGACCGGAGGCTTCCAATCTATTTCTACCAGGACTGATGTCTGCTTGTAAATTTATTTATGAAACCGTTCGCTATCAGAAACAATTGCCAGCATTTCTCTTGCAATCTGAGCCCAGTTCAGTAGTTTTCCCCAGTGCTTTGGAAGCACATGCCACTGGGCAGCCATTGTGCCGACGGGCAGCTCCCCGAAGCCGTACCACCTTCCACCCACGAGTCTCGACCAGGCGCCTGGTTAATCTCAGAGTGTCCCAGTTCTAGGACTGGGGGGTAAGGTCACTGCAAACTCTTCCCAGGCTTGTCTCCCGCCCAGCGCCCCTGCCCGCCGGCCGCCGGGCCAAGGGTTTCTGGCCCTTCTCTGCCCCCAGAGCCCCTTCTAGCAGGCGCGGTTCAGCTGCTGTAACTGTGCCCCGGGACACAGCTCCTGGGGCCGGGGAGACCCTTCATCGCCCCGCCACGGGGCCAGGGCAGAGATCAGTTCCCAGGCCCCTCCCCCGCCCGCCACGGCTCGCGCCCAGGCTTCGGCCCGGCCGGGCGGGGCACGACCCCCAGCACCGCCAGGGCTCGGGGACGGGAGGAGGCGCCCGGAGGGGGGCGGCAGGGGAACGGGCGGGCGAGCCGCGCGCCTCCCTCAGTCAAACGCATCCCCTCAGGCGGGGGGGGAGGGGACGGACCCTCTGAGGTCTCCGCGCGCCTGCGCCACGCTGACATCATCCTTTCCCCGGGCTCGCGCAAACCCGCACGCCTCTGCGATGGATTGCCGATGGGTGCCAATCAGCTCTGTCTTCTGTTGCTGTAAACGCCAATCAGAGGCCGGGGGCGGGACTTGGTCGCGCCACGCCCGCTGCGCGGCGGCGGCGGCGGAGGCGGAGGAGGGGCATGGTGAGGGAAGACGGGGTAGCGCGGCCAAGCCCAAGGCTCCGCCCCCTCCCTCCGCGAACGCGCGCGGCCCCGCTTCCCACGCCGACAAACAGAGTGCTTACGTCACCCCGTGCTATGTGTCCGCCGGCGGCGCGCGCCGCTTTCTTTCCCGGCTCTGGCGAGCACGAGCATAGGGCCCCGCCCCCTCGCGGCCGTGCCTTTGCGTCGGCTCCGCATACGTCAGCGGCGCGCACGTCGCCCTGCCCCTCGCCTCGCGGCCTGTGCGTTTAACGGGCGGCGCGCGCAGCCGGAGGAGACTGAGGGGAGCGGGAGTCAGCGGGGCCGCAGTCGGGCGCGGAGGGAATGAGGCCAGGGGCTGTCGCCGGAGCAGCGTCCCCGTGAGCAGCGCGGGACCCGTCGCCGCCCGCGAGCGAAAGGCGCGCCCGGCCCCCGCCGCGCAGGGCAGGGGCAGCCCCGCCAGGGAAGCCATTTTGTGCCGCCCCCTCCCCCACCAGCCGCCGGGCCGCCGCCCTGCCGGGTAGCCCCGGCTCCCTGCTGCACAGGCCCGCGGGGCCCCTGAGCGAGAGCGGCCCGGGCAGGGACGGGGGAGCCCGCAGCGGGCGGCGGCCGCGCTCCCCATGGCGAAGAAAACGTACGACCTGCTCTTCAAGCTGCTGCTGATCGGGGACTCCGGGGTCGGCAAGACCTGCGTGCTCTTCCGCTTCTCCGACGATGCCTTCAACACCACCTTCATCTCCACCATCGGTGAGTGACCCCCCCCGCCCTGGGCGAGTGACGGGGACCCCCCCGCCCCCCTCCACCCTGGGTGAGTGACCGCCCCCCCGCCCTCTGTGAGTGACGGGGACCCCCCCGTCCCTCTCCGCCCTGGGCGAGTGACGGGGACCCCCCCCTCCGCCCTGGGCGAGTGACCGCGCCCCCGCCCCCGCCCCCCTCCGCTCTGGGCGAGTGACGGGGACCCCCCCGCTCCCCTCCACCCTGGGTGAGTGACCGCCCCCCCGCCCCCGCCCTCTGTGAGTGACGGGGACCCCCCCCGCCCCCCTCCACCCTGGGTGAGTGACCGCCCCCCCGCCCCCGCCCTCTGTGAGTGACGGGGACCCCCCCCGCCCCCCTCCACCCTGGGTGAGTGACCGCCCCCCCGCCCCCGCCCTCTGTGAGTGACGGGGACCCCCCCCTTTCCCCTCCACCCTGGGCGAGTGACGGGGACCCCCCTTTCCCCTCCACCCTGGGTGAGTGACCGCCCCCCCGCCCCCGCCCTCTGTGAGTGACGGGGACCCCCCCCGCCCCCCTCCACCCTCGGTGAGTGACCGCCCCCCCGCCCCCGCCCTCTGTGAGTGACGGGGACCCCCCCGCCCCCCTCCACCCTGGGCGAGTGATGGGGACCCCCCCTCCGCCCTGAGTGAGTGACCGCGCCCCCGCCCCCCTCCGCCCTGGGCGAGTGACGGGGACCCCCCCCCCGCCCCCCCCACCCTGGGTGAGTGACGGGCCTGATCCTCAACCCTGGGAGCTTGAATCTCACCTGGGGGGGAGGCGACATACTCCTCCCTCGCAGGCCCTTGGTGTGTGAGTGGGGCCTGCCTGAGACCTGCTGCACCGACCCCCACCCATCCCGACTGTTAGGGAGTGACTGGAACACCGACCCCTAAGTTCATCTCTGCCATCAGTGAGTGACCAGGGGAGCCTTCTATCCCCAAGGCACCCTGCCCTGTTGACCTGATCATGTCTCCCCACCACCCCAACCACACACATCTTATGCCACTTCCAATTGAATTGCCCCTTATATCTCCTGCCATCGCTACTTGGGTGAGATCCTTTGTTAATCTCCACTATTGGAGTGTGATTCCAGAGAGACTTGGACCACTCCTCTCCCAGGGGTGACTATTCTTATGTGCATCCCAATGCCAGGTTCATCTCCAGCATCTGTGAATGACCTTTGAGAATCTCCCTATCTCCTAGGAACCTGACTCTCTTTCTCACCCCCATCATTTCCACTAGTGGCTGGTGAGACCAGGTTAATTATGGGGGGGCTCACTGTTTCTCTGTGATAGCACCCTCACTCTGTTATTAGTGGGTGGACTTCGAGAGGGCTCAATCAGCACATACTATTACTTCTGGGAGAATTCCGTGCCACTGCGCGATGTAGAATTTGCACAGAATTAATGTTCCCTGCAGAATTCTGTATTTTTTTTTTTCCTGATAAATTTGTGGTTTCCACCAAAATGCTCCTTTGGTGGAAATTGCAAATTTCAGCCCTGGGTGCGGCGCAGCAACATTTCGTCAATCTATTGTTGTCTGCGTTGTTACAGACCGCACTTCTGACAGGGTATTTTGAAATAAATTACCAAAATAATTGAAATTGATGTGATTTTATTGTGCTGTTTTGACAAAATTTGCAGAATTTTTAAGTGGTATGGAATTCCCCCAGGAGTAACCCTATTACCTGTATTTGAGTGCAGACCCTCTCGCAAAATGGCTTTCATGTCCATTGTTGAGGAAAAAGGGTATGTGTTCTGATATCTTCCCTCCCCATCTCTCTATGCTCTTGACCTCAAGACCCTTTCCAATTAAGCAGGTTGTTTCTCTCTAGATTTTTTTTCCTCTTTCCTCATCATCTGCAGGTACTGTCTTGGGCTGAATGCCTCACCCTCCAGTGTAGGGACTTCTAACCTCTTTGGTCAACTGTGCCAACTTAACAGGACTGCCACTGTATCTGCCAATGCTTACTTGCAGGCAGTGTGTACAGATGTATACCACATGCAGCATAAGTTAATTGATTCAGAAGTTCACTCTTGGAAATTAGACTGGTGTTTGGATTGGATTAAGGTCTGTGGGGCTTAGTATGCAGACTTGAATGACTGGCAGCACTGTTGCTCTTCTAGTGCAGGGGAACATATAGTACTAGTCATACAAACATGAAGTATCAATAGTGGTAGATAAGCATAGTTGGAAACCACTGTTCTGTGTTGTGGTGTTCAGTTTGCTATAGTTCTAATCAATCAAAGCTCAACTGTGTCCCTAAAAGCCCTACAAGAAATGGTGCTGTGTTAGTCACTGAAGTTTGTGTAATTTAGGAAGGTATATCTGGTATTCAAGACTCCTAAGTAGCTAGGGATAGTTGAGATATCTATGGTGGTTAGGCAGCAACTCAGTTGTCTTGGACTGGAGCTCTTAGCTGCTTTATTTTTATAGCCCATGTTCCCATTTTAACCTTCATAACACCTCATCCAAGGAAAGTAGAATTGTTCAGCGCTGTGTTTTATTTCATTACAAGGGCCATAATTTAATTACTTAATCCATATTTGTCACTTGATGTGCATTTATCCGAGTTTACATTAGACTAAGCATTGGTTGCTTTTCTGGTGGTGGGAAGTGGAGTTTTACTTAGTCTGTTTCAAGTTCAAGCCCTTTAATGTTGAATTTAAGGAATTGGTGATATATAGTGGTGGTACTGCCCTAGCCATGCCACAGAAAATATGCATTATTAACACAATGTTCAGACATCTATAAATGAGATTATAAACTGGTTGAAGCCTTATGAGTAGCTTGAGTATAGGCAAAAGTTTATCCTTAGAAGCAAATTGTCTGTCCGTTAGTTTTGAGGTACTAGAGATGATTAGTGTTGTGCATTCTTGTGCTTCTCTGTCTACACTAGGGGTGGGCAAACTACTGCCCGGGGGTCACACACTGGCCTTCCAGACGTTTTAATCTGGCCCTCGAGCTCCCACTAGGAAGCGGGGTCCTGGGGCTTGTCCCGCTCCAGCTGGGGAGCAAGGTCAGGGTCTTGCTCCTCTCCACACAGCTCTCAGAAGCAGGTGCTTGTTCCCCCTCTTCTCCCCCATCCCGCCTCCTACACATAGGGGCAGTCAGGGGGCTTCACATGCTGCCCCTGCCCCAAGCGCTACCCCCATACCTCCCATTGACTGGGAATTGCAGCCAATGGGAGCTGCAGGGGTAGTGCCTACAGACAAGGTAGTATGCAGAGCTGCCTGGCCGCACCTCCGCGTAGGAGCCAGAGAGGGGACATGCCGCTGTTTCTGGGAGTTGCTTGAGGTAAGCACTGCCCAGAGCCTGCCTCCCCCCCCGCCATCCTCTCCTGTGCCCCAGCCCTGATCCCCCTCCCACCCTCTGAACCCTTTGGTCCCAGCCTGGAGCACCCTCCTGCACTTCCAACTCTTCATCCTCAGCCCCACCCCAGAGCACGCATCCCCAGCTGGAGACCTCCTGTACCCCAATTTCGTGAGCATTCATGGCCCGCCATACAATTTCCATACCCAGATGTGGCCCTTAGGCCAAATAGTTTGCCAGCCCTGGTCTACACAATAGCTATGTTCTGGAGTCCATGGATGGGATTTTTAAGTATGCCTGGAGTGACTTAGGCACATCTTGAAAATCCTGTCCATAGACTCTAGAACATTGCAATTGTGTAGACTGAGAAGCACAAATCCCACTGGAAATTGATGGGACCTGTGTTTCTGTCACTTGGGTGCTTCTGAAAATCCTACACTATATATCTAATTTGTGCTCTTGAATGCATAAAACAGTGATTTTAGAACACAATCCAGCTCCAATTAATTGGTGTGTGGTCTCGAAGCTAATGTGAACTAATAATCCAGGTTTTATGTGGCATTCAGAACTTCCTTTATGACTACGTGAGATTCTCAAATTGGTCTGTAGAATAGTTGCTAATGAATTGTGAAAACTTGTCTTGTTACACAGTGCTGGCTTCTGACTGCTAAATTGTGTAGATGGCTCAAAATGCATTTTCCATCTAAGAAATTGTTTTATTTACTGCTTGGCTGTTACGAAATCCATGAAAGGGATGCACTCTGAATGAATGCAAATAGAGTAGGAGTGGACCATGCAACTCCTATTAAGATGTGGCCCATCCATATTATGGAAAAACCTAAGGTGCATTAAAACATTCGTCCTCTTGCACTTGCTCAGGCACTACTCTGAAGGGTGAATTGTGTTAACATGTAAAATGGCTGAGTAATCGATCTGAAAATGGATTATTACACACTAACACTTTAAATTGTAGCTCGTAGGCCTTTCCTGCACTGAAGACTCTCTGAAAATCTCCTCCATTGGTATAATACTGGCACAGCCCCACTGGTCACACTGGTGTAGAGCCCACACGTTTTTGACAGATCTATATGACATGGTGGTTTTGATGCTGTCGGCCTCTGTGTGAGAACTGCTGCTGGTAGCAGGAGAGGTGCTGTACCAGTTCTGCAGCAATGGTGGGAAACTTTCAGCAAAGTTCAGTGCAGGTGCAGCCTTTGACGTGGTGCAATAAGGAAGTAACAAGTGCATTCCGTTTGTATCCATTCAGTAAGGTGAACTATAGCTTATTTACCTACTACTTAAATTGTATCAGAGCCTGATCGTATTTGAGTGGCTGAAACATGGTTGCCGCTAGCTGACTGACTATAATTTGGAATACTTTAACTGCTTTTGTAGTCCTTGCGAAAAGCAACAACCTAGTTCATTCTCAAAACATTAGTTGAACTTTTGTATATATGTGAATGACTTCATTACCATGGCTAGAGGTGCTATAAATAAGCTCTCCTGCAGAATCCCTAAGTCATCATAACCTCCCTGAATAGAGCAGGGAATCTGTCTTCAAAAGCTTTGGGACTTATTTAAAGTAGGCTGTGAATATCTTTATAGCAGAAGTAAAAATCTGTCCTAAAGGACATTTATTTTTTTTAAACAGTCCTGTATTCTTTAGTGCAGAGATCACTATTTTAACTTAAACTATAAGTCTCCTGGTAACTTTGGTTTTGTCTAATTGTTTCCCCAAATTCCCCACTGTTGCTACTATTGCATCAGCTGTTAGTAATACCCATGATTGGTGTACATGAAGTGTAGGTGACCTCTGGTGTGGTAAGCCATCATAGTGTAGACCTATTCAGAGCAAGATTAAAAAGATGTTTAAAATTTAAACCGCTTTCTAGAGCCTTTCTGTTAGCACTTCCATCATTGCTGCTGCTGGTGGCGCTGAACTAATGGCAGCAATAGTTTTATTTTCCCACCAAAAAAATAGCCCAGTGCAGACACCTTTGTTCAGTCAGTGAAAGCAGTTTTGCGAAACAACCTTGGGGAAATTGTGCTTGCACTTGGTGAAAAGCTGCTTGGGTTCAGGGAGTAAAACGTGTTTATATCATGAGCATGGACAAGTAGATCTTGTATCTGGGTTGGTATGCTTTCATGCCAATTTTGGAAGGATGTCAGTGTTTCACAAAACTTCAGGCACACAATTTATGCTTACATGTCTAAATTGAACTGAAACAATTATCTGCTGCATGAGAACCTGTCAATGAAACTGACCAGGCTTGCTTATTTATTTTTTATTTTTTTGTATTAGCAAACAGCACATAAACAATTAAAAAAAAAACAGCTAGATCTGAGGCAAACCCTTAATTTTAATTATTTGGTGCTAATGTAAGCAAACATAAATACTTCCTTCTGAGTGCCTCTCAATTTTATCTAGACTAACAAATATTTTTATCATGGATCTTAATGAAAATGCTTCCCTTAACATTCTTATCTTCTTCTGTGCATTATTTGTAGTGGGGGGGTTTCCTAAACTGAGCCTTTTATCTTAAACTATATGTCCAGTTTAAGTGAAGATAAAAGTAAACATATTAGACTACAGGGGTAGGCAACCTGTGGCACATGTGCCGAAGGTGGCATGTGAGCTGATTTTCAGTGGCACTCACACTGCCTGGATCCTGGCCACCAGTCTGGGGGGCTCTGCATTTTAATTTAATTTTAAATGAAGTTTCTTAAATAAGGCTTTTAAAATGTTTACTTTATATACAACAATAGTTTAGTTATATATTATAGACTTATAGAAAGAGACCTTCTAAAAACGTTAAAATATATTATTGGCATGCGAAACCTTAAATCAGAGTGAATAAATGAAGACTTGGCACACCACTTCTGAAAGGTTGCTGACCCCTGGATTATACTATGAAAACTCAATCATATACTGACTGTTCCAAAGCTAAAGCATTAGGCAGTGTACAAAATTATACTCCGCATAACGCCGCACTCTTGAAGTAGCTGTATTTTATGAGTATGGAGTACTCCTATTTTCATAGAAGATACTGAGTGAAAACTAAACAAGTAGCTTGCTTTAAGGTCCATTCCAGAATCGTCAAGCATCTTCTTTGGTGTCAAGCTAAACTTTGATCAGAATTCGTATCTAGACAAAGTGAGTCCTGGATCTCAAAACCAAACTAGCATCATGATATATTTTTTTTTTTCTGTCTTAGGTTTCTTATGCCAATCATTTGTGGTTTCTAAGCACTTGTGAGGGAAGAGCCCCAGGAAGAACTGGGGTGAGGGAAGGAACCAGTGGTGACTTCATTTTGATTGTAGTTGAGCAGTTTCATATGGAGATTGATAAGAATTTTGGAAAACAGTAATTGTTCCCAGGCTCTGCAAGTAGCACTGGAACACATGTCCCCAGTTGAGGCTTACTGACCTTGTATCTGCCCTTTCATACTAACATGCTTGTTCAGCCTCCAACTCTTAGTTTCAATCAAACAAATCCACATTTGCTAACCATACTCAGATGACACTGAGCTGCATGGAAAGGAGTCTCTCTTAAGGTTTGTCCACAAGGAAACTTCACCAATATGACTGATAGTAAGTATATCACTTTGTAGCTATACTGACGTAACTCCCAGAGCAAAGACTTTTGTTATAAAATAACTCCACATGTTATGATGCCATAGTTCCCTGTGTAGACAAACCCTTAAAAGCGTGCCACTCTGAATTCCGTTTCCTTCTGTTGATTCTAGACAATCTCATCTCTCCATTTGCTAATGACTCCTTTAATTCCTCATGCTCTTTAGGTCAAGGTATCAAATTCATCCAGAGGAGAGGGGTAGATTCTATTTTGTTATGATCCATGGCCCAAGATACAAATTCAAAACTTGTGTACTCTTCACAAGGCACAGTGGATTGCCCACTGATTTTTGTAAGAGGCTTTCAGAGAGATTGATGGTAGAGAATATGGCCTTTATTTAGTAACTGTTTGATTTGTTCCGTGCCTTGTGTTATGAGGATAACATGCTTCTCTTTAGGTCCACTGCTATTTCCTTCTTCAACCGTTTATCCCCCTTTTTGATATCTGAGTATCTCCTGTTCTCTTGTTTCCCTTCCTGCAGCAATTCCAACCTGCCCTATCTTCATTCAAATTAAATAGTAAATATGATCATTCAACTCTCAGGTTGACACCCCGGCCTGGCAGGGGAACTCACAGCTCTGAGGTGTTGTTTCAGGCTCTCTGCAGACCTAGTCAGATAATCACTGTTTGTTATACTCAGTTCACATCTTGAAGGCTCTCAGCAGCCATGAGGGCTAGGACTCTATTTGAAAAACAAAGAACTCAGATCTGGATATTCCAAATGTCATGTAGGCTATAAGTTTGACACCTCTGCTCTAGGCTTGAAAGCAATTTTAGGGTTGTTTTTGTAATAGGCATAACAAGGAGCTTGGGCTCATCACTTCAGTGTTTTTTAGAGTAGCTGTTACTTGAAATTAGAGCCTAATATTTATGAATGATCAAGCTTTTAGTAAACTTAAGTGGCAAGCTAAAGGAGAATCTAGTAAACCCTATTAAAAACCCACTGTTCAGGGGAAAGAAGAGCCTGGTGCTGCAAGAACCCTTCTCTTGTGCAGAGAAACTTGGAGTAGAGATTGCCATTAGAGATGTAAAATAGTAAACAGTTAACTGGTAAGCATTAGTCTTACTGGTTAACTCTCCACCCTAACCATTAACTCCAGCTGCATCTGGTAGAGTGGCCCCAGTCCCTAGCACGCCCCTTTTCCAGAGTGGCTCTGGCCCCAGTGGTTAACCAGTTAAACAATATAATTTTAATCATTTAAATGGTTAACTTTTAAAAACAATATTTATGTCCCTAGTTGCCATGGGTCTGTAGTTTTGTGTTACATTTCCTTTGTGCATTTAGCCACAGATGTAGGGAGCTTTTCTTTTCACGTCTGAAGAGCTTACTTGTTTCTCCTTGATTATCCTCCCCTGCCCACTTAGTTGTGGGTGATTTTAGATATCAGAAGTAATTTGACCAACTGTGTAGTTAAACTAGCTTGATCTTTGTTGGCACTGGGGGTACTAAGGCTGATCTAGATTTGAAAGACTTGGTCTAAACAGTGTTTTGAGCCCCTCTACTTCGAGCTGTCTAACTTGCTTCAGCGGGGCTTGTTGCCCTGACCGGTTTAGGTCTGAGCACCAATACCTTGGGATCCACACCATTAGGACATGCTTGTGATGGAGGCCTTACAGTCCAGGACCCTTGATCTGCCTTTGGATTAACAGCCTGTTCTGAAGATATCAAAGTAAGTGAACCCATAACATGTACCAGCCTTTGTGTAGCCCATTCCAGTTCAGAGGAAGGGTCTGCCTCAAAAGAGGACCTGGGAAAGGGGTGCAGGTTCTGGAACCTCCATATACCAAAGCATTGATTGGCATGGGGGAAAAATACTGCTAGGTGGTATTTGATTTTTGTGGTGTACCCATCTGGCACAAGGAGTTTCTTCAATATTAAAATCTGCCTTTTTCTAAGAGTAGGTGGGAAGTGTGTGCTTTGGTATCTAGGACATTCTGGGCCCAAGACTTGAGCTTCAGGAACCTTCTAGAAAAGCTGTGCCTATTGGGATCTCACACATGCATCCATTGTGACAAAGTTCACAGCTGAAGTTAAGAGCTGTGTGTTCCAATAACTTCAGAACCTATTCTATAAAATTATGCATGTGCAGGAGGTAGAGACCTTTTGTCTTAAGAATGTTGCCAATATGATGAGGGTTGTCTCTGGAATAGAGCTTGGTGCATATTTAAGTTTAAATAGCATGTTGACAACCATGTCAGAACTCTACAATGATTACACCTGAATTACTGATCTTTTTCTCTGAGTAAAAGGCAAACATCCTTTGTCATGCTTTCACTCTTTTCTTAAATGAATGCAGCAACGTCTATTTTCTTCTCAGGTAGATAGCAGTAGGTAGGAATGCATCTTTCTTAGTGTGCATGCTTGTATCTTTTTATTGAGATTTTCCTAGTGGATGTATGGTCAACCAACATACACTTCTGTCGCTGATTCTTTCTCTTGTTTCTTCGCTAGCAGCATCTTGCAGTGGATCTGTTTAGATCTGTCTGAAGGGGTGTAGCCAGAGTGAAGTATTTCTTTCAGCTGCTCAGTTTGTGCTACACTGAAATTGATAGTATAATATTTTGTAACCTGTGAAGCTCAAATTTTACGCCTTTCTTTTTAGTGGCAAATTATCAATTGATCTCTGTTATGTCTTTGCATGTCAGATGATCAGAGTAGCAAGAATGCTGATCAGAAGCAAAGTTTCTGGAAGGTCTGGAACAGCAATTTAAATTGTCATATTTAGTGGTGTTTTGGTGATTGTCATCAAATGTCTTAGATTCTAACTATTCTGCTGTTGTAAACCAACTTTCAGTAGTACATATGATTAAAAAAATCTGATAACTGTTTTTCTGCACTTAGTCAGATGAACACTGGTCACCTGTCCACAATATTGATCAGCAACTTTCACACTTTCTCATACTAACTATAGTAACAGTGATGGTCGAACAATGAGATGAACTAGCCAGACTTGCATATTGTCAGATGCCCACTTGGCAGAAGATCCTAGCTTGTAGCAAGCCAAACCCTCACAATAGTTCATGATTCCTTCTACTCCTATCAAAACATCACTGTAGTGGACTTCAACCTTTCTACAACCACTAATTGCTCCTTCAGTTCCTCTTCTCCCCATCCCACCAGTTTTTTGTGCAGATTCCCTAGAGGAACACGCTGAAAATCCACTTACATTTTTTCCTGAAAAAAATGTTTCGCAGCCCTCTTAATGGAATGGAAACATACTGTGTGTTTCTACTAAATAACCTTTAGCAGTCATTACGTGATTTCAGCCCATGCCATCAGAGAACTAAGCAAATCATTCCCAAATGGTGGAGGGTAAGATAGACAAAATGCAGAATGCACCAAGGCTCTTGAAGCAACATGTCAAGTCAAAGGCCTGCCAAATTAAGTTATGGAGCAGTAGTTGGGGGTTTCTGGAAAGGAGGGTGTAAGCCATCAGAAAAAGACAGGTATTGAAATGAAAGATAATGTAATACTTCTCTGCCAAGGTTTAATGGTGCCTGTTGGCGTTCTGGTGGACCTGGTGTTTGTCCTCCTCTTTAGGGACATAACCACTTTTATGCTAAAGGTGCTCCACTTCACATGAGGCCTTCATCTATGCTTTCTGGCTCACTCAAGAGGCCAGAAGACTTCAATTGTAAGAAACAATGAAGGATGATGTTGGACAACATCTGATATCCTTGAGGCATGGAGTGCACTGAACTCACTGCACCTTCAGTGGATCTACCAAGTTGACTTTGCAGGACCTTCTTCACAACTGATAAAACCTATTGTGCTCCTAAATGGGCACTCCTCTGGGTGAAGTTTGAAGCTTTGCTTCATTGGATCCAGTCGCTAAGATGGAGTCTTGCCGAGGGCCTTGGTTCCATGAGGTGTCCTTGCAAAGTTAACTAGAATGTTGCCCCGACTTGAGTCCTGACCCCACAGACAAACGCTTTGACTTGTGTGGTGCTTTTTAACTGGAGTTGGTTGGCTTGTCGGGTAAAGGCTGCAGCTCCAGTTAGCACAAATTATCAGTTCCTAACACAACCACTCTATAGTTAAGTGTTTTGCCAGTGTGACCAGGCTAATTTAAGAGGAGTTTGTGATTTAATTCTACAGTGAAGACGTACCCCATTGTCAATTTAGTACTTCTTTGGGTGTGCTGGCAGGCTCAAGAGCAATTCTTGAAGCAGGGTTCTTTTAAGTTTCTCTTCTGGGAGGAGTAAAATTTTGAGGTAGCAATTTCTCTTGACATCTATGGTGTGAAGTTTCTTCTCACCACATCTGCTTTGATCTTCTGGATTTTTCCAAAACCCTGAGTGATGCATAAAGGTCTGTGAAATGCTTATCTAGCCATGCCATACTGTGGATTTATCTTGTTGGTGGGGTGGTAGAGAGCTAGGAGTCCTCAAAGCTGCATGATTCCTATCAGTGAATAGCAAATTTGAGTCCCTCTGACTGGAAATTACATTGGGTTTTCTGCACTGTTAAGTTAATGGTTTTTGACGTGGAATCAAATAGCAATGCTGTAATTTAGCCTACTGGAAAAACAGATGCATTGCTTTAAAGCAGTACTTTACTTCTGTAAGTGTATCCATCTCTCTGGTATTTGCCTGCTTAATCTAATGTTTCAGCTATCAACATTTTCCAGAAATCAGCAGAGAATAGTAGACTGTCACTTCAACTTCTTACCCTGATTGGCTTGTTGAATTGAGGGATGTCAACTCATGATGCTGAAAAACTGTCACTGCCTTACGAAAGCTTGAGGCTACTCTGTACCATAGCTAATTCTTTACACAAGAAGACCAATTGAATATTCAACATGCTTTTGAGACTGTGTTCAGACCCTCTGTACTGGATGTCAGTATAACTGCTACATTAAGAATATACTTCCACATGCATTCAACTATAACAGTTTACAAAAACTCTATGGTTTTTCTGGTCAGTATGGCACATACATGTGCACATTCCTGTGCTTTAAAGGTCAATGCTATGACTGTTCAAGTTGTTGAGATTCATATCCATTTATTTCTGGTCAAAGTGAAATGTTGCCTTTAACACCTAGACACTGTTGTTCATTCTTCGGGGCCTATACACCTCTCCCCCCAATATAACGTGACCCAATATAACACACTCCGGAGGGGGCGGGGGGGCTGCGCACTCTGGTGGATCAGAGCAAGTTCGATATAATGCGGTTTCACCTATAATGTGGTAAGATTTTTTTTTTGGACCAGAGGACAGTGTTATATCGAGATATTATTTGAAAGTTCAGATCTTGCTCTTAGCTAGAAATGCCTTGCTCTAATACTGCAAATGTCCTCTAAAATGTTGAATAGGCTACAATCAATCTTGGACCCCAATATAGAGAAGGAAGGCTTACAATCTAAATAATAAAAACAAAAACCACCCCAAAACCTACTACTTATAACTTAGGCTGTGTTTTAGTCACAAGTATTTATGGTAAATGTCATGGACAGGTCATCGACCGTTAATTTTTGTTTACTGCCCATGACCTGACCATGACATTTACTATATAGCCCTGCTTAAACCTTGGGGGTAGGGCCTTTGAGACGGGCATGGCCCAGAGGGGGGCTGGGGCAGGCTCCCTACCTAGCTCCATGTGCTGCCTTTTCTCCATTCCAAGCCCCAGTTCTGCATCTCATTGGCTGGGAACTATGGCCAATGGACATGCAGGGGCACTGCCTGCGGGTGGAGGCAGCACATGGAGCGAGGGATGGGAGTTTCTGTTGCCCTTCCAGGGAGCTCCCCCCAGGTAAGCACTACCCTGCACCCCAGTCCCCAACCCTGAAGGTGCCACCTGCCCCCCCCCCCAAAAAAAAACCCCCACCTCCTGCTGCTGGAGACTTGAGACTGCCCCTGTAGCAGCCAGTGTGACTGGCCACAGGGCTGCTCAGGCAGCTCCTGGGCCAGCCACACCAGGCTGCTGCAGAAGTCACGGAGATCACAGAAAGTCACGGAATCCGTGACTTCCATGACAAACATGGAGCCTTACTTATAGACATTGTTTAGGCTCTCTAGCAGCAGTTAGTGTTTGTTTGCATGTTTTCCTCCTTACTACTGGGGGAGTTCTGCAACAGAAACTTAATTTCTGTGCACAATATTTTAAAATCTTTATATTTTTATTTGTCAAAATAACACGATATAATCACACCAGTTTCAATTATTTTGGTAACTTATTTCAAAATACCTGTCGGCAACTGTCTGTAACAATATAGACAGCAAAGATTCAGGAAACTTTTTTGACACCAAAAGCTTGGGCAGTCAGGGGTAATGGAGGAGCTGAGGGAGCGGGGAGTAATTGCTGGGAAGGAGCCTGGGTATCAACTTGGAGGGTGGTTGGTTGTGGGTGGAAGAAGTACAGAACAGGTTTTTTTTGGATGGGGTGGGATTGTTATAGAGCCTCCACCATGCAGACCCTGACTGACCTCTACCTTCTCTCACTCAGTCAGGCACATCTGCCCCCTCCCCATGGTGCTCTGCACCCCACTCAGCCACTCTCTTCCCCCCTTCTCATGTGGCCCAACATCCTTCTCCTCCCTGTCTCCATGTGTCTCTGTGACCCACCAACAGTCCCATGTGCCCCATCCCATCCATACCCCCCATCCCATGCCTCCTGACCTAACCGCATGGGCAGGGCGCTTTGAGGAAGGCAGCTTTTTTCTCTTCCCTATCTGCAGATGGGGCTGCTCCTGCCTGGGAGTGGCTGCTCTCTGTTCTGGAACCACGGCGGCCCCTGGTGAGCACAAGGAGTAAGTCAGCAGAATGTATTTTCTGTCTGTGTCGGGGGGGCGGGGGAGTTCTGCATAGCACATGAATTGTGCATGTGCACAGTCGCATAAAATTTCCCAAGAAGTATCTTCCTATAAGAGTCTAAAACACAGCGCTGTGTGTGTGTGTGTGTGTGTGTGTGTGTGTGTAGTAGGAAGAGAGCCTGACATTTGCTCACAGCTTGACTTGTGCTAACTTTGCTTTATATCAGCAAAGCTTGCCTGCTACTTTAGTTCAGGCCTCATACCAAGCCTCTGATGCAAGGGCTTGTATTTCAGGCTCTTTTCTTACTATAGTCCCCCATTTTTGTCTCTTTATGGGGAGGATGTTGAATCATTGTCCGGGAGAGGCATAATGTGTGGCCTGAAGATGACCCAGTGGGCTAACCACTGTTTCAGGAGGCTGTGTAACAAAGACCACAAATTGTATAAAGTGTCAGTCAGCCTGAACTGTCTGAAAGGTGTTCATTTTGATCCAACAGTCTGACATGAACCATTAACCAAGAGAGCAAATTTTGCTGAGAGGTCTGAAGGACTGGATCCTGCCAGGGTCTCCATAAGAGTGGTGGTAGGGGACACCTGGTAAGCTTAAGCAAGTGTAGACTGTTGTATTATTTCTCTAATGCTTTTGTCCTAAAGTAAATGTACTGTGCATTGTAAAGGCTGTGTGGTCATCTCTCCACTGACTTACTGCTTTCATAAATAAAAACGTAGGCTAGCAATACAGCAGTTGGGGGCAACTATATACAACACTGAAGCAGCTCAAGCTGGTAAGGAAACAAGCTTCGATATTAAGCTTCAAAGGAGTAATGAACATTGCTTTTAAAGAAAAGCTGTTAATAGCCTTCAAATTATGGTGGTTGCTGTGTTGGCAATGTTGTTGTTGTTAAGGCAAACAAGTTGAACCCTTTTTTTTATAAACTATGCTGTCAGTCTAAGTGGCTTAAACTAGCTAGAGTACCCTCTCACCAGTGATAAATTTCATTTTATATTTGGCTTGTGTCCTGAGGCCAGAATTAGTGTTCATGTAGGTAGCAGCAACAAATATTTTCTGTGCTCTGCCAAAAGCATTAATTCTGTCAAGTTACTTTCATATTGCGTGCCATATTCACTCTTCAGTTAACCAGTTTAACTGTGTATTAGGTGCCTTGAGAGGCATGTGAAAACTAACGTTGTCTAATTTTGCTAAAATGGGTGTTTGGTTGTAAGCATATGAACATTCAGTTACAAGTGATCCAGTAAAACTGGTAAAGGCAGTAAGAGGCCTGAACTAAATGAGTCTGTTCCATGTATTGGATTCCAGACTTTTCCCTACAGTGATTTTTTTTTTAAAGGAATGGTTCCAATCTGTCCCTTTCTTGTCAGGAGCCCTCTGTTGTGAGATGGCTGCCTCACGTGAAACCAACTTCAAAACACAGAAGAAACAGCAGTCATGGAATTAGTTAATGAGCTCATTTAGGGAAAAAATACATGCTGTTTTAGCAATTTCAACAGGCTTTTTCGTGTTAGGAACTTTTTTTTTTTTTTTTTTTTAGTTTTCCCACCTTACTGGAAAATGATTTTTGTCTTTCTCCACTATAAATAAAACACTGTTGAAAGCAGTTACGACAGAAAATTCTTGCTTTATTCCATTATGATCTGTCTTGTTCGTGGCAGCTTTAATATATGGCTTAATTTCTTGAATACCAAAATGGCTAGGATTTTATTCCCCTGAATGAATTAGCTTCTTCACTGTTGAAACGATGCCTTTTTTTTTTCTCTTTTTTTTTGATAGAGCTGACTGAGTTGTGTAGGTGGTGTCAGCAGGAAATTTAAGATGCATGCCTGTTAAGTCCACTTATTAAATAGTATGTTAACTATAGTTTCACATAACTTAGTTTAAACGAAGTCTTCCACCAGGAAAAGCTTCAAGAAATTCTAGGGATTTTGGTCAAATGCAGCAGATATCCTGCAGGACTTCAATATGGCAAACATTTCTCTTTCATCCCTCTAACAGCGGTTCTCAGACCTTTTTCTCTGCAATACAGATTGGGTAAAACTTATCCGTGACTCAGTACGTCAGTCCTGTTCCACCTAACATTTGCTGATGGAGCAGTGCTGCTACAAGAGGTGGTGAAGCTGGCTTTCCTGCCACAGAATTGAGGGGTAAAACAGCCAGCATGTATGGCGGGTGATAGCAAGGTAATATAGGGCCCAGTCCAAAATGGATTGTTCTATTGAAAAGACATCCCCATGGGTCTGTTCAGTTAGGAAATGTCAAAACTTAAGTTGCCTGTGCAACCTTATATGCACAAGGGGTCCAAATTGTTATGGTAGTCTTAATTACGTGATCATACTATTTCCCACCTGCCAGGATCCCAACCTCATTCAGTGCACAGGATGGACCTGATCTGGGGATGAATCAGGGTTGTATAGTGAAATTTACCATAGGACCCCTGCTTCATTTGTCATGGACGCTGAAAAGGTATGCAAGACAAATCAGACTCCTGAAAGGGTGGTACAGTCATCTGGAAAGGCTGAGAGCCATGGACTTGAATCAAAGTTTCTAAATCCGTTATGAACTGTGTTCCTTGCTTTCTAGAGCCTGACTTGGGACTTTGGGGTCTGAGCTACAGAATTGTTGACCACTTCCAATGTCAACAGAAGTCAATGGGAACTGCACTCCGAACATACAAAAGTGCTATACAATTATTTTGAAATGTCAGGTCCTTTGGCATATCAAATTGGTCATCCCAAATTAGTGAATACTCCTGACCTTAATCTTTCTGTGCTTCAGTTCCCCATCTGTGTGAGTCTACTACCCACTCATCTCACAGGGTGGTTGTGAAAATTTTATTTAATGGTTGTGTGTGAAGCACTCAGATTCTACAGTGATGACTTAATTTGCTTTTCCTTGTCCATCTCTGAGCTCCTTAAATTCCTACTTAGTGAATTTAAAACTGGGCGGCACTTCAAGTATGCATGGGCTAGAATTGACAGTGCAAAAGTTCACATCTTCAGTCTCAAATCTAATATAGAAATTTTATAGGAAGATTGTCAGGAGTAATAGTTTTAATCTAGTGGTTCTTCTGGCATGAAAGCTTAACTAGCATCAGATAGTACAGTATCTGGGATGAAAACTGAATAGAACTTGGAATGAACTAGAGCATTTTTGTACTGTAAACGCTAAAACACTGGATTAGACTAAATATTTCTCCAATGCAGAGGAGAAATAACTTTTCAGATGGCTTGCATCCAGATGAAACTATCCTTGCATGGAACACTTGCTTATAATGGTCTGTACTTGCAAGTGTTGCATGCTATTAATTGGTGTCTGCAATGACAGTTAATGTTACTTTGCAGCAATCCCGTTATGGCTGTGATGCAGTTAAAACAGATTGTTTAAAACTTGTCTTTGTTTGGAAATGCGTTGTGGGAAATGTTCATTGTTAATGCCTTTGAGGATTTACTTTTCAAATTCAAACACTGCATCGGTATATCAAGGAATACTTTTAAACTTAGCCAGAGTAGCTCTTGGTCATGACTCATCTTAACTAGAAGAAACTGAATACTTTCAGCTGTCTGCTTGTGCTTTTGCTGGCGACTCACTTAGCAATATCCTCTGAAGGTAAATATCCTTTTATAGTGCTTCCTCAGCAAGCCCTAAAGTGTCTGTATAGGGCACTCCTGTAATGAAATAGGTTTAAAGCCATGAAGGGCAGGGTTAGTTCCTCTTGTGGAAAGTGTTCCGTACTTCACATAAGAAGCAAATGCCTAACTTCATTTACTCTTCTGTTTCACAAGCTTGAAACAATTTATATTTTACAATGACTGTTTAATTATGTACCCTCAGAAATAAAACCAGATTGGTCATGTATTAAAATAATTTTGTAATATTTCCTCAAATGATCCATTCCAGCAGTGTAGTGATCTTGTGAGTAGTTAGCAGTGTTTGAGCCCATGACCTTTATCTAAAGGAATTCCATTAGCTGGTGTGCACACTAGGCTGGTTTCTAGTATTGGTGGTGATGGAGGGGCTTTCAACCACACAGACATCTATTGGGAAAATATCACAGCAGGGCACAGATTATCCAATAAGTTCTTGGAATGTACTGGAGACTATTGTTGTTTATTTCAGAAGGTGGAGAAAGCTACTGGGGAGTGTTCTAGAGTTGATTTTGACAAATAGGGAAGAACAGGTTGAGATTTTGAAAGTGGAAGGTAGCTTGGGTGAAAGAGTTGATGATTCTAAGGCTGGGGTCGGCAGCCTTTCAGAAGTGGTGTGCTGAGTCTTCATTCATTCACTCTAATTTAAGGTTTTGCGGGCCAGTAATACATTTTAACATTCTTAGAAGGTCTCTTCCTATAAGTCTTTAATATGTAACTAAACTACTGTTGTATGTAAAGTAAATAAGGTTTTGAAAATGTTTAAGAAGCTTCATTTAAAATGAAATAAAATGCATAGACCCCCAGGCGAGTGGGCAGGACTCAGGCAGTGTGAGTGCCACTGAAAATCAGCTTGCATGCCGCCTTCGGCATACTTGCCATAGGTTGCCTACCCCTGTTCTAAGGAATGGTAGGAGGGAAAACAGCGCAGTAAAGAATGGTTTTCAAGAAGGCAGATTTTAGCAAACTCAGGGAATTGGTTGGTAAGATCCCATGGGAAGCAAGTCAAAGGGGAAAGGGTTGGCAGTTTGTCAATGAGACATTATTAAGGGCACAACAGAAAATTATTCCGCTGTCTAAGAAAGATAGGAAGTATGGCAGGAGACCACCCTGACTTAACCAGAAGATCTTCAATGATCTGAAATGCAAATAAAGAGTCCTACAGAGTGGAAATTATGCCAAATTACAAAGGGCTAATATAAACAAATACTACAAGCATGTGGGGACAAAATTAGAAAGACCAAGGCATAAAAGGAGGTTACACAAACTAGAGACATAAAGGGTAACAAGAAAACAAATTATATTAGAAGCAAGAGGAAAACCAAGGACGTGGTAGGCCTGTTAATCAATGAGGGAAGAGGTAACAACAGAAAATGTGGAAATGGTAGAAGTGTTAAATGACTGTTTTGTTTGTGTTTTACCAAAAAGTGTAGTAGCTGGCATAGAGTACACTTTTTCTTTTTATAAAGCTTGCGGACAGTACCAAGCTGCGGGGGTTTGCAAGTGATTTGGAGGATAGAATTAGAATTCAAAATATTTGGACAAACTGGAGAAATGGTCTGAAGAAAATAGGATGAAATTCAATAAGGACAAATGCAAAGTACTCCCCCTAGGAAGGAACAATAGTTGCACACGTGAAAAATGGGAAATGACTGTCTAGGAAGGAGGACTACGGAAAGGGATCTGGGGGTCATAGTGGATCACAAGCTAAATATGAGTCAACAGTGTAACATTGCTTTTTTTTTTTTTTACAAACGTCATTCTGCAATGTATTAACAGGAATATTGTAAGGAGGACACGAGAAGTAATTCTTCTGCACTGATTAGGCTTCAATTGGAATACTGTGTCCCGTTCTGGATGCCACATTTCAGGAAAGATATGGACAAATTGGAGAAAGTTCAGAGAAGAGCAACAAAAATGATTAAAGGTCTCGAAAACATGACTTTTGGGGAGGGGGGAGGTGTCATAACATTTCTTCCCAGATCTGGACCTTAGCGTCCAAAATGTGGGTGTTAGCATGAAAACCTCCAAGCGTAGTTACCAGCTTGGACCTGGTAATTGCTGCCACCAGTCAGGAATTATACAGTGCCTAGCTCACTGTGGTCTCCCCAAAACCTTCCCAGGGGGACCCCAAGACTCAGATTCCTTGAGTCTCACAACAAAGGGGAATAAACCATTTCCCTTCCCCCTCCTCCCCTCCAGGTGTTCCCTCCCTGGGTTCCTGGAGAGAGATACAGAAGCAAGCTCCGTGAATCTAAACAAAGGGATTCCACCCTTTCTGCTTCAAGTCCTTGAAACACAAGCACCAAGAGATATAACCTCTCTCCCCCCTCACCCAGAAGGGTATGCAAAGTCAGGCTTAGTAAATCTAACACAGATTTTTTCCCCCTGACTTCTTCCTCCCACCAATCCCCTGGTGAGCTGCAGACTCAATTCCCTGGAGTCTCCACTAAAGAAGAACTCCAACCGGTCTTAAAAAGAGAGCTTTATACAAAAAAAGAAGGGAAAAAGACATTAAAAATAGTCTCTGTATAACGGTGACAATATACAGGGTCAATTGCTTAAAAAAAAAAGTGAATAAACAGCCTTATTCCAAAAGAAAACAATTTAACACATTCCAGCAACTACACACATGTAAAACAAAAGAAAACAATATAAACCTATTGTCTTACTATCCTTGTACTTACAACTTGGAAACAGGAGGTTAGAAAGATCACTCTCAGAGATGAGAAAAAGAACAGACCAAGAACAAAGGACTCGCACCCAAAACTTCCCTCCACCCAGATTTGAAAAAGTCTTGTTTCCTGATTGGTCCTCTGGTCAGGTGTTTGGTTCCCTGTGTTAACCCTTTACAGGTAAAAGAACATTAACCCTTAGCTATCTGTTTATGACAGGAGGGAATTGGGTTTGTTTAGTCTGAAGAACAGAAGACTGAGAAGGAACATAAGTTTTCAAGTACATAAAAGGTTGTTACAAGAAAAACTTGTTTCCCTAACCTCTGAGGATAGGACAGGAAGCAGTGGGCTTAAATTGCTGCAAGGGTGGTTAAGGGTGGACATTAGGAGAAACTTCCTGCCTGTGAGGGTAGTTAAGCGCTGGAATATGATGATGATTACTGAATCTTCTCATCATGTAAAAGAAAAGGTTCTTCCAACCCCAAAGGATCAGCCATGTACCCAGGTCCAGTCATAACTTGGATCTTACCCAAAATACACGCTATACTCAATTCTTTTTAACTAAACTAAAATTTATTTTAAGAGATTGATCTTTTAACCAACACTCTATATACATACAGACTTGAATTCACTTCTTGAGGTTCAGATACATAGCAGAGATGAGCTTGTAATTGCCAAAAGTCCTTTTAGAAATAGTGCAGTGTCCATATTCAGGGTGACTCCAGTTAGTGATTGGAGATCTCAAACCTTGTGGCTTAGTATCGGAGGGGTAGCCGTGTTAGTCTGGATCTGTAAAAGCAGCAAGGAATCCTGTGGCACCTTACAGACTAACAGACGTTTTGGAGCATGAGCTTTCGTGGGTGAAGACATGCATCTGAGGAAGTGGGTATTCACCCACGAAAGCTCATGCTCCAAAACGTCTGTTAGTCTGTAAGGTGCCACAGGATTCCTTGCTGCTTGTGGCTTAGTTTCCCCCTCTTGAAACCCAGAGCAGATCTGAGATGAAGAAGGATCGTGTCCCAAAGTTTTTGTACATTTCAGGCTTTTGGCCTGAGAAAACAATAGGCTTAACTTTCCTTCTCCTAAACATCATGGCTATTAGCACAGGATAATTTATCCATTAAACATTCACATACAGGTTGCCACAACCTTCAAAGAGACATATAGACAATAATACTATTTCCCTCAAGTATCTTCCTAAATGTTAATACTCCTTTTTTGATCTTTGAATCAAAGCTATCGCAGGAGACAAGACTTGTTTGCTTACATCACAAGACCTGAGCAAACACCTACCCTTTTACTTCTAACAATGCAGGCTTGCATTTCAGAGCTCTGTTCATTTACACATCTTCCTAACAGTCTTTAAAGTTCTGCCATGGGTCAGGTCCGTCCGTGAGTTAATTAACTCTTTCTGGCCTTGTCACCTTTCACTGAGCTATTATATTGCACTCATAACGTCACACCACCGTAAGCTGGCAGTCCCTGATAAGCATGGGGCATTTTCTAAAGAAAAGCTCTATTTTCAGGAAGCTTACGCTCTATGGAGGTTTTTCTCAAATTATTTTCCTTTGTGGATTCCTAGATATTCAGAAAACAACACTACAAGACTTTCCTTCCCCTTTTCATTGACTAAAATTAGTAGCCCACTAAAGACTTTAGATTACTGAGACATTTTGATCATGGTGTGGTATTCCTATGTGCCCTGTGATGTGTAGGTGGCTTGGAAGGGAGGTAATGCCTAAGACTTCTCCAGCAGGTTATCTATGCTATGAAAACGTTTGGGAAGCCTTGCCTTAAAATGTGAGGAAATGTCAACAAACTAGCATGCTAGCCCTTAGGGCACTACACACACATTGGCCTTCAACCACTAGTCATTCGTAAATTAAAGACCTGGATGAACCCCTTGGATCCCTCTTTTCTTCCTAATTTCACATTTTGGGACAGGTTAAAAATGTTAAAACAGGTGACATCTGGTTATTGGCATTTTTTTCTACTCTTTGAAGAATTCTCAGCACAGATCAAACATTTAAATAAATCAATTTGGAGTGCTGACAATGGAAATGCTGCCGGTTCTCGTGGTTTATGGCTGCACAGTTTACCTGCTGTGTTTCTCTAATGTTTGAGAGGAAGTTGAGAGTAATGTTTGTTGCAGGAAGCAGTGTGATTTTGTAGGTGATACTGTGCCTCTTAGACCCGGTGCTTCAGAATAAGGGCTCTGACTTATTGGAGAGGCCATTGTTTACATGAGATGGTGAAAAAGGTGCTGATAACATCTTGCTACTTATCCAGTAAGACTGTCAGGAAGACCCAGCTAGTCCACTATCTTTATAAATTTTTAATTGCAATGCTGTCTGTCCAGATTCACCTGTTGCCTTCAATTGGTTATACCTTTGTTAGCACACTTTCATCTATTGAGCTGAATACTTTAGGAAGATGTAGTAACATTGGCCTCGGTTCCCACAAGTGAAACTGAAGCTCAGAGGCTTAAGGATATGCCTGGGTTAAGAGCTAGTCAGGTGGAGAGCTGAGGATTACCAAGACCATAGGACTCCCATTCCAAGCCTATTCACTAAGGAGTGTAGACAAGGAGTGAATTTAAAATGCACTAGCTACTCTGCATGAAGGCCTTGGCTACGCTTGTCAGTTACAGCGCAATAAAGCCTCCCACAGCGCTGTACCTCACTCCCCATCGACACTGGCAAGGCACGTACAGCACTGTCTCTGCAGCTACAGTGCTGCTGGTACTCCACCTCCCCGAGAGGAATAACAGCTGTTGTGTATTGGCTGAGATGCTGCTGCTGCTCCAGTGTAAATGGGGACGCACTGATTGAGCTCCAGAAACTCCCCATAATCCTTTTAACTGAAGCATCCTCTTGTTGTGAACTCCGGAGGAGGAAGTGCCCTTTATCATAGAATATCAGGGTTGGAAGGGACCTCAGGAGGTCATCTAGTCCAACCCCCTGCTCACAGCAGGACCAATCCCCAGACAGATTTTTGCCCCAGATCCCTAAATGGCCCCCTCAAGGATTGAACTCACAACCATCGGTTTAGCAGGCCAATGCTCAAACCACTGAGCTATACCTCCCCCCCTTTCAAAGCTCTGTTTTGGGGGCTGCTTATCAAAAAACAAACACAGCTACTGTTTGCTTTGAATGAGTGAGAGGCAGACGGGGGTCTGTGTGGAGTACCCACAGCTAATGTTTGTGTGAAGAGAGAGGCGGCAGGGAGGGGAAGGGGGGTTGGGGTCTGGTTTTGGCGAGTGACTGCTTGTCTGGTCTATGAGGAAAAAAAGAAACAGCTGCTGTTTGCTTTCAGTGAATGAGAGGGCGTGGGGGAGGGTGGAGGGTCCTGAACCTACAAGACACTGTGCTGACACACTCTCAGCACTCCAAAAGCCCACTCTCTTCCCCCCCACCCCATGCTCCCTGTCACACCCCACCCCACCCCACCCTATCCCCGCATTTGAAAAGCACATTGCAGCCATTTGAATGCTGGGATAGGTGCCCATAACGCATTGGGAGTGGTGCAACTGCAAGTGTGGCCCCGACAGTGCACTTGCAGCTGTGGACTGACTGCAGCGCTTTCCCTACTCAGCTGTACGAAGGCGGGTTTAACTCAGTGCTGTACCTCTGCAAGTGTAGCCATACCCTAACTCCCTCTGTGGACAGTCTTAGTGTCCTAAGAGTGCCCTCAGGCAGTTAAGCTTAGTCCACTTCCAAAGTGCATAACGCTAATGCACACAGGGCACTCTTGGTGCCTGGTAAGTGTGTCCACATGGGGAGTTGGTGCAGAGTAACTAGTATGCACCAGCTACTGCAGGTTTTTCCACCCATTTAGACAAGCCTACCATGGAATGTTGAGTTGTGGAACATCTTCTATGTTGCACTCCAAAAGTAGCTGATTGATGTTCACAAAGCTCTTGAGGATTAATTGTACAGTACAAACAGCATACATGAACCTAGCCATCTTGTCTGTAAAGCTTCCTGCCTCAAAGAACTTGTAGTCTATGAAATCTCTACCTGGATTTTCTGGAATAAGACACCAGGGTGGATTTGATATCTTGATTTAAATCACTAGTCAGGAAGACTCGATTTAATCATGAATTTCTACATAATAAAAGTGCATTCTTGTTGGTTATAACCTTGATACATATTCTTCACAACTCAGAGCTAAATGCAGGTTTCATTTTTAGAAGGTACACTATACATTTAAGTGATTTATTTTGAAAACTTTTCAGATCAGTTTTACAGCTGTATCAGAATGAATGATTGGTTATTTCACTTACCAAAGGTAATTGAAGCAGATAGTTCACCTCTCAATGATCTCATAAATATCTCCAATTCAACAGGTTAATCATTAATATTTGGAGGATTTTCTTGCCATGCTGTATTTTCATCAAATATTAGGGTTGGAAGAGACTTCAGGAGGTCATCTAATCCAATCCCCTGCTCAAAGCAAGACCAACTCCAACTAAATCAGTCAAGCCGGGCCTTAAAAGCCTCTACCGATGGAGATTCCACCATCTCCCTAGGTAACCCTAGGAAGAGAACACCACCAGACAGACATTTAAATTGTTTTTATTTAATTAAAACAACAATATTGTGTATTCTGGATTTTTTTCTTCAGCAGCAAACATGTAATATTTTAACAAAACAAACATGAATTTTTGAATTTAGTTAAACATTCAAGTTTTTTAAAATAAAGTTTTTGTTAAAATTGTTTAACTAAAATAGTTAAATGAAATAGATTTAAATAAACCCTCAGAATTAAATCAGCTGTGTCAGCCAGATCAACATGAGAAACTTAAAATATTGGCTTCTGCAACTAACTCAGTTGTCTTCACCTTCATTTTCCTGTTTGTTCATAATGTAGAAAAGAAAAACAAGCTTTCCTGCTTTTTCAGGTCCCAAACGATTTCTCAATTTAGAGTGAATTAGTCCAAATGAAGATAACATTCTTTCTACACTGGCAGAAGAAGCTACTGCTTTAAGTGAGATTATCACTTCAGCATCTCTGAACCCAAGTGCTTAAGTGACCTCCACTAGTTCACTGGTGTGACTTTCTTTAAACATCAGCAAACATATTTCTTGAATGGTTCCCCCTTAGCTCTGAAGTTTCATATAGTTGATATTATGGAGGAATGATTGCTGGATGTCCATGTCATAGGCAACCCTTCTTCAGCAGTTAAGGTTTGACCTTGGTACTGAGCATTGAGAATAGTTCCAAGAAAATGAGCTGGAGATAATGCTCGTCCCATTTGCTTTTTTTAATGCTTGTAAGTTAACTCTGTCATTGCATATTTCTTTTTAAGATCGCACTTAGTTCCTTCCAAATTTCAGCAATAAAACAGTTATTTCCCTGCATTCTGTTCAAGCCTACAGAAATAGGCTTCAGTGTACACAGCGTGTGTTCAACATTTCTCAAGCCCAGTGTTGAGAACTTTAGCTGTGACAGTGCTATCTACTTTTTCACCAATATGTGAACAAAATGATGAGAAAATAATCATCCGTTTAGGCCAGTTCTTGATATAGTTCTGAAAACAGTCCACTACTGAGTTCCATCACACACCTTGTTGGGAGAGTTAGTTTGGTTCCTCCCTCTGTTTTCAGAGTAGCTGCTACAAAGTGGTTGTTACAGAAGTATTTTGCAATTTCAACAACATTAACCTTTATTTCTGAAACTGAAGTCTTTGGCAAGGAGGTGCATCAAATGAGCACTGCAACCATATGTTGTTAGCTTGGGACTCTTTCTGCTAAATTTCTTATCTTGGATACATTTGCAGCATTGTCTGTGACCAACCTGCATACTAGACATTTGATTTTTTTTTTTCAGTATGTTATAGCTTTTACTGCTGCTATTTGTAAGTATTCTGTATGTGCATTTCCTGACGTATCAATTGTTTCCGTAAGGAAGACTTCCCTTCTTCTGTTGTCACACAAGCACATACAAATGGCACTATTGTGGACATTGCTCCACCCATCAAGACTCAGGTTAACATTTTGCTCTCTAGACCTTTTGCACACTGCTCAATTTCTCTTTCATACACTTTATTCAGCAATTTGCCTGCGAACCTTTGCTCTATTGGGGGGACTGTATCCTGGTCTTAATGAAGTTATGTTAATTTTAATGAAGTGTGGGTTCTCAATTATACGGAAAGGAGAGTTTGTTGCATAAACAAACTGAGCAATTTTTTCATCAATTACCTCTTTTTGTAATCTGCTGGTTCTTCCCATAAATTTTTCTATGGTGGTTTCCGGATGATGGAGATTTTTGCTACTGTGGCTATGTGATATACATGTTGTAACTGAAACACTGTCTTTTTGGCAGATAACTCAAACTATAGAAAATGATGGTGATCTTGAAGGTGGAATAGTTTTCTAAACAAAATAAGTCAATGCAGCTATTTAATTATTATTGCCATACTCATTTAGTATTACTCATTGCATTCACTGAGAGTACTACTTTAAAGGTGAAATTGTAAAAGGAAGACTATTTTAGCTATTTATTTTTTTATCACAACTCCATCTAAAATGATAGTTTTTACTCTGTGGAACTATATATATATTTTTTTTTGCTCAAACATAATTCAAGAATAGTCCAGAAAGAAGGCTGGCAGTCCTTAAGAAAGAAGTATGAAATCAAGTTTGCCAGCCTGAAGATTCTGCATGTTCAGACATGTTCCTTCCATCATCTTCAACACAGCTTCCTCCTGAGAAGGAACGCTTCTCATGATGTTGTGTCATTCAGGCAATCGGCCCTTGCAGTTCTTTGTTGCACCATTTGCATTTTGCACCCATGCCTGTCTTACCCACAAGTGGAGGAACTTCATTAAAATATTCCCAAACTAGATGTCTCTTATGGCCTGCTGCCATGATAACTTTTCCCTTCTAGTAAGAGAATGGTATGGTAGATCTCAAATCAATGGATACACTCAGACCTCAAGACTTCTGGAATATGCTGCTCAGTTTCACTTTTTTGTTTCTACTGCCTGTCCTGCCTCACATTTATCTCCAGACGACTTCTCCTTGTCCAGTTCTATTCCACCCTCAACAATCTTCTAGTCATTGAACTTTTTGAAACTTTGCACTTTTAGAGAGAGGCAAGGGATTGATGCTCTGTGCACAAATTTGCAGAGGGAAAATAGGGTTGAGGTCTTATTTCTCACCTCCTGTATATTTTATTTAAAAACACTTTTGTTGTTAACAAGCATGTTATATCTGGAGACACAAATCCACAGTTCAAGAACTGCAAAGCCAAACATCTTTAGTATCTTCTAGACTGTGCATTGAGTCCCATTGGATAGATAGAAAGATTAACCTAAATCTATATAGAAGCCCCTGGAACCTCATAAGATTGAGTCCCTAATCCATCAACTGTTGGAACTCATTTACAAAACTTTTCTTAAACATTACATGAATATATTCTCATACTATAGAATTAGAATTTATAATTCCTATTCCATGACGGATAGCTCAGTGGTTTGAGCATTAGTCTGCTAAATCCAGGGTTGTGAGTTCAATCCTTGAGGGGGCCACTTAGGGATCTGGGGCCAAAATCAGTACTTGGCCCTGCTATTGAAGGCAGGGGGTGGACTCCATGACCTTTCAGGGTCTGTTCCAGTTCTGGGAGATAGGTTTAATTTAGATGTGTTATATACATATTGTGAGATACCTATCTTTTTTTTCTCAAAAAGCATTTTATCAAAAAAAACTGATTTAAATAAAATCTAATTCTGTTGAATTTTTTTAAAATAACTGATTTTTATCCACCCTGTAAGACACTGTATACTCTTATGCCAACAAGGTTTCCTTTGGATGTCAAGATTATAACCAAATTTGACAATTCTCATTTTTAGATCATAAATATATCATCCTTTGTGTTTGGGGGAGGGAATTCGGGAGAGACTCTGTTATGAGTTTTCCCCCCCCCCCCCTTCAGTGGGAATTCTTTCCCAATATGGAGATAGCTGAGTGTTCTCAATCAGTTTCCCAGGAGATCTGATATGTGGCTGAAGATTTTTGGTTCCTCCTAATTATTCACCCAGCACTCCCCAGCCTATGGAGCACAGTTGTCAGACATCATCCAGTAGCGCTCTAACAGATGGGTGAGCTAGCACTTCTCATCTCCTTCATTCTGGGATTGACCGCACCTTATTTTGCTTGCAAGGAATTGAGTTGCTGAGGTGACTTTCACTTTAGGTTCTTATGGACCTTTGTAGCATATAGGAATAGCAGAATTCCACATAACATCCAGGATTCTTGCCTCTTGCTTTTGGGAAGACTCCCACTGTCTAGGATATCTGTAGTAGAACTTTTGCTTTGATGCTTCTTGTCAACAGGGTTCCAGATCTCTTTGAGCTAAGAGGCACAAATACAACATAGCTTTACTAAAAGAGCAGATAATGTATCCCAAAGACCAACTGCTTATTATGTTTTTTAGGTTCTGGTCTTGTATCAGGCTTTCAGTGGTTTAGAAGCTGTTCAGTCCTTATGCTTCCGGAAGTCAATTGTCAGTGTAGAATTCTATATACAAAAACTACATGAAAATAATGAAGGTTTCAAAGCGAACCACTTTAATTTAGGAAAATAGCTAAATTAAGGTTCCACGGGCAGCTTATCTCTGCCTCTTGTGCAGTCAGTTTTAGATCTTGCAGAAAAGATCACATGTTGGGTAATGAAGGAGTTCTGGCGTCGCACTTTACAGTGAGGGTAACAAATATTGATTATCCAACCTGAATGAATGAATGAATGAATTGGAGATTCTGTGGGAGAACAGCATGTGATGGACTACATATGATCAATCAGTCTGTAGGGCAGAATTAAGTTAGCATGCTCTGCCTAAATATTGTCACTACTTCATTTTTAAATCGCTAAACTTTTTAACCTTAATGTTTTGTCTTGTATATGTGCTTAGAGTGCGTAAACGATGATATAACTTTTAAAAATATAACTGAATTCAAACAATATATGAAGATGTCCTATCCTGATTTAGTTGCTTTCAGTATTATACCTGCAGATACTTGTAGAAATTAAGTAACAAACGCATTGCCTACAGTTCTGTCTAGCAGCTCTGTCAGAAAATCCGTGGTTTTCTGACTGGTGGCCATTCTTAGCACAAACTGATTTATGTTGTAATTCTGTTTCTTAGTCATTTGATCTTCTTCCGAGGTGAAATAAAGCAAAGTTAATGCCCTTTTTAATTACCCTTCTACAGCTTGATGAAGCTGCAATTCAGAATCCTGGACTACCATTTTTAGATTGGATTTTTTAGTTTAAAAGTAAATGTTTAAAATATTCTGCATAAAATTAAGGCACAAGATACTCGGGAACACCTTTTCCAAGAATATGTAACAACTTGGTGACTTGTAGTGGAGTGCTTTTTGAGTGAGCTCACCCATGAGACCTTCCTTAAGCAGAGTTCCTCTATCAGATGCAGCCTTTTCCAACGGTAGCAGAATCTTCAAGGGGAAACTGTTAGCATGCTGTTCTCCAGCCCTAAGCCAGTTTCAGTGACTTTAGTTTACAACCAAAGGCCAATATATTCAGGTGAATTAAATCTCAAATAGGCCTTGTGACAGCATCCTGAGGCCTATGTAGCTTTCCCTAAACTGTGGAGTTGGTTCCCTTTAATCTGTGGCATCCTGATGCAGCACAGTGAGATGTAGTGTCAACTTCATCTAGATTTTTCTAGAAGTGTCTGAATTATGAAATTAACTATAAACGTGGTGGTTGATTTGTCTGATATGGTCTCCACTTCCAATTTTATGTCACAGATTGTACTGACAGTGTATAACTGCATCAGAAATCGTTGGATGGAAGGAAAAGCTGGGAGTTTTGGCAAATGGGTAGGAGATATTTAGCTTCTAGAATGGAGACACATGGAGGAAGTTTGGAATTTTGGGAGCACTAGTTAGCTGTTTCTGCTAAACTGATACACAGAACTTTGAAACCTAAACCTAAGTTAAATATCAGTTAAATAGATCCCACTGCTTCTCTGGTATGTCCATAGCTGTCAGGACTAGAACACTAATTATTTTTCTTCAGTTAGTGTAGATAGCTATGAAACAGACTTAAATTCAGCACATCTGTCCCAGTTTTCTGCATGTAACTTGCCCTGTGTTGCTCTTTTAAACTGATTTTCACCTCGATTATGACTTTGCAGAAATCTGGAACCTAAAACCTATGGCAACTTTCATGAAACAGTCTGCCTCAGTCACTTATCCAGTAAATTGTTTGAAATTGCTAAAACTTGGGGAGAAGCTGTGTTTTTTTAATGTTTTGTTGGGGTGGGAGGGGGAGGAATTGGTTTTTTAAAAAGAAATCTATACATTGCATTTCAGATAAGCCAGTGTGCTTTCTCTAAAGAGTCTAAAGCAAATGTGCAGGGGTTTAAATGGAATATAGTCACTACAACAGGTCCATTGAGGCATGTATATACACTTTAGCCTTGTACTCTCAACATACTAAGACCTTCCAAAAAATACATGGGTAGCTGAAATCTGCCTCAGAAAGGCTTTTTAACTCTAAGGTTTTTATGCTGCACCTAGTCTCAGACTGCTATTTTTACATTCAAATGGTGGTAAAGCCAAAAGAAATGCACAGTTTGTCCTTTTCTTGTTAAACCTAATCTTGGAAGCTGTAATTGGTAGTTGAAAAATACTTCTGTCGGACTGTTAGTCCATGACTGCGAGTGGGTCAAGCTTCTTTCTAGTATCTGAGGAGGGGACTAAAACATTCAAAAGTGGGGAGAGACTCATGATTGTGCTCTCTCCAGACCCTACTCTCTGGGTCTTGTACTGTTCCCTTTTATAAGTATCTGAGTTCCTCTTAAGGTGCTGTTCTCAGTAATATGGAAACTTATCCACTACCAAAACTAATTTGCTTCTCCTCCGCTTCGGAATGGTTTAGCCTTCCTCAGGGGCTCTGACTACTTGGCTTTTCCTAGAGGATCTGCTTCTGTAGACAAGCCTGGTAGACTTTAAAAATGAATTACTGGACACGAAGTAAATATTAGGACAAATGATAAAATTTGCAAGACCCTAACTTTATCTTTGCAGTGAGAAAGCAGCACACTTTACATGCAGACATAGTATACAGTATGCAGTACAGTATTCCATTTAACTCTAAGAGGCTACATGCCTTTGACAAGAGACAAGGCTTCTAGACGAATTCTCCTAGTCTTCAGGTTGGGAAAACAGGTGACACTGAATTGAGACAAATATGCAGTGTAACAAGATAGGTGGCCCTTTTTGCCTAAGTAATATCTTGTATCCACTAATGTGTAACACAGCACTCTGGATAACTCATTTCTACCCAGAAACAAACCTAAAATCTATTCCTACTGTGATCTCAGTGGCTATGCAGTGAATATTGTGATATGGTCTTAAGTTACCAAAGTGTGGATTGTTCTCATATCCTTTTTAAACCCCCCCCCCCCAAGCAATTTCAGTTCTTTTTAAATGGCTGATGCTCAAGATCAGTGTACTTTATCACTTTTCTACTTAGCAAAGATGGTAAAATTTGAGCAGCCAGATGAGGTTAATCTCAAAGCTGTATTCTTTTGGAACATGTTTCAGAGATATCAAATTCTAAAACTGGCTCTTGATGGTTCCTATGCGAAGTTGATAGGTTTTGATAGGCAGTTCTAATTTATAAGGAACCAACAACACATGTGCTAGTTGCTTAACTGAGCAGATTGTGGATAATGGAGTGCATGTAACATGCACAGCATAGCTGCTGATCTTTTGGGACATTTTGATGATTTTTAGTAGTGTAAATTAACTTGTAATGCAGCACAGAACATGAACATTCATGGAAAGCCAGGTACAAGGAGTGCTGCGATCCTCTTGTGGGGAATTGCAAGTGGAACTTCTGGTTTCTTGCTGTTTTTTTTTTTTTTTTTTTTTTTGCTCATGAAGAACGATTGAATAAACTTTATCAAAAAGTACTGCATGAGATGTCAGTGTCACAGTTCAAGTTTCTTAACATAGGTAGCATGCAATGTATGGGTATCAATGCAAATTTGTAGTGAGAGACTGTTGGAGTGAAAACTCGCTTTGCGCATGAAATAATTCTGGATTTGACTGCCCTACCATCCATAGGAGATGATCTAAAAATACTATTGATCCATGCCAGCTTGTGCCAACACTGACCATGATTCTGCTCCTGTCCTCCAATATTGATGCTTAAAAGATAAAATCTGTTCCAGCATACCATCCTTAGAACAATAGGGAGTGAAAGATAATTTGTAGTAGCTATTATATGCACTTCAGTGAAATACTTCTGCTTCTTCAACTGACAGGTTTCTTGTCAAGATGAGTTTAGATTTCAATAACTGTAAACTGAAATGTGGGGAAAAAACCAATTGTTATGACTTGAATCTTGTATGACTCTTTTGGGTTGCAATTCAGTTTAGAAATTTTCTTTTGAACAAAATAGTCTTTTGGAGGTTTTTTGTTTTTGTTTTTTTAAATCAACTGCCAATATCAGTGTTAGAGGAATTGTCCTTCTGGAGACTTCCAGTGCATCTAGTCTGGGAGCTTTCCCAAACAGATTTCATGGATTTGAATGCACTTAGTTTCCCTCTCATTTTTATTTCACTTTTTTGCCCTCTGTTCCTTATTCTAGTTGCAGGGAGAACCACAAGTATAAACCAAACCTAAACTTAAGCAGTCATGTGTTAAGCTTCTGGTGGCCTATTATTCTAGTGTGAGAACCTTCCACATCAAATCCACTAGCAGTGGAAAAGTCTCTAGTGGATTTTGAAGTCTCTGGCTCTTCTGCCTTAAATGTCTACCTTCATATGCAGACTGGCTGAACCTGATATCTCTGAAACACTCTGGAGAGTGTGTGATGTGAGTTGTTTTTGTTAGCAACCTTGGAACTTTTTTTTTTTTAGTACTCCAGTTCAGTGTTTATGCTGAATAAACTTTATTGATCAGTATCGGCTTGGTCTGAATGCTTTCCTCTGGTGGAATATGAACATAATCACCAAGCAAGATTGAAGCCTTCAGTGTGACTGGGTTTCTCTGCCAAACATGTCAGAATTACACTTGGTTTCAAAGCTAAGTACTCATGCCTTTGCCATAACTTAATCTCTGAATCAGTTTTCAGTTCTAGTTGCTATTTTAACAAAAACAAAACAACCCTCTCCCCCAACCCTCTTTCCACTTTACTGCCGAAGATGACCTGTGGTGTTCCTAACAGAAGTGTTTTACCCAAGGCATCATTAAATCAGTGTCTGGTTTTCAAAGCCATTCCAGAGGAGATCACTTGTATTGGAGTGTGACTAGTTGAAAGTCACAAGTATATGCATGTCATAAAATGAATAACTGAAGTGGAATGTGTACAGAATGACTGACTGTGATGTACCTTGGGTTTTGCAATAACAAATATCCAGTGCTACATAATAACTTGTATCAAAAGTTAAATCATCCATATTTCTAATACTAGTCAGTGCCCAGAGACTGCAATGGAGAATTCTGTAAGTTAAAGAAACAGTGAAAGCAGTAGTCCAGACAAGACTATACTTTCTAGGCCAACCTTGTAACAAATGTGAAGGCCTTATAATTGTAAAAAGTGGGTTACTTGGAATATGACTAGCAAAGAAAATAAGCTTGTCCTTATTCTGTAACTTTGATATTTTATGTAGTATCTCTTGGTTTTAAAGTTTCTGATCTGTTTTACTTTAGAAACTCAGGTTCTGACTAGGTTAGATATTAAGCTGCAGAACTATTGAAATGATGATCTCAAAGAGCCAAGAGTGAAAGTGTGCAATTGACTAAGATTCCCTTCATTGTTGTTCAATAGCTGTTTAACACTTGCATGACTTGAATTATTAACCTTTTGAATAAATGAAGTTTTTGTTTTTAATGCAGTACTTCCTGGCTATTTCAGTTAAGGTGTTAAAACTCCGACCTCCCAGAAGTTCTCCAGCAAAATCAGAACAATATTTCTAGTATGAAAACTTGGTCTGCCTTCAAAACTTTTAAAATCCTTTGCTGATCACCTTCAAAATATATTATGCCACCTTCAAGCAGCTTTTTAAAATTGATATAGCTAGACCACTCCCTAGGGTCTTGTATGCCAAGGAAGCTCCCACCAGCACAGCTACTAGTCAAGCTGTACTGGTGGATCTCAAGTGTAGAAAAGGTTCCACTGTCGTCCTCTTCCCTGCCTTGTTAGTTAAACCTGCTCCTTCTGCCTAAAACAGTATCTGACAAGTCTGTCCAAATGTGGAACGGTGTTTTTTAGAAGTATTTCTAAAGCTTTTTTCCTTCCTTTCGTAGGGATAGACTTCAAGATCAAAACAGTTGAATTACAAGGAAAGAAGATCAAGCTTCAGATATGGTAAGTGACATCCTAGAACTTGTACTGCCAACATAATTACAATATGGTTCCTAAGATAGTTTAGCTGAGCTAAACTACATAATGGTTTCTAGTCCTATCAAGGTGAATTGCCTTATGTGAATATCCATATGCATTGTTGCTTAAACTTCTTTTTCAGAAAGTAGGAGGAGAACATTAAGATCAATAGAGATTTCCATCTAGGTACTTTGCATTCATGACATTATACTCAAGATAGGCATTGTGTATTTCTGATACAGTGATGAAGGTTCATCATTAGGTTTATGGAATTTTCTTAAAGGTTATGACAGCAGAGTTAGAAACAAGAAAAAGTAAGTGATTAAAACTTTGCTGGGGTTAGAAGCACAGTACTAATTCATATTACTTTTCTGAAATATTGAAGGAAATTATACCTTAATTTTGTTAAAAGTTTAATGCATTTCAATAGGGACAGTAGCTGCATTTAATATGCAGGTTATTAGCAACTCTTCTCTGAATGTTTGAAAACTGAGACTGCTGATAGTCCATGGTTTTGTGGGAAGTGTTTAAAACTGATTCTTCAACAATGAACTGTATTAGTTTATAGTATGCGGAATTGGCTTGTATTTTATAACTTAAATTTGTGTAGATCAAATAAGGCCATGACTGGGGACGCTATAAATCAGTAATTCTGGTAATACCTGCAGACTTCTGCATCACCAGGAATTTGTAAGATGTCTGTATAATTTTTCTGTTTGGCCTCCTACACAATATCTTACCATAATAAGACATGTAAAGCATAAATACTTAATTGTATTAAAAAGCTCACCAGCCAAGCTCCTATGTAAAGCAAACTATACTTAAAACCAAAAAAACCCACTTCCTCAGGAAGCGGCTTTCCCCGTCCACTCTGATGGTTCTTTCATATGTAGTAGCTTTCCTTAAAAAAAAAAAAAAAAAAAAAGGATGAGAAAAATATTATAAAGTTTATGTGAGTACTGACAGTCTAAGGGCAGCCTTCTCTGGTCAGTTTGCTTGGACTCCCTTTTCTCAGCCAGGTGCACTCTGCTCCTTTGGTTGTCTAACTTCTGATTAATCTGTCCACTTCCCTGCTCTGTAGTACAGGCTAAAGAAGAATTTGGTGATTCTGCAGAGCCGTGTAATGGCCTTTTACTTTCATATTTCTGTTTTAATGTTCCCATCCATGCCTGTATTGCTCCTACGGCAAAGGACTTTCTCAGCAAGAGCATAAACATATGAAACTGATGCAGCCCTAACCAACCGCAGGCTGTGTCAAAAGGGATGCACCATTCAGGATTAATGCATGTAAAACAGGTCAGGAGAGGGAGGGAGCCTAAAACTTCTCTTCCACTTGTTGCTTTAGCAGAGGCATTTTAGTTTGTTCCTGAATTTTTGTCTGTGTACCATTATTTTAGAGTGAATCTTGTTTCCTTTTCACAGCTGCTTTCTTCTACTTCTGTGTAGGCTGTAACAGACTTTGCACCAGAATATGGAGTGTACATTTTTCTTTGCATTTCCTGGGACAAAGTGAAAACAGTTATTTACCTTAGGGTTGCTTATAAAGATAATCATTTTGATGACTGAAGTTGGCACACAACACTTTTCAGGTTCAAGATATTACCATACTGCTTGTGTTCTAGCCAGAGGAAAATGTCTATGTTGGGAAGAACTTATAGAAATTCAGTCAATTTAATATTTATTGCACCACATGTAAACCCAATAAACCGATGACCCTGCTGATTAACATGCTTTGTATCCTGAACATAATTACCTCTTTGTATACACCATGTCGTCTTCAGCATTTTGCCTGAAAAGTGTCCTTTATCTTCTAGGAATACCTCTGAACATATCCAGGATAACAGGGTCAGTGGCAATAAGCAACAGTTGTTACAAAGAACAGATTATACGAGGCCAAGTTGATTGCCTTTTTAGATAGAAATACAAAGCTAGTGGATGAAGAAACACTAATCCCTGTTGAATCACTTGAGCATCTCTGTAATCAAAAGTAAATCTAAATGAACAGTTTCAGTGAGGGAATTATCACTTGGATTGGAAAGAGTTGGAAAACAAGCTAACAATAAAAGGAATATTGTGGAGGGGAAGGGGTCTAACAAGGTTCAATTTGTAAAGCTGCCCACTAGAGCAGAATCTAATGAACGCAAAGGGTAAAAACGGAACTTTAAGTTTGCAGATGATGATAAAATGGGGAAGAGTTGTGAATTGAAGTATCAAGGTGACTTAGAGAGATTAAAAACTATGGACAGAAAATGGTATGCAACTTGGAAGAATGCCAGATAATACGTCATGGGGAAATTCAAGACACTCACTGAAGAGAGAGAAGATTATGAAACAGTAATGCTGAAAGAGAGACAGGAATGTTGGCCTGCAAACTAGATGTGGGTTTTCAATATTTTAATGCAATCAAGGCAAAACTTTTTAGGAGTAACAAAAAATAAGGTCCTTAAGGAGAAGAATTGTGGATGCTGACCATGACTACAGCCTGGGGATCTTTGGATCTAAAATCATGAGCTTTTGTTACCTCAGCTAAAGAAGTAGGTTCTAAAAGCTGTTGTAGACTCAACCCTCTTGACAATGAAGAGCCTCTAGAAAGGGACAGCTACACTTGAAAAATAGAATGAGGGGCTATAACGAAGTCATGGGATGACTTCTTAAAGATTCAGGATGTCTTTGGGGAAAAAAACTTTTGACAGATATGAGGTGAAAGAATGTGGAGTAATATTTGAAGAAGTGGAAAGCCTAGCTCTACAGAAATCTAAAACAAGACAGGACACAAGTCCAAGCAGTCTGAGTTAGTGGCTTAGAATGCTGTGCTGGGATTTGAAAGAGCCAGAGTCTATTTCCAGTTCTGGCCCTGACTGGTGTGCAACTTTGAGCAAGTCATTTGAACTCTACCCATTTCCCCTTCTGCTCATTTCGTCTTGTCTACTTAGTCCCTGCCTTGAGGTATTTATCCCCAGTATTTTTACAGCACCTAGTACAATGAGGCTTCATTTTCTAGATCTAACAATACAAATATACAAAATTGTTTTTCTCTGAAAGCTTATGGACTACATCAGGGGTAGGCAACCTATGGCATGGGCGCCGAAGGCGGCACGCAAGCTAATTTTCAGTGGCACTCACACTGCCAGGGTCCTGGCCACCAGTCTAGAGGGCTCTGTCTTTTAATTTACTTTTAAATGAAGCTTCTTAAATATTTTTAAAACCTTATTTACTTCACATACAACAATAGTGTAGTTATATTAATAGACTTTTTTAGAAAGAGACCTTCTAAAAACATTAAAATGTATTACCAGCACGCGAAACCTTAAATTAGAGTGAATAAATGAAGACTCAGCACACCACTTCTGTGAAAGGTTGTTGACCCCTGGACTAGATAATTTCTTGGAAGCTGAAGGTGGTTAGGGGAATGAGGAGAACCTGTTGGGGTGGTGGTGGGGAGACTTATCTGTAGTAGGTGGGGGAGGCTGTTAACTACTTGCTTGGTCTCTTCCAGTTTGGCAACAATGTTACCTGGTATAACTTTCTATAATGGCCTCCCAGAAACCCTAGACATTGGCCAGTCCTGATGGGTATAACTAATAATATTCTAGAATTGTGTGGATTTGATCCCTGTAATACAAATTGCTGATTTTTCTCAGTGCAAGCTGAGTACATTGAAACTGTCTTGCAATAGATTTTATGTTGAGTAGAATTCCAGGAGCACTTAATTTACTGTGTACGATTTTTTCACTGAAAAGAAGGGGTCCTTTCAGCAGATGTTCCTACTTAGTAAGGATAAATTATAGTTGCTATAGAACGTAGAGGGTCTAGTCCTGATTGGGCCCTTTGTATTATACATTTGTGACAGGTTCAGTCAGAGTCCCGCTTGGGATTGTTACCTGATGTACTGAGACTACCTCTGAGTCCATTTTCTCTGCCAATTTGGGCCTCCAGAAACCTGTCTTGTTGAGCCAGATATGCTGATCTGCTGCAACACAGACCCATGATCTGACCCACACCCCGAAAGCTGCAGACTTAATTGAAAATGGCTTAACAAGTGCTCTTGTCTTGAGCACCCAGACACCTAGCTCCCAGTGGGATCTAAACCCCAAATAAATCCGTTTTACTCTATATAAGGCTCATACAGGGTGGATTCATAAATTGTCCACCCTCTATAATACTGATGGAGATAGATGGGAGAGGGATAGCTCAATGATTTGAGCATTGGCCTGCTAAAGCCAAAGTTGTGAGTTCAATCCTTGGGGGAGGCATCTTGGGATCTGAGGCAAAAATCAGTACTTGGTCCTGCTAGTGAAGGCAGGGGGCTGGATTTGATGACCTTTCGGTGTTCCTTCCATTCTATGAGATAGGAATATCTCCATATTTATGTACAGCTGTTTGCTCCCCCAGGTATTAATCAGTTACTCTGGGTTAATAAACAAAAGTGAGTTTTTATATTTAATAAAGTAGGAATTATGTGGTTCCAAGTAATAACAGACAGAACAAAGTAAGTTACCAAGCAAAGTAAAACAAAAACATGCAAGTCTAAGCCTAATACAGTAGGAAATTGAATACAGGTAAATCTCCCCGTCAGATGTCCGTCCCAATGAGCTTCTTTCACAGATTAGACTCCTTCCTAGTCTGGGCCCAGTCCTTTTCAGACCAGTGTTGTGGTTTATGGCCTGGGTCTAGCAATCACTCACACCCCCGTAGTTACGGTCCTCTGTTCCAGTTTCTTTCAGGCATCTCTTTGGGGTGGAGGAGCCATCTCTTGAGCCAGCTGAAGACAAAATGGAGGGGTTTCAGGGGCCTTTTACATTCTCCCTTGTGGGCAGAAACCACTTTGTTGTTCTGTGCAAAGTCACAGTAACAAGATGGAGTTTGTAGCCACCTGGGCAAGTCAAATATCCATGAATGATTCAGCTTTTTGCAGGCCACCACCATTGTTTACATGTTAGCTTGAACGTTCCCAGGAAAGCTCAGATGTAGATTGGCGTCTCCCAAAGTCCATTGTCGGTTAAGTGTTTCTTGATAGGACTATACTAAGTAAGTGGCCATTCTCAAGAAGCTGACCAAATGCTTTACTGGGGCTACTTAAAATCAGACATATTGAAATACAAGTACATAGCCAATATTCATAACTTCAAATACAAAAATGATACATGCGTACAGACAGCCACATCAAACCAGAAAATTACAATCTTTGTACACACACCTTACTTGACCTCCTTTGTACAAGATTTGGTGCAGCTATAGGACCTTGGTTGCAACAATGATCTGTACAGTCACAGTTCATGTCAGTAATGTCACAATGTTGTACAAACACAGTCCCTGCCTCAAAACATTTATGATCTAATTTGAAAAAACACAACAATGAAGGATCAAAATCAAAGGATAAGGTATTTTTTGAATGGATTGGGTTCCCATGATATTCTCTGCTTTATTTTGGACTTTGTTTTGATGCTGTCTGTAAAACTGAGTTTCTTTCCAGGTTAATACATGTCTTAACAGTGGTGGCTGCTGCTGCAATATGTTTGATTGAGAGACATCACTTTGTATAACAAACTGTATTTAATTGCCACATCCTGCATTTAAACGCCTAGTTGTACTTTTATTACGTTATTTATTTACAGACCTGTGTCCCCCTCCCAGGACAACAGCTGCTAAGCAGGGCATATATTCACTGGAACCTGACTTGTGCAACTTGTGTTTAGACTCTTTTAACTATGATGACCCCTTTGTGTAAGAGAGATGGCTCATCAGGCAGGAAGCAGTTTATTTTAAAGAGTGCTACTTAGTGACTCAATTGGCCATGTCATAAACAGATAGCTAAGGGTTAATGTCTCTTTCACCTATAAAGGGTTAACAAACAGTGACCTGCAAACACCTGACCAGAGGACCAATCAGGAGACAAGATACTTTCAAATCTCCTGGAGGGAAGCCTTTGTTTGTGGGTTTGGGGTTTGGCTTTGTTCTCTCTGGGTCCTGGATGGGATTAGAGGTGCAACCAGGTTTCTGCCAATCTCCCTGCTGCAGTCTCTTATCTATTCAGAATTGTGAGTAAGAAAAAAGGCGGTTATAGTC